>NW_020837951.1:12881953-13481953 GCF_003676395.1 Aethalodelphis obliquidens
GCCGCGACAGTGAGAGGCCCCCGTTCACGCAGCTAGAGAAAGTCCTCGCACAGAAACGAAGACCCAACACAGCCAAAAATAATAAATAAATAATTTTTAAAAAATAAAAAAGACTGATGTTCCCACAGCCTGTACAGATCACGGCCATTGCCTGCTGGGTCTGAGCAAGAGGCGCTCAGAGGCTGCGTGGTCCAACCACCATTTTATAGATGAGGAAGCTGAGACTAGAGGAAAGGAACTTATCCACTAGCTCCTAACCCAGTAGATAAATAGCAAAGACCCTCGCGGGTGCTCCCAAAGTAGCCGTAAACTTCAATTCAGACACCCTGGGGAGCATCTCTAACCACTTCCAGTTTGGCACTGCACAATTCAAATTGATTTTTGCTCAAATAAACTCAAGATTAAAAAAAAAAAAAAGCCCAGACTACACCCTACCTGCATCAGAAGGCAGAAACCCAGCAGGGGGGCTGCAGGGCAGGATGGTTGGGGTAGGAGTCCACTCTTCCTCCTGCACGCCAGAGGAAGAGGAATCTAGGCACCTTTCCGGACAGCTTCCGCTTAGCCCCAGTTCCATTCTCCATCCTTCTCCACCCGGCCTCCTGCCCCAGGGTGTAGGCCACCAACCCGGCTTCTGGGTCCTCCGGCTTCCATGGGGTTTGGCCAGTGGGGAGCCCTGGCAGGAGATCAGGGGAGGGAGGAGAGTCGCCTGGGTCAGCTGCCTCTCTCCACCAAGCTCCCGACTAACACGGACTACCATCAGGTCCCCTGCGCTCTCGCCTCCCAGCAGCCACGCTCCCCTCCCCTCCTACCAGCCTCGGTGGACCAGCCCCAGCTGCCAGTAGCTCTGGGGTCCTGCACTCCTATTCATGGCTCCCCACACCCGCCCACACCTCAAATCATCCTCGTGTAAGTGCCAACTGCTTCCTGCCGGACCCCCACGGATCCACCAGGCGGGATCTTGGCTGCCTGAGAACCAGGCCCCACTCACGGAGCTGGCGGGACCCCCTTTACATATGGATGGGAAGCTGTGACATGCCTGGGGATCACACTGAACCACAGAGGCAGAGTCTGGGCTCGGTCAGGCTCCCTTCTGACCCTACACGTCAAACAGCTCCCCCTAGAAGCCAGCAGCCAACACAAGCTCCAAACACAAAGTTAGTAATAATAACCACATGGTTCCCCGGGGTACGGACCAGTGTTTCTCTACCTTTTATTCATTCCCCCTAAGGAGTCTTTTTCATTTCCTAGTTTCCCCTCAACAAAATTCTAAAACCATAGATATACAGTAAGTATCTTTTTGTCCTATATGTATATCAGGCTTTACACAGAAAAAGAGTGAGACTTTTTCACCTCCCCTTCCTAGAATCAATTTTTTTTGTCCACTTAGGGGCAATACTGCCCGCATTGAGACACATTCAAATATCATCCCCACCTCACAACTTAGCTATGGGGAGCTCCATTTTCCAGATGAGTAAATTGAGGTTCTAAGCGGGAAAAGTGACTTCCTCTAAAGTTCCCCCAGGTAAGAAGCAAGAGTATATGCTGAAACTGTTCCCCCCAAACCCACTTAGAGGGGCTCAGAGAAGGCAGAGGGTGCCTGGAGCATGGGGTACGGGGCGGAACACCAGGCTGGGACCAGGAGACTCGACTTAACCTTGACTCTGCTGTGTGACTCCAGGCCAGCCCCTTTCCATCCCCGGGCTCATGACTTATCAATCCAGTGAGTCAGGAAGTAAGAGCAGTGACTGTCTCTATTCCCCACCACCTAAAAAAAAAGAAATGGAAAAAGAAAACCGCTCTTTATTTTACAAAGGCAAAGAAGACGGAAAGCTGACCCCCTGAGTTCTATCTCTGCCTCTAAAAACACAGCTGCCTTTGGCCTTTGACTTAGTAGCAAGTCTTTTCTAATTTGAGGAAGCAGACACTGGGATGCTTGGGCTCATGCCCCGCACCGAGCTCTAAGCAACACAACCGGTACTAGCAGGACCCCAGAGAAGTTGAGTGAGTTTGCTAACATCTTGCAGGATGAAGGTGGCATCCCCAGGGACAGACCCCAGGAAGGGCGAACCGGCCGACCTCCGAGTCTCCTCCAGACCTCGGAGCACTGGTTCAGGCGTCTTCCCTCGGCTCAGACTCACTGTGTGACCTCCACATGACCTCTCGGGCTTCCAGTCTACAAAATTAGGTCATAGGACCAGCTGATCATGCATCCCCTTTCCAGCAGGAGGTCGAGTCTCTGTTTCACCAGGCAGACCAGGCTGCCTTCCTATTCTTGGAAGCCATAGTCGGAGAAATGCATTTTAACCTTCATGTGTTTGCAAAAAAATAAATAAAATTGGTTTCATTCAAATGCTGCTGGCTTGGTTGCCATGGATACCTCCTAATCATGAAGGATGACTGTTACTTGTTCCCATGGAAACACGGAGGCCTGAGGAACATCCTGTAATTTCAGACAAGACACCAAATTTCAGTTGTCGGGTTGCACCGCCCAGATCTTACTGCTTAAAAACAGGTCGAGGCGGCAACCTCTGATACTGGCAGCAGGAGAAAAGAAGTCAGTTCTATAGAAAGAGGAGGTGCAAGGCAGGGGTGGATGTGTGTGCTGGACCTCAACAGTGATCAGGAAGATGCAAATTAAAACTACCAGATGTCATTTCACACCTTTCAGGGAGGCAAAAATGAAAAAGAACAATGACCCCAAATGTTGACAGGGATGTGGGAAAGTCTTTCTTCACTGCTGGTGGAAAGAAAAGAATTTGAGAACAATTAGAAAAGAGCTAGTTGAAACTGACACACACACACACACACACACATATACTCTAAGACAGGAAATTCCCCTCCTACATGTCCAGTCTAGAAAAATGCTTCAGACTTGCACATGGAGATCTGCACAGAGACGTCAACTGCAGCACTGTTTGTAGTAGCAGAATGTGGGAAGCAACCTAAATGTCCACCAACAGGGGAATGGATGCCCCAGTGGATGACTCCTTGGGGCAGTCATTCGGTGGAATAGGGTAGGACTCCAGGGGGCAATGTCCACGGACCCCTACAAAGGACCCAGTTCTATAAGATCAGCATGAATCAAACTCAGAAATAAGAGGTTGAGTGAAAAAAGTACATTGCAAAAGGAAACAAGAGTGCAATCCACTTATACTTTTTTTTTTAACAAGAATGTTCACAACAGCTTTATTTGTAATAGCCAAAAACTGGAAATAACCAAAACGTCCTTCAGTAGGTGAATGGTTAAACCGTGGTACATCCACAGTGTGTGAGGCAGAATAATGTTCCCTCCAAAGAAGTCTACCCTAATTCCCAGAACCTGTGAAGATATTTTATATGGTAAAAGAAACTCTGCAAATGTGATTAAGGTTAAGGACTTTGAGATGCAAGTGTATCCTGGATTTCCAGGTGGGGATAATCTTAAATGTGCAAGAGGAAAGCAAAAGGATGGCTCTGAGGGATTCAATGATGCAAGAGGAGACAAGAGAGATTCTGAGCATGAGAGGAATGATGGAAGAATGGGGTCACGAGCCAAGAAACGTGGGTGACCTCTATTTAGAAACTGCAAACATCCCTCAGCTGACAGCCAGCAAGAAGATAGGAACCTCAGTCCTACAACCACAGGGAACTGAATTCTGCCAACAAGGAATGGGCAATGAAATGGAGTTATCCCAAGAGCCTTCAGAAAGCAATGCAGCCTACTAATACTTTGATCTTAGTCCCTCAAGACCCACACCAGACTTCTGACCTACAGAACTGTAAGATGACAAATCTGTGTTGTTAAAGCTAAGTTTTTTTCTTTTGTTTTCGTTTTAATTTATTTATTTTTGGCTGCATTGAGTCTTTGTTGCTGCGTGCAGGCTTTCTCTAGTTGCGGCAAGCGGGGTCTACTCTTTGTTGTGCTGCACTGGCTTCTCACTGCGGTGGCTTCTCTTGTTGCAGAGCACGGGCTCTAGGCACGCAGGCTTCAGTAACTGTGGCATGCAGGCTCAGTAGTTGTGGTGCACGGGCTTAGTTGCTCCGTGGCGTGTGGGATCTTCCCGGTCCAGGGATCGAACCTATGTCCCCTGCATTGACAGGCGGATTTTTAACTGCTGTGCCACCAGGGAAGTCCGAAGCTGCTAAGTTTTAACTTGCCATGGCAGCAATAGGAAACTAATACACATGCCATGGAATACTACTCTGCAAAGAAAAAGGAATGCACTATTGAAATACACAACAACTTGGATGATCTCCAGGGCAACGTGCTTGGTGCAAAAAGCCAATGTCACAAGGTCACGTGGTGCATGATCCCATTTATACGGCATTCTCAAAGCGGTAAAGTCATAGAGATGCAAAACCAACTGGTGGTTGCCAGGAGTTAGAGATGGTGGGGGGGCAGGTAGGTGGGTGTAACCATAAAAGGGCAGCACAAGAGGGAGATCTTTATGGTGACAGAATAGTCTTGTGTCTTGATTGCAGTGGTGGTTACACGAATTTACACATGTGCTGAAATGGCACAGAGTTATACACACGCATCAGACCGATGTGCACAAAAGATGAGAGAGGAAGGAGGAAAGCAGACACTGACATCCAGAAGCTGACCTGGCATTCACAGCTCTGCCATGTTATTCTCCTTTTGGACATAAACAACCTCACAGGATACCAACCTCAGACAAGGCTACCATGATAAAATGAGGCAAAACAAGTCCACTTTGTCGTTTTGTCTAAGCCGCTGACAAAAGCCAGGTCACTGCGCCACCCACAAAATACCACAAATCTCCCCACCTTGGCGAAAATGAGTGTCTGCTGCTTCTTTACCGAAGACAGCTTTATCCTTGTGCTGCCTGTTCTCCCTGGAGATAAGATCTGAGACACCCCATCACAGAATTGCCCCTGCTTTCTGAGAGCAGCCAATCAAGAGTGAACCCCACTTCCTTAGACGTCCCCCAAATCACCCAACCAAAGCCCAAATCCTAGAGTAGGTTCTCTCTACCACACTCTGAGATGTCCCGTGGCTCCCCACAGTGTGTGTTCTCCATCACTGCAATAAGTAATAAACCCAACTTGTTCAGCTGGAGGTGTGTTCCTGGTGGGTCTTTGGCTGGAGGGCATTGTACTGGTTACATGAAATGTAACTATCAGGGGGAAACTGGGTGAAGGATGCACGGAAGCCTCTCTGTACTGGTTTTGCAACTGCCTACATATCTGTAAAAATTTCAGAATGAAAAGTTAATAAATAGCCTATTTGAAATACATGGAATCAAATCTGTGTGTAAACAATTGAGATTTTCCATCCCGAGAAACTAACTGCAGAAATGTATTCATATCCAGGGTTCCCTGAGTAGAGAGAATGGCCAGCAATCTAGAGGCAAGAGGCACAGAAATATGAACACCACTGCAAAGGCTTGCCATGGACTCTTTAGAATGAAATACATTTGCTGTCTACATGATTAAACTAATATGATGTTTTACTTTCTGTTTGTACGTGTGTGCACTTACATAGAAAAATATCATGAACAGTACTCAAAAACTTGGTATCAGAGATACTCTTTGGAGAATAGGATGGGCTACGGGTGGGACCCGTACCACTTGCTGAATGAAGAATAATTCAGCCTTCCAAAAACTAATAGTAAAATTAAAATAGGTGGTATGATGATTCAGTGCCAAATTGTACCCTCTGAATACGTCTGAATAGGAAAAAGGAAAAGAAGCAAGAGAAAAAACAAAATCAGAAAACAAAACAAATGACGTTGAAATCAACAGCGGCCCAAATGACCAGTTAGAGAAAGTGGATCAGGAAAGTCCAAAAATTAGATTTAGAAACAAACTCGTGGGTGAGGGAACGAAGTTCCCCAAGCGTAAAGCTGCCAATGAACTGATGTCCCAACTTCCCCTCCCCGCCCCCCACTGCAGGAGTGGCCGGATGAACTGCCGGAAGAGCCAAAGGTAAGATCACCATGGCAGCAGGTCAAGGAACCTTCAGAGTGTTAGAACTTTTCAGACAGGGCCGTCCAGCTGATGCCACTGTGTATCTGTGTGCGTGTGTGTGTGTGTGTGTGTGAAGCACACCTGTACTGTTCTTATCTGCTCTTAACAGTTAGCCAAATGAAGAGTGAGTTTGCCAAAACAGTGCACTGATATGTTGGTAGGTCTCCTACACACACTTTTTCCAGTTCAGACTTTGGCCATCCATCTTTGTTTTTTATTTTATTTATTTATTTTTGGCTGCATTGGGTCTTTGGTGCTGCGCGTGGGCTTTCTCTAGTTGCAGCGGGCGGGGGCTACTCTTCGTTGCGGTGCACGGACTTCTCATTGCCGTGGCTTCTCTTGTTGCAGAGCACAGGCTCTAGTCGGGCGGGCTTCAGTAGTTGTGGCACGTGGGCTCAGTAGTTGTGGCGTGCAGGCTCAGTACTTGTGGAGCACGCACTTAGTTGCTCCACGGCATGTGGGATCTTCTCGGACCAGGGCTCGAACCCTTGTCCCCTGCGTCGGCAGGCAGATTCTTTACCACTGCGCCACCAGGAAGTCCCCCATCCATCTTTGGAAGAAGGAGGAGACATGGTTCTTAGAGGTTATTAAACCTTACCTGCCTGTGGTAGGCGGAATAATGGCCCCCAAAGAGCCCATCCTGATCCTAGAACCCATGAATATGTTAACTTCAATGTCAAAAGGGACTTCAAAGACGTGATTAATGATCTCGAGATGGGGAGATTATTTTAGATTACCTGGGAGGGTCCAATGTAATCACAAGAGTCCTTATAAGAGAGAGACAGGAGCATCAGAGAAGACAGGGAAGGCGATGTGGTGATGGAAGCAGAGGTGGGAGTGAGGTGGGGCCATGGGTCAAGGCAGCTTCTAGAAGCTGCAAGAGGCAAGGAAACTGATTCTCCCCTAGAGCCCCCAGGGAGAATGCAGTCCTGCCGACACCTTGGCTGTAACCCAGAGAAACTGATTTCAGACTTCTGACCCTGAGAACTGTAAGATAAGTCTGTGTGTTCTAAGACATGAAATTTGCAGTAGTTTGTTCCAGTAGCAATAGGAAGCCAATACACCCACTGATCAAGGTTCAACTTATTCTAGTAAAAATGGAGGGGTAGTGACATCACACCATTGGCTGACCCAGGACTGTGGACTCTCAAGGTCCCTTTTCCAAGTCGATGGCTGCCTTAAAAGGAGAAAAGCTTCCTTTTGGAAACATAATATTCATGACCCTACCTAATGTAAACTTCTTTCTTTCTCTACAATGCACTTGTTATCAATCAACATATGTAAAAGGGTTTGAAAACCACGAAAGTATATGGTACCTTTCTTGGTTATTTTATAATGTAGTTTACAGATGTTTTCACATCTGTACGTAGAGAATATTTCTCTTTGGATAGTCACTCCACACGCTGTGTGTTTATCCTCAGCACAGATACTAAATACATTATTAAAACTTCTTTAGGGTATATAAGCTCGAACAACAGCACTCCAGAGAGAATCACGATTATCAAACCCTAAATATTCAGGTATAGAACTAAATTCACTCTATTTTTCATTTCATTCAGAAAATATAAATGATTTCTTTTTACCCCAAAATTCCACCTCAGGACTTAGTGTTTGTTCAAAAAGTATATAATTTTTTTTTTTTTTTGGTGTGAGAGCTGGAATTAGCGCTTTATTTTTAAAAATGACAATAGAAAAGTACCTTTAAACAGTTTATAAAAGCATAACAGACTGTGTAGAAGTTGCTCTGTTTTCCTCAGAAACAAGGATACTATTCAATTAGAACAACGTGGTTATACAACAGTCTTATAGTTTTCCTACAACTTAAAATAGGCATAAAGTTTTAAGTGTGTACATACTGATTTTTTATATATAACTTTAAAACTCTCTTTACCTTTCTGTATTTGACAGCTTGGAATTCAAATTTTAAATTATCTCTAAATAACAAGGTCCTACTGTACAGCACAGGGAACTAAGTGCAATATCCTGCAATAAACCATGATGGAAAAGAATATGAAAAAGAATGAATATAGATGTATAACTGAGTCGCTTTGCTGTACAGCAGAGACTAACAGAACATTGTAAATCAACTATACTCCAACAAATAAATAAATCATCTCCAAGTTTCTAATGTAATGATTTAATACTAAAGCAAACTGAACTTCAGCTCTTTGTGTAATTTTTAGCTTGAGGAACAGTTGACACATAGATTGTACATTAGGTCCTATAAGGAACACGAAGCTATAATTTGACAAAACAAAAGAGCAGATTGTTTTACGTTCTACGAAAACACCTGTGACTGCCCTAGGAACTTGGAGGGAAAGAAAATTGATGCAAACATGAAGTTCATGCTACCGGCCATGAGTCATAGCGTCCTTTGTCTCTGACCCACGAGTCTCGTGTCTTCTGCCGGCACCCGGGAAACTCTACCAGGCTAGGTTGCTCGTCAGCAACTAGGGTAAACTCTCCACCCTTCATAGTTATTAACAAAGAGTATCAAAAATACTTAGGAATAAATTTAACAAAACAAGTACAAGGCTAATAACTTTAAAAATATTGCTGAGAGACATTAAAGAAAATCTAAATAAACAGAAAGATACACCACTTTGAAGGATTGGGAAGACTGTCTTGTAAAGATGGCATCTCTCCCCAAACTGATCTATAGATTCAATGCAATTCTAGTCAAAATCCTACAGGCGTTTGAAAGACACTGGCAGGCTCAATTTTACATTTAGACGGCAAAGCAAAGGATCTAAAAGAGCCAACCAATCTGGAGAAAGCAGAAACAGGTTGGGGGACTTATATTACTTGGTTTCAAGACATACTTTATAGTCTTGAAATGTAACTAAAGTAATCAAGATAGCGTGATATTAGCAAAAGGATAGACATATAGATATCAATGGAACAGAATAAAGAGTCCAGAAATAGTCCCACATATATGCGGTCGATCGATTTTTCGAAAAAAGTACAAAGATAAATTGGTGGTGGAAAAGATCGTTTTTTCAACAAATTTAGCAGCAGAACAACTGGATATTTGTATGTAATAAAATGGACCACCAGGAAATGTGGAGAAACAGATCTCAGAGAGACAGGGACGGCACGGTATGTGTATATATATCCTCACGCTGACTCCTAAAGTAGGAAACATCAGCTCCAACTTTAACAGGAAGAAACTGAAGTTCAGAAACATCAACTGAAAGGACCACAACCACTCGGCTAAGAAACGCAGAAGGCAGGATTCGAGCCTGGCGAGCTCTGAATCGAAGGGCTGCCCCAGGATGGGAAGCGCCTCCATGGAGAGATAAGTGAGAGGACAACAGGTCCCAAGTCCCCCGGAAGGCTGAGTGTCCTCCCTGCCCTTGGCCTCTCTCTACATCTCCAGGTGCCATCCCAGCCCCACTACACGGCAGAAAGGGATAAGGGATGCCTCATTCGACTGCATGTTTTGGTCCCCTGATGTTGGGTGTGGGGAAGGGAGAAGTTTTGAACCTATGGAACTGCGATAACCTGCTATCTCTCAAAAGGAATCAGGATCAGAGCTCAAGTTGTCTTTAAGTTCAGGACATGGTTCAGAGTCAATGGAGGTTGCCCACTGTTTCGGGGGTGGGGTCTGCTGGGAGAGAAGCATGGAAATGACTGTGGAGGGCTGGGGTCCAGGGCACCTCCCCGCCCTGGGAATCCTCAACATAGAGCATTTGGTGGGGGCACAAGAACGCCTCAGAGGGGACGTGGAGGGGTCAGGCTCCTGGTTCTCAGAAGGTGGGAGGGAAGCGCTGAGAAGACGTGCCTCCCAGCTATGGCTCAGGATTCTGGGTAGGGCCTCCCAAAAGGACAGCACTAGTGTTCACCCCTTAGTCCCTGGTTAGCCTCATGAATAACAGTCCAGTGTAAGTGTTGCAAACTTTCAGCATCTATAGACACTGTCACCAGCTCTTCTCTAAGCCCCTCTACTTGAGTCCCTTAACAATTGCCTTTGGGACTTTCCTGGTGGCGCAGTGGTTAAGAATCCGCCTGCCGATGCAGGGGACACGGGTTCAAGCTCTGGTCTAGGAAGATCCCACATGCCGCGGAGCAACTAAGCCCGTGCGCCACAGCTACTGAGCCTGCGCTCTAGACCCCGCGAGCCACAACTACTGAGCCCGCACGCCTAGAGCCCATGCTCCGCAGCAAAGAGAAGCCACCGCAATGAGAAGCCCGCGCACCGCAACAACGAGCAGCCCCCGCTCGCCGCAACTAGAGAAAGCCCATGCGCAGCAACAAAGACCCAACGCAGCCAAAATTTTTTTTAAATCTTTAAAAAACAAACAATTGCCTTTGACCATCCATACTTCCTATTCCTCATCCTGACATACACCTCACTTTCAAAGAATCCCCAGCCTTCCCAAAAGTCTGGGTTTCCCCGGTCACTCCAAGGATTAATTACCTGGCCTGAAGGGTTCTCTAGTCCCTGAGTCCCTTTTTGCTCCTTTGCTTTCTGAGGATTTCTAGGAAATTTAGCCTGAAGTGTGACCTTCTCCATTTTTCCTCCTGAGTTTTTTTCTGGACTCTGTAGCCCCAGGGCCTATTCCAGGCCCGGCAGAGAGCTGCCATTTATCTGTGCTGCTGGAATTCGGGATATAAGGAGGTCCTAGCGTGGAGACATGCGTTTGCTCTTCTCCACCGTGTGCCATTTCCCTGTAACCATTTTTGAAACCCACAATGCACTACTACACATTTTGAAGCATTTGCAAATGTAGTAAAAGTACACGTGGTCAGGACATGCACCGCCTTCAGGAGGCTGGTTATCCCCGGGGAGAGCGTAGGAGGCTTTAGCTGTATCTCAGGGGTCAGCACATTTTTTTCATAAAGGGCCAGAGAGCAAATATTCTAGGTTTGTCTCAACTACTGAACCCTGTCAAGGTAACACGTAAACAGCCACAGACAATACGAATAAGTGGGGCTGTGTTCCAAAAACTTTACTTATAGACACGGAAAATTTGAATTTCCCGTCATTTTCACGTTATAAAACATTATTCCTCTTTTGATTGTTGTTTCAACCCTTGAAAAATGTAAATGCTATTCTTAGCTCGCAGGTCATACAAAAACAGGCGGTGGGCTCTATGAAAACAGGTGGGATTTGGCCTGTGAGCTGTACTTGGCCGACCCCCTGCTGTACCTGAATCATTTTATTTCTAAGAAAAAGAAAAAGAAAAAATGAAGAAAAGAAAAGCAGTCATGGCAATGTTAACGTTTGCTAAATCGGAGAGGTGAGTACCTGGGTGTCTGTAATGTTATTTTCTACACTTTTTATACTTTCAAATATTTTAGAACTTTCAAAAACTTCAAGAAGGGAAGAAGCCTGGAAATCACCTTCCAGATGCTCCCAGAGCTTATCACTGGGGCTAGAATTAAAGGTTATTTTTTATTTTCTTCTCTTGCAATAATGGATATTTATTACTTTATTACTTTTGTAATCCTAGGGGTTGGGGGAGAAGGGGAAAAACACTAACATAAACGTTCTATTCTTTAAAAAAAAGAGGAGATGGAGTGATTTGGCCCATAGCGGGTGGTCTCCCCTGGGGACCACCAGTGACCCAGGAGCCTCTTCCATAACATCCCCATGAAGGGCTGCCCCAGCGCCCAGCACCCCTGCTCCCCACTCCTTAAACTGGCCCCTCCCTCTGCAGATGGCTCTCCCTCTGCGGGTGGGACCGGAGGGCTGCACCCCTGGTTTTCTGAAGCCCAAGGTCCTGTCCCAGGAGGGCTCAGAGGCTGCCGCTGATGCCGCGGAAGGGCCCTCAGGGCCCCAACCTGCTTGCTGCTAACATGTAGCTCTGAACAGCTCCCTAGACACCAGGGGGAACAGTGACCACACAGACAGTTAATGGGAAACCTAGGCTTCCCTCAGACCTCCATAGCCACCCAGCTTCTCCAGCAATGTCCAGTTCTGCCTGCCACCCTCACCCCTCAACCATTTGACCTCCTGCAGCCTCTAGTACCTTTCCACCACTTTCCTGAAGCTACTCCCCAAAGGTACCCCCTGCCCAGTCTGGTGCCCCCCTCCCGCCCCTGCAGCATCAAGAGTCAGAGCAGGCCTGTCAGCCATGCCCACAGCTCTGCTGCCCCCTCACCCCAAACCCTCCCCACTTGCCTGGGCCTATCCCATCACCAGCTCCCACCCCTCTCACTGTGAGGACGACCCCTGACCTCTCTCTCTCCCTGCTCAAACCCACTGCCTCTTGCAACAGGATGGCCAACATAGTCACCTGTGATCACTGATAACCACTCTCTCTGCTCCCCGGACCACATCAGTCTAGCTTTCTGGTTGCTTAAAATCATTTCCCTAAATTGCAGTTCTGGTAAGTACAGTGAGAATGAAACATCCTGAACTCTGCCACTCAGTAGCTGGGTGACGTTGAAGAGGTCAATTAACCAGTCTGAGCCTCAGTTTTCTCATCTGCAAAATGGAGCTGATACAATTATCTGTGAGAATGAGGACTTAATGAAATGATGCACGCAAAGGACTTAGAAAGGTGCCTACGCTGTGTCAAGTGCTCAGAAAATGGAAGTCGGTGCTATTATAATGACTGCTATTTTCAAAATTCTCCCTTTGGTTCCGTGTGGCCTGCCAGGGGGAGTTCCAACCTCGGGGCTCGCCACCCAAGGCCCTGCTTACCCTTCCAGTCACACCATCTGCCAACCCGCTTACAGGACTACCTTCCCCATAAGCCCGGCTCCCTGCGGGTGGGGGCTGACTGTATCCTCCACGGCAGCCCCTGGCACAGGGCTTGCAAACAGTAGGTGGCTCACTAAAGCTCTGCTGCTCTGAACAAGTACAAGTGACACTTGTAGCAGCCTCTGGGGGATGGGAATGCCAAGGAGCCATCTGGATGGCTCCGATCCCCACAAGCATCACATTTTATTTCTAGATCAGCCCTAATAGAGCTGCAATTAACCCCTCAGGCTTTGGATGAACAGATAATGACAACTCACCCCGCCTATAATGATACCCTATGTTGTTTCACATCCACTTGTTCAAAGTGCTTCTGAGCCCAGAGATGTTTAGTGACTTGCCTGAGGTCACCAGCATTTATGGTGCAGTCAGAAGGACTCCCGCCCTGGCCACACACCTGACCCAAACTCAGTCCCCAGGATAGAGGGATAAATGGATAGAAAACCGCTTTTCCAGAAGACTATCCCAGATTGCCAATTTATTGGTTTCCAACCTTTAAACCCGAGTTCTACAGTCCCCAAGCCAAGCAGGACACCAAAAGGAGCCCCATCCCTGGCTGCCTGGCTCCCTCTAGCCCCACTCTCTTCCCCTCCCCTCTGCTCCCTCATCCACCAGAGGCTTTAGGAGAGCGGGCTGAGCCTCACAGCAGCCACATCGTCCTCCCTGTGCTCTGCCTTTTCCATTTCACAGCCGTGTCAACACATCACCCCTAAGGGCCAAGAAAAAAGAAGTAACACAGCCCAGATGCCGACAGTGCTATCCTGTCTGTCAGGGAGAAGTGAGGAGGGAAATAAAAGCCAGCAAGACTTCCAAAAGCAAAATCCCCAAACCTCCTCTCGGGTACCTGGCAGCTGTCAAGGTCAACACAGGAACCTGGTGGAGGGGGGGAAACCCATCCCCGATAAAACCCAGGCAGCTGTGGAGTCTGAGAGTCACAGACCAAGCAGGGCTGCATTTCCAAGGGCGTGCTAGGCACCCTCACGGGCTCATCTTTCCTACTAACGTACAGGTGGTCTGTCTAGACTGTGAAACCAAGCCTGTCTTTTCTGAGTACTGAGTTACTCTTTTTATTTTTTTATTAGTATTATTTGGAGGGCTATTGCGCTTCCCCTCCCTTCCTTATTTATGCAATCAGAGGAAATCACAGCACAGACAGCCACTTCCAAACTCAAGGCCACATGGGCCAATTTCAGATGGATAATTAAATATTGAACAAATGCTGAAATGTCTCTACAGGATCGGGATGGCTAAAAATAACTACCCTGCCACTCCACGCGCGGGCATCTCGGCTGTTCCCTCTCAAATCCCTCCTCCCAGCAACTGTCAAACACAACCTTCCCAGGGAACGGCGGGTGGGGGGCGGAGGAGGGCTGGGAACCGATTCCCCAAACACCTACTTAACAGAAAACAAAACTTCAGCTCCCAGCAAGCTCCTAACGTTCCTGACCAGGAAATACTCTCCCTTTCCTGACATTTAACCAAGTGGCCTCGAGAGGAAGGTGCAGGGGAAATATCACAGCCATTGCTTTTCTTTTAAAAATAGTCAAGAGGCTGCGTGTCATTTCGAAGCAAAACACGTAAGCGGTCGGGGATGTGAGCACATTTGTATCAAGTTACACAGGAATTCAACCCCTATTCCCTCCCGCCAAGAAGACCCTGCAAGGAGCCCAGCTGCCTCAGTGTCCCGATCGGGGCTAACGTTAGGAAAAGCAACAAACGAAATCAACACCAAAATAGGATGCAAAGGGCTGTGGATTCCAGACCTGGATCTCTCCTTAACGTCTGTACATACCTCGGGAAAGTGGCCTTGGTTCTCTGGGCTTCAGTTTCTCCAATTGTCAAGGGGAACAGTTAGCTCCCAGGGCCACACAGGTCAATCCCTCCAACCTCCCCCCATCAGCAGTTGAGCAAAGCAGGCTCCGGGCCTGTCCCTGTGCCACCAGGTTTCAGGAAGCACAGAACGCAACGGGGCAGAGAAAGAGCGCCCAGGAATCAGAGCTCCAGACCTGACCCTTGGAAGCGCGCTTCTACGCGTGAGCTTGCGAGTACGGTGGCCTCGGGTTGAACCTTGCCTCTTCCTCCACACCCTGAGCTCAGTTTCCTCACCTGGCAAAGGGAAGTGATGGCAATGACCCCTACCTCCTAGGAGGGTTGGAAAGGTAAAAGGAGATACGAGATAGTCAGGTGAAGCTCTTGACACAGGGCCTGGCACACAGTCAGCTGGGTAAAAGGAAGCGGTTAGCTTCCTTGTTATTAAATGTGACGAGGATGCGCCAGAAACACAAAGACCAAGAAGCTGACATTCCAGCAGATGAACTTGGGCCTCCGGCCTCCCTCAAGGACCTACACAGCTCTGGGAAGTGGGCCTCAAGCTGTCTGCTGGTCTCCAGGGACCTCACAACACGGGATGCTGAACCCTCAGCACAAAGGAACTTGGTGGAAAAACAGGGCTGAGTCTGTAAGACCTGTGACCTGCCCAGGGAAAGGAGGACATGGCTGGTAGGCATGAATGGGAGCAGGATACAAGGGTGGGGGCCGGGGGAGAGCCCGGGCCTGAGGGATGTTCTGAGTCATCCCAGGCAGACAGAGGGCTCAACGAGCAGGATGGACCCTCCCCACGTCAGATGCCAGTGGGGTCCTTCCCCTGCCTCCCTCCTGAATTACGGTCAGGATTGTGGAAGCGGATGGCTGTGAGCGCTCATAGAGCTGCTGACTGTGCAAATCAGATAGAAGGAGGAGGTGGCCTTATCAAAGGCAAGGCCTAACCTCAGAAGGACCCGCCTGCCCACGGGATAGCGAGGTGGTACGTTCACAAGCCCAGGATGTGGAGCAGGGCAGAGCTGGGCTCCTCCGTTCCTTAGCTGCGTGACGTTGGACAAGGCTCCCACTCTCTGGGACACAGTTTCCTCACCTCTAAAATGAGAATTATGCCAGTATCCCTCTCCAGCATTGCTGTGAGCATTACATCAGGCAAATACAGAGTTCAGCTCACTGCCAACACCGAGCAGGCATGCGGCAAACAGAAGTCATTTGAACTTTATTACACGTCGTGGGAAGGAGTGAAGGTCCACTACCTGAGTTATGTGAAGTTATGTAAAGGCCCAAAGGAGAGATGGTGTCTCAGCAGGAACAGAGGAGGAAACAAGGCAGAAAAAAGTATATGTACAATTTCAGAGGTCTCAGCCTTGGGCTCTTGGAAGGACATTTAAAGACTGGGGGGACCACAAGGTACGACCAGCCCCCACCCTCAGGGCCGTTCTCAGGCTTGTCCAGCCCCTGGGGCCCCAAGATGTTGCCCAGGGGCCTCTCAGTGGGTCTCCCTGAAGCCAGGGTCCCCATGGAGAGGTCCCAGAGCCCGCCCTTCCCTATGGTGGCACCCAGGCCCCTCCCTAGCCATCGCTCCCAGTCAGGAAGCAGCCATGGCAAATCAGCACCCTCCCCAACCATGTTGTTCTCTTCCTGGGGGCCAGAAGCCCTGGGTTCCATACCCCGCTCTGTGAAGGTGGCCCCTCTGTGCCTCAGTGCCCCCCCCCCCCACCGCTGGACGTCAGGGGTTAGATCACTCAGTTGCCAACTTCGAAGTCCTGGGAGGTGACCCCCACCTCAGGAGGTCAGCCCTAGTCCTCCTGGGCACCTCCTGCCCAGGACATTCCTCAGGGGATGCTGGAACGCTCCTGGGAGCCCCCTCCTGAGGCCCCTCACAGACTCCAGCATACCTCGGAAGGAAAGACACCCAGGTGGAGGGGAGTGGGACCACACAGCAGCCACGACACAGGGCCACGCAATGGGGTATGTGTGGGCGTGGAGAAGGAACTGACCATCTAAGGAGAAAACACAGGCCAAGTCTGCAGCGCCCAGGCAGGGCCTGGCATGTGCCTGGACCCCAGGAAAAACTCAGATGAAAACACGAAGAAAAGAATCAAAACCTCCCCTGAGTACAGGGATGGGCATTCCAAGAGGTCTCCCAACATGTGAGGCAGCAGGACAGGATTAGCCCCAATTGACAGATGGGGAAACTGAGGCCCTGGGATGTGCCAGAATCGCATAACCAGCTCATGATCGAGCTGGGACTAGAGTCCGTTTCCCACTAACCACTGCCCGGTACCCCCAAAAGGGCTCTGTGCCCCAGGGCAGCTCAGCAAGCCAGCCTCCCCAACCAACTGGGGGCTTGCCAAGAGCTGGGAGCCTATGCAATTCATCCCCACGTGCCCCTATGCCCAGCACACAGTAGGTGCTCAAGACGTGTTTGCTAGTTGAATGAATGGGTGGACTTCATCCAGGGCAAGAAGAAAACTTGTATTTCCCCAGCAGCCCTGGGGGTACAGGTAGGTCAGACAGACAAAGCTTTTCTTGACCTTGGTGGGGGCAGGTGGGGACGTACCCTGGCTGGTGAGGACCCCCTCGAATTCATGGGCCACGCCCAGCCTTCAAGCGGACCCAGGGGCACAAGGCGCGACCCAAAATGGCCAGATGACGCTTGCCATGCAAACGTCACTGTTCCCACCCTGCCTCTGGCCAGCGTCAAACTTCGTGCCCCCCTCTACCAACAACAGATTCGCTCGGCCCGTTCTTCAGATGGAGAACTCAGGGCGCAGAGGAGGGAAGAGGCTTGCTTACTGCCCTGCTTTGGCCACACCTGGGGGACTGCAGACACTGTCCCTCACTGGCGGCCCCACCAGGGACAGGCTTAGTCTCGAGTCCGCAGCGAGCCCCCTCCCACCACTCCAGAGGGACAGTGGGGGCGGTGGGCAGGGAGCTTCCTCAGAGAGGCGGCAGTCTGGTCACAACCCTCTCCCTGGCTGGGCCAGCTGCGCGTCCCCACCACCAGCCACTTCTTCCCTGCGCTTTCCTGTTTCTGAACAAACACACGCCTGCGTTCTCAGTCATTGTCCTTCCCTGCTTGTGGCAGAGGCCAGAATGGGTGTGGAGCAAGGGCCCAATCAGGGCTGGGATGCTGGGTACCACCACCTCCTTGGGGATCTGATGATGTCATTCTCATGGGACCAAGCCCCACTGCAGATGGGGAGACTGAGGCGTGAGGTCAGAAGGCTCCCCCAGCATGAGTTACCACCTGGGGGGCGGGGGTGTGCTGCCCTCAGGAGGAGGGGCAGCCCTGGAGGCAGAGTCAGGGATCTGGGAGTTTAGTGGAGGAAGGTCAGTGATGCTCTAGCTGCCCCCAACCCGGGTACCTCCACCTCTCACCCTGCCAGGCAGCTCCCAGCCCCCACCCATGACTCCCCATCACTCAAGGGCCTTTATCAGGCCCAAACTACTGCTCCCCGCTATTCCCTTCCACCAACCCAGGCCCTCTGCCACCCCGGGATGAACTCTGCCCACACACCCAAGAGGTTTTCCAACTCCCTGTCTTTGCACAGCTGCTGCTCTGTCCAGAGTAAGGACATCCATAGCTCACACTCAACTGTGGCCCTGGCAGCGCGGGCTTGCACCTTTCCATGCCTTTGCTCTCAGTCTTTAAACAACCCTGCCATCACCACCCCCATTTACCAGACAAGCCCACTGAGGCTTGGAGAGGTAACTGGCCAAAGGATGCCTTTGTGCAGAGCGGGGGCTTGAACTCAGATCTGATTCAACCACTCCCTCTGCCAAAGGAAACTCTACCCATCTGGTGAGCCCAGTCCAAATGTCACCTACTCTGTGAAGCTCTCCCTGATTTCCCCAGATGTAACTTCTGTTCAGGGACAGTCTCCTCCCCCCTCCCTGCAGGCTGGGTGCTCCTTTGAGGCTGGGACACAAAGCAGTGACTCCTGCACAGGCGAGCCTGGGAGCTGGGGCTCAGGCGATGGCCAGACATGTATTGATTGTCTCTGGCCCAGTGAGCTGAGCAGGAGGGGGACTTCGGGTCCTCTCTGTGCCCGCAGGGATGGAGCTGGGCTGAGGTGAAGAGTGAAGGGAAGGTCACACAGGGCATCGAGAAGGGGTGGGGTGAGTACCGGAGGACTCATGGTGACCTGAGCTTAACTGGCCATCTGTACAGCTCCCATTTCTCACAACCTGAACCCATTTCCTCACGGAATCTTCCATGTATCAATACTACTAGCCCCCTTTTACAGCTCAAGAAACTGAGACTCTGAAAAGGGAAAAGACTTGCCCAAAGTCACAGTGCTTGAGCCCAGATCTCTGATCGCCCAGGCCAAGCCTGGAGGGAGGCAGTAGCCAGAGGCCTTTTCAAGGAAGGCAAGGGGGAGGAGATCATAGGCCTTGGGAGACCCTTAAAGACTGAACTCCCAGCACACACATGTGTGCATTCCCAACCTCAGCTTGAACCCTCCCACGAACAGGGAACTCACTACTCCAGGAACTCACCACTTCCTGAGGAAGCCCTGTACATTGTTGTTCAGCCCTGACTGTGGGAAAAGTCTTCCCCATTCTGGGAGAAGCAAATGAACGTATACTGCCTGCCTGCCTCACTTATCCTCATACTGACGAGAAAACTGAGGTTTAGGGGCAACTACAGGGCCCAGGCCACACAACCAGTGCCCGGAGGGGTATTTGACCAGATTCTAAGCACAGATTTGCTCAAACCCCTCTGGGTCAGGCTGGGTCCCGGGCCAGCCTTCCAGATTCCGAAGATAACCTGATGGTGTAAACTCAGCCCAGGTGCCCACTAGGTACTCCCAAGCCCCCTCCTCCCTCCCACCCACGGGCGCGTCAGTGGGCCTGAGCCTTTGCCAGGGACTCCAGCCTCCCCAGGGCCCCTTCGAAGCCTTCCTCCTTCCAGGGGGCCTCCCCCCACCTCCTACCCAGCCATGGAAGGAAGTCCCGGCCCCCACCCAGCCCCCTGGATCACACGCCTTTCCAGCTGTGGATCCTGTTACTGGAAAAAGAAAATGCTGCTCGCACCTCCCCCTCCGGGTCCTGCCTCCTGGCCTTGAAAAGAGAGAAACTCATTTCAAAGGAGGTGGCGCCCACCCACTCAGAGACGTCCTGGACAGATGTTACCCGCCACCACTCCGGTGGAGCCAAGGACCCCGGGATAGGACCCCCTGAGGTCCACCCACGTGCCCCTCCACCCAAGAGGCGGGGGAGTCCACTTAAGTCCCAGAGGAGCGAAGAGGGAGTTGGGGGGAGGTAAGCCGAGAGGCCAGGGCAGTGCAGGCAAGGGGAGGAAAGCCAGGTCGCTCAGGATGGTGATGCCCCTGCTGCTGGGTAAACTGAGGCACGGTGGTCAAAAGTGAGAGGGGGAAGAAAGAAGCTGAACTGCGATCTCCCCTTTGCCTGCCCTTGGCAAGAGGAGACACCGGAGCCTCAGTTTCACCACCAGGGTGGAGGTTGAGGAGAAGCTGGGGGAGTGGGAAACAAGCAGACACAGTTGCGGGCAACCAGAAGGGGCGGCTGAGAGGGTCCGGGGTAAAGAGACAGCAGGAGGACCCAGGGTCGCGGGCATCCCGGGGCATCAGGCGGTGATCCGGCGCTAGGGAGGGCCTGGGGTCAGGGGTCAGGGGTCGGGGTGGCGCCTACCCCTGGCGGGCCGGGTCCGGCTGCGGGAGCGGCTTCTCTGTCGCTGCAGCCGGGGCCGCCTCAGCAGCCGGTAGTAGTAGGAGGGCCTCCCGGTGCTCTTCCTGGCGCCGCCCGCGGACATGCTGCCGCCCGCCGGGCACCGGGCCGGGCCTGGGCGCGCTCACACGGGCCCCATCGCCCGCTCCGGCCGGCCCGGCGGGCGTCCTCGCGTTCTCCCGCGTGCCGCTGCGGCCGCCGCCGAGGCCCGCCGAGGCCGAGGCTGCCCCACAAAGTCGCGCAAACTCCTCCTCCTCCTCCCGCCCTCCCCGGAGCAGCCGGCCCCGCCGCGGGGGCCGGGGACCGGGAGGCCGGACTGGCACGGGCCCGGAAAGTCAGTGCGGGAGAAATCCCGGCCTGGAGTCGGCCAGGCCAGGCGGGCCGGAGTGCCCGGGACCCCAGGCAGGTCCCCAGGACGGCCACCGCCCTCCCCCCCGCGCCTGAGAGCCCGAGCTCCGGGCGCACGCGGCGTCCCACCCCGCCGGCAGGTATAGACAGTGCACACCCGCGTGTGGGCGCTCCCTGGCACTGGGCAGGGCGCAAGGCGACCAGGAGGGCACCGTGCTTCCGAACCGGGAACCCTCGATTAGGGTCCGAATGAGGCCGGTGCCGCAGGGCCGGTTTCCGCCCCAAGCTCACTGGGCTGCGTGTGGATCCGCAAACACACCGTCCAGCACGCCCCCCGCCCCGGCAGGTAGAAAGACTTCTCTTTCACGCAGGATACTCGCCTGTGCTTTAAAAATCGTCCCGTTTGATACGCATGTTACTTTTATATATTTACAATTAGGGTGTATATTTCAAGCACAGATAAAGTAGAGAGAACATAGTGAACACCTATGTATTCCTCAGGTCTTCGCCAAATCAGAACTTTCTGCCCTTTTGATCTAAACCCTCCTCCAAATGAAACACCTCAGATGCTGTGAGGTCTCCCTCCCGCTGGGCATTTACAGCAGTTCTAGCAGGGCTGCGGGCAGGGCAGTACTCTCCCCACTGTAGGGAGAGGAAACCGAGGCTAGAGAAGGGAGGGTGCCAGCTCCCTCTATTGCATCCTGCTGAAAGCTTTCTCCGAGTCATGCACCACCCTCCCCAGCTCAAGAACCATCCATGGCTCCCAGAGTCCAAAAGCTCCAAGTCCAGAGAATCTCTGGTATTTGAGACTCCAGCGATGTATCCTCAATCAAACTACCTCCCAGCCTCACCTCCACTCCCCCGCCCCCCTACTTCTCACTCCTCTTTTCTCTACTCCCAGCAGGGACTGGCCTCCTACTGACTTTTCTCTGCCTGGCCAAAGGCTATTGCTCTAGAGCCCACCTCCTCCAGCCTTCCCTGACCACCCTGGCCATTGGCTGCGGTATCTCTCTCTACCCGCCAGCCTCTGCAGCCGCATTTATTTTTTAAATTATTCTGACAACCACCTGCCTCAGTTCCATCCCTTCAAGTACAGAAGGGGAAACTGAGGCCCTGACAGGAGGTCTGACTTGCCTCAGCGGCAGAGGCAAAGGGTCTTAGCCAGGGCTCTGACAAGCAGTCTTAAGGATGTGTTGGTGGGAGAGTCACGTGTGGGTCCTGAGGGAGTCTGGATGTCCTCCTCCAGCACAGCTGAAAAGGTGCGGCCCTGGAGGGGGCGGGGCAGTCGGCAAGAATCCAGACCAGGTTTTGCACCTCACAAAGGGGACCCCCTCCCTTGCTCCCTCAGCCAGAGGGGAGGGCCCCCAGGTCAGAAGCCTGGATCACAGCTGGAAGCCAGGCGCCTTCCCAGGACTAGGGGGGAGGGGCAGGAGGGGTATTGCTCCTCCAAACCCAGTCTGGGTTGTCAGAAGCTATCAACTCCCCTGGCCCCTCTCCCCAGAGCTCTGGCCAATCCCTGGGGAAGATGGAAAACCACAGGGCCTGCAAGGACCCCATTAGCCTCCTTTGGGTTAAGCATTGCTCTAGCTCATTTTCAGTAGCAGACATCACCAGGAGGCCCTTTTACAAGTGCAGAGGCCCCTGGGAAAAGTAGTACCCAATTCCTCCATCCAGAGGCAACCTGTGGGCCCTCTTAGCGAGCCTCCTCCAGAACACAGGAACCCAGTTCAGAGCCTCCCCATTCAGCTGGGGCTCCCGCAGCCACCTACCCGCACCTTGGCACTTCCAGAAAGAATAACCTCCGAAGCCAGGCCCACCAGTTTTGGGGGGAGGAGGACTCCCAGGAAGTCCAGCTCAGGGTGGGGACACGAATCCTGTTCCCAGGGCCTGGACTTCACGTGGCCCAGTTTCCTCCCCAAAGCAGGAACTCCCTGATTGGCCAGGTCCTAGCCTTCCATGAAGGAGACGAGACACTGATCAAGTGATCGAGCTGATTAAGGCTGGGACAAGTGGTCTTAGTTAGCCTGAGGCCCCCAACTAGCAGATTTAGGTGAGTGTGTGTAGAGGGAAGGGAAAGCAGCCAGGACCTCAGCATCTCACCTGTAAACACAGTTGGCTTCCAGAGGTCTGGCATAGACTCTGTTTATGCTTGGGATTCTCAAGTCGTTCTCTGTGCCTCAGTTTCCCCGCCTACAAGAAGTTACAGACTCCCTAACCTATCTGCCTTGTGGAGGGAGGGTCAGCTAATGAAGAGGAAGAAGGTTTTGCATTTCTGGCCTTCGGATGGGGTGGGCATTGCCAATCACCCAAGCTGAACATCTCCACGGTACCAGCTGGAGGACTGAGTAGGAAAGGGACAGGGTGGGAGGTAGGAGAGGAGGTCCAGGACCCCTGGGATGGGCAGGCAGACAAAGGCTGCTCCCTGCACACCCAGCAGAGCATATGGAATCAATCCCGCTGTGGAGCAAGCCACCCACCTCCTCCCGCTGCCCCTGTGGCCTCCTCCCTTCAAACAGAAGCAGCCCCCCTTCTGGAGACTGCCTAGGCTGGAGGAGGGGCACCTGAAAATGTCTCCCACCCCACCCCGACCACTTCCTGCAACAGACCCCTTCAGGGGCCAGGCCCTGCTGACCTGTGAACCCCGGGCCCTGCAGGGAGGGTAGTCCCATCAGTGGTCTTGTTCTCCCACCTCAGTTTTGCCTCCAGAGGGTCTCCTGAATAGGCCCAGCTCCCACCTCCCCTACCTCCATGCCCCTCAGCCTTCAAATGGCCCCAGCTCATTAAACGTGCCTATTTCTGGGGTTCCTCCAAGACTCTTGATTCAGTGGGTCTGGATGGGGCCTGGAAATATGCCTGTTTAGCAAGTACCAGGCCGGGGGCTGGGGACTAGCTAAATCAGATCCCACCCGACCCCACCACCACCTTCAGTGTCCCTCAGAAGCCCCCAAAGGTGAACGCCCAGAGTACCGAAAAGGACCAAACTCTGTCACAAAGCAGCCAGCCCACTCCATGCACCCTGATCTATCTGCTCTCAGCCCCCTAAGCCTCCAGCCTCTGCCCTGATGGCCAGATGGCTGCCATGACGCTTTCCCTCTGCACCCACCTGGTGAACCCCTTACCCCTCAGGACCCAGCTCAAACATCACCTCTTTAAAGAAGCCTTAGCCCCCAACAGAGACACCCCCCATCCCCGCCACACACGACCGGTTAGATTTGAACAATGAGGACACAGGAGAAGACCAGAGAGGGATGGACCCAAAGAATTTCCCTGCAGGCAGAGGACCATTGGCATCGAGGTCTGGAGGAGAATTACACCCTGTTGGGCTGGAAGTCCAGGTAAACCGGAGGCCAGGCCAGGGCTGGGTCAGGAGGGGTCAGATGCAGGGAGGGGACCAGCCCAGTGCAGTCTCACATCTGTTAGGTTTACAGTCAGTGAGGAAGGAGCAAAAAAAGCATATAGTCAGAATTACCCTTGAAAAGCCGTAAATTGCCCATCCAGGACAGTGTTTCCTCCAGCGTAAAGTCAGATCACCTATTTCTTCAGCTTCGCGCAAAGCAGAAGGGCCTGACCTTTCCAGAAGGGCCATTTTTGTGCAGGAGGAAAACAACAGCAATAATGAACATTATCTAACACATGACTCCACTCAGGGAGGAGAGATGCTCACGCCTGGAGGGGACCACAGAGTCCAAGACCTCTAACATAGGAAGGTTATAAGTTTGGCCTCGAAAAGGCTGTCAGAGGGTGAAGTTTGGATTTAATAGCAATAAACTGTGTTCAGAATTTACTGTCTGCATTATCTATGCACATTATCTCATTTAACGTATGAGGCAGATGGTCACCACCTTCATTTTACAGAAATTATTGGGGGCACAGAGAGGGTAAGTAATTTCCCTAAGGTCACACTGCTTGCACTAGGAGTCAGGATTTGAACTCAGGCAGGCTGGAAAGAGCAAAGGTCTTAAGACTGAGCAGGACTTAATGCAGAGATGGAGGAGGGGCAACAGCCTGGAATTTCCCTTAAAAGCCAGCTTTGACAAGGAACAGGAGGAGGCGAGAAGGGAAGGAGTCCTGACAGGGGAAACACCGGAGCCCACCAGGCTCCACACAATGGGTGTCTGGAGGGCTCAGACCTGTCAGGTTTCCTGTCGGGACGAGGCTGGGCAGTGGCGACCAGGGGAAGTCCCCAGCTAGGCAGCCCTGCACACATCCGCCTCCCAGGCTGGTCTCAAGCTTTGAGTCGCTGGAGCCCTGGGCAGGGTGTGGGTGGGAGTGCTGCGGGACATTCACGGTTAAGGTCATGGGCCTCTGCCATGGGAGGTGGCCTGTCTGGCAGGCAATGACGGCTTCCTGTGTCCACTGTTCGTCCGGGAATGAGGTTGGACCACGTATAGGACCTTCATTCAGATGGGGCGGGCTGGAGCGGGGGATCTCCGACATGGCGGAAGGTGGAGACAAGCCCGAGAGGTCAAGCTCGAGTGCTCGAGGCCCAACTAGGTGTCCACCACCCCCACCAGCCCCTGGACTTCCTAAAGCCATCAACAAATTTAATGACATCCTTCACAGAAAATGGCCCACTCAGGGCGGCGATGATCCCGGGCTTAGCGGGCCCTGCCCCTCTTAACACAGGCAGAACTAGGGAAGCAATCAGGCGCGGACATTGGAACACACACAGACAGAGCCTCGGGGAATGCGAGTGTTTTTTTGAAATCAAGTCACCCGAAACTGGGCTAAGGGTGAACCCTCGGGAGAGGCAGGGCTCTAATAGGGTGGAAGGCCAGTGGGTGGGGTCATTGTTTCTTTGGGCACTGCGTAACTCAAAGAAAGCCCTTGCCATCTCTGGGCCTGAGGTTTCACATGTTAAATAAAGACGAGTTATCTCTGCCCAACTCACCTCCATGGATCCCATCAGGATCTAGAAACTTCCTCCAGTCCCAAACCACCACCTCCTGCCCTCCAGAAGCCCAGAGAAGAGGATATATCTCCCTCACACATGACAACAGCCCGTCATTAAAATCCTGGAAGGTCAGGTTTAGAAGGAAACTTCAGAGCAGGTGATGGAAGCTGGGGCCCTATAGGACAGCCACTTGGCCAGAGGAGCCTGCCTAATTCATCGCAAGCCGGGGTCTGGCATCAATTCTCGAAACATGGAGGGTCTGATGGCCCCTCCCACCCCAGCAGTCAGGGTGGAGCAACAACACTCCCCGCAGATGGGGCAGTGAGGCCACGGGAGGGAGGGACTCCCCCGAGGTCACACATGAGAGTTGGGGGTCAGTCCACCTCGGGACTGAAAGAGATGCCAAGACCCCCTTTCCCTCTCAGTTACCTGGACCACCCCTCCCAGATGCCTGATGCGTTCTGGCCACAGGTGCCCTGCCTTCCACTCCCACTGCTCCAAAGCTCAGGGCTCCAATCCTGTGGCTGGGAGAGGCAGGGATCCACTCTCCAGGCTGAGCCCCAGACCCCCCTTCTTACCCCCACCCTAGCAGCCGGCATTTCAGCCCAGATGGCCTGGCCTGGAGCGACTCTCTCTGCGTACTTCCTCTCCTGCCCTGACCCAGAAACGCTGCCAATCTCCAGGTGGGCCCACAGCTCCTCTTTCTCCCAGCCCAGCCTGGGGCCGAGGCTCCAGGTCTCCAGCCTCCTTCCTCCCCTTCCAGCTGATGGGGCCAGACAGCTCCACACCCACTGGGCGACAGGAGGGGGTGGCATATGGTCCCAGGGTGAGGTCAGAGAGCCCCCTCCCTTCCCAGGCAGACCTTCCTGGTCATCTGTGAACCACTTCGTGGTTGGCACTGGCCTGGGTTCTGGGGGGAGGGGTCTCGCTCCACCCCTACAGATTCCACTGAAGAGGACAGATGAACCAGCCCAGTAGCCAGCTCCTAGGAAGCTTCCATCTTGGCAGGGAGCTGAAAGAGTATGGGATTTGGAGTGAGGAATCAGCACTTCTTGGCTGCGTGACCTCAGCTTACTACCTTTACCTCTCTGTGCCTCTTGTTTCCTCAACTATGGAGTGGGCATGATGATACTTACACTTTGTAAGGTTGTGGAAGGTCAGATAGCATAGTGAGTCAAAGCCTTGTGGACAAACTGGCTCACATCTGCCCCCTCCAGCCTATTTATTTCCTCACGAATCTGTGGGCTCCTTGAGAGCAGAACAGCCAGAGCTGGTCAGCACAGTTACTGGCCCAGAGCAGGCTCTCAGTAAGACTGACTGGGAGAGATAGTGGCAGTGTTTGGGAAAAGTGGCTGAGTCCATCTGATCTGGAGTCAGCACTGAGGGAATTTGGAAGAGGGAGAAATCCTGGAAGACCGCCTGGAGGAAGAGTCATTTGTACTGAGCTAGAAGGCTAAGTAGGAGTTGACTGAGTAGAGAGCAGAGGAGGAACAGGCAGCATGAGCAAAGACCCAAAGATGGAAACCAGCAAGGCATATACTGGGGGCAGCATATAAAACTGTGAGGCTGGAACAGAGGATGAGAAGAGGGACTGGGGCGCAGGCTATATGGGGTATGTAAGGGTGAGATCAGGGAGAAGAGATGGGGAGATAGATCCAAGTAGCGGTGAGGCCCAGACAGCCCCTCCAAAGGGGAGAAGTAAAGTGGTAATGAGGGAACCCTGGCCAAGGAGGCAGAGGATCAGGGCTCCAGGCCTAGCTGTGCTGCTGTGTGGCTGCGTGACTTTGAATAAGTCACAGCCCTCTCTGATCCTCACTCTGCAACTGAAAGGAGAGGCTGGCTCCATGAGGCAGGCCTGCAGGGGTGGGGCTAGGCTAGATGCCCATGAACTACAGTGAGAGCATTCAGAGTTTCCTAGCAGGTTTCTTGAGGAACCACTGGCTAAGATGGTTATAGATGAGACTGGACACCCTTCTAATCCTTGAAGGTGACACACATGGCCCCACCTCAGGGCCTTTGCATATTCTGTTCTTCTACCTCACACACTTACCCCAGACCTTCAGATGTCAGCTCCTTCCTTCCATTCAGGCCTCAGCTCAAATATCACATCCTCTGAGGCCTCCCTGGCCACCTTATCTCACGTACCTCTGCCCCAATCCCCACACCCTATCCCACTGCCTTGTTTTATTTTCTTCTACTTATCGCTTCCCGAAACTATCTTATCTGTGCATTCTGCTGTTCACTAATTGTCTTCCCCCAAACTTTAATGAGGGCAGGGGCCTTGTTAGTCCTGTCCCAGGCATGTCCCTAGTGTGCACAGCAGCACTCAATAAACATTTGATGAATGAGGTGAATGAAGGGAGCTGGGCTCAAAGCCCTCCTTCTTTTTTTTTTTTTGCGGTACGCGGGCCTCTCACTGTTGTGGCCTCTCCCGTTGCGGAGCGCAGGCTCTGGACGCGCAGGCTCAGCGGCCATGGCTCACGGGCCCAGCCACTCCGCGGCATGTGGGATCTTCCCGGATCGGGGCACGAACCCGCGTCCCCTGCATCGGCAGGCGGACTCTCAACCACTGCGCCACCAGGGAAGCCCCCCCCCCGCTTCTTTTTTAAAGAAGGGAACCAGGGGCAAGGGACTTCACCTCTCTGGGCCTGGGTTTCCTCCATGTGACATGTGGACAACGAGCTACAGTTTACTTTCAAGCAGCAGCCTGGGGCTGGTCGGGAGGTCAGGATGTAAGTCCTGACTCCATGCAAGAGCTGGCGCAGAAGAAATGAATGGATGAATAAATGCCTTTGCTTTGCTGTGTGCCTTTGAGCAAGTCCCCTCCTGTTCATAGGCCCAGCTTCCCCTCCTAGAAAATGGAGTTGCCTGGGTGGTCTTTCAGGACCCCTGGGCACTGACACTCAGAGCTTCTGTGCCCAGTCTGGAACACACATGGGAGCCACAGCAGGTGTTAGAGGAAGGGCAGGCTATGCCAGTGCCATGGTTCTCGCACTTACTGGCTTTTCCTGGAGATCCCACCCAGCCCATAGCTGGCATCCTGAGGCTGTGTAGGTGAGAATTAAATGTAGCTTCTGCAACCTGTCACCCCTCAACTCCCCTTGAGAGTGAGAACAATGCCAGCCCTGCCCCCACCGTAGGAACACCATTTTGTCTGGAAATTCCACCACGGGGGAGGAGGAAGGGCTGGGGCCCTAGAATTTTTGTGCCTGCTCAAACAGGAAGTAGCTGAAAGTTTGGGGCCAAGGAAAACAAGTTCAAGGTCATCCTGGAAATCAGTCCCTGTTCCCCCTATGGTTAGGGACTTGCCCCTTTCCCCAGGTGGGGCTCTCCTGGTAATTAATGATTAGCAAAGTGTGGAGCGGGGATGGTCCAGGACCACAGGCAAAGGCCTAAGAGAAGGTGAAATTCATCCAGCCTCATCTGGCATACCCTGGATGACAGGGAGCTCACTACTGAACTGGCCCCCTGTCCTCAGAAAGTCTGAAAGTGAAGATGCCTTCCCATAACTAGGACTTGCAGGAGACCTTTAGGAATCTAGTGGTCATCCTACTGCCTACTCATGGCTCAGAGGGCTTATGACTTGCCCAGGGTAACCCAGACACCCCCAGCTACTCCCTCAGTTTCCAGCAGCAAATGAAGCTGTTACAGGGACAAGTAAGGAGGAGCCAGCAGGAGAGCTGGCGCCAGAGCCTGGGCTTCAGCCCCACCCCACATCCCTGCTGGCTAAAATGCCAGGGCTTGTGGGGGGGAGGGCGGTGACCTCTGGCTGGCCTTTATTAGAAAGCCCAGAGGACATGGGAAGGGGCCCTGCATTGATCCCAGTCCCACTGAGGGCCCTAGGGAAGCAGCCTGGGTTACAGAGTCCTTAACACAGCCCCTCTGACACCTCGGCCTTCTCTTGCCCTGTAGCCCCTGCCCCAGGAAACTGCAAGGCAGCTTCAGAATTTTCTGGGCCTGCTCTCTCTGACTTCATGTTTCTTGTGTCCTCCTGGTGCCCCCTCTCTCGTACCCACCCCCTTACACGGCCTCCTGTGCATGTACAGACCTGCCTTCCCACTCAAGCCCTTTGGTGGGCTCCTTCCACGCCCTACCGGGCCAGGCCCACAGAGCTGCCTGGAGCCCTCGGGAGATGCTGGCCGGTGCTGCCCCCTGCCGGTCTGCAGAGCTCTGGGAAAAAGCCTTCTTGGCCCTGGCAGGACCGACCATGAGGAGGCCCAGCCTAGGACTCCCAGGGCTCCGGGGATGTGCCCCCCCCCGAGGACCCCAGAGTGGCCTGGCACAGGGTCCCAGTCTGCTGAGTGACTTAGACAAGCCTTGCCCACCCCCTCTCTGCCCTGTTCCCAGCGGTGCAAAGCGGGTGGAGCAGAACCTCAGTTCTCGGACTTCAAGCCACTTCAGTCCCCTGGGGAGCATGTTAACATGCAGATGCCCAGGCCCACCAGGGAGAGTCTGGTTTAGCTGGCCTGGGAAGAACCCAGGAATCTGCATTTTAACCAGCAGTGGTTGGGCCCACACTGGCCTACATACTGCTCTCTCTCAGGGCCCCCGGCTCTACATGGAGGCTTCTGGGAGTCCAGCCCCTGACAGGGTTACCAGCCTGTTACAACTGCAGCCTCTTCCCTTTCTCAGCACCTGCGTGTGGCAAGCAGGCAGGGGTTCCCGGCCTCACAGTACAGATGGGCAAACTGAGGCTCAGAAAAGAGGCTAGTTTGGCCCTGTCCCATGATGAAACTCCCCGCTTCCACCTCCCTCTCTGGGCCCCCCAAACGCGGTCTAGATTCTGGGGCCCAGAAGGTCAGTTCAGGCCAGGCAGCAGCACTGACTGGCCCCCTTTGTCCTGGTCTCTGTGCCCTCTGACCTTGCCGGGTCCTAGGCTGATTAAAATATCCCCTTACAGCCCCGATAGGCCTGGTGTCTTCTTACAGGCTGGAAGGGACGCAGTCCCATCGGAGGCATCACTGCCAGCTTGGCCGTCCTCAGGAGCTGGATACTGCTGGCATAATGAGATCAGAGAGCCTTCGCCCAAAGTGTCTGCAAAGACCGGCCTGGAGAAACCGAGGCCCAGAGAGGGGAGAGCCTTGCCTAAGGTCACACAGGACACAGTTATTAACCCCATTATAGCCACTTACTCTCTGCTGGGCCATATTAATTCAGCAAGTCTTTATCCCAATCCTAAGAGGTGGACATTGTTACTCTCCCATTTTACAGGCATAGATAACTGCCAGGACTCGATCTCATGCAGCTTGGCCCTTGATGATGACCCTGTGCTGCCACAAATGGTCTCCCCTTACCTGTCCTCAGGTAATTCACCTGCTAGCCCCTTTTCAGACACCAAGAAGACAGAGCCATTTGTAAAAAAAAGGTGACCTGTAGCAGTAAGGCCAGGGCCTTGGCTTCCAGTCCCAGCGGGCGGGGGGTGGGGGGCGGCGTGGTCAGTGGGTGCTGCCCCAGGCCCCTCCCCGCCCTCACCTCTCAGCACTCCCTACACCTACCCCTCCTCAGCCGCACGGGTCCCGGCCTCCCACCACTTCTCTCCTTCGTGGCTTTGCTCCTACCGTTCCCACTCCCAGGACACAGGACATGGGGCAGGCTTCCCCGGCTCCCAGCCCCACTGTGAAGTGGGTTATTGCTAGCCCCACATTCTAGCTTGAGTCTGTCCACCTCTCTCCTCTTCACCGCCACTACCTGCATCCAGGTCACTGCCACCTCTAGCTTTGGGGACTCCCACAGCCCCTAACTGGTCCCCCCAGATCCTCTCTGGCCCTCCCGAGTCTATTTTCCACAAAGCAGCCCGAGTGAGCATTTTCAAAGCTGCCCTCTCCCCCAGCCACCTTGGCCTTCCTGGCCTTTGGACACTCTGTCTGGCTCATTCACACCTCCCACGGCTCCCCCTTCCCCCCTGCCCCCATCCGGGCTGTCCTGAGCCACCTGGTCTCAGAGTGGGGACTCACTCTTCCCTTCCAGAGAACACATCCCCCTTCCCTCTCCAAACTCGCTGCTTCCTGAGTCATTTTCTCCGGGCCCCTGCACCTTTCCTCCAGGGAGCCCATCGCATTGTGCCATGACATCTATTTTTTGATGAGTCATCTCACATCTGTCTCTCCTGGTGCATTGCTCCCCCGAGGGTCAGGTCCCGTCTGCCTGGCTCACCGTCATGACCCCAGTGCCCCGGCCGGCTCTGACACATGGTCATTGTCAGTCAAGGGGAGGGGGAGGGCGTCATCGGCGTTGGAGCCCCCAGACCTCTGGGCCTCAGTATACCATGACGCCCCAGGGCTCACAGCAAAATGGGGACGCATGGCCTCCGGCCCCGCCCCAAACAAGTCACAGCTCAGGACTTAATTCTCCTCCCCAGTAGGTTTTGCGTTTTCATTCTGTGATTTATAGCCCATTCAATAAATTTCCCCCATTATCTTTCACGTGCAGCGCGCTGCCTTTCTGCCATTTAATAATGCATTTGGCTCGCCAGGCCTCTCCCTGGAGAAATTGAAGGCTTGGCTCCGATGCGGGAGCAGGCCCACAAGGCCGCCAGGGATTCCGGGGGCTCCTTTTCAGACCCAAACCTTGAGCAGGTCTGAGCCTCACACTCAGGGCTAACTGGGCAGGGGCCCAACGCCTCCCCCCTCCCTCCTCCCCTGTGGCAGGGAAGCTTGGCAGCGAGAATGAAGGCTCAGATGTCCGGGGCCCACTGGGACCCTAGTGGCCAGTTTTAGGGCTGAGTAGGAGACTGGTGCTTCCCCCAACCAGCCTCAGTGGTTTCCAGAAGCTCCACAGCCATGATCTTAATCTCCCTCTCCGACTCCCCAGGCAACACAGGAACCCATCAGACCCGCTTCACACATGAAGAGACTTCTCTGAAATACAGGGAGACTGCAGCCCAGCCTTGCCTACCCCACTGGGTGCTTGCCAGGTTCAGGCGCGGCCAGCGGAGATTTCTGAGGGTAGCCTCTGTGCTGGCACTGTACCCAGTGCTTGACTTGAACTGTCTCACCCACAACAAACTTTAGAAGCAGAAGGTACTATTATGCCTATCTTATGGATGGGGAAATCAAACCTCAGAAAGAAGCAACTTCCCTGGGATTATTCGGGAAGAAAATGGCAGTGCCCCGGAGGAATTGCTCCTGGAGTGAGGGATGAGAAGGGTCTAGAGGCTCCAGGGAGCACACAGCTCCAGCCAGAGCTACCCACCAAAAACACAAAGCGGCAGAGAGGCAGGGAGAGCTCAGGGCCGTAAGGTCCAACAGCTCAGGGGTTTGATTCTACCCCTGGGCGTCCTCAGCTGTGTGACTGGGGCAAAGTCCCTTAACCTCTCTGGGCCTCATCTCCCCCATCTGTAGGATAGGAATACCGTCCTCCCAGGACTGTCACGGGACTTGCATGAGGCAACACGTGGGAAGGTGCCTTGTAAACTGTCCGGTCCTGGGCCGCGTCACTTTTGCATGTTAGGACAGTGGCATGAGACATCATGCAAAGACCTGCAGAAAACCCTTGGGCTCCTCTAGGCAAAGTGTAACCGGCAGCTCTGAACCATGCAGGGATGTGGCCACACAACACAGGCTCCTTCTCAGGCCACAAGATGCGTACGTCACTCTGGTACCAGGCACCTCCCACCCAGACTTGGGAGAAACTGGGCGGCGCTGCCCGGCTGGCTGGGGTGTGTTGGGCAGGGGGGCGCTCCAGGCTAGCCCGGGCCAGGCCTGCCCCCGCCATCCCCTTCCCCAGCCCTCAGCTACTAGGTCTGCTTTCCTCCTCCCTCTTGTTCCTGGAAGTTTCTGCTTCCACTTGAGAGTTTCCGTGGCAACCACCTCTCTTCCTTTGATTGTTTTCCTCTCCTCAGTCACTTCACCCTCTTAACAAGCAAGTTCCTCTCTTCTTTCCGCTAAAGGGAGGATCACAGTGGGTTGGGGCAGGAGGTCTGGCCAGGAGAAAGAGAGCAGAGAGGGACGGGGCTGGGAAGGGAGAGGTGACCCCTGGGGTGCAGCCAGGGCGCTGGTGCAGCCACGGTTTGCCCTCGCGTGACCTCGGGGTCTGAGACTGCCCACAGGGTCCTCCACGGGGGGCTTCCTTAAAGGTGGCTCTCCTGCTCGGAGGGCGAGCCTGGCTCTGCAGGGGAGGCTGAGGGCGCACAGTCGAGGCTTTTCAAGGTGGCTGGGCCTCCATCTGCTTCCCACTGTCTTGTCTTCACTCACAGATGCCCCGCATTTGGACGGCCTCCACACCCAGGCCCCACGCTGCTTCGGCGCGCCCTTCCTTTCGCGGGGCCCGGCTCCAAAGTACCCCCCACCCCAGTAAGGCCCCGCCCTCCCAGCACCCGCAGCCCGTCAGTCAGAGCTTCTCTCCTCCGCTGTGTCCATCCTAACCCTTCTCCCAGGCAGCCTTCTGCCCTGCAAGGCAGGGCACCTGGACAGCAAAGCCAATGTCCCCCTGGCTCCATCTCCAAGCAGGTCCACAGGAGGCCGCGCTGAACCTACAGCCAGAGAGACCGGGGCTTCAGGCTTGGGTCCACCCCCAGCTAGCTACGGGCCCTTCACAAGTTTGCTCCAGAACTTGATGTTCCCTGTGGTCAAACATGGATGGAATTCACTTCCTCCCAGGCCGCTGGAGGCCGAAATGAGTTTTGTGGGTCTGAAAGAGCTTGGAAAATTCTGAAGAGTTGCACCAAGTCCAGGATTATTTTTAGACACTGAATTAGTGCCGTCCAATGAATAGCCCAGAGGCCTCCTTGACCCCTCGGCTCTCGCGGCTCTCCCTCTTCACCTGCCCACCTCCTGAGGCAGGTACTGCGTCCGCACCACAGTCAACGGCCAGCAGCTTCCCTGACACACACACACACACACACACACACACACAGCAGCAGCGGCAGGTTGGCTGAGGGGGCCTCTGAGGCCCCAGTCAGCTGGGAGCCCACGTGCTGGGGGCAGGGCTGGGGCAGGAGGCAACACCCGAAGGGGCTCCCCAGCCGAGCAGGCTGTCCACCGCCTTCCCCCGTTCCACTGCCTGCTTCCTTTCCACGCCCGCCCCTGAGGCTGGACCACCAGGACCCTTCCCTCATGGGCTGCGAGGCTCCCCCGTAATACCCGCCAGAAGCGCTCTCCCCAGAGAAAGGTCCCCTCCTCCCCTTCCCCCGGGGCCCCCCCGTCCTTTCTCTGGTGCTGACAGAGCACTTCACCCCCACTGCCCGCCCAGCCTCAGACCTACACGTCACCCCTTACAAGCTGCTCACAGAGGCTGCGCCTGCCCAGGCTTGTGCTAGGATGGGGCTGGTTTCCAAGCGCAAGGGGATGCCTGGGGCCACGGTGGCTCTGGGAGGGGTTCATGTGTACACTTGAGGGCCATTTCTCCTCCCTCCAAAGACCTGCAGAATCAGAGGGATTTGAGCAGGCTCAGAGGAAAAGGAATAAAGAGTGTGAAATGTCAGAACCAAGTGGGTAAAGACAGGCCCAGCTGTGGCCAGCCAGGGACTCTCTTCTGCTTCCCCTTCTGTCTCCGATCTGCTCCCAGTTCAAGAGTCCAGATTCCCACAACTGACATTGGGAAACCAGGCCATTCAGCTCCCACACTGGGGTGCATGGGGGACACATCCCAGGAGCTGGCATTCGAAAACCCATGCAAGTACTGGCACGGTCCTGGGAGGGACACTGTGTGGGCCCAAGGGGGCTCCGACACAGTCCCTGTCCTCAGGGAGCCGACAGTCTGGTGGGACACGTGACCTCCCACAGGGACCCACCGACAAGAAACCAAGGCAGAGGAAGCATGAGGAAGGGAGTAACTAATTCTGACTGACAGGGCAGGGAGAAATCAAGGAAGGCTTCACGGAGGAGGTAGCATCTGGGCCAGGCCTTTGAGAAGGATTCCAACAGGCAGATGGTGTTGGGGAAGGGAGGGAACCCACTGAGGTTTAGCAGCAGCCTGGGAACCACAGAGAGACTTAACTTGGCTTCCCTTTTCCAAATGCCACGTGGTTTGACCATGGTGAGGGCTCGGGCCAAGAGGATGCTGGCCCTGTATGGAATTAACTGGGCCTCTTAGGCCAGGCAGGCGGTAAGTCCCCCATGATGGCCCAGAAAGAGGCACTTTCCAGGCTGGTTCCTGAGACCAGAGCCTAGAGCAATGTCTGTTCTGGTCACTGGTGTCATGGGGCAATGGCCCAAGAGTGCAGAATGGGGTGGGGACGTAGAACCTGCCGGGTCTTAAAAGCCCTAAAGAAAAGAGTCTCCTCGAGTTCCCTGAGCAGCCCATTCCGGGATTTCACACCGCCCCGCGGTCAGCCAGGAAGTTCTTCCCCTATCTAACCTACATCTCTCTTGCTGAAATGTACACCCACCTTGCTGGGGAGACACAGGATTCACAAAGCACAGAGGCTGAAATGCCTCACCAGCCACTCCGTCTGCGGCCAAGGTGGGAGTGGGGGTGGGTCAGTGGGCACAGCTCTGACAAGAGAGGACAGGGCCCCGTTTGTGTGCATAATTAATCTACAGGCCTGAGGAGGGCCAAGCGAGTGGGAACGTCCTCTCCCTGGGCCTCGGAAGCTTCCCTGACCCAATTTAGAAGCCGCGTTTATTGTGTTGCTCATGTCAAACCTTCCCAATGAAGTCTCTGTTCCCAGCGTGCTCATGAATTTTCCGGGGCTTTAACAGCGTACAATCTGAGAACGATTCATTAAGAAGATTAACCCCTCCCCCCAAATATGCTTCCGCGTGCTCTACAAAACGGGGCAAACTTATTCTCCGGCATCAGCAGGCTCCCACTGCCCGGAGCAGCGCAATCCCTCAGAGGGGTGAAAGCTAGGCCCCCTCGAGCCGGGAGGGAGGGAAGCCATGTGGGCAGTGGGAGACCCCGTGAGGGTCCAGGGTGAGCGTGGGAAGGTGCGAATGGAATGCCAGGACCCCAAGGCCCAGCCGCAGAGCGAGCAGGGCCCGTGTTCCAAGACCCCGTCTTCCTCCCTCGCCAGCTTTACCCAGGGCATCCCTGCTTGGGGTGGGGGGTGGGAGGGCTGGGACCCTGGGCTCCCAGCTGAATGCTGGTCTAGAGACTTCTGCTCCGGGACTTGGAAACAAAGAGGGGCTCCTAACGTCACTCCCTGAGCACCCCTCTCTTTTGCCACATCTTCCCGACACTGGGACCTCCCAGACGGAAGGAACTCTGGTCAGATGCCACCAGAGGTGTCAGAAATAAACGCAACTTGCGCTTGATCCTTCCTGAAAGACTACACTTGAGGCGCCAGAGCAGGCCTTGCCGAGGGACAGCTGGACAGAGGAGGTGAAGACAGGAGAAGGGGCAGCTGCCCCAGCTCTTTGGAACAACAGGGAAGGTGGCACCAGGCCCAGGCTGGGGGATGGACCTGGTCTCTCAGATGCCGGCACACCGGCCCGGCCTCCGTGAGGATCTGAAACCTCAGACTTCGCCTCATTTCTCCCTGCAGCCCCTCCCATCCAGCGGGTCCCCAAGAGGTTGATAAAAAGTCATAGCGACGGCATGCCCGCCACTCCCTCTGTGCCTGGCACCGTGCTGAGTTTTAAACACATTTCACGGTCAGAACAACCCTGCCAGGCCGGTGGGATTATCACCGCAAGTCTCAGATGAGGAAATGAACCTTAGAGGGTGTAATCGATGTGGCCGAGGCCACGCAGCTAATAACCGACAGAGCCAGGATTCTAGACTTCAGACTCTAGAGCCTGAGGTCTCGGGGACCTTCCACTCCCCTCATCCCACAGCGGGGACGACTCCCTGCTCTGTCCCCATGAGGACCCTCAGTCTGGGCTCCGTTCAGGTCTCCACATCCCCCATCAGAGGACCGCCCAGTCGCCTCACTGGCCACCCAGCCCCCAAACTGACAGATGGGCCCCCATCCCCATCCCCTCCCATCATCCCTCCACCAGCAGCCAAAGGGACTGTCCTGGACTGCACACCTGACCATGTCTCTCCACTGAAAACTTCACCGAGGCTCCCTGGGCCGACAGCATGGGCACGAGCTTCCTTGCCTTGCATTCAGGGCCCCCAAACCATCCCTCTGCTCTCTGTCCCACCATCTCCCTCCTCCACGCTCACCACGTGTACCCAGGCTTGCGGTCTCCATGCCTGGGCTCCTGCTGGCTTTTCCCCATGTCTCTTACTTCAAAATTCTCAAGGCTCAAGTCCAGTACCACCTTCTCCACAAAGCCACCCCGGGATCAGGCCCCACAGCAGAAGTGACTTCTCCCTCCTCTGAACCCCGACAGCACAGGGTCTCCTGGGCCCCTGGTACAGCCAGTTTAGGTGCAGGTCTTGCTCCCCGCCCCCTACCCCCAAGGAGCCCAGGAGCTCCTGGAGGGCAAGGTCTTCCCTCACCAGGGGCTCTTTCCCCACCCCACCCCCATGCAAGGCCCAGCACACAGCTGGGTGCACGTTGCAGGCTGGTTCAGTGCAGACGAGTCCCCTTGGCAACAGGACACCTTGACCAGTGAGTTGGGGGGAGGTCAGAGCAGCCTGGGTACCCAAGCCTGTGAGCCCTTCACCTTTTCCGGTGCCGTGGACTCCTATGGCCTCTGGCAAAGCCCAAGACCCCCTTCTCAGAAAAATGTTTTTAAATGCATAAAATAAAATATCAAGGATTACAAAGGAAACCAATTACATGGAAATATGATTATCAAAATATTATTAAAAATTATTAGCAGTATGTTTGCTTCTTTATTAATGCCTTAAATAACAAGGTACCGTTCTAAGAGCTACTATAATTTTGAAGTAGGAGGAAAAAAAGCATTATTCAAGATACCCACAAAACTATACTGTGACGTGGTAGTTCCTGTGTTTCTATGATTTCTACAAAATCACAGAACAGTTAATGCCACTGTGGTTCACCACCTACATTTGTAATGAAAGAATTACAATTTGGAATTGTAATTAGAGGTTAGCAAAAAAGGTGGGATTTTATTTTTCCTGTCCAAGTTCATGGACACTCCAGATTCCACCCAGAGACTCCTGGGGTCCCTGGTTAAAAAAGAACCCATGGCTTAGAGGCAAGGGCTGAAGGGGAAAGAGCAAGGTTCGTCCTGGAGCCCCGATTCTGGCTGTGCGCTGTCCTGAGAGTCCCTGACGTTTTCAGAGCTCCGTCTCCACCCACCTGCATGGTCAGATCACCATGGAGGAACCAAGCCCTGTGCTCACTGTCTGCTTGTTCTGGCTTATCCTGAAGCCCCTCAGTGGGGTAGGCTTGGCAGAGCTCCCGGAGAATGACCTCTTGGAGCCGCTGTGCCCCAGACAGCCTAGCCCAGGGCCTCAGGGCCCCTGGCCGCCTCCCAGGGAACTTGTTTTATGTCCCCAAAGAGCAGGGCTGACAGGCGACAAATCGCCAAGGAAGGCTGGAGTGGGCTCAGACTATCTGCCTGGCGCCCGCCCAGCCACACTGCCGTACCCACCACCAACCTCCGTAGGGATGAAAGCACCATTAATTACCGGGAAGAAAGGGCGCCATGACAACGCGCCCAATGGCTGCTCGGAGATCATCTCTGGCCACATTTTCCGAGTGTAGCGCCAAGCCTGGGGGCTGCTGTCAATCCTCCCCTCCCTCTGTCACCTCCTCTCCTCCTGGGATCTCCCAGGGCCATGTTTCAGCCTGGGTCCTGCCCTCAAAGACTCCTGACCTACCCACCAAAGACTCATGAATGGATTGCTTTTTGCAGACAGGGCCCCCAAACAGTGCTCCCCAAGGTGGTGTGGGACCCGAGAAGGCAAGGCGGTCAATTCTGTCACCTCTGTCGCCTTCACCAGCACGAGCCCATCACCGATTCCTAGGGACTCCACTCGGGAAGTCTCTGGCCTCACCCAGACCTCGCTGCCAGCTCTAGTCATCAGCCCACGCCCAGGTGATTGATTCACATGCATGCTACCCCATACCAGTTATCCTGTGCAGCTCTGTGCCAACCACTGTCCAGGCAAGAGCTCAGACGACCCTACTGCCAGCCCTGTGAGCGAGGCACTATTATTATCCCATTTTACAGGCAAGGTAACTAAGGCTCAGAGAGGTTAAGTGATGGTACAAGGAGTCACAACTGGAAACTGACAGAGCCAGAGTTTGAGCTCTAGTCTGTCTGGCTCCAAATACCCCTTTATCAGCTCTCCAGCCTCCGAGTGGTCCCCCCATTCCCTCTAAAGAGTCTCTCTTAAGGAGGTTTGCCAGGCCCCTCCACACACCCTTCCCTCCCTTTCCTGCCTCTGCCCAGGGGCTCCCTCAGAGACCAGACACTCGTCTCCCTGCCCTGCTGGCCCCATACCACCTCCTCCAGGAAGCCTCCCCTGATTGCAGAGCCAGAAGCCTTCCAGTCCTCCCAGTCCTTAGCAGAAGCCACCAGAATTGACCACTAGTATCACCTGTGGGTAGGGGCTAAATGAGTCTTTTCCCTCATCACTTGCACCACCATACTCTCAGCCAGACCCAGACACACCACAGGGGCTCTTCCAAGAGGAAAGATGAGGAAAGTCATGCTGGTAGATGAATGAGTGAGCTCCTGGCTCGATGCTCCTGCCAACCTCCCACCAGAGGCAGGTCTGTTCATCCGCAGACAGGGGGTGGCTGCCCCAGGATCACTGGAATGGGGGCCCACCTGACCAGTCAACCAGGATGGCTAAGGGGAGTAGGAATTGGCATCGCAGCAACTCCCTGAGCAGCGGGGAGCCCTGGGCCAAAGGAACAAAGTCAGCAGGTACCCTGGACCCGCACATTGCTCAAGAAGAACCTAGAGAAGGGCCAGACCCAAGTTCAAGGCCAAGGAAGAACCATGACTTCTGCTCTGAGCTCACAGCGGGAAAAACATCTGTGCCATTCCCAGCAACAACCACTTTCTCTAGACAGAAGCGACACTGGCACCTGAGCCTGATGCGGTCCACAAAGGATGCTCCCTGAAACACCCCAGGGGTCCTCAGACACCTGCAGAGGGGGCCTAAATCAACCATCTCACCCTAGACTGAAGAATGTTCTATGCATCACATAGAAACAGTGAGGTAGAGGTCCATGTCCTAACTAGGAAAACCTCTCCAAAATATCTTAGTGAAAAAAGCAATTTGCAGAATGATAGATGATTTTTTTTTAATTGTTGAACAGAATCATAGATTTCTTCCACGGATACATATGTATAAATGAGAGCTCAAAAGAGCACTGAGAAAAACGCACTCCAAAGGCCCCCACTTCCAGCTGGGTCCCGCCCCATAAAGCCCACCCAAACTCTACCGAAGCCCTAGCCCAGCCCCACTGCTCATGCAGGAGAAGCTCGTGACCACATCACTTCTCACCCATGATGGGCAGGAGTATAAATGACCCCAACCTTTGTGGAGGGCGCCTTGGCAAAGTGTATCAAAAATTAAAATCCATAAAATGTCCATTTTAAATTCATGTAATCTTTCTCCATCCTATCCCTCAGATAAACTCTCACAAGAACAGATGTACAAGGATGTTTCCGTACCCCTGTTTGCAGCAGGAAGAAAAACCCCTGAAAACCACATCCATGTCCATCATGGGGGGCCTGGCGGAATCAATTATGGTCCCCTCCAGAAGATGGAATTCTGTGCCGCCCTCTTGCAGCGGGAAGCAGAGATGCATGTGCAGACATGGGGTGCTGCAGGGTGAAGGTGCAGGCTACGTGGGACAACCCCCTGGATGTACACATCCATGGAGGCACAGAAACAGGTTCCTGTGTACTCTTCCAAAAATAAACAGTGGTTACTCTGGGGAGCGTGCTTGCGTGTGTGTGTGTGTGTGTGTGTGTGTGTGTGTGTGTGTGTGTGTGTTGAGTGGGGGGCAAGCAAGGGGAGAGGTTTAGTTTTCACACTTTATACCCTTCTGAAATGATTTTATTTTAAATCATGGAATAGGCTGTTCTTATGTATTAGAAAACAGATCCTGGTGTGAGATGTTGATAGCGGAGGAGGTCATGTGTGTGGGGAGCAGAGAATACGGAACTCTCTCTACTCCCGCTCAATTTTGCTGTGAACCTCAAACTGCTCTAAAAAATAAAGTCAATTTTAAAAGGAGAATTAGAGATTAAAAGCCTTTAGACATTTGAAAACACACAGAACTTTGTCCTCCCAAGTCACGGCTGCTCCAAGTTGAATCTCCCTGCACTTTCCTCACTCTCTAGCAAGTCCTAAGCTCCAACCTGGCTCCCACGTGGGGAGGGGCCAGAAGGTGGACCCGCCCAATTAAAGCTCAAACTGGGGAGGCCTGTTGAGGTCCCACCTCTGAACTTCGGCTCACACTACTCCCTCTGCCTAGAACGCCTCTGTGCGTTCACTGTGCAGGTTCAAATAACATCCTGCTTGAAAGCCCATTCCAGGCACCTTCACCCCCTGAGATGCAGACTTTCTGAGGACAGTCTGTGTCCCCAGTATCTCCTTGCAGCCTCCAGGGCTGGCCAGTGCCTGGCACGGAGCTCAAAAGCCCCAACCACTGTCTGGACATCTCTCCGGGGCCACTCATTTTGCCTTGAATTATGACTCTGCCTTCCCTTAGCAGCAGGGAGCTCCCCAGAGGGGCTCCCGGGGCCACACTTGCGATACCTGCCCAGCCCTGTCCAGCTCAGGCATCTCGAGGGCTAATGCCAGTGGGAGCCAGGAAGGGAAGAGAAGGAGGGAAGCAGGCCAGCCAGACTCAGAGAAGTACTCACGGGACTTCCCCGGTGGCACAGTGGTTAAGAATTCGCCTGCCAGTGCAGGGGACACGGGGTCGAGACCTGGTCTGGAAAGATCCCACATGCCACGGAGCAACTAAACTGAGCCTGCGCTCTAGCGCCCGCGAGCCACAGCTACTGAGCCCATGTGCTGTAACTACTGAGCCCGCATGCCTAGAGCCCATGTTCCACAACAAGAGAAGCCACCGCAATGAGAAGCCCGCGCATAGCAATGAGTAGCCCCCGATCGCCACAACTGGAGAAAGCCTGCACGCAGCAACAAAGACCCAACGCAGCCAAAAATTAATTAGTTAATTAATTATTTTTAAAAAAGGAGTACTCACGCCCCAGCCCACAGCGAGGCTACTGGAAAGCAGGTCCACAATGGCCGGATGATCTGATTCAAGAGTAGCTACCAGATTTTAATTTTTGAAAACCTCCTGACTATTATACGTAAGCAACTCGTGCACATGTTAACACAAACACCATACAGGTCATATCAAATAGGGCTGCATATGCCGGATTCGGGCCAGTCCGCCTGTCTCCAGTAGCCTCAGGGAGCAATAGCTCAGAATTCAGAGCAGCCACAATGAAAAAAGAAGAAAAAAAGGCAAAAAAACCAACCAGCCAACCCTCCTTGATCCTGCCATCCTGTCAGCCCAAACAGCCCCAGAGCCCACACCCACGCCTCAGCACCGAGGGGGCTCAGGGACCAGCCACTCTGGAGGCAGCCCAGTCGGCTCTGTAGCCACCCGCTGTGTGACCCAGAGCAAATGACTGCACCTCTCTGAGCGTCTGCTTCCTCCTCTGCAAAATAGGGGGGAAAATATAACAGTACCCGCCTCCCAGGGTGTTGTATGGCTACTGAGCTGTCCAGGGACCTGGGAAAGGGCCATAGCCTGTAAGGGTTCATCCTTATCGTGACCAGCAGGGACAGTTAAGCCTAGAGGAGGTGAGGGACACAGCCACATCACAGAGGGGCTGGGTGGCAAAGCCGGGGCCCCCTCTCCCTCGGCCCCCACCCATGCCCTTGGTGGGGCAGGAAATGATAAGCCTCGGAGCCGCCCAGGAAGGCCTGTTACAGAGGCACACTCTTCTCCAGACCCACTAGGTCCCCAAATAACAGAAATTAACATTCGTGGGGCGCTTACTACATGGCTGGCACCACGTGAAATTCTTCAAATGAGCTCCTATCATTTCACTTCCTCAGCAATCCCGGCAGGTAGTTATTACCACTTCCCCATTTTACAGAGGAGTAAACCGGGGCTCAGACAAGTGACCTGACTTGTCCAAGGTCACCTAGTAAGTGGTACAACCTGGACTTGGCTGTAGACAGTCTATTCCAGCGCTTTCAGCGGCCACCCCAGACCGCTCCTAAGGTGGCTTCCTTCTCTTTTCCTCAAACCCTGTGATTCCTCCAGTGTGCCAGGTGCTGACCGAGTCCTGGGGCCGCCAGGAACAGGACTCCGGCTCCAGGCAGGCTGGCTAGGGCTGGGGCACAGGGGCAGGGAGCCACGGACTCGGCTTGGAAGAGCTGCTTCAGGGAGGATGGGGCTCTGAGGTAAGCAGGGGGCTGGCTGCACCAGGAGGGAACCCCCAAGCTTTGAGGCTGCAGGCTGGGACTACAGTTCAGACAAAACCAGCCAACCTGGTTTGGCCCCAGGCAGGTGAGAGAACCGCCAACAGTTTCTCTCTTGAGAGAATTCGCAAATGTGGAAGGAATAGAAAAAGCCGAACAGTGTGGAGGTGAAGAAAACTCCAAGCCTTAAGGCTGACAACCTACCCTTGGGGTCCTCCAGCCCCCAAGAAGAGGAGGCCTCTTGCCCTGGGTGAAGCTCCACTGGCCTGACACCACCGCCCTCGAGGTCATATTTGGAGGTGGTCACTCAGGCCTAGGGTGACTTATGGGCCAACATGTGTTCCCCTCAAATTCACACGTTGAAGCCCCGACCCCCAGTACCTCAGAATGTAACTGTTTGGAAATAAAGTCTTTAAAGAGGTGATTAAGTTAAAACGAGGCCATCGAGGTGGGGCCTATAGTCCAATCTGACTGGTGTCCTTACAAGAAGAAACTGGATACACAAAAGGACTCCAGGGGCCCACGTGTACAGAGGACAACCAGGTGAACAGGCAGGAAGAGGGTAGCGACCTGCAAGCCAAGGAGAACAGGCCTCAAAGGAAACTATCCCTGCCGACACCTTGATCCTGGACTTCTAGCTTCCAGACGATGAGAAAATAAATTTCTATTGTTTAAGCCACCCCGTCTGTGTTTTGTTTTTTGCAGTACGCGGGCCTCTCACTGTTGTGGCCTCTCCCGTTGCGGAGCACAGGCTCCGGACGCACAGGCTCAGTGGCCATGGCTCACGGGCCCAGCCACTCCGCAGTATGTGGGATCCTCCCGGACCGGGGCACGAACCCGTGTCCCCTGCATTGGCAGGCAGACTCTCAACCACTGCACCACCAGGGAAGCCCCCCCTGTGGTATTTTTTATGGCAGCCCTAGTGGGGTCCAGCCATGCTGTTGGAACAAGGCCCCTGGCCTGGCCATCTGGAGCTGACCTCAGGCGTGTCAAGTCAATCTCCTCTGCAAAGACGGGCGAGAGGAGCTGTGGCCACAAGCTTAACAGGGACAGCGTGAAGCTCAGGTGAGGCCGAGAGCAGCCAGGTGGGGAGTGGCAGCCCACCTGCCCGGCAGCCCCTGTGCCCTCCCCCAAACACTGTCCTTAGGAATGTACCTGCCTGGACTCCTTCTAAAGACTGTGAACATTAAAAAGCACCTGGACCTCGAAAATCACAGTCCTCCAGGAATGGACACTTGGGCAGGGGCAGGGTGTCAGTTCATCCTGGTCTCCCTGCAACTATAGTGGTTTTAAAACTGAAAGTCCCATGTCCTGGGAAATCCCTCCCCCCGCCACCAGTCCTGGGCATATCGAGACGGCTGGTCACCCTAGCCAAGGGTCTGCCTCTCTTGAGGCCTCCATTTACCCATCCATGCGTTCATCTGACAAATATTTACTGAGGACCTACTATGTACCAGAAACAGCCAAATGCTAATGGCGAAAAGCCAGACAGAGAGCCTGTCCTCCTGGGCTTTCTGTCCTGTGAAACAAACGAAAACAAGCATTCAAAAAACTATCAATACACACACACACACGCACGCACATGTATACACACATGGAAGTTAAGATTGTAATGCGCGCTAGAGAGGAGAAAACAAGTATTGAGGCAGAGACTAACAGATCGCGGGAAGGGTCACCCTCGATGAGACACGTGGTCCCGGAGGAAGGTCATTTCAGGTGAGAGCTGAAGTGGGACATTCCAAGGAGGAGAGGGGACCAGAGGTGGACAAAACCAAAGGAAAGACCAGCGAGGCTGAAGAGTGGTGAGAACGGGGAAGGGGAGGTGAGCCGGGACAGGCCAGCCAGACGGCAGGGCCAAAGGCAGGTTACACGTGGCTCCCAGAGCGGTGGGAAGTGAGAGCAACTTGAACCAATCTACCTTAAATTTAAAAAAACCACACGCACTCTAGTGACTAAGTAAAGAACAGACTAGGAGAGCAAACAAAGGCGCGAGTCCGGTTAGAAGCATCCTGCAATCACCCAGAAGAGAGGACGGCAGCCTGGGTCTGGATCAAACTGGGGAACCGGGACTACGGACGGATCATGGTTCTTCCCCATTACCCATCTGATCTTCCTCTTTAGTTCAGCAGCCCCTGTCTTCGTCCCAAGAAGACCCCTGGGAATCGGTCAGTCAAAGCCCAGGGGCCTTGGCAATGGGACTTACCCCGCCCCCCCTCCCCACACACACCCCACAGTACCTGTCACTTTCTCAGTCAACCCTGTCCCGCGCTGGCTGGGAATCAATCTCGTCCACAGGGTCAAGTGACTGTGAGCTTTCCTCCCGCCTGGGGGTGGGGCTGGGGCCCTGGTGGTACTTTGAAGCTATTAACAATTGACATCTGTTAATTATTAGTTCGTCCACCTCTGTTTTGCTTTCACTCACACCACTGCTCAATCCACCAGCAGCCCCGGCCCTGAGAAGTGGAATTATTACCTCCCAACAGAGAGATGGGGAAGCAGAGGCCCCTCGCACTCTGGGGAGGGAGTGACTCCATCAGACCTGGGTTTAGAAAGGTCCCCTGGAGGTGGGGTGCAAGGGGAAGCAGGAGGCAGTGGCTGGGGCATCGCCTAGTGGACAGTGGGGGCAGGGATGGAGGTAGGAACCAGTGGCCAAGGGAACTACTGGTCTTTCACGAAGGAGGAAGGAGGGAAAGGAGGGGAGACACCAGGCAGGGCTTCCCCAGCCCGGGTGGCCTGGCCAGCGCAGCCTTCACCTGAAAGCAGGAAGTCGGGGCTGGGGGAGGGGTGGTTAGGGGTGGGAGGAAGTGGTTTTAGTGGAAGGAACAGGATTTCCATGTTAGACCAGTTGATGTGCCTTCAGAACATCTGGTAAAAATCACTTCTCCATCTGGAACTCTGGAGGGAGGATTAGAGCGAGAGACTTACCATAGGGATTGGAAGTAGTCCAGGTTCGGGGGTAGCTGACACCCTGAGCGTGAATGGGGTTCCCAGGTCAGAGGAGGGTAGCCAGGGTAGGACCCTCCGAGGGTCAGAAGGCATCTACATGCAAAGGGCCAGGAGGTGCAGTGTCTGGGAAGGCAAGAGTCGGGCAGCTGGAGGCTGGTACCCACCGTGGGAAGGCTGGCTGAGGCCCCGAACAGTAATGATATTATAATCATCAAAGATCCCATGTATCAGGACTTCCCTGGCAGTCCAGTGGTTAAGACGGGTTCGATCCCTGGTCGGGGAACTAAGACCCCACATGCCATATGGCGCGGCAAAGAGAAAAAAAAAAAAAGATCCCATGTAGAGTTTCCTTCATGTGCCAGGTCTTGAACTAGGGATGTGATCATCTATCTCAATGACACCTGCATAAATCCTTTGGGGGATGGTACTGTTATCCCATTTTACAGATGGGAAAGTCAGCAAAGAGTGGTATAGTCACCCAGCTGGTCTTGAACCCAATCGGACTCTAGATCTCACACATACTTTTACCCGCTGTAGGGGGGGGGGGGGGGGGTCAGCGTTTGCTGACTGGTCAGTGGCGGCTATTGTCATTGGGGAAGGGGTTCCTAGGGGCCAGAAGGTGACCAGGTAGGGGCAGACAACTGTTCTTCCAGCTGGGAAGAGTGGGAGGGCGGCTCCGGCAACTTCCTCTAGCAGCTGGCCGCGGCGGCCACAGTAGGAGCCGCCCTTCTGAGCGGAAGGACCTGGAAGGCTGCAGCGGGGGGCCAGAGGCGGGAAGGACCTTTAGTTCTTGTTCTCTAGGATCCAAACTTGGAAAACAATGACCGCTAAAAACGATTTGATGACTAAAATCTTTGACGGTTGCTAAGTTTAGCACCCAGGGTGGGGTAGGCACAGTGACGTACAACGTGCAAATCTTGACTTCCACCACCAGCCCGATGTCCTATCTGGGTCCCCTGTTTAACTCCTCTGTCTCCACACTTCCAAATAATAACTTGCAACCCAAATAGGGCTTAGAGATCAATGAGATACACATTCAGTATCCCATTAGTACCTAGCACCTAAGCTAGTAAGGGCAATGTTTAACCCAAAGAAATCAACCACTAATGGTGGAATTTCAGGCACCAGAGGCGGTTTACAGGAGCTCCTAAAATCATACCAGTTCTCAACCCGGTAAACAGTGACAAACACTAGGCACTCAAACTAAAACAGTGCCTGGCAGATGGTAGGCGCTCAATAAGTATGTGCCCCTGCAGGCAGGAGCCGTGCAGCTCACTGATGCCACAGTCAGAGGACAAGAAGGCCTCCCTGGAGCCTCAGAGTGCCAGGAAGCACAGCCTCCAACCATCACCCCTCATCATGTCCTATCTCATTACAATTTACCTGTCGGTTCCGTAGGACAGTATTACGTATGGCCAGAAAGGGCTTCCAAGCACATGTATTTGGTCTTTTGAAGTTTGGAGGAGTCTTTCGACATTATTTAGTTTCAACCCAGTTGTTTTCAAACCTTAAAAGCCCCTATAGGGCTTCCCTGGTGGCGCAGAGGTTGAGAGTCCGCCTGCCGATGCAGGGGACGTGGGTTCGTGCCCCGGTCCGGGAAGATCCCACATGCCGCGGAGCGGCTGGGCCCGTGAGCCATGGCCGCTGAGCCTGCGCGTCCGGAGCCTGTGCTCCACAACGGGAGAGGCCACAACACTGAGAGGCCCGCGTACCGCCAAAAAAAAAAAAAAAAAGCACCTATAACACCAAAACCCAGACCCAACAAGGGATGGCACCCAGGCCCTCAGAGCACATGCAGACCCTGCCTCTCCCAGCGAGGCGCAGACCCCTTTCACTAATCAATTACGCCGCTCTTTCCTGCTGAGCCAAGCTGTGTCTTCAGATCCTTCTCAGGGCCCAGGGTCTGCTTGGTTTTGTTCTAGGATATGATGTGCCTCCAATGTAAATTCCTTCTTTGGAGGAAAAAAAAAAAGTGTCTACAAAAATCCATTGAATTTACCAGCCATTCATGACATGTGCATCGTGTCTCTGGGCTTTCTGTTGTTTTTGCCTGTGTTTGCTCCCTCTTCTTCTGGGGCCAGTGCCCCAATCTTCCCTGGGGACCCACTTCCTCCACTCCCACTGCAGTGGAGAAACAGAGCTTAGAACTGGGTGGAGTGAGAGGAGAGAAACAGATATCACGGCCTAGCTCATTCAGTTACGGTCCATTGCACTTCCTTGGGTTCTGTGGATATGTGAGCCCATGACATCCCTCTAAATTTGGCCAGTTTGATGGGATCTTTGCCTCTTATGCCTGAGAGACCCCTAGCTGACCACACACACACACACACCAAGCTGGGCACTGAGGGGTGATTCCAGGGTGACAAAGGGTCCCTGTCCTTCAGGAGTTTCCCAGTCTAACAGATGGTTACACAGACTCAAGGAACCAGTCATAGAACCAACTCCAACTAAGATGGTGATGGAACAAGAGAAACCACTCTCCCCTCAAAGGGCTCATCCCCTCCTCCGATGGGCTGCCGCTAAGCCTCCCAACCCCCCCACTACAGCCCTCAGGGGTCCTGGACCTGGAGTCAGGAGACTGGGAGTCCGGTGGAAGCTTGGACAGATCACCCTGGGCCTCGACTCCCTCATCTATAAAATGGGGAGGAAAATGCCATGTGACCCCCAGGCAGGGAGTTGCAGTGTCCAGGTCTCACGGAGGGAGCGGGGGAGGGCAGTGGTTAAGACAAAGGACAGGCCACCTCTGGGGCTGGACGCTCCTTCTCCCTGGGTGAGGGAGGGGTGGGGGGTGGAGAGATTCCACTGAAGCCCCTGTACCATGCTGCCCCCGGCCCCCGCCCTTATAAGCTCCAGGTGAGAAACCTGAGGAACCTTGTAATCCAGGCTTTCCCTGCCACGTCTAGAACACTCACTCATTTGAAATTGGGCCTTTTCTGGGCATTTGCTGGGGATCGTTTCTGGGAGGAAATGCCCACACTTGCCTTTTTATCCACTGAGCAGGTAAACCTCCCAGCCCCGCGCTGAGATCCTCCCTTCATGCCCTTCTCAGCATCCCACTAAGCAGGCACCCTGACCTGCCCTCCCCTCCCAGGGGACGGCAGTGCCCCAGGCAGCAGGGTCCAGGGCCAGCACTTCAGGCTGCCCAGAGGGACGGGCAGGCCGATTCACAGCAGCTGCTCTCCTTCAAGGCTCTCCTAGGAGTCGCCACTTTCTCCCTGGCCCTCCGGGAGGCCACATGACAACAGCCAGGGTCAGGGTCAGGCAGGGGCCAATGGCCAGGACTAAACGCCCAAGGTGAGGGCTGACCAAACCCATCAGATCTGACACTTGCCTTTCAGCTCTTCTTTTTCCTACAGTAAACCTGCCCCAGTTCCACAGTCAAGTGAGCTCCCGTGCCACCCGTGCACTGTCAGTATGAGAGGGGACCGATTCAAAGGCAAGAACTGTATCATCTACCACACCACCCTCACCACCACCAGCAGCGCCGCTGGCCGCCCACAACACCCTTGAAAACACATTTGTGGACATCCCCCTGCCTCTGCACAGGCACCCTCTCCTAAAACAATATTCAGCAGCTCTGAATCACCAAAAGCAATTACTCCAAGAAGGAATTTAGGCAGACAGGCACTAGAATAAAGACAGTAGATAATTCCCACTGTCAGGTAACTGCTCCCCTGAGAATTTCCCATAATAAAAGAGGAATCAGAAAGAGCATTTTTTCCCCAGAAAGGAAGGGGAGACTGTGCATTGATAAACAGAAGGCTCTTCTCTTCTCTGCTGCCTCTTCTCCCCTCCCTCAGCTGTGCCCCCGCGGGACCAAAGCACTGTGGAGGCACGGAACCCATGGGGATCGCTGGGGGAGGCAGGTGGGGCCGAGTTCCGGGGTCCCAGGCGCTGGGGTCAGTGCTGGGTTCACAGAGGACATTTGACTCTCGTGTCCTTCCTTGGGCAGGGATGCGGACTGCGCCAGGGCTCCTGTTACACACAGGCTCAGGGATGCATGATTTGGCAGTTAACCTCTCTCTGTTTCATGTGTCCATCCCATTCCCTCAACAAGGCCAAATGCTCTTTGAGAGCAGGTCACAGCCAGCCCTTCCTTGCCCCCTGGCCCTGAACACCCACATAAAGGACCTGCCACTTGATCCAGGAGTTGATGGAGACACACACAGGTTTACCTGGGGCCAGTTACTTGGTTTCCTTGACTGTCAAATGGGGAGACACCATCAAACTACTATATAGATGTCTGCAACACCACATCCCCCAAGAAGGTCACAAAGCTTTGTCAATAGTTATTCCAGGAAGAAAGTGTCCTAAGGTCAGAGGTTTGAAGAGTTCTGGGGCAAACAAAGTTCGACAGATTTCTGCATTGCAGAACTTCTCAGAGCCTTTAAAATTGCCACTGTGGGTTGGTACTGTACAAATGGGCATCAAGTATGCAGCCTTTCCCAAAACTCCTTTTTTACAAAGTATCCTCCAGACTGCCATTCCAAGGGACATACCTGGGCCAACAATAGTTGCAGACAAAAGGCATAACACGGATATAATAAGGCATTTAAGGGGGACCGGCTGGTGGGGTGGGAGCTCTAGGAACATTTCACGGAGGGCACAGTGCTTGAGATAAGTTCTGAAGGAACAAGGAAGGGCAAAGACAGGGACATTCCAAATAGAGGGGACTGGCCAGCAGGAGCCCAGAGGTGGGAGAAGCCTGGGCATGCTGGTTCTCGTTGTTATCTGGACAGAATGAGGTAAAACAAATGGGGAGGGTCTTGGGGTAAAGAACAAAGTAAGGAATTTTTTAAGATCCTTAAATAAAAACAATGGCTTACTTGTATGAGTACTTACCGTGTGCTGGCATACGTGTAGAACAATTCTTACAATTCCTATGAAGCAGGATCTATTATACCCCCGTCACTTCAGAGCCAAGGACAAGTTAAATGACTATGCCAATTTATGCAGCTACTGAGTGGCGGGGCAAGGACTGGAAGCCCCCAGGACATCAAGTTCAGAACCCATGCCCTTGGGAATTCCCTGGCGGTCCAGTGGTTAAGACTCGGCGCTTTCCCTGCTGGGGCCCAGGTTCAATCCCTGGTGAGGGAACTAAGATGCTGCAAGCCACGAGGTGCGGCCAAAAGAAGAAAAAGAACCCATGCCCTTAACCACAGCACTTCTCCGCCCCAGGGCCACGAGGGGCAGGGCGGAACCCAACGCCACCAACACCAGCAACGTGTTTAGAGTCAGTGATTCCCTGCCATGTGACACCTTCTCCCTACGCCTTGGTTTTGATTTATACTCCATCGGCCAGTCCTCCCCAAATACGTACACAGGTCGTTAGTTCTGAATATTTAAAAAGAAGTCTTATCAACCATCCTTCCGGGAACGGGCAAGAAGGTGCCCAAACAGCATGCTGGCATCCAAAGAAACAGCGGCCAAACCATCGACATCCTCAACAAGATGTATGTTTCCCAAGCACGTGGCTGCAGCTTGATTTATGGGGCCCATTAAGCTAGTCTAAGAGGGAGCCGACCTCTGAAGGCGGGAAGGCTTGTTCATCTTCTTCATCAGATATTTCAATAATCATCTCAATCACAGAAAAGAAGGCACCGGCCATTTCCTGCGCTTGCAAAGGAAAGGAAGTGAAATTGTTTGCCTCCATTCAATTAGGTAATTAACTAGACAATGCAAAGAGAAATTCCAGCAAGGATATAAATACTTAAAATCCCTGCACTAGTTAGTGAGGAGGATGTCAACAACAGGATCTCTGGCGGAGGGGAGGCGAGGGCCAAGAGGTGTGTCCCAAGCTAAAAACGACAGCAGGCAGGCAGCAGTTTTTAATGACAGGCACTTGCCCTGAGCCAGCTCTGTGATAAGCACTTTACCTGCATTACCTCACCGACGCCTCAAAACAACTCGGTGACGTGGTCACTATTATCCTCATATGACACATGGGAAAACTGAGGCACAGGCAGTGAAATGACTTGCCTGAGGGCACACGATGGAAGTGACAAACTGAGCTCTGATTTCAAACCCAAATCTTCATCCATACCCTTCCCCTGCCTTTTTAATGGCGTGCCCAAGATAAAGGGGCTCTAGGGATGTACAGGTCTAAAGGGGGAAACTGAGCTAGGATTGGACATCACCCCCCCTCCTCCCCAAGTGTCCTGACTGCCAGGCTTGGGGCCTCCCAGCTGACGGGGCTGCAGGGCTGCCACAGAGACCCAGGCAAGCTTGGGAGAAGTGATTTTGCAATCCTGTCTGCAGAAACCAGGGCAGCCGCCTCCAGCACCACTTCCTCCAGGAAGCCCCCCTGATACATCACCCTCCCCACACCAACCTGTGGCCTCTCCAAGACTGGGCATGCTTTCTCCCTAGGAGTGGACCCCGGAGGTTCACAGGAGGGAGGGGGGAGCCGAACCTCACATTGGTTTGAATCTCTCCACCCACCCCCTTCACCCAGCAGGGCTGCTTCAGTGTATGCTTCAACATACACTCACCTCAGCAACTTAACCAGCAAAAACAAGCTCTAGTGTAATGTGAATGCTGTGCATTTCCAGCATCTTAAAGAAATCTCATCTTAAAGAAATCTCTTCCTCTATCATACCTTTTCTCTATTCATCCCTGTAGCTCACTGAAAAACCCACATTCAAAAACCTTTTTGTTTGGTGGATTTGAGTCACCCTGTATCTTTACAAGAAAAAATAAATAAGTAATTCATATAGTCTCTTTATATCAGACTTTTCCATACCCAAAACTGCCTTCCCAGAGGCAGTAAGTTTGGAAAGGGCATTGGCCAGAGTATCCCAAGACCAATGTAAAGCTGACTGAGAAGGCCCTCGGTAACAATAATGCAAACAGTGATAAGTAAGAACAAAACCACTAGCATTTGTTACGTGTTTACAAGGCACAGACATTGTACCGTGTTCCCTGGCTCCATGTCTAGTTTTAGCCTAACAACAGCCCTAGCAGATAAGGATTATTATTATTCCAAATGGACAGATGAGAATACCGAGGATCAGAGAAGTGAGGTAACTTTGTCCAAGGCCCCAGAGCTGGTAGGTGGAGCAGCTAGGACTCCAATCCAGGTCTGTTTAATGGACCCCAGACTAGCCCCTACCCTTAGCCTCTCCAAAATACCAGGCCCCTCTGGGGTGGGAACAAGCTGCTTGCCTCTTTCCCCACCTCCCACCCCAAGCCCAGGATTCAGCAGCCAACAACAGACCCCTGTTCCAAATCTGAATCAACACAGTATTGGTCACTCCACTCAAAGGGAAACAACCCCAGCAACCATCCTGCCTTAAAGGCACCTTCCGGGAGGGGAGGGGGGGCAGGGGAGGATAGGAAGGGAATTAACATCAAAAAAGCCAACAGTTACAGGGGTTGGAAAGAGACAAGCCAGGAATGGCTTAATGTGCCCTTTCCTCCTGGAGCTTGGATACAGCCGTACCTGCTCTCCTCTGTTCCCCATCTCTGACTGCTCGCGGCCAGTGCTGGACGGGGAATATGGGGGATGATGTCAATCTAGGATTCCTCATTCACCCCTTTCCTGCTCCTTACTTGCTTAATCACACCTAATTTCTTGGTATTTATGCTTCCACAATCCCACAGGAATTATCCCAGCAGCTGGAGGGCAGAGAAGCACAGTGACTGACACCTCGAGTTGTGGAGTGGGGAAGATTTTCATTCAAACTCTACCTCTGCCCTGTCCAAGCTGGGTGACCTCCTCTCTGGGCCTCAGCTTCCTCATCTGCAAAATGGAGATTATAACAGGACCTCGCAGGTCTGTTGTGAGAATCAAAGGGGCTGATCCTGGGAAAGTCTTGAGCCCAGATCCTGGCTCATGGGAAGTACTCAGAAAGTGTGAGCTGCCAGGAATGATTTTTACAGCCCAGGGAGGTCCTGCCTCTTGCACAGAGCCAGGATGAGACAGAACAAACGCTAAAACCAGGTTCAAGCTGTCTCGACACAGAGCCACTCTCCTGGAATCTGTGAGACAGCAGAGTCCAGGAGCTTGTCATGGCCCAGCAGCTTCCAGGTCCACAGTTCACAGGCCAAGTACAAAGTCCCAACCCACAGGTTTGTTTTTCTTATACAGACACACACACACACACACACACACACACACAATCGACAAGTGGCTCAGAGTGAAAGTTCCCAAACCTTGGCATCCTCCCCCATCCCGAGGTGAGTAGTGATCTCATCCCTGTGACTAAGACAACGCCAAGAGCCCTCGCCGGGAACCCGCAGGCTTGGCGCTGCTGGCTCCCAGCCCCAGGAGGGGCCAAGGCTGCAGAACCAGGATTCACACAGAGCTGGGAATCCCTGCGCTTGGAGCTCAGAAGCAGAGTGGCTCTGAAAAGCACAACAGTGTTGCAGCCAAAGCCCAAGACAGGGCTGGAGATCGGGTCTGAGTCCCAGCAAACCCAGGCCTCTGTCTGCCCAACTCTAAAATGGGCGGACGACAGATTTTCAACGGTCTGAGAGATCTGGTTTATCTCCCATCCTGCCCACCAGGGTCTCCCCCTATCTGGGGAAAGAGCAAAGAGCTAATAAAGGTATGGTTTAGAGGACAAAGGGCACTAAAATGTGTGGAAGGAGAGCCTGGTGGTCTGGGAGCTTGCCAGGGGCAAGGAGGCACTAGCGCAGCCTGTAAAAGTTTCAATGAATCAGGCCAGGAGAGAAGAGCCTTCCCTCAACTTCAGCCACCGCCTCCTCCCTCTCCTTTAATTCCTCCAACCACGGCAAGGACAGATAGACAGACAACCAGGAGAACCTAGATTGGAAACAGGAAGAAGCAGAGAAACCCAGATATAGACTTTGCTCCAGAACCCAGAGGCAGCAGAAAATGAGAGTCTCCCTCCTCTACAGTACAGGTTCCAGAAGGAGATGTGGGGAGGGACAGGGTGTCTTCTGAGGATTTAAATAAAAATCTGCTCTACCGGGACTTCCTTGGTGGTCCAGTGGTTAAGACTCCACGCTTCCATTGCAGGGGGTACGGATTCCATCCCCGGTCTGGGGAACTAAGATCCCAGATGCCGCGTGGCACAGCCAAAAAAAAAAAAATCCCCGCCCCCTCCCCGCCCCACCCCCCACCCCGCCCTGGCAAAAAAAATCTGCTCTACCAAACACCATAACGAGACACCCATAGCAAAGCCGGGGGAGCACGCCATCACACGGCACTTTTGATAAAGCATTAACTGCTGCGCTCTGGAATCCTCAATGGCTCCCCGTTCGTTGCCTACAGTATCATGTTCACGCGCCTTATTATGACATTCAAGGGGTCCGACTTGGCGTCTCGATGGTACTTCTGTGCTTCACTCTCATCACTACCCCCACCTCCCCACACACTCCCGCTCCAGCACGTACAGCCTCCCACTGCCCCCCAAGCCCTGGGGCCTTGATCCAGCCTGCGTCTTCCTCGCTGCTGCTTCGCTTAGTAATCTACCGCTATTGTTTCAATCAACCCCCTTCCCTCCTGTAGCCTGTGGACTTTAGACTTTAACTGGGCTCCTCGCAGGGGCCCAGGGAACAGACCTAGGTTCTACCACCAAATACAGAGCACAGCCTCAAGCAGAAACTGGGCGCATGCCGCCACATGCTCCTTCATAAAATGGGCAGCCCGACCTCCACCCACGTCAGCGGCTCAAGCCACTCGAGTGAGATAATGGAGCCGAAGGGCCCTGAGCAGCCTCAAGTCTGACACAGACCCGAGGGATTAGGATGCCTATTTTTAACTCCCCACATCCTGGCTGAAAAGCAAATCCCTCACACACCCTGCAGATCCCTATCAGGGGGCCAGCGGAGGCTTTTGGGAATTCTCTCCTCGCGGAAGCAGAGCCAGCTTTGATGGATGGGAAAGGCTCCGAGATCGCGGCTCCATCCAGAGCCAGCTTCCATTATGTCTGGCTGGGTCCTCACTGCTCCCGTCAGACAGCCATTTCCTGGTGGACTCAGCTGTCACATATTCTCCAGCCAGTGACAGTCAGACAGGGTCACCAAAGATGCTGAGAAGGACCATCACTCCTTTACTTATTCATTTACCTCCATGCTCCCTCCCCTCCCCCTCTGAGGAGGTGCGACCTAGGGTGACCCAGAGGAGCCAACCCTGAGGCACCTGTGCTGAGATGCTCAGTCCAGGGGCAGAGGCAGGGGCGGAGACAGGTAAACTGAGAAAACAAAAGTGAGCAGGACATTCAGTAACAAGGGCAGCATGGGAGGTGACAGGACTTCAAGGGCCCCTGCCAGCCTCTAATCGGGCAAGGGACTTGGGCAGCATCTGAACCTAAACCCAGACTATCATCGATCTCACTTCTCTCCCTCCAGCATTCCTTGAACCTTACTCCAAGATGGGTCTTCAACAGCCACCGTGACCTACAAGGAGATGGGAGCTCCCTCCTTGGGGATAGAGAGCTCCTCCCTGGTCACCTGGCCCAGCTGTGTGGGTGTTGACTAAAGCCTGTTCTCCTTGGTCCCTCCTCGCCCACCTGCTACTGCCTGAGTTCACTCTCAGCAAATGATACTAGCGGGGAAAATGACCCCAACACAAGAGCCTCATTCTGAATGGGGAGCCGTCACGATGGAGAGCCTCTTCCTGGTTCAAAAGCCCTCGCTGAACGCAGGGACAGACAGTTTCCCTGGAGATTCTGACTGCAAAGCACTGCGCATCCCTAGAAAAGTCAAGGGAATCCCTGGGTGCCTCTGGGGCCATGTCTCTGGGCCCCCAACACAATCCGCATGACCTTGCAGACCCTTTGTAAATACTTTACAAACTCTCTTCTGAATTCTAGAGAATCAGATGAATCTTGGCTCTGCTGCTTTGAGACCTGAAGTACAGCCTGCAGGCAGGGGAGCTGACAAGGTACCCTTTTCAGACCTGGTTCCAGGCCTCTCTGTCTTTGATGCCACAAAGCCAGAACAGACTTTCTTACATAGCAAGAATGAGCCAAAGGAGGCAGAAAGCCTTTCCAAAAACCAAAGCCATCCCTCCGTGCATCCCTTGGCTGGAGCTAGCTTAACCCAGAGCCCAGACAGACAGGACCCCCACCTGTTTGCGTGGGGAAGCGGGGTGCAGGCAAAAAGCTCTGAGCCAGGAGCGTAAAACCCAAGCCCGATTACAAGCCAGTCCAACTCTACAAGGTTTTACGAGCGTTTACTAGACCAAGGAAGGCCCTCGCCAGGCCCCCCCCTCCGTGGGCACCGAGATGAGAGATAAAGCCAGGCCTTGCCCTCAAGAAGTTCAGAATCCATCTCTGGAGATGGACAAGTTGATGACAAAGTGTGAAGCAAGGGAGTTGATAAGAGCTACAAACCAGAACCGCACAGGGGGATGTCTCCCCCTTAGCGATGAGACTAGCAGAAGTGACATTTGTGCCAGTCCCGGAGGGGCAGTTAGAATTTGGGCAATGAAGCAGTGGTTGAGAGAGAACATACAGGAGTCACAGTTGGAGCTTGAAGAACAGAGAGAGAAGAGGCAGGGAGGGAAGTGGGAGGAGGCCTGGGGCCCTGATGGCCAGGCCAGAGAGCATGGGTTTGATCCCGTGGGAGGGTGACAGGGAGCCCCACCCCCAGGGAGGGGTAAGGAGGCGTGATGGACGGGGAGCTGAGGGCAGGTGGCTGGCAGAGGCCGCGGTTGACAAGGGCCTGCTTTACGAAGCCAGGCTGCTGGGAGCCTGCCCTGGGCATGGAGAGCAGGCCACTGGAAGCCCCCAGTCCTGACACACTCCAGTTGGGAGGGGTTGGACTCAAGGAAGGCTGGGGACGCCCCATGGAGAGACATGCAGTGGCTCAGGAGGTAGATGAGAGACTATGACATTCTCTTGGTCTCTCAGCCAGGGTTGTCCTGGGCTGAGAGAGGGGCTCTACTGGGGCCCCAGCTCCCCCTCAGCTCCCATCCACACTCCCAGTCATTCCCACCATCACCCTCCTGCAGTGTTCAGAGTAATCCACCTCACTCTGCCCCGGCACCCTCCTGCTGCCCCCCCCCCACTGCACCCCAGCTCCCCAAGGGCCCCGGACACTGAGCCCACAAACGCCCTTCCAACTGGTTTCATAACCAGCCCAGGGCAGCACTCTGCTCTCCAGCCCCACCAACAACTCACCCATGCCCCGAGCCCAACATGGAACCCCACGCCCTGCCCCCAGAAATGCAAAAAAACAAAAAAGGTAACCTGTGTATGTCAAGGTTGGAAGGAATCTCAGAGATCTAACCAAACACCCCCCACCCTTTCTAGACAAGGAAACTAAAGTTTTAAGGGATGACCAGCCCTGCCCAGGATCACACAGCCCAGTGGTGGCCCAGTCAGAACCCAGGTCTTCCAGCATCCGGGCGAGGACTCTGGCACCAAAGCCACGACCAGGTGGGGCAGAAAACAATGAGGTGTGGGAGGCAGCGCGAAAAAGACCTGTGCTTATTGTCAAGGGGCCTGGGTTCAAGTTCTGACTTTACCATCTCCCCCATGCACCCAGATGGTAGAGCTTTGGACGTGTCACTGTAGCTTCCTGGACTCCAATGACCTCTTCCGTAGAATGGATGTTTACTAATTCGGTGCTTTCAGGAGATCAAACAGGATAAAGGTGAAACAAGTGCTCTGTGTACAGCAGGGCTAGGAGGTTGGGACTGGGACCCAGCCGAGGCCGGTGCAGGCGATCCCCGTACCCCACACCCCTCCGGGCACCAGCCCTACCCAGCCAGCTGCAGCTCAGCTGTTTCTCTAGAGCTGCCCACGGACCAGCAGAGCAGCCCTCCAGGGAAAGGATGCATTTCCACTGGATTTAAAACACCAATGCAGGGCTTCCCTGGTGGCACAGTGGTTAAGAATCCCCTGTCAATGCAGGGGACACGGGTTCGAGGTCTGGTTTAGGAAGATCCCACATGCCGCGGAGCAACCAAGCCCGTGCGCCACAACTACTGAGCCTGTGATCTAGAGCCCGCGAGCCACAACTACTGAGCCCACGAGCCACAACTACTGAAGCCCGCATGCCTAGAGCCCGTGCTCCACAGCAAGAGAAGCCCGTGCACCGCAACGAAGAGTAGCCCCTGCTCACAACAACTAGAGAAAGGCCGTGCACAGCAACAAAAACCCAACGCAACTAAAAAATAAATAAATAAATATATTTTAAAAAAAACAAAACACCAATGCACACACGGCAGACCTACCCCACTCCCCTCTCCAAGAAGCTGGAGCACAGCACTTCCTGTCTGGGAGATCAGAGGCCATCATGGGGCCGTGGAGGAGGAAGGGGTGTGTGTGGAGGGGAGTCCTGCCCACCTGTCCGGGGTCCCCATCACCTGTGCTGAGAAATCTCAGCACCAGAGCTTCATCCAAGGTGCACCAGTGCTTCTAGAAAGCAGAGGCCAGATGTCTGGGGAGATGGGGGTGGGGGGAGGGGTGACGAGTAGGGCCATGCACATCCACTGTGGCAGGAGAGGCCTCACCAGGGCACTCTGTCTTCCTAGGGCCTGCCCCATAATGCGTGACATCCACCCAGGAGCCTTCCACAGCCCATCACAGACAGCAGTCACCCCGTATACTGGGGGTATAACACCTTGTCCCAGGAAGGGAAAGTAACCAGCTCAAAAGAGTGAAGCCAAGGGCTTCCCTGGTGGCGCAGTGGTTGGGAATCCGCCTGCTAATTCAAGGGACACGGGTTCGAGCCCTGGTCCGGGAAGATCCCACATGCCGCGAGCAACTAAGCCCATGTGCCACAACTACTGAGCCTGTGTTCTAGAGTCCGTGAGCCACAGCTACTGAGCCAGTATACTACAACTACTGAAGCCCACGCGCTCTAGGGCCCACGCTCTGCAACAAGAGAAGCCACCGCAATGAGAAGCCCACGCACCACAACGAAGTGTAGCTCCCGCTCACCGCAACTAGAGAAAGTCCGTGCGCAGCAACAAAGACCCAGAGCAGCCAATAAATAAACAAGACTTGAATTCAGATCTCCTGGAACCCACATGCCACATTCTTTCCCTAAGCATACGTTGGGGCTGTGGTTCTCAGACTGTGCTGTGCGTGAGAATGGTCTGGGGAGTTTTAAAAAGTGCAGATTCCCAGGTCTGGAGTAGAGGCGAAAGATCTGCATTTTAATAGGGGCCCCAGGTAATTGTGAGAAAAGCACTGCCAGCAAACACCACAGACTGAGACACACACACACACACACACACAGTGTGTGGGCACAGTGGACACGCATGCCAGCACAGGACAGAAGTAACGATAATAGCGGATGCTAGCTTTGGGATGCAGCCTAGCTCCTTATGTGTTGTATGACCTTGGGTAGGTCTCTTAACCTCTCTAAACCTGTTTCTTCATATGTAAAATGAGGATAAGAAAAGATTCCACCTCATGGGGCTGCCTTAAGGCTGCACAGAAATAGTATCTGTACAAGCTCTCAGTACAGGACCTGGCATATAATAAACACTCAATAAATGGTGCTGTGATCATTGCCAGACTCAGTTCAGTGTGTTGAACGCCTCAGGGAAGGAACAGAATGCCAGGCATCAGGGGACCACAGTGAATAATTGAGCCAATAAGAGATGCCTGAAGGGTTGTACTAGAACCAGTGGGTAGAAGTAACAGGGACACAGATTTCTACTCCAAACAGGAAGAATTTTTTAACAGACTGGAGTTGCCCAATCATGAAACCAGCTGCCTAGTGGGCTGCCACTCAAGGATCCCAGCAAAAAAGATTAGATGCTCTCCAGGTGGAGATGCAGCTTCGGGGAAGGAAGAATAGGGATGGGGTAGCTAGATGATCTTGAAGGTGACTTTGGCCAGGTTCTACAGGTCAGCCCCTCTCCCTATCGTGCTGGTTAATTAGTGCACTTGCACTTCCCTGATATTTGCAACCGTAACCACCAGGCATCCAAATGGGATGGGAAGAGATCAGTGGTAGACAGAAGGCCTTATATCTTCCGAATAATTCATGACAAGGAGGGGGATGGATGGGGCTGTCTTAAATCGGAGGCTTACAAACCCAGTGAAATCACATGCCTTGGAGAGTATGTGCATCTGCCTACTTTTCTCAGAAAGGCTGGTTAAGAGGGGCTGGTCCACAACAACTTTTGAGAGGAGAGGAAACTGAGTCACAAAGGGCCTGGGTCCCTCAGGCAGCAAGAAGGCCCAAGCTCCAGGATGCAGACGGGCAGCCCAAGGCTGTTGTCCTATGAGCCAGATGCTTTACATGCCTAACCTCACAAAAGCCTCACCACATCCCCCTGGGGTGGGAACTTTGAGCTCAGAGAGGTTAGGAAACCTGTCCAAGGACACACAGCTAATGAACAGCAGGGCTGGGTTTTTCTGGGCTCCAAAGCCTGTGTTTGGTATGCTTTTAACTCTCAGGTGTACCGTCTTAGGTCAAGAAAACAGAAAGGCATTTGGCTTTGACATTGAGGGGAAATAAAGATGATCATTAAAAAGGATGATCCTCATACCACAAACCTGTGACAAGCTACCTGCCTATCCACCCTCAATCAAAATTAATTACCCCCCTAAGTAGCAAAAGAGGGCAGGAGAGGAGAGGCGCAGTTTCCATATGACTCAAGCCAGACAGCTCAAAAGAATAGACCGTTCAGAAACAAGAAAAGCCCACGGTGTTCCTACGAGGCTGGGGACTGGCACCTAGATGGCTTTGGTCCCTGTTCCCACTCTGCTTGCTCAAGATGTTTTCTGGAGGGTAGGGTTCCAGGCAGCCCAGGAAACAGAAGAGAGATCTCACTTCAATAACCCCGCCCCCCTGAAAATTGAGGAGTGGCTACTGGTCGAACAAAACAACACCCAAAACTTGGGTGCCCCGGGGTGCCTGGCTCTGGCCACAGAGGAGTGGCTGCCCAAACATCAACCCCCAGGAGTAGATGAGGAAGGTCCGAGGTTTGGGGAGACAACTTGGAATTGTTAGGGTTGGGAGGCTGCAGAAAGCCCCCAGCCAACCCCCACCGGCTGCGAGCCCCAGCTGGGGCTGCCTTCCTTGTAACACCGCGCGGTTCTCTCCCAAGGACCCAGCTGTCTAGAGAGGCGCCCAGGAAAGTTTAAAGGGTCAACGCACCACGCAAAGATCCTCGCAGCATAGGGGGCTGCAGGGTAGAAGAGGGGTGGGTAAAGCAAAGTCGCAGCCCACTCCTCAGTCAGGCACCACTATACCACCCATCAGGGTCCCCAGGTCCCCTCGAACCCCGGATCCCTCTAGGACCCCCGCAAGACCCCGAGGCCCCCTCATACGGACTCGCGGGGGCCTAGCTCTTACCTCTACTCGCCAGCCTGGCCGCTGGGCTCTGCCATCCCAAAGGCACCGGAGCCCGAGCAGCACAGGGCCAGAGTCACGAGGCGGCGAGGTCGCGGGGCGCACGAAAGTTTCAGTAGCGCCAGCCAGGCGCAGCGGAGCGGAGCCGGCCAGGCAGGCGCTGGACCCCGCCAGGCAGGCAGCGGACCCCGCAGTAGCGCGCTCTGGCCGGCTCCGCGCCTCCGCCTGCGCCGCGGTGCTTGGGCTCCCGGGCTCCCCCGGCCACTCTGCCAGCCCAGCCCCGCCAATCGCAGGCCCCGGCACCCGCAGCTCCGCCCGCTGGGCCCGGACAGAGAGGAGGCGGGGAGGGGAGGGGAGGAAGCGCACCTGTTTGGCCAGTCGACCCCACTACTACCCGCGCCGGCCGGACTGGGCAGCGCAGATCCCCTCGGTTCGCGGCACAGGCTCCTGGTCCCCTCTTTTGCCCCGGATCTGGGCCGGTCCACACGCCCACTCCCCTTCCCCGGCTCAGCTAGCTTGCTGAGCCCCTCTGTGTGGCCGGACTGCGCTCTTTTCCCGGGATTTCAAAGGTAAAATCCCAGCTTTAGCCCAGGGACTATGCAGATACCAGACTGAGGAGTGGGCTGCGACTCACCCCTCTTCCACTCCACACTCTCCTCTCCCGCAAGGATCTTCGCGCGTCCGGTGACCTCTTAAACTTTGCTGTGCGTCTCCCCTTGATCTCCACCCGCGGGGGCCGTGGGCTGATGCTAGGTCCAGAGCTCCGGGAGAGGACGGCGGTGGCGGGGGGGGGGGGCTGGGGGGCGTCACAGGGAGGGCACCTCCAGCCCTTCCATCAACAAATTCTCCATCCCATCTGGGTTCGGGCAAACATCTCCAGAATGCTTGCGATCCGTTTCAGCAGGTTCCCCTACTTCTCTTGGGGTCACAGTCAAAATTAAAGCTGGACGATTTTACTGTCCCATAATCCAGATAGGAAGACTGAGGCCAAGGGGAGGCAAAGGCTTCTCAAAAGATGTGGCGAGACTGCGACTTTTTGCGAACCAAAGATGAGCTTGCAGAGAGCGCCTGACTCTTCTCCCCAAGCCCTGCTTGGGTTCCGACGCCGGCGTTCACCTTCCTTCGGCCCCGCCCCCCCGCCACGGACCCAGGGTGGGGAAGGAGAAAGAGGCGCCATCAAGTGCCTGGGAAAAGCGAGAGGCGCGCCGGCTGCGGCCCGGCCTTACCTCGGCAGTAAAGCGTGTCCTCGCAGAGCGCGCCGGCGGGAAGCCCCAGCAGCGGCAGGGAGGCCCAAGCGAGCGCGCGGGAGGCCGCGCCGCGGGCTCCCATGCCGGACGGCCTCGGCCGCTCCTCAGCCCGCGGGCCTTCCACCCTCCGCGGCACTTGTGGGGACCACGCTGTGCCCGCGGCCTCGGTCTCGGTTTCGGGGGTGGGACGTGGGCCAGGCCCGGGGTGGGGACTCCCGGTGGGGTGGGACTGTCGCGGCCGGCTCCTGGCGAGCGTAGGTCGTGCTGGGCAGGACGCTATTTTTAGCAAGAGCTGCTCTCCCAGTTGGACGGACAGAACCAGTTAATTCGACAGTTCATGAAAGGCCTGCACTGGGAGCTCCCCGGAACGGCAGCCGCAGCGCTGCTGAAAGCTGATCCTTCGCATTCCTGCCTCGGGAGGCGGGAGGGCGGGAGGAAGCCTCTAATTCCTGAGGGAAGCCGGCATCCTCTCAAGGCAGCTCCTGGGTTCCAAGGGCACGCCCAGGACAGGGCTCTCTAGATGGACTCTGAAACCCGCGGGTTTTCCTCCTCCTGACCCCAGGCCTCAGACTTCCCACAAAATGTCCACCCGAGGTCCCACTCTCACTACTGGTCTCCAGTACTGGGAAGAGCTCCCCAGAAGTGGGATGTGGCACACACACTTCACTCAGGATCTACTTGCTGAAAGAAGGAAGGAAAAGTGAAAATTCTGCACCAGAAAAGCTGGAGGATCAGGTAGAGGTCTTCAGAGCCTAGGCAAAATGGGATGGACGGAAAGGTGGCTTCGAAATGCTACAAGAATGCTACCTTCTGTCTGTGTGACCTTGGCAAATCACCTCACCTCTGTGCCTCAGTTTCCTCTTCTGCATAAGGGAGTCTCAGGAGCCCAAGAGACTGAGTGTGAGAAAGTCTTTGCAAACAAAAGCATGACATGGATGTTCATGTAATGAGTGATGAGAGGGACACAAGGATGAATAAGACATGGATATGCTCTCAGGAAGCCACTAGCTCTTCTAATTCAAGGAGGTGCTAAGAGCCTAAAAAGGTACAACTTGACCGTATATTAGCCCAAGGATAGATAAATAGGCCAATGGGCTAGAACAGAGGCTGCAAAAATAGACCCACACATATATGGAAACTTCATACGCGGCAGAGGGGGTGCTGCAGGCCACTGGGGAAAGGGTGGACTTTTCTATAAATGTTCTTTTATGGAGCAATTGGATGTCCATGTTGAAAAAAAATGAGATGGAATCTCTACCTCACACCGTGCATAAAACAAAATCAATTCCAGGTGGATTCAAGAAACTTAAATGCAAAAACTTTTTAATAGGGAAAGGTTTCTTAAAGACACAAAAGGCTTTTGAGCTTAAAGACTCAAACTATCAAGAAAAAGACTGATACATTTCATTAAAGAACATAACTCCTGTTTATCAAAAGAAGACATTTGGAACATGATATCCCAAACATACAAAGATCTACAAATCAATTTTCAAAAGAAAACTGGATCAAAAATATGAACAGGGGGGCTTCCCTGGTGGCGCAGTGGTTGAGAGTCCGCCTGCCGATGCAGGGGACACGGGTTCGTGCCCCGGTCTGGGAAGCTCCCACATGCCGCGGAGCGCCTGGGCCCAGCCTGTGAGCCATGGCCGCTGAGCCTGCACGTCAGGAGCCTGTGCTCTGCAACGGGAGAGGCCACAACAGTGAGAGTCCCGCGTACCGCAAAAAAAATTTAAAAAAGAAATAAAAAATATGAAGTCAATTCCAAGAAGGGGAAACATGAATGTCCAATAAACATATCAAAAGAGATTCAGCCTCACTCTTAGTCAGGGAAATGCAAAATAAAGCCAGAGGAGAGTACCATTTCACACCTGTGAGATTGGCAAAAAGCAAAGGGGAGGACGGCAGAAAGTGCTGATGAAGGTGTAGGGCACAGAGAACTCTCATACGCTGCTGGTGGAGGAGAAATGGTACCGCCACTCTGGAGGACAATTTGACAGCATCTAGAAAGGACGCACACACGCCAGTGACCCAGAGACTTGGCTTCTGGGATAAGTCTAGAGAACTTCTTGCTCATTGCAACCTCGTTATCCTAGTAAAGAATCTAAAACAGCCTCAATGTTTGTCAGCGGATGAAATGCATAAACAAATTGTGGATAGGGCAGTGAAAATCTATCCTGCAGTGAAAATGACTAGAGATTCCTTATGAATCATTAGTGGGGGGATGGGGAGTAAGTTGCAGAAGATCAAATTGTATGATATCATTCATGTAGATTTCTAAAACATGCAAAACAAAATGATACCCTATATTGCTAGGAATGCACATATGTGGTAAAAGTATAAGGAAACTTAGAGGAATGATAAAGAAATACACCATTCAGGAATTGTTTACTTCTGGGGGGAGAGGGAGATGTGAAGGATGATGGGAAAGGGTTTCCCTTAGATTGCTAAGGTTTTATTTCTTGACCTGAGTGGGAAGTACGTAAGTGTTTGACTTTTCAGAACATTTTTAAGGGTACAGAGCAAGCATGATGGTATAAAATATAAAGTCCCATAAAATCCACTCCTGCTCTGAACGTCAATGTCCTTATTTGAACGATGCAGTCATCGTATCTGTGAAGTGCTCAGCACAAAGCCTGACTCATGGTGAGGTTCTCAGTAAACCTTAAGAACACGAGTAGCCTGCTCCCCAGTCTCCACTGGGGCCCTTCATACCCTAGTCCCAGCCAGGTGAGAGTCCCCCACCAGAGCACCGTCATGCAACCAGGTCTCCCAAACCCCCAACATCTGACATGCCTTCATAAACAGTTCACTCTTCCTGGAATGCCCAGTCCTCACCCGCTCTGCTGGACCAAGACCTGTTTCTCCTATTACGATCCAGCTCTGGCCCTGTGAGGTCTTCATCAACTCTCCCGGGCAGTGGGTTCCCACGGCACCCGCCCACCGCACTATCCTTGTTTATCACATTGCGGATTGTTGCACCTGGGTACGATCCGTCTCCTCCTTGAGCTGACTGCGAACTCCTCCAGGTCACTAACCTTGTCTGAGCTACCACTGCAGCTCCACCACCCAGCCTCAGGAAGGTTTGGTGAATGAATAAAGCGGGTAACTGGATCCAGATACTCAGAAACAAAAGAGGTCATGTCAGACTCTCAAAAGGAAAGCAATCCTGCTATATGGATTGGCTGCTTGGTCTTCATGGAGTGTTCTTGGAAGGTAATGTGACCTTTGGGTCAGAGAGACCTGGGTTCACATCTGGGCTGCGCCACTGGCCAGCTGTGTGACCTAGGGCGTGTTGTCACATCCCTCTGAGCTCAGTTTCTGTGTCTGCACAACCAGGACGTGACCAGGGCTGATTGCCAGGGGGTCTTGCAAGGATTCAGTGAGATAACAGAGGCAAAATGCATGGCCCCATTCTTGGAACAGGTAGCAATTATGTGAATATTGACCAAGAGGAAGATGTTTTCAGGGGAGGGCGGAAGGAACCCAAGTGGGTTACTATGAAAGTTGTGCGGCTGGTGAAAGAAATGCCAGGGTGGGGTGTTGTCCAGTTCTGAACAAAAGCATGCACCTGGAGGCTGGCCCAGACTCTTCTGGAACAGTCAGAAGTGTGCTCCGGGTCGGTGCTTCTTGTGGTCCTTCCTCCCGTCCTTTGTCCTACCTCTGGGTATGGGGCTGCACAGCACTTCAGGGCCACAGACCCTCCTCCCTGTCCCCCCACATTCACTCTGGCCCCCTCCAATCTGTTTTCACACGTAGCCCAGGGATCCCAATCTGGACCCGTCTTTTCCTTGCCAACTTCCATCTGTAGGGGCGACAGACCCTGTGGCACCGTCCCCAGGGACGCGTCCGAGGTGATTTACCAAATGCGTCTGCACTCTGTATGCAAAACCCACATATGTCCACTGTCGGGAGCTTCCATCAAGGCAAAGTACAGGCTGGCAGCTTGCTTATAGTCCAGACTCTGCAAGATGAGTTGGCCGGTGTCGCACGTTGTACAAGCAAACAGATATATGAAGTCGACAGGGCTATGTGGTCACCGGAAAAGAACAATACTGGGCGCTTCATGGGTTTGGATGAGATTTTCTGAACTAATGAGCCAATCCTCTTTGATCCAGATCGCACTGGACAATGTAATGTTATCCTGGTGACATGGACGTTAGCCACTGTTGGCGCTTTGTCCCATGAAAACGGGCATGCAAGGCAGGAATCCAGTCCAGCTTAAGGTCGGCCATCTCAGTGCTTCTCAGGGAGGTCACTGATGACCTCCTTGGTGGTAACACCAAAGGACACCCGTGCACCTTGATGTCACCTGGCTTCTTGGCCATACTTCACCCCTGGAAAATCTCTGGTGCCTTCTATCTCACCATCCTCTCCCAGTTTTTCTCCTAGTTCTTTGGTCACGTTGCCCTCTCCTTAGCTACCTCATTTTACTCTATCGGGCTACAAAAGCTGGAGTTTGAGATTGTCTGCATCCCTTTTATCCTTCCAGACTCTCTCTGTGGGCAACTTCAACTGCATCCAGACCCATGGCTTCAATTGCGGTCCTTGTGCTGGTGATTCCCCAATGGTAATTTCCAGGCTGGTCCAGACACTGGCTGTCATCTTTTACCTGAACTTCAATAAAGAACTGAGCTGGCTCTCTGCATCCACCTGGCCCTCTCCCCATTGCCCCCTGTCTACATGTCCTCCTTGTGAGGTTTTCAAAGCTCAGATCCAATCCTATTCCCTCTACCTCTACTTGAAAGCTTTCAGTGGTTTCTTGTTACCTTCATGTGGTCTACCAGACCCTGGGTGGTCTGACCCCTGCCCACCCCTCCAGCCTCCTTCCTTGCCATCTCCCCTCTCCCCTCTCCGCCTTCAGCCCCCCAGCCAGCTTCCAGGTCCCCAAATATGCGATGCTCCTTCCTGTTACACAGCCTTTACACACGAGACTCCCCTCTCTGGACCACTTTCCTCTGTCCCCTCCCATCCTTGCCTCAGTTACTTCTTCCCCTGGCAGCTTCAATGCCACGTCCTTAGGGAAGCCTTTTCGGGTTTTGCACGCTACACATCCAGGGTGTTTATTGAAGTTGGCGACTGTACCTTTACTGTGTGACCACCGGATGAGCGTGTTGCCCTCCCAGGTCTGGACGTCTGAGCACAGGGATCATGCCCGGTTTCATTCATTGTTGTATCTCTCCCCACCCCCAGCAAAGGCCTCAGCCCATAGTAGGTGCTCATGGATGTTTGTCGAATGAATGAGCGAATCCGAGTCTGCTCGCACATCTCCAGTGCTGGGCTCTGTTCATCATTGTTGGACACTGTCTGTTGCCAGAAGTTTCTACATCTCTGCACATTGATACGTACACAAGTGCGGGGTGCTTTGCCAGGTGCTTCGCGTGTTCTCTCGCTTAATACTCACAGCCACCTCTGAGCATGCTCAGAGAGTTTAAGCAACTGGCAGAACATCACATGGCACGCGAATACAGAGCCTGTCCTCAAACCCGTGTCTGTTTGGCTGCAAATCCTGGGCTCTATAGCCTATAATGCCACACCACCACTAATCAATGACTTAATCGCTTCTTCGGGCGGTGGGCCCTCACCCGATGATGGAAGTGAGATTCAAAACCACAGCGACTGAGGTATCATAGAACGAACACCCAGGCCCACAGGCCCCCCCGGGCAGGGGTGACATGAGAGGAGGGGGGAGGGAAGGGAGCAGAGTGAAGCTCCGATCCAGTGTGTGCAGGACCCTGAGGGTCACGGAGGATAAACAGTAAAACGTGTAAACCTCACTTCCAGCTCAGAGGTGGCTGAGAATCAATTACGCAGAGAGAATGCAGCTGCGCTCAGACACTGTGAGTTACACTGGGCAGGACGACGCTCCGGTTCCCAGGACAGGCCTCTCTGAGGAGCCACAGCCCAGCCTGACTTTAATCAGTCCCCGATGCTTCGATGCTGCCTTTATAGTTTCTCTCACACTACCACCACCCCTACCCCCCGCCAGGTGCCCTCGGCTTCCCTGAGTGCCAGAGTCCATGTCACTGGGACTCCCTCTGTGCCAGGCTCTGGACTTGGTGCTAGGGGCACAGATAAACAGAACAGTGGGCCGCTCACGCGTGCAGAGGGAGACATGAGGAACGACGCTGCCCGGGGCCCGTGGAGCACCCCTGGGCGCCAACCCCGTGCGCTCCTGACGGAGGCTGCTGGGTGGCTTTGGGGTCCCTGATGCCAGCCTTGTGGGCCAGAGGGGCACCTCCAGGAAAGTCATCCGAGGAGATGATTTCTGAGTGTGTCTCGAAGGGGCAGAGAGAAGTTAGCCAGGCGGAGAGGAAACAGCCCCTTCCAAAGCATGACAGCGTGAAACAGCCCAGCCCAGCGTGCTCGGGGATTCCGATCAAGCAGCTGGGAGACAGGGGGCAGGAGGAAAAGGGAGCTGGGCCAGGAGGAGCCCCGAATGCCATGCCCAGGAGCGGGGACTTCCGGCAAGCTCCTGGGAGGCCTTAAGTGAGGGAGGGACAGCCAAAGCTTGAGTTTTACAAAAATCCCTTTATCTGGAAGAAGAAGATGGGCTCGTTTGTTTGTTTTTCTTTTTGCCACACCATGTGGCTTGTGGGATCTTAGTTCCCCGACCAGGGATCGAACCCGCGCCCTCTACGTTGGAAGCTTGGAGTCTTAACCACTGGACCGCCGGGGAAATGCCTTCTTTTCTTTTTCCTTGAAGGTGGGTTTAAAGGGCACAGACTGGAGGCTACGAAGCGCACAGTCAGAGGAGGGGGATGACTGTGAGTGAGGAAGGGGGACAGACAGCTTTTCGGAGGGACTTGGCTGGAAGGAAGACGAGAGATTGGGTGGTCGCCTGAGGGGAATGCTTTGGGTTGGGGTGGGGTTGGACGCTGTGATTTGCAGCCCACATCCCCGCTTCCAGAATAGAGGACTCACTCCCCAGATGTGGGAAGGCTGCTGCAAGATGGCCCCCAGCTCTCAGCCCTCTTTGGGGGTGTCCTCTGCGGAAGTAAGCCACCATACTGGAGATGACACCACCTTCCTGGGTGTCCTTCCCTCCTGCCTAGTCTGGAGAACCCACCCTGTGCCTGGGAGAACTTGCTGGGTGTGCCTGGTGGGAATGACCCAGGAGAGAGTGTGACCTTGAAGCGGTCAATGAGAGAGGTAAGCCACTCTCTAGGGAGCAGGCAAGGTCTTAGGAGCAGCGGAGAGGCCGGCCCCTCCTGAGACGGAAGCAGAAATTGGAGGCAATTTGGGGTGGGGAGGGCGTCAGGATCTAGAGAGAGTCCTGGCCTTAACTTATGCAGCCAGAAGTAAGGTTCGCTGCTGAGAGGAAAGCTACGTAGTAGAACAATTACCTAAGAAAGTAACAACGGTAGTGTGAGATAAATGTTGCCACAGCAGTAGTCAGGAGTGCAGGGCCTCAAAGGGTGGATAGGAGTTCGCCAGGCTGCGTGCCCAGTGGGGAAAGTCATACCAGGAAGAGGAAACAGCTGGTGCCCAGAACCCAGCTGGGGATGCTGTGGGAGGCTGGGGTAGGATTGCCAGATGAAATACAAGATAGCCAATTAAAATGTAACTTTCAAATAAACAATGAATAATTTTTTAGTCTGTGTCCTATGCTATATTGGGGACATACTTATACTAAAAAATTGTACGTTATTTACCTCATCCCCTTCTGGCCCCCTCCCTGCCAGCAGCCTACTAAGGGGTCCCCCATACTGTGGCCCAGGCACTGCTCAGATTCCATCTTATCCCTCCCTTGCTCAAACACCTGCAGTGGCTCCCCATTGTCCAAACCCTCAACTGGTCATTTGAAGCTCTCTATTGTCTGATCTTCAGCCACTCTCCCAACCTCATCTCCCATCCTTGAACACCCCCAGCCCTTTAATCTCCCACCTCTGGGATTTTTGCTCAGCTGTTTCCTCTGTCTACAATTCCCTCCCCCATGTCCATGCTTCCAGGAAGCCCCCCAGATCCCTATGGGTGAATGGAAGTGGTCATCTCCTTTGATCAGTAGCAGTAGCACCTTGGGTGAGTCATTGCTCATCTCTGAGCTTCCGTTTCCTTGTCTCTAAAATGAGGACAATACTGCCTTTCTTAGGTGTCTGACGGGACAAGAGACCATGTTCAGAAGACACCAGACACACTCTTGAATGTTGCCCATGTCTAGATCAGTGCCAGGCACCCAGTGGGCACAGAGGCACATTTGCTGAATTGAATTGACACAAAGGTCCTGAGCTTTCATTGTTTAACTTGGAATTATCATGCCCACCAGTGGAACTTAGACAAAGTCAATTTCTTATATGAAGATGATCTGAAAAGAGATAAATAATGAAGCCACTGCAATTCTGATTGTATAATGGGTTTCCCTCCCAGTCGACAAGGAACCAAACCAGCTCCCCAAGAAAGGACCCGTTTTGGAACCAAGCATGGCGCCCAGCCTCTCCAGCTCACAGCGGGTAATATTCGCCACACATGTTTCTGTCTCAAGCCCTCCCAATCCCAGACCACAATAGGTGATTTCCTATAGCCATTAGCATAATTAGCTGACTGTGACGCTACAGAGATGCGATTAGATGAGCCTGTGATTTTTGCACAGTTATTTGTCTCAAGTGAGTCACCTGAAGTTCATCTGCCATCAGCATTCATGGCTGCATTCTGTAATCGCAGGGAATTATTTTGCTAATAACAGAGGTCCCTTGATCTAATTTCATTTTAATGCCAGGAGGTACCCTCCCAGAATAATCCGCTCCAGGGCAATTCCAATTTCCAGGTTTGTTACGTTCTGGAGAGAAGACTCAATTCAAGGAGGCTGAAGTTACTTCTTTATCACCCAAAGTCATCTAGGGGTGAAATGGAATCCTGCCTCTGCGTGCTTGCAGAAAAATGCGGGGAGAGGTCCAGAGATAGGGAGCCAGGGAGGGAGGGTGGCTCCCAGCCAAGAGGAACCACTGGAAGACATCACTTATGGATGAGGACAGGTCTGAATTAGGACCACAAGGCATTCCCTGGGAGAACCCGAATTTTCCTTGCATTCATTATCTCATTCGCTCTTTTATCCCATTTCTGGGACCTCTCTGCAAGACCTATGCTGTTATTTGAGTACAAATATCGATAACAAACCCTTAGGCAGCCCTGTTCTAGGTGCTTTACACGTAGTAACTCATTACGTCCCGTGAGGCAGATGGGTGCTACTATTATTCCCATTCTATGGATGGGAAAGCTGAGGCAGAGAGGTTACGAAACTTGCCTCAAGTCACCCCACTAGTAAGGGACGTAACTGGGATTTGAACCTTAGACTGTGAACTTCCTCAAGTTCACGTACAAGGAAGAATCTGAGCCCACCAGGAATTGTTCAACCCCTGCTCTGTGCTCTCCTTTTTACCCCTCACAACAACTCTGGCACGGGGGTGTTGTGAGTCCCATTTTGTTGAGGAAGAAACTGAGTCTCAAGAGGGGGTTGATTTGGCAAGGTCAACACAGGAAGTGCAAGAGCTGGGGCTTGAACCTGAGATTCTGATTCTATACCTGGTGCTACTCTGGCTAAAGTCAGGACGTCATGGTGTCTTTGAACAGCTCCAAAAGCAGGTTGGGTATAATGTAATTACAGTAAGTGCACAGTGACCAGCCACCCAGCTCTGCTCTTTCCTTCCCACTTTGGGGCAGTTCCTCGCCCCAGAAATCAAGTGTCCTTTGCTGTCACCCCATGTTACCAAAGCCTACTTCCAGATTCCTACTCATTCATTCATACGTTTATGCTTTCAGGAGAGGGCCCTGCAGTTCAGCGCGAAGGGCCAGGAGGTTGACATGGCTCTGCCACCCCATTCCTCTCTAAGCCCTGCTCTTCTTATCCGTTCAAGAAGGAGGAGTGTTCTTTGTAAACTGATTGAGACACAGAGCCGTCATTTCAAATGAAAAAGTTCAGGCAAACCCAGAGTTTACATCAAGTGAAAGCAGAGCTGTGTTAGGGGAGGTGGGGGTCTCTCCTATATGTCAACCTCTGGGCATTTCCTCTGACCCAACTGGAAAACCACTGGCCTGGACAGAGTGTCTTGGTTCTTGAGGTTCTTAGAACCAAGGAATCTGGGATCCCCTGATGGCGGGTGATACCCAAAATGCTGGGTGGGCAGCAAAATGCCCTCCTGACAGCCCCCCCACCCCCTGAACACCTGTCCTGCCTTGTTGGTGGCATCAGGGGACAAATCTGAAAGGGGCCTGTCAGCAAGGCCAGGCTGTGCCCAAGCCCCTGGCCCTGGGGGAAGTTTTCCAGGAGTCTCAATGCAGAGAAATGTTGCCTGCTTCTCCCCACAGGCCTGTGGAGTCAGTCTGTCCTGGTACATTGGCCAGAGGACAGGCTACTCCTCTCACCCAGGCTCTGCCCATTTGTTTTCTCTCTCATCCTCTCCCTTTTCTAAAAACATAGTTTTTTTTGTTTTTTTTTTTAATCCCTCCCCCACTCCCTCCTTCTTTCAACAAATGCTCACTAGTCACCAGTTTTCTGTTCTAGGCCTGATGCTTCAGGGGGAATGGGCCGACTTCACACACAGAGAGACAGCTGCATCCTGGAGGGATTGGTGCCACCAGTGCCCCAGGCACTCACTCACTCACTGGAGCTGGGAAGGCTTCCTGGAGGCAGTGGTGACCAAAGGGGCACTAATGCATGAATAGGAGATAGCCCAGTTTGGGGGCCATTGCCGATGGGGAGGAGACGGACATTCCAGGCTCAGAAGAGAGGTGGAGTTGGGAGCCGTGGCAGGTGGGATGAGATAGTATCCTTGAAGCGCTGTCCAAGGGCTGTGGACTTGATCCTGAGGGTCACGGGGAGTCAGTGGCAGGTTTAAGCAGGCCAGATGGGGAGGCTGGACATGCATTTTAGAAGCTCCTCTGGCTGCACACACAGCTGGGGGTAAGGAGACGGTGAAATGGGGCTTCCTTTCCTTTCCCTTGTCACCTCCCCACCCCTGTCCTCCCTCAACACGCAGCCGGGCTCCCCGCCGGAGACGCAGCCTGTGGACAGCAGAGAAGAGAGGCATTGGCCTGTCCCGACCCTGGCCTGGGCCCCAGCCAGGAGGGCAGCCCTTGACCCCTTCACCCCCAGGACCAAGGGTCAGGATGAGTTCAGATCTCCATCCCCACCAGCTGGGAGGCTTTGATTTGGGGGCGGGGCTCTGAAAAGGGCCTGTTTGTGAATCCGAGCTAAAGTGGGGTAGCTTCCCCACCCCCTCCCCTCCCAGCACCTTCTCTCCAGATCCTGGCTCTGACAAGCCCCTGCCGGGCCGAGCAGCCCCACTTGGCCCGGATCACGGCCCCTCCTCCACACCGGGGCGGGCAGGGGGAGGTTTCATCCCGAAACACAAGCTCTTTTGTTCCACCACTCCTCTCGGCTCTCAGCCCTGCAGCGCGTTGGTGGAGGTTTTCCTGGCACTCAGGGAGCCCCAGGTCAGCTGAAGGATGAGGCTTGGCGCGGACGGTGAGAGGCTGGGAACCGGGGCTGGAGGACAGGCGAGTGCTGACTGCAGCTTTGGGCCCCGTCCCTCCCGTTTCTCAGCTCCTGCCTACTCTGGGACAGTCGTTCTTAATCGGGGGCAATTTATCCCACAGGGAACATTTTGCAATGTCTGGAGACGTTTTTGGTTGTCACGACTTGGGCTGGGGGTGGGGGGCGGATATGGTACTGGCATCTGGTGGGTAGAGGCAGGGATACCGCTAAACACCCTCTGACGCACAGGTCGGTCGGTCCCCACGACAGAGTTATCCACCCCACACGTCAGTAGTGCCAAGGTTGAGAAACCCCGCCTGAGGGAACAGCCCCCTCACTCTGTGTCCTCAGCCGTGACTCAGCCTTCCTTCAGGCCGGTCACCCCCAAGTTTCAGGCTGGGAGACTTGGGACACGCATTCCCACCTCTGCACCCTTGCTCAGGCTGTTTCCCTTGCTGGGGCACCCTCCCTGCTGCCCTCCACTTATCTAAATCTCATTTCTCTCCACCCCCTCCTACCTGTTGGGACCCTCCCCTGCTGCCTGCACCCGCCCCCGCTGCCCCCTCCCAGAAGCCATCTCTGACTCCCTGATACCAATTCCTCCCTTCCCTGTTCAGCCACTGCCAGCTTCGGTCCTCAGTTCGCACATCTATGCAATGAACTGGCCAGGTGAACAGAGAACCCAGGCCCTTCCCGCCTCTTCCTGGCGCAGGACTAGGCAACCTGGAATGCTCAGTGCAGACTGACAGTGGCACAGAGTGGGATGCACGCTGGCTTTGGAGCCAGCAAGACCAGGGTTCAAATCCTGCTCTACCGTTTCCTTGCAGTGTGACCAGGGGCCAATTGCCAAACGTCGCTCTGCCTCAGTTTCCCCCTCTGTAAGATGAGTGAAAGCTCTATGAGCTGTGCACTTTCCCTTCCCTCCCCTTGTTCCCTGTCTGGCTGGTTTACCTCATTAAGGTGCCCCCCATCTCTGGCCAGTCTCAGATTCAGAACCATATAATATTGGGGCCGAGAGGAAGAGGATCAGAGTGTCCCTCATACTTCTCCCTAGAAGCTCAGCTTGCACTGCTCGGGCTGCTGAGGACCTTGGGGAAGGGAGACCTCTGAAACTGGAGGTTCAAAAATCCAGAGGCGGGCTTCCCTGGTGGCGCAGTGGTTGAGAGTCCGCCTGCCGATGCAGGGGACACGGGTTCGTGCCCCAGTCCGGGAAGATCCCACATGCCACGGAGCGGCTGGGCCCGTGAGCCATGGCCGCTGAGCCTGCGCGTCCAGAGCCTGTGCTCCGCAACGGGAGAGGCCACAACAGTGAGAGGCCCGTGTACCGCAAAACAAACAAACAAACAAACAAAAAAACCCAGAGGCTGGGCGGGCCCAGGTGAGCAGTGGCGCAGGAATGCTGCTGCCCTCTTGGCTTCCGGCCTTCTTGGCATCTCTCCCTCCATGCGCTCTTTCCAGCTTCCCAGCCCCCTCCTGTAGGCTTCCCCTACTGGGGCTGTGACCTCCCCAGGTAGACAGCCACCCAGACTTAGCGGAGCTGGCTCAGGGGAGGGGCACTGTGTTGAGTAGAGGTGTGGTTTGGGGTCTTAGGAATTCAGGGGAGACAGCACAACTGCACCCCTCCCCTGCTTGGACCTATTCATGGCTCCCTGGATGCAGGATGGAAACCAAGCCCCTGAGCCTGGAACCCCTAAGCTCTCCAGGCTCCTCCCCTACCTCCTCCCATCTGGATTTTGGGGTCCAGCCTCACTGAATCACTCCAAGTTTCCAGTAGACCCATCTCCAGCCTGCTAACTACCTCCTTCTGCAGGCCAAGCCCTGGTTACCTTTAAGCTCAGCACATCCCCTGCACACCACCCCCCAGGCCTCCCTGCCCTGGGCTGTCATTGTAGCTTTGGGCCCCTGTCCTGAGCTTTGCCCTGAGGACAGACACCCAGCCTTGTCCTTCCCTGGGCCTCCAGTGCCTGGCAGACAGCTAGCCTGGAGGAAGGGCTCAACATGAATTAAAGAAGTGAACGTAGGCAGGGAAAAAAGACACCCCGGCCCCCCATCCCCCCCAGTACTCTCCTCCCCCAATTCCAGTGGCTGTCCCTTAGAATCACCTGGTGGGGGTGGGGTGGGGGGAAGGGAGGGGAGGAATTTAATATTCCAATGCCCAGTCCCCCTCTAGACTAACTGAATCCAAATCTCTAGGGCTGAGGCTGGGGTGAGGGTTAGGACTCTGGATGACTGAGATCAGACCATGTCCCCTCCCCGCCCCCGGCAAGTGAGCTGACTCTTGGGGGAGGCTTCCAATGCTCTTTGATCCCCACCGTGTGTTGCACTGATCAGAGAAGCTCTTTACTGCTCGCATCGGGTCGTCCATTCAACAAGCATCAGCAAGAAGTGCTGAGGCACGAAGACAGGCGGACATCCGGGTGTGACGGGGAGCACAGGAGGATGCGGGTGCTGGGAGCACTTGTTAGAGAGTCCCCTGGTCTGGGGTGGGGACTGGAGGCAGAGGGTGAGGCAGGAGGCCCAGGGTGGGGCTGGCAGCCGGGCGGGGTGTGGGGTGTGAAGTAGGCCGCGTGTGGGCAGGGGTGAGATGGAGACCGCAGATGTGAGGAAGGGGCGGGGGATGTGGAAGGAGAGGGAGTCGTGCTTGGGCATCTGGGTGGCTTGGCTAGAGGAGGAGGAAGAGCAGCCTGCCCGGAAGAGTGAGAAGGGACGAGGATGGGGGAGGGGCGTGGGGGTCACATGCTTGCCGGTAGTGAGAGATTCCAACAATGACAAATGCAATAATAATCATCACAGTAATGACCACCAACGTCAGCTGAGGGTTAACTCTGCCTGAAAGGGTCTCAGGACTGTTTTTTAAGCATTAACTGTTTACTCCTCCTAGTAACTTGTGAGACAAGGGCTAGTGTAATCATCCCATCTCACAGACGGGAAAACTGAGGCTGGAGGAAGTTACATAATTTTCCCAGAGCCACATACTCCCTGGTAAGTGGCAGGGATCTGATGTAGGTGGGCTGCCAGTCCAGGGACCCTGGTCTGAGCCACCCACTCCCAGCCCACCCCACCAGGGCCTCTCAGCCTGGAAGAGCAGGGAGCCTGCGCCTGACATCCCGCATTCAGCAGTCAGGGCTCCTCTGGTGGCCTTGGCCAGAGCAGTCTGGGGCAGGGGGTGGTGCCGAGGAGCACGTGGGCGGTGAGGGACCCGGGCTGCCCTGATGGAGCTTGGCTGTGAAGGAGCAGGGAGGCTGTGTGCGCTGAGGGGGTGAGATGTGGAAGAGATGGAATGGCAGGCTCGTTGAAGGAGGAGATGCGGCCGGTGGAGGGGCTGAGCGGGGCGGGGAGGGGGGGTCCCCAGGCAGGCGGAGGGCGGGGGATGCAGACCCCAGAGCCACCTGGCCTCAGCGGGGAGCTGAGGGAAGGAGGCAGAGCTGAAGCCCCAACACCAGTGGACCTGGAGGGACCTGGAGGGGCCTGGAGAGCCTTTGGGAGCTGGAGCCTCACTCCCCTCGCTGCCCCCAAGTCTGTGCAGCTGAATGGGGTGTGGGGGAGCTCTGCGGGAGGGGAGGGGGCAGGGCGGGAGCAGGCAGGCCCAGCGGGAGGGAGGCAGAGAGACAGAGACAGAGATTCAGCAGTACTCGAGCAGCGGGCACCATCCATTCCCCCAAGCTGTCGGAGGCCCAGTCTGGGAGAGGAGCCCCAGAAGGTGGGCACAGACACCCCGACTGGGCCCACCACAGAGCTGGCCAAAGGAAAGACTGAAGGGTCTCAGAGCTGGAACCCTCCTAGGCGCCTGGCTTCCAGGCCATGAAGTTGGCACAGACGCTTGGTCAAGGACAGTCTCACCAGGAGAGAAGGGTCTCTACTGTCCCTCGCAGGCCGGTGGGGGAGGGGTGTGGAGACCAGGTACCAGGAGGGAAACCAGGGACAGACCTGGGACAGCCCCAGGAGGCTCCCGAGTCAGACCCTGAACTTGGCAGCCTGGGCTTCGGGAGGCCAGAGCCCACCCTCCCTCCAGACTTGTCTGGCCACCTCCTGGTTCAACCTCACACTGTGTTCCAGGTCCCCTCCCTCCGCTGCCCTCGTTCTCCATGCCGAACATTCCACCATTAGTAAAGGCGGGGGAGGCCATTTATCTGAAATTTGGGTCAAGGGAGAGAGAGTCCTGGGCAGAGGCGGGTTGGCGGCTAGGGGACAGGCACCCCAGCCATTTCAGGACCTGTGTTCCCCTGAGCTGGCTCTTCCGGAGCACAGCCTCCCTCATTCTGGTGCCGAGTCTGTGGTACCCCTCACCCTCAGGAGCTCTCTCACAGACGAGATGGAGACCCACCTGCTGGCGCTCCATCCCACTGGCGAGGCGCTCGTGCCCTCAGCACGAGTTCGTGTCACGTACACACACATGCCCATGCACAGAGGCGCACTGCAATGTAGGTCACCGGCTGGAGTGCCTCAGGCCTGGGGTTGTGAGGACCGAGCCATCCGGGCGGACACTTCCAGATTGGACAGAAATGCACCCCTCCCTGCGTCTGCGTCCCGCCCTGCTCGCCTGTGTCAATCTGACCCGAAGCCTCTCTAGGCTTCTGCTTGGTTTTCCCAGAATCCCCTGGCTGAGGCTGCGGAAGCTGACTCCATCCAGGGGAGGGCGCATCTTCTCAGCGTGTGGATCCTTGTGCGGGGCTTCGTGGGGTCTACAGAAGACACAGGGGTGTGGCCCCAACTCGAAGGCTTCCCAGGCATAGCCCATGAGACGGCCTAGGACTAGAGGTGGTGATGACCAGGAGGACACAGTCAAGGAGAGAATAGAGCAGCCTCAGCCAGTGGTCAGGGCTGGCTTCCTAGGGGAGGTGGCAGGACCTTGGCTGGGGAGGTGAGTAAAGGTTTCAAAAAGTCTAGGAAAGGGAATGGTACTGATGCAGCTGGGAAGGTCTAAGATGCTTCCATCCTCCACCCTGGAATTGGAGCCTCTCTGGAGGTCACATCTGGAATGACCATCACTGACTCTTCTACAGAAAACCACGCGATGGCCCTGCAGGCCCTTCAGACACAGCAAGCCCAGCACATCACTCCCCTCCCACCCAGAATATGCTCTTCCACCCATGTCCCCCTCTCAGTGTGGACACCAACAGTCCTGCCACACAGGCCAGAGACCAGGTCACACTGACTTTTTCCTCAGCCCACCCGCTCAGCCTCCAACTTTTCAATCTGGCACATGGAGCAGCTCACAGTCCAGAGGTGAAGACAGGCAGGGAAGCAAATGCACTGTACTCATTGGCGTGTGGCAGGCTAGCTGGAAACCCAGGGTGCCTGCGAGCTCAAAAAAGGTAGTCAGGGAAGGCTTCCTGGAGGAGGTGACACCCAAGCTGAGACTGCAGGCTGAGCAGGAGTGGCCAGGGTGGGAGAGGAGTAGTGGAGAGAGCTGAGATGGGAGAGTATTCCAGGCAGGGGGGATTAGCAAGTGCAAAGTTGAGGATGGCACATTCAAGACAGAGATTAATTGGTCGTGCTGGGATAGAGAGAAAGAAGGGGTGTGCTGGAGACAAGGGCAGAGGTGTCATCCAGGAGTCAGATGGTGGACTGCCTTGACACCGTGGTAACAAGTTTAGACTCTATCCTGCTGCATTGGGGTGCCCTGTGGGACTTTAAGATGCCTGAGAGTGGCCCCTTTAGCTGCACACAGAGGATGAGTTTGGGGGATGGGCGAAGACAGGGATCCCCAAGAGGGCGCAAGGTAGCTGTCTAGCATCCAAGGTGGGGCGTGGCCTGAGGTGGGGGCTGGGAGATGGAGAGCCAGGGCAGAGCTCAGGACCAGTTAGGAACTAGAATGGCCCTTGAGTGGTTCTGGTTCCTCCTCTCTCAGGTCCCCAACTTCTCATCGTGTAATGGGGGATGGCCAGGAGGACCCCCAAAGACCCTCTCCCTTGGATCTCCTCACACTTGGGGCCATTTTCTGTTTGCTCCAGTCTCCCCAGGCTTCTGAGGTGACCTCTTGGGAGGAACCCCCTCTGGGAGGGGCATAGCTCTAGCTTCCAAAGGCCTGGGGTGTAGTCAGCAGCCCAGGGCACAACCACCCAGTAGAAGGAACGAGCTGGGCAGCGGGAACAAAGGGCTGGACTCGGAGTGCCCAGTGGTTGGCCCAGGGAGGCCAGCCAGTGAGAAGGTGCTGAGACACACTGGGCCTCATGGAAAAGGCCCACCAGCCTTCTTGGCATAAGGGGGACCAGAGCAGTGGTCCAGGAGCCTGGGTGTGAGTTAGGCCCCATCACTCACAGGACTGAGATTTGGGTTAGTGACCTCACCTCCTTGTGCCTCAGTTTCTTCATCTATAAAATGGGGATTAAACATGCCAGGAAATACATCAGTTGGTAGGAAAGCTTAGGGGAACCGGGCCCTGCTGCTGAGTGATTCAACAAAGATCTGCAACTAGGTACCACAAGGTAACCTCGAGGGAGGGGCTGGCTCCAGGCAGCCACCGTCCAGGACAATATAAGAAGAAATGATCTGGGAGGTGGCTACTGCTGTCCCCAATCCTCCGATGAGAGGCGCAGAGAGACATGTGGCCCAGACCCCGGGGAGATGCAGCAGGATGGAAGCCCAGGCCCGTGCAGGAGGACAAGGGTGAAATGCCTTTTCTTCCTGAGTTCGCTGCTCCCTCCTCCTCCCACCAGGAGCCCCTCTCCTTGAGCTTCCTCCTGCTGTGCTGGGGGCACTGCAAGCACAGGGGCCACCCTCCCATCTTCCCCAGGCCTCACTCCCCGGCCTTCTTGTGCAGCCAGCTGCTCTGGCTTGGGAACATCCATGATTTAAGCCCCTCCCCGTCCGGCCTCATTGTTCTTTATTGACTCTTCTCCCTGATTTCACCTCATCCCAGAGTCCCGTGGGGCAAGAATTGGGGGCTCCACCCCTCATCCACCTGCCCAGCTGAGGAAGTTCAGAGGCCCAGGCAAGGCCAGCCAGCAGGACTGAGGCTCTCCTGGGCACAGGGAAAGGCTGGGGGTCAGGATACGCAAGGGGCAGCCCAGGGTGGGCAGAAGCGCAGGCGTCTGAGAGTCCTGGGTTTGAATCATGGGTGGCCCCACTAGCTGTGGTCTTGGGCCCTTCTAAGCCTCAACTGTCTCAGCTGAGCAATGGGGCCATTCCTTCCTCTGTGAAGAGCCCACAACTCCATGTGGAACACTTAGCACACAGCTGGGCACGTAGTAAGAGCTCAGTAAGTGGGGTCCCTGCTCTGCCTCTCTGGCCTGATTCCTTCACCTGTGAACTGACCTAAAGTGGGACTGTGGCCTTTCCTGTTCCTTCCGTCCCCAGAGGCCCAGCCAGCTGGTCCACAGCAAAGTCCTAGAGTAAGATGGAAGGAATCTGGAATTGGCATCCCTTCCCCACCCCAGGTAGGCCGGGCGTCCACGATTACCTCCATTTCACAGATGGGGAAACTGAGATTTGCTGTTGAGTTAGCTCAGCAGCAGAGAGAAGAGGAGGCCCCAGGCTCTTGGCCCTGAGGAGGGAGCGGAGGCCTGATCCATCCACACAGCACAGCCTCAGAGAAGGGCCTAGTGGGCACTGGTTCAGAGCTTGGGCTCCAGATGGGACAAACCGACATAACCCTCAGCTCTGCCATTCGCTCCCTGTGTGACTTTGGGTGAGCCACCCAGCCTCTCTGAACTTGTTTCCTCATCTTGAACATGAGAATGACAACACCAGCCTTACAGGGTGGGGGAAAGGGGAAGCGAGATGATGAATGTGAGGCACGTGGCCGGCCAAATAGTTGCTGTTTTTTCCTATTTGTTATTTTTTCTACGGTTATTTTCTATTTGTTACCAGCTGAGGCAAGCCGCTTATGACATCTTCAGCTTCCCCCTCTCACGGGGGAAGGGCCAGGGAGTGGTGACATCAGGCCCCCTGACAGCTTCCAGCCCAAAATAGCCCTTTCTTTAGACTGACCCTCTCCCGTTACAGCGGCTTCTGCACTCACTATTCCCAGCTGACATGACATCACTGTCAGTCGTGGCTCCTGCCCTGTCGTGCTTGTCTCCTGAACTGCTCCAACAGACACTCCTAGCAAGACAGGATCTTAGGCGGCAGCTTTGGTGCAGGGACAGCTCTCGGAAAGTGCAGCAAAATGAAGCCCCCGGGCTCTGTCGCAACCTGGGTTAAATCACTGACCTCTCTGTAAGGTCTTGGTGTCACTTACTTTCCCTGAGCCTCAGTTTCCTCATCTGGAAAATGGAGCTATAACAGCAGCCTAGCAAGTTTGTTGAGGATTCAAGTAGGCAGAGTGTGGGGCCTGGCCTGGAGTAGGTGCTCAGTAAATAGTACTGGTTCTTTTACATGCAGCACCTGGAAGTTTACAAAATCACCTCATCTGCCTCCCTATAGGGCCCCCAGCTGGAGCTCATGTCCTGTGCTGGTATCATGCGAAGAAACTGAAGGCTCTGAGCTGCCGCTTCTGCCCCCAGGGTTTCCAAAGCAACCAGCCCCTTCCGGAGCTTTTATCCTGGTCGTCTGTCTGAGCCCAACTCCCTCACCCAAGAATCATGAACTCCCCCCAGCAGGTGTCCAGCCTCCCATGGTTGTACCTCATCACTCCTCTGGAGACCCCAGCCAACCCGGGAAGCAGGCAGGCAGGACTGAGTCTGCCCATTTGTCAGACAAAGAAGCTGAGTCTGAACAAGGAGCAGGGACTTGGTCCAGGCCACCCGATGGCTGAGGGAGCCGGGCTGAGGCTCAGGCCACAGGGAGGGAAGACGGTGCCAAGTGCTGAGTCGGATTTAGAATCTTAGATGGTCAGAGCTGGAGCGTTCAGGGGTGTGGAGTGCAGTACCCTCATCGGACAGCTCAGGAAACAGAAGTCCAGGGAGGAGGAGGATGCCTGAGGGCACAAGTAAGTTAAGGGCGGGATCCAGCTGGTGCCGCTCACCGTTCACTCATTCATTCATTCATCCAGTGAGTGTGTATCGAGCATCTCCTCAGGGCCAGGCACCGTGCAGGACCCTAGAGATACAGCAGCAAACAAGACACAGCCCCTACTCGCAAGGATCTCAGGGTCTCGAGTGGGAGTCAGGTCAGCGAGCAGCTGATCATCTTGTCCCCTCCCTCGCAATCACAGGCACACAGGAAGGAAGTGATTCTCTGGGCTGGCCTTTCCGTGCGGCTCTGAAGAGCCCATGCCAGAGGGGGTCAGTCAGATCTTGTCTGGCCCTCGCCCCAATTTACTTACACGTGGGGAAACTGAAGCCCCTCCACGAAGGGCTCTGCTGGGGTTAGCGCACAGTCTCCAAGCTCCCTCCTCCTTGCCTTCCTGCCTGTGAATGTTGTGTAAGAGAAACCCCTGCTCCTGTGTTTGCCACTCCCCCCAGCTGTGGTCTGAGCCCTCGCTGGCCTTGCTCTAAGGGTCCCTCATCTCAGGACCCCCTATGGGGCTCTACTCAGCCCTGTCTGCTAAGATGCCCTGAATGTGCTGGAGGCCTCCAGAACATCAGTGTCAGTGGCTGGGGACGTAGCCAAACTCCTTTCATCCCCTGAACACCTGATGAATGGAATTAGAGCTCAGGATATCCACCCGACGGAAGGGAGTCTTGCCCTGCTTGAAGCAGGGAAGGGGGGCCCAGAGCCCCAACCCCAGCTGTGCTTCTCCCAGCCCTGTCCCCATAGAGGCTCCTGGGCCCCCTAAGGAGCTCAGCTTGCCAACACCTGACCAGAAGCTTCACCCTCAATGGAAGTTTCTCCAGCCTCCGTGCCTTTGCACCTGCTGTTCTCTCTGCCTGGAGTGCCTTTCCTCACCTCCTTGGCTAGGCCAACCGAATCGTCCACTCACTCATTCTCAAGTATTTGTTGGATGCTCACTACAGGCCAGTCAGAGAGCTATGCTCTGGGGATAATGGCTGTCAGGGAGCTTAGAGATTAGTGGGGGATACAAAGGTTAAACACATACACATACCATAATGTGTAGTGCAACTAGGAACAGGTCCTATAAAGGAGAAGAGAGAGTCGAAGAGTAGGATCTAATTTGATGCATTGGGGGAACATGATCTAGGGAAAGCTTCTCTGAGCGAGTGTCTTTCAGTGGAGACTGGGAGGAGGTGGAATTAGCTCAGTGGAGACTGAGAGGAAGAGGCAAGGAAACCCCATGTGTGAAGGCCCTGGGCTGATAACTAGCTTGCTGAGTGTGAGGAAGGTCAGATCACTGTGGCTGGAGCCTATAGAGTGAGGGGGTGAAGACAGAAGATCATGGAGGGAGGCAGAAGATGCTGACCTTGGTGATAGGACCGTGTGACTAACAGGTAGCGGGAGGGGTCCAAGAGAAGGAACCAGAAAAAGAGACTGAGAATAGATGGGAGAAAATCAGGCTAGTGGCCTATAGCCCAGAAGCCAGCTGAAGAAATTGTTTCAGAAAAGAGAGAGTCATCCTCTTCTTCGGTGGAGGAGTCACCTCCTCTGGGAAGCCTTCCTGGACTCCACACGTGGGGTTAGGGGTTCCACGGGACCCTGACCTTCCGCATCAGAGAGAACTTACCTCTCTCTCCCAGACTAGCCTGGGAGTGTCAGAAAGGCAGAGACAAGGTTTGATTTACCTCTCCAACCACAAAATTTAGTCCAGGACCTGAACGTAGTATTTGTTAGATGAACAAATGCAGGACCTGGGCTTAGAGAGGAAGTGACTCTGAGGCCACAGTTGTCCCTTTTCCAGGATGGCCCCTTCAGCGTGGGGACATTCCCAAGGACTTCCTGGGCTCTCCTCCATTCCTGCCTGCCCCCTTCCTAAGGAACGCTCTCCTGTCCCTTGTCCTCTTCCTCTCAGTTTCCAGGCTCCTCACTGCCTGACCAGCTTCCAGAAGGCCAGCCACAGGGCAAGACAAGGATCTGATGGTGCATGGGCCCTTCAGTTAGGGGGCAAGCAGCCTCCGTTTCCGGGGTCCCTGGGCTTACCCTGCCCCAAGCCTGCCACTAGCAAACCCAGAGGACAGCAGGTTGGGACTGTGGGTTCCCGAGAGACCACTGGGTGCCAGGTGGGGAGATGGAGCCCCAGGGGATCTGGAGCCTTGCTTGGCTCTGGGTTGGTCCCCCAGACAAGGGTCTGTGCCCTCCGTGGGGTAGCATCCCCGTGCCAAGCTTCAGGTAAACATCTCTGGAGACCAGCAGGCCTGTCGCACACCCCAGACTGTCTGCCCCCATCTCCCCCCCACCAGGAACTCATCACTCTGAACCCAGTATCATTTGTCTGTCTCCTATTGGAGGCTGGGAGCTCTTCCAGGGCCAGGGCCTCCGTCTCCCTTTTCTCCCCTCCCTCTCTCTTTTTCTTCCCAACATTCACTAAACACCAACTGTTTCTTAGGCTTGAGTTCTTTATTCCAGCATCCCTGACCCTGACACAGAGCCTGGCACGTGGGGGTCACTCGGCGTGCGTCCACTGGCCACCTGACCGTCCAAAGACGCCCGGCCAGCAGGCTGCCAAGTTCCCCCGAGGGGTGCAGCTCCAAACGTGGCAAAGGGCCCCTCTCCCTGGAAAGAGCTGAAGCTGGCAGGAGGGAGGTAATTTGGCCTTGAATCTTTGCCCAGCGGCCAGGCCTGGCTGCGGTGGGGCTTGGGGGTCCAGAGGGAGAAGAAAACAGTTTTCTTAGCAGGGATCATGGTCCCAGGAGGGTCTGGGCCCCCAAAAGGCGGATCCAAGCTGGGGTGAGGCCTCCCTTGACTAGCCCTCCTCTCTGAGGCCAAAAGGGCCCTCTCCCTACTGAGCCCTAAAACCTGCTGGCCCCCCAGGGCCCCCCCCCTCAGTCTCTCCTGCCCTCCTGCCTCTCTCCTTTGCACAACACAGAGATGGCCAGAGCACCCCAGGTGTCCTAGCCAAAGGTGCACAGCCTGGCTGGGCTGAGCAATGGGGTCTTAGTTCCCTGCACCCCTGGAGCCCCAAGCCTGCAGAAACTGCCCCGGCCGAGCCATTCCGAGCCTTACACGTCCCTGCCGTGGGCTCCAGACAAGTTGCTCTGTCCCAAGCAACTTTTCCCTAACAATCTGCCCGGGCTTTGCAGGGAGCCTGCGTCAGGGGCAGCTCCCCGGTGGCAGCCCCTGGGGCCCTGCAAAGCGGGGAGTGCTTACAGCTGGGCTTTAATTACAGACTGCGCTCCTGTTGCCTGGTCCATCTATATTTATCTGCAGGATCTAACTAATCAAACTCCCCACGGCACCCGGCAGGCCTGGGGACAGCGAGTGAGGCAGACAGGCAGGGGGGCTGCAAACTTCCTTTCCTTCTCGTCCAGGAGCAAAACAGAAGCCGCCGAAACTCCCTCTCCCTCCCCCGACCCTGCCAGTGCCCGGTCCAAGGGGCTGCCCCAGGCCCCGCTCCTGGAGCCCTTCAACTCTGTGCCATAATTCCCGGCACCCATGACCCCCAGGTCCCGAGACCAGGCAGTGCCCATCTTCCTCCCCGCTTTAACTCGGATTCCGGCAGCCAACAGAGAAAAGTCTGCCTGAGCAGCGGCTGAATCCCCAACTCTGCCACTTTGCCGGCGCTTGTCTTACCGAAGGAGTCGTCTTGGTCCAGGAGGGAGTCGGGCTCCATGGCGTGTGCGCCCCCAGCCCCTGGCCCCGCCTGATTTATGAACCGAGGCTGTCTCCATGAGCGTCTGGGTTTCTCCTTTTGTATTCCATCTGGCGGCTTTTCCAACTAGATGACTGGGTATTCCTGCAAGCAGGCCCCTTTCCAGCCCTCGCCTTCATACAGTACATTTAAAGTAGCAGTAACCTCTTTTTCCTCCCCCCGCAGCCTGGCTGGAAACATTAGAAGGGACCGAGGCAGCGAGATGTCTAAAATAGGAAGAGGCCGGGACGATTGGCCTGGCTGCCTGCGACGCTGGCTGTGGGGATCTGGCCCCGCTGTGCAGATGGAAAAGCTAAGAGGTAAGGCTGAGCCTGGGCTAAGCATCTGGAAGCTGGCTCTGGGGCCCAGGCGTCTGTGGGAAGTGGGGAGACTGACCCACCCGTGGGAGGGCATGCGGGGTCCGCTCTGTTCACTGCCCAGCGCCCGAACCCCAGGGGCTTCTCCCAGGCTTTGCTGGAACCTCCCACTCAAATCTGTTCTACAGACATTTCCTGCGGTGTGGGGGATGCAGAAATTGACTCATCCATCCATCCAGTCAGACACTAAAAATTTTTCTGGAACATCTACTCGGCGCCAGACACCGTGCCAGGTGCTGGGTTTGCAGTGGGGAGCAAGTGGCAGTGTCTGGTCTCTTGGAGCTCACAGGTAAACAGGTGAGTGCAGCGCAGTGTGTGTGGTAGGTGCTGTGGGAGCATAAAGAAGGGCTGGCTCACCTGGATGGGGGAGGTGGTAAGGGAAGGCTTCCTGGAGGAATGGGCCCCTAAGCTGGGGCCTTATGGATGAGTAGGAGCTAGCCAGGTGACAAAGGAGGGAGTGTGCCAGGTGGAGGGAGTGGCCTGTGCAGAAGCTTCGAATTGAGAGGGTACCTGGGGTGTTCAGTGACCCCCAAATAAGTTCCGGCTGGTTGGAGCTGCGGTCACGGTACAGGTGGCGCAGAGAGACAGAACCGTGGGGAGAAGCAGTGGCGGGTCAGGCAGGGTCTCGTGGGGGTGTGGTTCTCAGGTTTGACCCAGGGGCTGACCCACGGGAGTGACACATTCCCGGCTGTTCTTTAGAAAGGCCTCTCTGGCTACTGTGTAAGAGGGCGGACGCTCGGGCAGGACTGGACTGGTGAGGCTGTCAAGTCCCCAGGGGAGAGGGACACGTGGCCTCTGCAGGAACAGCTAGGATAACGCTGGGTACCGCTCACTCAGTGGCCACCAGAGCCGGGCACCATTCCGAGCATTTCCCACATGGTCTCAGTCACTCCTCAGTGACCCCTCTGGCAGAAACCCTGCCTGTCCTGTTTTGCAGATGAGGGCAAGACTGCTTAGAGAGGGGAAGTGGCTTGTTCCAGGCTTGTGAGTGGCCTCCAGACCAGGCCTGGACCCCAGAGGTCACACCCTTGCTGCTGGGGATGGGGGGGGGGGTGGGCAGTGCTGGGGGAAGACAAAGATGCAGTAATTCAATCCACATCAGACCCAGAATACAGAACAGGGCCCCCGGGCTTGCAGGAGAGGGAGTGTATCTTTTGGGCCCAATCAGGGGAGGCTGCCTGGGGGAGGAGGCAACTGAACTGGACAGAGAGAGAAGAGCAGGATCTGGATGGATGAGTAGGGGTAGGTGCAGGCATCCCAGGCAGAGGGAATGGCACAGGTAAAGGCACGGAGGCAGGAAGGCAGCATGCAATGGGAACGACAGACGGCTGGGAGGATGTCAGGGCAGATGAGCCGATGGGGCTGGGGCAACAGCACCTGGAGTGAAGGCCTGGGAGTGTGGCTTTGGTGCAGGGAGCTCCAGGCAGCCTCAGAAGCCCTCTACTCCAGAGAATGGGCTGCATTCCAATGGATGCCTGGGTATCCCTGCAAAGGCCCCTTCCCAGGATGCTCCTTAACTCTCTGCACTTACAGCAGGAGAAAACTTTCTGCTCCCCGCAAAGTCACTGGAACATTAGAAGCTGAGCCTCTGTGACCAGATTTCTGAAGACATGGATCTGCAGCTGAGGCAGAGGGGACATCAAGAGGACAGAGATGGGGGAATTCCCTGGTGGTCCAGTGGTTAGGATTACGCGGTTCCACTGTAAGGGGCACAGGTTCGATAAGCAGTTGGGGAAACTAAGATGCTGCATACCTTGGGGTGCAGCCCAAAAAAAAAAAAATCGAGTATCTCTCAATAAAAAATTTTTTTTAAAATGAGGAGGGGACTTCCCTGGTGGCACAGTGGTTAAGAATCCGCCTGCCAATGCAGGGGACACGGGTTCGAGCCCTGGTCCGGGAAGATCCCACATGCTGCGGAGCAACTAAGCCCGTGCACCACAACTACTGAGCCTGCGCTCTAGAGCCCGCAAGCCACAACTACTGAGCCCATGTGCCACAACTACTGAAGCCCGCACGCCTAGAGCCCGTGCACCGCAACAAAGAAAAGCCACCGCAGTGAGAAGCCCACGCACCGCAACGAAAGAGTAGCCCCCGATCGCCACAACTAGAGAAAGGCTGTGCACAGCAACGAAGACCCAACACGGCCAAAAATAAATTTAAAAAAAAAAAATGAGGAGGGAGATGGGAGACAGACAGATAAGCCAGGAGGCTGGCAGGAGGGCCCAGGCCAGGGGTGGCAGGGAGGGAAATACCCACCTGGCCCCCTTCCCAGCGACCCACTGCTGCCCAGCTGCTCCCAGAGCAGCCAGTGGCTGCTGACGTGGTTGGCCCAGCCTGACAGAGTGGGCGCTCCTCTGTCACCCTTCACCACCCGTCCTTGGATGACAGATCCCAGCTCCCAGCCTCCCGCTGCCTTAATTACAGGGAGGTCAGGCCCTACCCAGGCAGCTGCAGGCACGAGGCTCCCTGGACCTCTGATTCAGTGGGTGTGGAGGGCAGGCTGCAGCGGGGCGGGGGGCATCTAGGAGTGGTGGATCGGGCCCCTGGACCACCAGTCAACAGGTGAGTTCAGGTCCAGTTACACCACCACCACTTCCCCAGCTCTCTGGGACCCCAGGGGCTCTGGGAGTTCCAGGATTCCAGGAGCTATGGGGGCCCATGTGCACACAGGCACTGTGGTCCTTTTCTAGTTATAGTGTGACGGGGCTCCTCTCCAGAACACAGACCAGCGTGGGCTTGAGTCCACTTTGGAGCATCCTGGCTGCTTTCTCAGGTGAGGACAGACAAGCCTGCCTGGGTCCAAATCCCAGCTCCCCATTTACCAGCTGGGTGACCCTTGGCAAGTGACTTTACTTCTCAGTGCCCCAGTTTCCTCATCTGTAATCGGAAGGAGAGTCCCTGGAGGGCTGCTGGGAGAATTGGTGAGCTAATATGGGTAGAGCTTAGAACAGGGCCAGAGGAAGCACGCCATAAAGCTAAATTCGAGAGCCCTCAGCCCTCAGCACAGCCTTCCAGGCCCTCCTGCGTGGTCTGGGCCCCCTCATCTCATCTCCCTCCCTCCCCCGTCACCCCAGACCTATTGGCCTTTTCTCTGAACTGCCTCTCAGACTCTTACCCCAGGGCCTGGCCATTTCCTCTGCTTGGAGTGAGAGTCCCCCAGATCTTCACCCACTTCTGTGTTCAGGTCTCCGACCACCTCTCTGGGACATCATGCCCCCTGCCGCTCCCCTCACCCCACCCCTGGCTTTGGTTTTCTTCCCGGCCCTTTGGATAGCTGTCACCTGACATGATATCATATATTGATTTGCCTGTTATCTGCCAGCCCCTGCTTTCACGCAAGCTCAGTGCTGTGCCCCCAGCACTCGTCAGAACGGTCCCCAACGGGTCCAACTGAAGCGGACCCCCAATAAACGCATGTGGAATGAAACCCCCAATAAACGCATGTGGAATGAAATACCTGTGGAAGGAGTGTTAGCCGTAGCTGTTATTCCCCCTACTGCCTCTGCCTTGATACGCTGGCACAGCACCCAGGAGCTCTCACTGAGTTCCAGGGCCTCTCACGTCCAGACAGTCCTGCGTCTTCATGCTTACCTGCTTGGACTGGGTTCTCCTTTCTCATTAAGGGCTGGACCCCCAGGGCCAGCTGGCAGGAGGGAAACCAGAGGGTCTTCAACTTGCGAGTGGGATTGGGCTGTACTGTGAGCCTGGTACCCTGTCTGCTTCTCGCACCAACTTCCCCCAGAAGTTTTCTGAGTCCATTTCACAGATGAGAGGCTACACTGAGTCCGTGAGAAGCGGCAGAGCTGGGGTTTGAGACCTTGTCTGCCTGATGGGAAGGCCCTACTGGTGCCCCCGTAGCACCCAGCAGGGCCTCCCAGCCGAAGAGGAAAGGAGCATGGCTGGGTAGAGGTGACAGGGAGGCTCGGAGGCGGGAGAGAACTGACAGACCAGCCTTGGGTCTGCTCCCCGGTGGTCCCACCTTACATCCTGGGCCCTTCCAAGCATCTGTCCTTCGCCATCTCCTATGTTTAAGGAGAGGGTCGCTTGGCTTTTTTGGCTCAAAGGCCGCGAAACTGAGGGCTGATACCTTTCAGTAAGTTCTGAGCTAGCCGGCAGGGGGCAAGGGCACGTTACAGGCCGGCCCTGTCACTGGCTCCACGGGGGAAGGAGGGTCTCCTTCTGATGACAGCAGCCCCCTCCCCACGCCCCACCTCCACGTGCGTTCCCATGCCCTACCTCCCAGGGGATCCTAACTGCATCGTCCTGGGGAAAGCAGGACTCAGAGAAAGCAAACGCTCATAACCTCCCAGCCAGGAAGCGGCAGGAGCAAGGCCTAGACTGTGTGGCCCTGGCACCGCACTGCTGGGCTGGATTCGAAATTTGAGTCCTTCGTGGCGCTGCTGGGAAGGTTAAGTCACTTGCCCCCAGTGGTCACACAGTGGATTCCAAGGCCCGGACTCTCAACCACAAAGCGCTGTAGGCTTCTCATCCTGCAAATGTGAAGCCGAATCATCATTAAAGAACCTCAGACCTTTCCAGGAAGGGAAGCAAGCTCTAAATAAATGCCGGCAGTTAGGGCATTTCCAGGGCCAAGGGGATGGCAGGGATGGTGGCCTGGGGTCCTCAAAGTTCCTGACATCATCGATTTTGTGATGAGCTATGGGGCTCCACGTGGGACATCCTGGCTGCTGGGTCCCAGGGCCCTGCCTTGGGTTCTGGGAGACCCTGGAGACACGGGCACGCCCTGCCTTCCGGCAGCAGGGATGAGGCAGGCTGGCATGATGTGAGGGGGCTCTTCAGCAGCTGGCAGGGATAATGCTCTCCATCTGCCTCCTCCCCTAGCCCCCAGAACTTGGCCTTGGCCTTTGTGGTGCCCAAGTGCCTAGTCATCGCCCCAAGAGAATCCCAGGCTTCCCAGAGCCCCAGGTTGGAGGCTCATCCAGCTCATCGCCCCCCCCACCCGCCCCAAACAGGGCAGGAATCTTCTCCATGACATCCTTGCTCCAAACTCTGCTTGCTTACCTCTCAGAACGGGGAACTCCCTCCTTCCCAGGAAGTCAGTTGCCTCTGATTCCAAGTAAGGTCCTTCCTCAATGGAGGCATGCTGTGTCTTCCTGTGCTGCTCCTGGCTCTTTTCTCTGTGGTCACAGAGTGACTCTGCCTTGGGGGAAGCCCCTGGGACCATCAGGACCCCTCACATGAGCTCAGCCCTCTGCACTACACCTGATCTGCACCCCTCCTCATGCTTCCTGGCTAGTTTTCAGGTTTCGTGGTGAGTCAGGAAAAAACCCAAAAAGCCTGGAAGTGTTTTACCAACACAGCGTGATGGTAGTCATGCAATTCAGCAAACTTCAGCCAGAGACTCTGCCAAACGCTGGAGACACAGAAATGAATCAGAGTCCCTGCTCGGGAGGGTCCACTAGGATGGGGGGAGGGAGGGCAGGGAGGGACGCCCAAGGCACCAGCCAGGAGGGGATGGGTCAGCCCCACTGGTCACAGGGGGGGTTGGAAGCCATCTTTTAGGATGGCTAGTTTTCCAGCAGGTAGACAAGAGGAGGGACAGAGAGAGAGCATGTAGGGTAGAGGGACCTGAGGAAGCAAAGGCCAAGTAGTGGGACCCCATAACTGACTGATTTGCTTGGGATAGAAGGTACCATGTATCAGGAGTTAGCAAACTTCTTCTGTGAAGGACCAGATGGTCAGTACTTTTGGCTTGGCGGGCCACATAGCCTCCGTTGTAACTACTCAGGCCTGGACAATACATCAATGAACGAGCGCAGCCATGTTCCAACCACAACTTTATTTGTTGACGCTGAAATTTGAATTTCATAGGATTTTCTTGTGTCATGAAATAGTACCCTGCTTTTGATTATTTCCCAGCCATTTAAAAATGTAAAAAGCATTCTTAGCCCGCAGGCTGTTCAAAAACAGATGATGGATTTGGCCCACAGGCTGTAGTGTGTCAACCCCTGCTGTACGGGTTTGGGAAAGCTGGGAGACTGGGCTTGAAAGTGGGGTAGAGGGCCTTGAATGCCAGGGTGAGGCGCTTTTTTTTTTTTTTTTTTTTATTAGAGCCTGATTATAGATCCCACGCCCACCACCCTGGCTGATGAACTCACCACTAACCCGCCAACACCCCCTCCACCCAACCCAGCTGCCATCAGACCATCGCCTGCCATCGAGAAGCTAGAAAAACGCGTGTTTAGATCAAGCGCTAAAACATTCATAGGGTCAACTGTCCAGTTACAGAGGAATACAAACTTACTGTTAAGAGTCGATACAGAAGTATATAGACTAATAAGGAAACTTCCCCTTCAATCCCACTCTGTACCCCACGGATGACCGTGGTGAGGAGGTGGGTGAGTGTGACTCCAATCCCATTCCTATGCACATGGACACACGGACACACACACACACAGAGTATATGCTTATTCACACCACACATGGCTCATCCTATGATGCTCTGTGACGTGCTCTTGGCACTTAGCAATTCAATCCTGAATCTTCCCATCTCACCACGTGGCTCCACCCTCTTTGATTTTTGTACTGGCCACCAATTCCTGTGTGGTGTGCTGTGCTCCCATCACCCAGCGGGCCTCTACGGAGGGACATCCAGGCTGGCCCCTGTTTTACATGATTACAAGCACACACATCTATTTCTGTGCACCAATGCTAGTATTTTTGTTGGAGACATTTTCAGAAGCAGAATTGCTGTGTCAAAAGCCATGAGAACAGACAGAGAAAGACAAATATCATATGATATCGCTTATATGTGGAATCTAAAAAAATGATACAAATGAACTTAAATACAAAATGGACCCACAGGCATAGAAAACAAACTTATGGTTACCAAAGCGGGAAGGGAGGGGGGATAAATTAGGGGTTTTGGATTAACATATACACAGTACTATATATAAAACAGATAAACAACAAGGACCTACTGTATAGCACATGGAACTACACTCAATAGTTTTTAATAACCTATAACGGAAAAGAATCTGAAAAAGAAAAAAATACATATACATATATATATGTATAACTGAATCACTATGCCATACACCTAACATAACATGGTAAATCAACTATACTTCAGTAAAAAAAATAATAAAATTTTATTTTATTTTATGAGCATGAGAACTTAAAATCTGGATTAGTGTGGCATACTGGAGCAGTTTCTCTTCACTGCTGGTAGTAAGCACTGCACATTCTCTGGGGCTTGGGGAAGTCCTACAGGCGCCTGTCAAGATCTGGGACCTCAGCATCTCAGGTGCTCCAGAATGACGCTAGAGCTCAGATGTCTCCAGGTGGACAGACCTGCCTTTTCCTGCAGAGTCAGACCCAGGACAATACTACATCAACATCTTGGTCCATCCCTCTATCCACCTATCCACATAGCCATCTACCCATTCATGCATCCACCCACCCATCCATCCACCCATCCATCCATTCATCCATCCCTTAATCACCCATCCATCCATCCATCCATCCATCACTCACCCATTCAGCCACCCATCCACCCATCTATCATTCACCCATCCATCCACCCACCTACCCATCCTCCATCCATCCACCCACCCACCCACCTACGCATCCACCCACCCATCCACCCACGCTTTCAGTATTTGTTGAACACTGATGATGGCTTGAGTGCTCTGGCATTGGTGGTGAATACAATCATATTCCTGCCTTCTTAGTCTTCACTGGCTGGTGAAAGAGGGTCTACCCATGCCAGATACTGAGAATACAGCAGGAAACACAAGAGGAAAAAAATCCCTGCTTTCCAGGATTTACGTTCTAGTGGAGGAGACAGATAATAAACACAGAAGCAGACAGGATAGGTGGGTGATGATAAGGGCTACTGAGGAAGATAAGGCAGAGTGAGGGGCTCTAGAGCAATGAGGGAGGGAGCTGTGCAGATATGGGGGGGTAGGAGTGTCAAAGGCAGAGGGAGCCGCCAGTGCAAAGGCTCCGAGGTGGGAATAGCCAGAGAGGCCAGCACTGGGGTCGTGGGAGAGCAGGTCAGCTCTGGGAGGTCTTGTAGGCAGGGGAAGGCGTGGCTGTTACTCTGAGTGAGGAGGGGCCTGTGGAAGGTCTGGGGCAGCGGGGCTGGCTGCTGGGTTGGGAATAGACTGAAAAGGCCCAGGGCTAAAGCATGGACCAGGGTCAGGAGGCCACCGAACTTGACCCCACAAGAGGTCTTGGACAAGGCAGTTGAGTGGAGGTGATGGCAGGGATGGGGAGGGGTGTACTTGAAGGTAGCCGCGGGCTTGCCCCACGGATGGGATGTGGAGTGATAAAAAGGAATGAAGGACGACACCGAGATTTTTGGCCTCATGAACCAGAAGAATGGGGACGATGGAAGAGGAGCAGGTGGAGGAAGGAGTCTGAACCAAGAACTTGATCTGAACGATGTGAGTTGGAGGCGTGCCTTAGCCATCAGTGGAGAGGTGAGGGGCAGCTTACGGGGCGGAGCCTGGAGTCGGGGGCGGGTCCAGGCTGGAGACGGAAACACGGGGCTGGCAGCGTGCAGTGGGATTGAAAGCCTGATGCCAGCCCCAAGGGAGAGAGGAGATGGATTAGAAAAGAGGTCTGGGGGCCCACTCCCAGCATTAGAGGGCAGGGAGATGCGGAAGAACCTGTCAGGAGAACTGAGAAGCAGCGGCCAGCGATCAGAGAGGGGAGGAGGGCGGGGACCCGGGAGCCAAGGGGAGGAGGGCTTTGGGCCACAAGGGCCTGAGGTGATGCTGAACAGCGAGTGAGCTGGGGACACAGCACGACCGGCTTTGGCAACACGGTGCGACCTGGGCAGAAATGGGTTAGGGAGGGTGGGAGGGAGGGAGACGCAAGAGGGAGGAGATATGGGAACATATGTATATGTATAACTGATTCACTTTGTTATAAAGCAGAAACTAACACACCATTGTAAAGCAGTTATACCCCAATAAAGATGTTAAAATAAATAAATAGATAAATAATAATTTAAAAAAGAAATGGGGGAAGCCCAGGTTACCGTGGGAGCCCCAAGGAAGGGCACTGGACCAGGGAGGCTTCCTGGAGGAAGGAGTGTCTAAGCGGGAGCCTGAGGGACACATGACTCGTTCATCAGGTAGCAAGGCCAGGAGGAGAGAACAGTCACAGCTTGTTTGGGGAACTGAAAATAAGTCTGGCTGTAATATGGGGTGCAGGAGGGGTGAGGGCAGATGGCGAGGGGGTGTTATCCTCACAGGACCCTAGAGAGGTCGACAAGGCAGATGGTGGGGTCTTGATTAGAGACCAGGCTATGGTGATTAGAGAGTGGGTGGGAGAGGGAGGACGGTGGGTGGTAGCCTGGGGAATGGGGAAATAGGAGGAGAAGCAATTTGGGGAAGGATGATGAATTCAGAGAAGTTGAGGGTGCTGAGGACATTCAGCGAGATGTCCAACATCAGCGGGGCATGTGGGCTGGACACTAGGGTCTGGGAGGTGACCGCATGTGGAGGAAGGATGCTGCGCAGAGCTGGGTGGAGCTGAGCCACACATCCACCCCTTTCCTGGTGCTACTTGAGGTCAGCGTGTGTCCCGGCGCCCTCTGTGTGCTGGGGAGGGTACCCGGCAGCCTCCAGCCATCGCGGCTTATTTCCCCGGGCAGCAGGAGTCCAAGGGGAGCCCAGTGGTTCCTCTGGACGGACTGTTGTAACTGCCTTGTCCCTCCCACCTCCATCCCATCCACAGCCCACAAAGCACCTTTGCCACGCCCCCTTGGGACCTCAAAAAGAGGGGGCCCCCATCATTCGATGCACGCTCACACTGTTTCACGAAACCATAATTTACGGAGCAGGTGACATCCTGGCCCTGGGAAAGCAACGATGACCCAGGCAGACAGGCCACAAGGGACCCACCATCCAGCGGGAGACGCAAGCAATCAATATGTGATTAGAGTCAAGTGTGGTATTAGGAGAGGGCGGCCTGGCGGCCCGTAGGGGTCAGAGAGGCTTCTAGGAGGAGGCAACATTTAAACTATGGGTGTGAAGGATGCGACAGAGTTAGCCAAGAAAAAAGGGTTTGGAAAAGTGTTTGAGTGAATGGAAACAGCATGCAGAAGGCTCAGAGGTGAGAGAGTGCACGGCGGGTGGGAGAGAAAGAAAGGATTCAGTGTGATGGAGCACGGAGGTAGTGGTGGTGGTGAGGAACCTCAGGAGGCAGGCTCGGGAGCGTGGACCTTCTCCTGAGGGCAACGGGGAGCCACCGCGTGTCTTAAGCAGGTGGTGACTTGCTCAGATTTACATGTGGGAGAATTTGGGGACAGAGACCAGAAACACCCAATCTCAACCCAGAGAGACCCAGGATCAGTCGTCCAAGGCAAGACCCTCCTCCACCCTCTTGCAGCTCCCTTGATAGATGAGGTGCGTTAACATCGCTTGCACCCCTCCATGGACCTAGAACTCACTACCTCTGGAGACAAGTCCCAACGATGATTTACCGAGCCCTCTGAGAGCTCCACAGGCCCTGGGAATCCGGTCTGGTCACTGGGATACCCGAGGGCATTGAACTCAGCGCGGCGAGGTTGGCTGGGCGGCACCACGGCTTGGATAATGGCCCGGCGGCTGGCGCTGAGAGGCTCCAGAGCCACCTACGGGGCGATTGGTTCGTGGCGTGCGAGCGCTCCCGACGCCAGGTGGTGAGCCTGTCTCAGGATGCTGAAGAAATAAATCTGTTCACGAAGATGCGCCACTCCTTCCCCACCGCGACGGCAGCCCACTCCCTCCCACCATTACTCACGCCCCTTCCGGGAGCAGCTGAACCTGCCCCGCAGCGCCATCGTGTGGGCGACGCGGGTCAGGACATCAGGAGGTCGGTCACTCAGCTCCAGGTGCGGAGCGCTGGGCAGAGGAAAGGAACCCACATCCTAAACGGCCTTTCCAGGCTGTAAGGCTACCAGGTCCCATTCTCACTACGTTTAAAAAATTTATTTCTTCAGAATGGAAATGTATTTGCGGCCTGTTTGTGATTGTAATTATTTCAATAATACATGCTTACTGAAAAAAAATGTGCAAACTCCATAGACTGCATACAAGGCGGAAATTGACAGTGCCTCCCAGCATTCATGCACCCCCTTGCTTGCAGACACCCACTGATTGCATTTTGGCAAATAAGCTTCTAGATTTTTTTCCTACAGAAAAAATATATGTATATATTTCTGTTTGTCTCACCTATTTTCTGTTTCTTTTTTTTTTTTTGCGGTACGCGGGCCTCTCACTGTTGTGGCGTCTCCCATTGCAGAGCACAGGCTCCGGACGCGCAGGCTCAGCGGCCATGGCTCACGGGCCCAGCCGCTCCGCGGCATGTGGGATCTTCCCGGACCGGGGCATGAACCCGTGTCCCCCGCATGGGCAGGCGGACTCTCAACCACTGTGCCACCAGGGAAGCCCTCACCTTCATTTTTAAAGGGTATTTTTTCCCCGTGTATGTAACTTCAGGTTGGCAAGAGAGGGCAAGAAAGGAGAGAAAAGTAACAGAAAAAGTGGGACAAATAGAAAACAAAGAGTAAGATGGAAGACCTACAGCCGAATAGATCAGCAATTATATTAAATGTAAGCAGATTAAATACTCCCATTAAAAGTCAAACATTAACACATTGGATTAAAAAAACAAACAAAAAACCCAGTCATATGCTGCTTACAAGAGAAAGATGTCCAATATAAAGATACAGAAACGAGAAGAGTAAAAGGATGGATAGTTACGCCATGCAAATAGTAACCATAAGTAAACCTGTGTAGCTACATTAATATCAGCAAAAGTAGAGTTCAAGGGGGAAAAAATGCTAAAGATAAAGAGAGTTATTCACAGCAGAAAAAAAAATGTTCGATATAGCAGGCAGATACAACGATTCTAAATTTGCATGTCACCTCAAAAGGTATAAAGCAAAACCCAAAAGAACTAAAAGGAGAAACAGACAAATTCACGATCCCTTTCAGTAATTGATGGTACAAGCAGATAAAAAATTAGTTAAAACTTCAAATATCTACGGGAACATCGCAGAAGTGACGAACGGATGCTTTGGCCTCGGGGCAGAGGCCAGGCAAAGGTACTCAAGGTAGTCAACCTGGGGCTGAGTACCTTGACCTTTTGTAGACAGTACCTCCCTCCCCATCCCTGCCCCAGGTGGAAAGATTCAAACCTGGTAAAAGTCTGCTCCTCTCTGAGCTTCAGTCACCTCCAAAGAAAGCAACCAGAACTGCCTCCCAAAGTTGCTGGGGTAGCACTGGGCCAAGGGGGAATAGCACGCACGCACTGGAGCGGACAAGGGTGGGGGTAGGTGGGGGCCCTGTGTGCGACAGGACACTCCCTGGGGTTGCGTTCTCCCAGACCTGGGGGCTCAGAGCCAGGAGTGGGGGAAGGGATGCAGAGTGGACACTGGAGACTGGCAGCTGGGGGAGCCTTTGTCATGGATGTGAAGGAGACTTGGAAGCAATCCTTGTTGCGTCTTTGGGGGATGAAAGCAAAGAGTTACCATGGAAACCATCTCACAACAACCCACTCCAGTTGGAGCTCATGGAGGTTCCCTGAATAAGGATTCTCATCTCTTTAGAATGCAGTTTCTTAGCCACATCTACACCTCCAAAGGGTGTGTGTGTGTGTGAATAAGCCTGCCTCTCTCTTCTCCAGGCTTTTGCACACCGCCAGTTCCTCTGCCTGAACACCCTTTCCCTTCCCCACCTTCACTTTTGCCTGGCGCTCTCTTGCTGATTCATTAAGAATAGGTAAAGGAGTCTTCTCCCCTGGGAAGCCTTCCCTGAACAGCCCCCCATGTCTGCTCAGGGACCCCTCTGGTCCCACAATGCCCCACGCTGGCTTCCCTCTCCCCCTGCACTGGTCCTGCTGGGCTGTAATCTCTGGGTCTTGCGTCCATGAGTTCCTCAAGTGCAGGACTGAGTCTTGTCCATCTCCGCATCCCCAGCACAGGCAGGGACCTGGCACACAGAGAGGCCCAGAAAATGCTTGTTGAATGAAAAGAATGAGGGACAGAACAGCCACTTCTGCGGAAGGGTTTGGAACCCTGCCAAGTCTTCCTTGCTCATCTCGCAAAACCAAACTGCTGTCAGAGCTGGCAGGTCTCTCAGAGGTACATCCAAGAACCGGCAGCGTGGGCACCACCGACCGGGGGAGTTTGTTAGACATGCAGCTTCCCAGGTCCCACGCCAGACCCACTGAGTCAGAATCTGCCTTGTAAAAAGATGCCCACGGGCTTCCCTGGTGGCACAGTGGTTAAGAATCTGCCTGGCAATGCAAGAGACACGGCTTCAAGCCCTGGCCCGGGAAGATCCCATATGCCACAGCGCAACTAAGCCCGTGCGCCACAACTACTGAGCCTGCGCTCTAGAGCCCACGAGACACAACTACTGAGCCCATGTGCCACAACTATTGAAACCTGGGCGCCTAGAGCCCGTGCTCCACAACAAGAGAAGCCCATGCACTGCAACGAAGAGTAGCCCCCGCTTGCCGCAACTAGAGAAAGCCTGTGCACAGCAACGAAGACCCAACACAGCCAAAAATAAATAAATAAATAAATTTATGTATATTAAAAAAAAAGATGCCCAGGTGATTCACATGCACATCACAGGGTGAGAAGCATGCTCTGTGGACTCCACTTCCCATTTTATAGACAGGGAAACAGCTGGCAGAGGGGAGGGCCTTGCAAGGCAGTGGCAGGGTTGGGACTTCAAGCCCGGTGACCTTCTCCCAAGTGCCATGCTCCTACCCTCCGCCCCACCTTCATCCCACCCCTCCTGGCATGCACCACCTTTCTGGTTGACTTGGCCTCAGATGTTAGACCCTTCCTTTTTCACCTCGAGGTCTTTGCAAGGAGTTCATACTCCCCCTGGTGGAAGGAGAAAGGGATGGGCTGGTCTGAGTGACCTGGACATTTGTCTCTGGGTTTAACATTAAGGATTAGAGTTGGGGGGTTGGAGGGCGGGGGACACAGAGAGGGGGCAGCGTGAGGCAGAGGCTAAGAGTGTGAGGGCAGGGCTGGGCTAAGACACTTGCTTTGGAGAAGGCTGAGTTCACGCTGGCTTCGGCACATCCTAGGTGTGCAGTTTGGGGCGATCTGATCATATTCTCTGAGCCTCCGCTTTCTCATCTGCAAAATGGGGAGAGTAAATAATGGTGCCCACCTCATGGGCCATTGTGAGGATTCCAAGGAATGATGTTGGGAAAGCTCTTAGAACAGAGTTAGGGGACCAAGGTGGCAGGAGAGCCTGCCTGATGTAGCCCCTCCCTTTCTCCCTGCCCAGGGCCCAGCTAAGCCCTGCACCTCGCCCCTCTCACCCTCCCACCCCTGCAAGGAGGCTCTTAGAGACCACCCAGGCTACCCCTCCCTTCCCAGGGGGAGATGGAGGCCCAGTAAAAGGAGGCTATAGAAATATCCACTCCCAGATGGACCTGGAGCTTATCATACTAAGTGAAGTAAGTCAGACAGAGAAAGACAATAACATATGATTTCACTTATATGCGGAATCTTTAAAAAATGATACAAATGAACTTATTTACAAAACAGAAACAGGCTCGCAGACTTGGAAAACAAACTTATGGTTACCAAAGGGGAAAGGGAGGGGGAAGGGATAAACTGGGAGTTTGGGATTGACATATACATACTATATTTAAAATAGATAACCAGCAAGGACCCACTGTATAGCGCAGGGAACTCTGCTCAATATTGTGTAAGAACGTAAATGGGAAAAGAACTTGAAAAAGAAGAGATACATGGATATGTATAACTGAATCACATTGCTGTATACCTGAAACTAACACAACACTGTTAATCAACTATACTCCAATATAAAATAATTTTTTAAAAAGTAAAATAAAAACAAACAAAAAAGAAATATCCATTCCCACTGGTCAGGGCAGGGGCTGTGGTGGAGAGGCGGTCCAGGCCCTATCCCTGATGCCTGGAATCTGAAAGGTTGAATTCTGGAGGGGGAGTGACTTTGTGGGGACAGGAAGCCAGGAAAAACACATGCTCTGCAGTCAGACAGATCAGCCTCAGACCAGCTGGATGAACCTGAGAAAGTGACTTTGCAGCTCTGGGCCTCAGTTTCCTCACCTGGGAACATCCTTCCAGGACTGTTGTGAGGTTTACAGGAGATGGTTAACACCCACCCAGAAGGCCCCAGGGTCGCTGTTGAAACTGACGCGGAGCAGCTGGGAGGCCAAGGGAAGGAACCCAGTCACACCACAGCAGCTGCCACCCCTGAGCACAGGGTGGTAGGGTCTCTGGGTCCTTCCTGGGCAAGGCTGTGGTATCAGGATGAGGGAGTGTGGGGGGCAAAGACCGGTAACCAGGCTGAAACGTGGTCTTGGGTTAAGAAAGGGTGCCCTGGGCTGGGGTCTGCTTTCAACAGTGCCAACTTCCAAGACTGGCTGTCTGATGGTCAGGTTGGCACAGGTCAGGGGCTGTCAACCTCCCCAGGTGGGTCTTAACTGGGAACCATTCTGACGTCTGCCTCACCTACGGTGCCGTCAAAGGGAGGTCCCCCCAGGTGATCAAGGGTGAGCCCCGGCTCCAAGGAAATCCTCTGCGGGTTTGTTAGTGACCTGGCTTGAAACGATGAGCTTGGTCCAAACCGACTGTCCCCCTGAGTTCTGGAACTGACCAACAGAGGGAAGCGAGAGTTAGAAGGTGAGGTGACCAACCCTTCTGGCTGCCAAGAACTTTCCTGATTCGGGCACCGAAAGTTCTGCATCCCAGGAAACAGACACTGCAGTGGGAGCAGATGCTAAAGAAACGTGAACAATGCTATGAATGTTGATCACAGCTACTGCTTCTTGAGCGTCTACTGTGTATCAGGTTCTGTGCTAAGAATTTTTTCTTTTTAAGATTTTTAAAAAACTTTTCTAAAAATTGATTTTTAATTTGCCATTTGAATCATTTTTAAGTGTAAATTCAGGGCCATTAAGTACATTCACAGGGTTGTGCAACTATAACCACTATCCACTTCCAGAATTTTTTCATCATTCCAAGCAGAAGCTCTATTCCCATTCCACAGTAACTCCTCATTTCTTCTGCCCCCTGACCCCTGATGACCTCTATTCTACTTTCTGTCTCTATTGCCTATTCTAGGTATCTCACTTAAGTGGAATCATACAATATTTGTCCTTTTGTGTCTGGCCTATTTCACTTAGCATAGTTTTTCCAAGGTTCATCCATGTTGTCATATGTCAGAATTCCAGCCCTTTTAAATTAAGGCTGAATACTATTCCATTGTCTGGATATAGCACGTTTTGTCCATCCATTTTTTGTTGGACTTGGGTTGTTTTCGCCTTTTGATTATTGTGAAGGATGCTGCTATGAACGTTGGTGTACAAATATCTCTCTCTGATTTCAATTGCTGGGGGTATATCCCTAGGACTGTAACTGCTGGGTCATATGGTGATTCTATATGTTCCTTTTTAAGGGACCGCCAGCCGGTTTTCCACAGCAGCTTGTGCTGAGTATTCTTAGTGCCTTAGCTCTGGCAGTGCCACCCAAAAGGCTGGCCCTGCTATTGGCCCAGGTTCCTAGGGCAGGACACTGAGATTCAGACAGATGAAGTAAAGTGTCCCATGTCCCTCAGCTAAGAAGCAGAGAGCCGGAATTCAAACCCACCCTGAATGACTCCCTGAGCCCACGTGGCCCAGCTCTGGGTTGGCCTGGGTCTCCAGATCATCGACGGAGGGGCTGCCACAGAAAGGGGAGGGAAGGTGCCCACAGCTCTGCAGGGCCTGCCTCAGCCCTCACCAGCTCCCTGGCTCTAGCTCCTGGAAGGCCACTGATACTGTGCTTCCTGTATGGAACATGTCTCTCTTCGCCCAGCATTCTCTTTTTTGGCCATTAGACAACCCCATCTCCCCCATTTTCCTTAAGGAGCTCCTAAAATTTCAGTCGAAGTGATTGGATTGGTTAGAAGTAGGCAGGAGGCCCAGACCTAGCCAATCAGTATAATCCTTTCCTACTGGCCATGGTGATTGGTTCAGAGATGGTCATGTGACTTACACTGGCCCAGTGAGACCTGAAGCTGTTCAGAACTATGGCTAGAGCTGATGGGAAGAGAGAAACTTTCTGTTCCCTGGGATGCCAGAGGGTGGCTTTGAGCCAGGCATGCTGCGACCACCTTATTCCATCAGGGGCCGCCTTCCTGAGACCGGAGCCAGACGGGAGGGAAGCAGGTGGGGGTACAAGACTGAGTTTTAGTGCCAGTGTTTGAGTCTCTGGATCCAGATGTACCTGATGTCAGTTCTGAACCAATTTTCTCCTCCTCTTCCTTTTTTTTTTTTTTTTTTTTTGCTTGGGGTTTTTGTCATTTGCATCTCAAAGAGCCCTGATCTGGTTGATCTTGGGGTGTCAAGAAATTCTCAACTCCCTGGCCACACCTCCTGTGTTTGCATCATAAACCTCCCTTTCTGTGAGCTGGTCTGAGGAAATATCTGTTTGTTTCAACCAATTCAGCCAGAGGGAAACAGAGGCCCCCCCGCCCCGCACAGCCTGGAAGGGACCCGGGACCCAAGAACGTGACTCAGTGGTTATAGGGCTGGGACCCTCGGTGGAGCCTGGCCCAGCATCCAGGGGGCAAGGCTACCTAGGCAGGGTCCCCAGAGGCATCCACTCCAGGGAGGAGCCCTGGAGCCTGGGATGCTGAAAGGCAGAGGAGCGGGAGTCGGTTTTTCTCACAAGCTGAAGGGCTTAGCAGGGAGATTTAATCTCCTGGAGGAGAGACCAGGAACAAGGCTTCCACAGGGAGCCCAAGCTCAAAGTACTCACAGCCTGCCTGTAATCAAACCCTACTGAGGGGAACTAACTTGCCTGACAGTCGAAACCTCTCCAGGGGCCAGGGCAGGTCAGTGTGGTCTCAGCGCCAGCGGAAGATCTGTCCTGTCTTCTGATCCGGCGTGATGCCCCGTGAAGTGGCTCATGGGGGAAGCCACCACCAAGGACATCACTCATCTTCGCTCTGTCTTCTTCCCGTGGTACCCCTCACCCAGCCTGGGAGCAACTTATTCCTATCATAGTGCCAGAGTCATTCTCCTCCTGAGAGACTGGTTCGTCTTCATTCCCAGACGGGGGATTGTGCAAGTGGCTACAGTTCCCTTTTTGTGACCTCCATAGCAAGTCTATAGTGATGAGGGAACCCAGCCCCTCACATCAAAAGAAGCCCGTGCCTCGGATCCCAAAAGTTAAAGCTCACCTAACAGAAATATCCTTAATGTTTACACCTTCTCAGTTACACTCCTTTTGTTTTTTTTTGAAAGAATACTGTCTTTTCAAAATGTATATCTGAATCTTTTTTCATGTGAATAAATTACTCTGTTTACAGTGACTCTCCTTGTTTTCAAAATATATACCTTGAATACTTCTCAAATCCACATTATAAGGGTCCCCCCCTGCCCTGTGCATTCCAACATGATTTCTGGAAAGATGCAACGAGTGTGTGTGTTCCGTGCATGAAATCGTGGACTGTACCCATGTATAAAGAACCTGTAAAGCTGATGGGGTGAGAACTAAATGATTGATCGCTCAGCCGTGGCTACAAGATGCTCCCCTCATTTCTTTGTGCCTTGAGTAGATGATAAAAGCCATCTACAAAATTTCCTGAGTCTCTGGTGTTATTCCGCAACAGTGAATCTTTATGGTCAGTATTTTAGCTTCATTTCTGCCTCTTTTGTGTTCCCATCCTTGTGTTTCTCTCTTCTTTTACCACACTCTAATTTTCTGCTCTGGTTGTATATTATGCACCCTTGGAAGCTCCCCGAAATCCTTTCTGCAGCAAGGCAGGGAGCAAATCAGCCAGCCAGCCCACCTACAACCAGACCGCTGGACTCCTGAACCTGTCCCTTTGTTCTTCCAGCATCAGCCAGCAGGTGGCAGTAAGGTGCTCCCAAACGTCATACCAGGGCTGGGGAGGGCATCCTCAGGTATTAAGTGGGCAGTGGCCGCAGATGGAGACCTTGGGGACTGTAGAGAGAAGGCGCTGGGGTAGAAGGCAGCTGAGAAACAACAGCATCTACTGCATTATCTCTTTTTTGTTTGTTTGTCTGTGCCGCACGGCTTTCAGGATCTTAGTTCCCCAAGCGGGGATCGAACCCGGCCCCCTGTAGTGGAAGCATGACGTCCTAACCACTGGACCGCCAGGGGATTTCCACATCTAATGCATTAATTAGCTCCAGGCTAGGATGATCCTCAGGCCTCCTGGGCTAATTAATGTCAGGTCAGTATTCTAGGTCAATGTCAGGAGTAGGGGAGAGACTAGATTGAATGTGCTCAGTGCTTGGTGCGTAGTAGGTGCTCAGGAAATGTTGGGACCTTCCTTCCCCCTATTGTCCTAGAGGAGTGGGTGGCTTTGCTCCTTCACGGACCAGGGTCTGGGGCCCAACCTAGGACTATGCTCTCTCCACTGCATTTCTCCCGCCATGTCACGAGCCCCTCTCTCTGCAGGACAGACCTCTGTCGGACAGGGCCGATCCTTCTGTTGTAGCTGCTCTTTCTGTGATGAGATTCAGGGGTGGAAAGAGATGGTAGGAATGGATGCAGCTTCTCCCACTTCCCCTTGTCCTCTGGCTCTTCTTCTCCCAGAAGGGGAAGCCAGTGGGAAGGGCACTTTTTCAGGAACCTGCGCTGCCCCAGCAGCGATCTATAGTGGAAAGAACAACAGACAGAGCCTGAAAATCTGTGTTGGCAGCTCCTGCTCTGGTTAAGAGCCTGGACTTTGATGTCAGGCAGACCTCAGACCTGGCATCTAAACACTGCTGCTTACAGACTTTCTAACCTTGAGCAAATCACCTATCCTCTCCAAGCCTCAGTTTCCTCATCTGTAAAATGGGCAGGGTAATACCTACCTCATAGAATAGTTACGAGAATCCAATGAATTAATGCATGTAAGGTGCTCAGCCTGACATCTGGTTCCAGCCAATGCTGCCCATCACTATCGCTACCTTTTGTGAAGTCACCTGGGGCAAGCAACTTGGTCCCACCGAGCCTTGGTTTCCTTATTCACAAAATAGGGCTATGGCTAACCTCCTCCCTGGGTTGTTGGGAGGATTAAGGGAGTCAGCAAGGGTAGAGTCCCTTAGACAGTGACCAGCAGCCATGATGCCCTCTCGTTGTGTGCTGAATTGGATTCTAAGACACTGGAGCTGGAAGGAGCACTTATTTAATCCCTTTACAACATCCCCTCTACCTAGGTGCCTTATGTCTGCTTGAATGCTTCCAGTGATGGGGGACTCATCACCTCTGAGGAGCGAGCCCCTTCTTGCTCTGTTCAGCTCTGGCTATGACAACACCCTTCTTTATGTAGGGCTAAGATTCATCTCCCAGTAGTTTTCCAGCCGAGAGTTGAACGTGTTCCAAACCTTAATTTCCCATCACTAACCCTGGGGGCAGTCACTAACTCCTCACTTCCCTTCCCCATGACTTCTGCTAAATGGATTAGTCCTCTGGCCTCTGCAAAATTAGATTCTGCATCTGGCCAGCAGGGGAAGGCAGGAATGCAGGGGAGGGGGAGGGGCGCAGCTGAAGTTTTCCTGCCTTTTAGGAGGGCAGTTAACTGCTTCCATGCCAGGGCTAGGGTTGTCATGCAAAGCTGGTGATCAGCGTGAGAGGCTGCTTCTGCTGGGATGGGTGATGTCCACATTCGGTGTTCTGTTCATCGAGCCACTGTACATGATGTGGCTGCCTGGCGTGGCTACTCTGTCATGGTCAGAGCAGCACCCGCTGGCCGCAGATGGGGAAACTGAGGTTCAGAGGATAAGTGGCCAAAGGGGGAGCTCTGCCTGTAGTTCATTCATTCATTCATTCAAATGTTCTTTGAGCCCTTACTGGGTACCAGGGCCTGTGCTTGGTACTAGGGATACTGCAATGAATGAAACAAAGATAGGATTTTGCGCGAGGCGAGTGGTAAAGGTAAATAAAGAGGGAGACACCGAGGAGGAAATAATTTATTCTCCCAGCAAGCTGGAAGGATGGCTTGTTCATCCATCCATCTCTCCAGCCAGCCAGCCAGCCCACCAATATGTATTGAGGGTCTAAAATCAGGGGTCCCCAGAGTCCAGAGGTGCCCAGCATCAGGACCCGGTGACAGATCTAGACATCAGTTCCTTTTGCTGTGCAGCATCCTCTCTTTGCTTGGGGCAATAGTATCCTGATTTGGCTTTGGGGGACCTTGTGCCCTACCCACGTGTTTCACAGTAGCAAACTCCATCTCCCGTCTTGGGGGTGAAACCCATCACCTAGTCTAAGCCCAACAGTGCTTTCCATGATTCCCGCCATGTCGATCAGTTCAGGGATTGAGCCTATGTCAGGCTCATCGGGACCAACAGATCTCAATCCCAGGGCTTTGATTTGAGATATAGAGGAAGAGCACTGTGCCTTCCATTGGACTTGGTGTTGAGGTGATGGGAGCTGCTGGGGGTCACGCCCAGGGAGCTGGAGAACGGAGCCAACCCAGGTGAGGCAGGCAGGGGCCAGCGACATCGTTTGAATCCTGAATCCATTTATGCCTGAAGCCAGATCTATCCATGATGGAAGCCATTTTTTTGTTTAAGGTAGTCTGGGTTTTGTGTCATTTTCAACAGAAGAGGCCACCTGATTCCAGCACAGTCCCCGTCCTCCCAGCTGACCCGGGGCGGGCATCAGTCTTTGGTTTCTGTTGCCCACTGCCACACCCACAGTGCTGACTCTGACTCCCCACTCTCCAAGATGAAGGATGCCTCTCTCAGCCAGCCTCAGGGAGTCAGGCTTCTCAACCAAGTTCAGTTCGTGGCAGCTTAGCTTCCTCCTCTGTTCTCCTCTCTGCCGCAGAACTTGCAACACGCCCCCTGTCACGGAAGTTCCCTTCCTTGGGCTGTCCCCTGAGGATCCTTCTTGCTGAAGATGCTTCCTGTGTTGGGAAATGGCCCCTCCATTCCCACGAGTCCCTCTCACTAGAAGTCAGCCCACCACCTCCTCCCCTCCCAAAGTTTGCCTCCTAAATACCTCCAGAATCCATCCGGCCTCTTCCCGCTGAGGATACCCCGGCCCAGGTCCCATCCCTTGTTACCCGGACTGTTGCATCAACCTTCTCCTACTGGTGTCCTGGCCTCATCAGCAGCAGCAGAGGTCCATCATTTGGGACTTCATAGCTCCAGAGAAAATTCCTTCAGTTGCTTGCTTGGGGGTAGGGCATGAAGGAATACTTCCGGCTGTTGGCATTCTAGGAGCAGGACAGGGGAAGAGGGCTAGAAGTCCCATCACTTGGGATGCATATCCCTTAATCCCTGTCTCAGTCTTATTCTCTGCTGTGCCTGATATCTGCAAGCCTTTGCAGTTCCTCCACGAAGAAACTAATATTCTTATGCCTGTGGGTGAAGTCATCTATACCTATAAGACCTGAGGAACACCTGTTCTATGTCCAAGCTTCCCACCAGACCTGGTCCCTCCATGACCCGGGGCTCTGGGATGTTCAGGACCAACTGGCTGGTTCCCCCTCCTCTCCTCTGCGGGCACGTCAGGTTGTAGCCACGAATTTACATGCTACTTCTCTGTTAGCATCCCATCTTCCAAAGGTTTGTTGAAATCTTCTTTTCTGCTCATGCCTCCTCTCCCAGCTTCTTTGTCATCATGGGCTGGTATATACCTGCTTTTCCCCTTCACTGTCAGTTTGGTGGGGCCTGAGGAGGGACAGGGGACAGATGCTTGGCTCAATACCATGTCCAAGTGGCTCTCAGTCAAAGTCCTACCTCCCACTCCCTCCTCATCCCTTCCCACCTGGTTCTGCCCCCAGCCCTCCCCTGAAACACCCCTCATCAGGTCTCTAGGACCAGACCCATAGGACCACTTTCTGTTCTCACGTGACTTGATGTCTTCGTTTGGTACTTTCAGATTTGTTCTCTTTCATCTCTGTCCTGCCTTAGCTTCCGGCAGGGGGGCGGGGGGGGGCACGGTGTCACGAAGACCCTTCCTGTGTTTCTCCAAACCTCTGTGCAGATCTACTTTGCTGGCTTCTTTTCCTTCTGCTTCCTCTAAACAATTTTTATGTCTCAGGGTTCTCTTCTCAGCCTCCTTTCCTTCTCACCCCATAGGCTTTCCCCGAGCACCTCTTCCATTCCCATGGTCCCAGTGGTTTTGCTCCAAAAGCCGCTCTCTTCCAAGTGCTGACTTCCAGCCCTGGCCTCTCACCTGGACTCCATCACCAGCCGTCTCCTGGACCTCTCTTCTCGGATGTCCTCATGTCGAAAGCTGGCCTTGGCTTCTCCCTCCTCCCAAACATGCCTCACTTCCTAGGAAAGGCCACCATCATCTGTTTAGTTGCCCAGAACTAAAGGTGTCGTCCTTGCCTCTCCCGTTTTCTCAATTTGCACACCCGATTGCTCACCGAGGCCCACTGACTCTACCTCTTCAATAAACCCCTCTCTGCCCACCCACTCTTCATCCCTAAAGCTTCTCTTAACTGATCTCCCTGCCCCCTGCATGCCACCGTCTCCTGTTAAAATGCAAATTTCACCACATCATCCCCCTTCTGAAAAGTCTCTAATGGCTCCCCACGACTCAGGTATTAAGTCCAAACAGCCCCCAAGGCTGGAGTTGCCAGACTCAGCGTATCAAAATACAGGATGTCCAGTTACATTTGAATTTCAGATAAACAATCTTTTTTTTTTTTTTTTTCAAGTGTACGTGTATCCCATGTAACACCTGGTATCTGTACCCTTTCCACACCCCAACCTCAACCTCATTTCTTGCTACGCTGTATTTCACATCTGACATTCAGGACAGACTGAACTGTTTGACCTTGCACTGCCCAGCTGGGTCAGACATTTCCTCATCAAGAGGCTCTTCTTACCTGCTGCTCCCCCAACCAGAAAGGCCATGTTCCCTTCTTGTCCTGACCAACCTCTGCTCATCACTGGGGTCCCCTCCCCCAAGAAGCCTCTGTGCTCCCTCCTAATGGGCTGGGTTCCTTCCCTGGGTGACCAGAGGCCCCTATTTCCCTGGATGGCAGCACTTTGTCAGCTGGTTTGTCCCATCAGTTTGCTCTTTTTCTCTCTCCCCTGCAGACAAAGAGCCGCCAGCAGCTCTGCCGATTTCCCTGCCCACATCTGGCCCAGCCCGCTAGGCTCCGCCCAGCTGGAGGCTCCCGTGGGCCTGGAGTGTTGGCCAAGACCCCAGCTTTCTTTCTGGTCTCTTGGCCTGGGTCCCAGTCTGATGGTTCACACTGTCTCCTTGCTTGAGTTCCCATGAAAAGTGGCCTCCACCCGTAGCCCCCTGCCCAGGGCCAGATTACAAGCTGCTGAGACAATGGAGGCTCCAAGCCAAGTTTCCAACGAGCCTGCCATGATATCCCCACAGCATCTGCCTGTGCATCTGGGGGCAGATGCTGGCAGCTGAGGCCACAGAGAGCACGGCTCCTCTCACACTGGGCATGCCCAGCCCTGATGGGGGTAAAGGGGAGGGAGCTCAGACTTAAAGTTAGGACATTGGGTTTGAATCCCAGCCCTGTATCTTTCTAGTTGCCTGGAGATGGGCCAAATGAGCACACACACACACCCCCTCCCCGCACCTCATTTTCTTGTCTGTAAAGTGGGGATAAAAATGCTTATCTCACAAGATATGCTATCAAAGAAGAGTGCTTAACACACGCAAGAACACGCAGCAGCAAACAGGGTGCTGCTCTGACCTTCACCTGCCTTGCTCAAGGCTGGTGGTGGCAGAACTCCGGGGACCAGAGCTCTCCTGGTAGCTTTCTACTCCCAGCATCACTGACTGGGCATCACTAATTGGTCTCGAGGGGCTTTGTTCAGAGAAGAGAGGAAGAGAGTAGTCAGACCCCACTCTCCACCCCCGCACTGGCTCCACACGGAGGAGACAGCATCTCCACTGTGAATCAGCAGCCCAGGTGAGCGCAGGACAGCTGAGGAAGCAAGCTGAAGGTGAGGATGACTAAACAAGGAGGTAGTAGGGCTTCCCTGGTGGCGCAGTGGTTAAGAATCCGCCTGCCGAGGCAGGGGACACGGGTTCGAGCCCTGGTCCGGGAAGATCCCACATGTCGCGGAACAACTAAGCCCGTGCACCACAGCTACTGAGCCTGCGTGCTGCAACTACTGAAGCCCGCGTGCCTAGAGCCTGTGCTCCACAAGAGAAGACACCACAATGAGAAGCCCGCGCACCGCAACGAAGAGTAACCCCTGCTCGCCGCAACTAGAGAAAGCCCACGTGCAGCAGCGAAGACCCAGTGCAGCCAAAAATAAATAAATGAAAATAAATAAATACATAAATTTATTAAAATAATAATAATAAGGAGGTAGTAAAGGACAGAGGACAAGGCATTGGGGAGGGAGAGCTGGAAAAGCCGGGGCCTCCTCCCTCCTCACGTTTGTCCACCTCTGTCCTTCCTCTCTGTCCCTCTTCTCTTCCCGAGCATGCTTCAGACCCCAGCTGAACCATTGTTGCTGCAGTGCTGGCTATGCTGAGCCGGCCTCCGCCTCGATGGGGCGGGTTCCCCTGTAAACATTCTTGGGGTACTTCTCAGCGCTCCGCACCATTTATATCATTTATTTACTGATGTCATTATTTATGTCCCAAATTGAACATGCAAAGAGAGAAAAGAATGGGAAAAAGAAGGGAACAGAATATCCAAAAACTGCGGGACAATTACAAAAGTTGTAACACATGTGTAATGGAAATCCCTGAAGGAGGAGAAGAGATTTTGGAAGTAAGAATGGCTGAGAATTTTCCAAAATTAATGACAGACTCTCTCTGCCACCCCCTTCCAAACTGTGAGTGCCTCAAGGGCAGAAGTCTGTCAGTTTGCAAATAACAATAACCAAAACTGTTTAGGATGACATGTATGAAGTGTTTTGTAAAAATTACATATATACACACAGACGTTCAGTTCCAACTCCAATGTGTGGAGACCTCAGGAGAGGACTTCCCTGGTGGTCCAGTGCGGCTAAGACTCCGCGCTCCCAGTGCAGGGGCCCAGGTTCAATCCCTGTAGTCAGGGAACTAGATCCCGCGTGCCACAACTAAGAGTCTGCGTGCCACAACTAAGAGTCTGCATGCCACAACTAAGAAGACCGCATGGGGCTTCCCTGGTGGCGCAGTGGTTGGGAATCCGCCTGCCAATGCAGGGGACACAGGTTCAAGCCCTGGTCCGGGAGGATCCCATATGCAGCGGAGCGACTAAGCCACAGTGCCACAACTACTGAGCCTGTGCTCTAGAGCCCACGAGCCACAGCTGCTGGGCCTGCGTGCCACAACTGCTGAAGCCCGTGCGCCCTAGAGTCCGTGCTCTGCAGCAGGAGAGGCCATCGAAATGAGAGGCCTGCGCACCACAATCGCGTCACTGCAACTAGAGAAAGCCTGCGCACAGCAACGAAGACCCAACGCAGCCAAAAATAAATAAAATTAATTAATTAACAAAAAATAGAAGAAGACCGCATGCCGCAACGAAGACTAGTGCAGCCAAATAAATAAATATTTTTAAAAGAAAAGAAAAGAAAAAAAAAAAGACCTTAGGAGGCATCATTTCCATCCTTACAGGAAGACCAAGCTGGAGAAACTGCAAATCTTAGATCCATCAGAGAATTGAGTTCACAGGGCAAATCCCACCCCCAAAAACTGGAGAAAAAGGAGAAAAAAACAGAACCACAACATGATTAGCCTCCTGGGGGAGCCTCTGGAGCCATGATGGGCAGAAACCTTCTGATAGTAATTGATGGATTGCTGGAGGCTCAGTGTGGACTGGGTTGAGAGTTTAAAACTCCTAGATAAAATGTGTGTGGGTTTTATCTCCAGGAGCCTAGCGGGTTCTCACCCTGAAGACAGGACAGAAATCTCCTCTTGCTTCCGGAGGGGGCAGAGGAAGGGTAACCGTTTCCAAACACACCCAGATCTTTGTCTCTAACAAAGGTATGCCCCCAAGGAAAACTGCTTAACCATAGTCTTATCTGATCTGGGTAAAGGGCAGATTTCTGTATCACATGGGGGTGGGGAGTTAAGAAGGTCACAGCACAGGCACTCAGAACCACTACAAAAATGAAACAGCTGGGTTTTAATCTTAAGACTATAGCATGCTTCCCCTCCCCAACTCCATAACACACGTCAACAGGTATAATAACTAGAGTTTATAGAGCTGCAAGACAAAGAAGTTATTTAAGAAAGAATTCTTAGGGAAACCCAAAGACAATAGGAGAAAAAACAGCCTGGAACTAGAAGAAACTGAAGCCTGTGGCACCTATAGCTGCAGCAAACATTAACAGCCCAGCTCTTAGTCAGGTTAACATAAAACCTCACCCTAAGCCTGATTACCTCAGTTCCTAGTACCAGACATCTCATGGCCAGCTTTCAACAAAACATTACAAGCCCTGCTAAAAGACAAGAAAAAGCATAGTATGATGAGACAAAGCAAGCATCAGAATAAGACTCAGATATGATACAGAGCTTGGAATTGTCAGATAAAGAATTTAAAACAACTATGATTAATATGTTAAGGGAATGCTAATGGAAAATTAGACAACATGCAAGAACAGACAGATCATGTAAGCAGAGGTAGAAACTCTAAGAATCACAAGGAAATGCTAGAAATCAAAACCACTAACAAAAAAGAAGAATGTTTTTGATAGGTTCATTAGTAGACTAGACATAGCCAAAGAAAGAGTCAGTGAGCTTGAAAATATGTCAATAGAAACATCCCAAATTGAAATGCAAAGAGAAAAAACTCTTTGCCACTTTTATTCAACGTAGTGTTGGAAGTCCTAGCCACCACAATCAGACAAGAAAGAGAAATAAAAGGAATTCAAATTGGAAAGAAAAATAAAACTGTCACTATTTGCAGATGACATGATACTATACAAAGAAAATCCTAAAGATGCCACCAAAAGACCACTAGAACCACCAATGAATTCAATGAAGTTGCAGGATACAAAATTAATATACAGAAATCTGTTACATTTCTATGTACTAATAAACTATCAGAAATAGAAATTAAGAACACAATCCCATTTATAATTGCATCAGAAAGAGTAAAATACGTAGGAATAAATCTAACTAAGGAGATAAAGGACTTGTACTTGGAAAACTATAAGATGACACAAATACAGTAGATGGAAAGATAGATTGTGCTCATGGATTGAAAGAATTAATATTGTTTAAATGACCAAACTACCGAAGGCAATCTACAGATTCAACGCAATCCCTGTCAAAATGCCAAAGGCATTCTTCCACAGAACAAGAACAAATACTACATCAAACTAAAAAGCTTTTGTACATTGAAGGAAACTATCAACAAAACAAAAACACAGCCTACTGAATGGGAGAAGATATTTGCAAATGATATATCTTATAAGGGTTTAATATCTAAAATATACAAAGAACTCATACAACTCAACATCAAAAAAAAACAAACAACCCGGGACTTCCCCGGGGGTCCAGTGGTTAAGAATCTGCATCCCAATGCAGGGGATGTGGGTTCGATCCCTGGTCCGGGAACTAAGATCCCACGTGCCACGGGGCAACGAAGCCCGCGCGTCACAACTACTGAGCTCACGCGCTTCAACTAGAGCCCGTGTACCGCAACCTACAGAGCCCACGCGCCCTGGAGACCACGTGCCACAACTAGAGAGAAGCCTGCGCATAGCAACGAAAGATCCCATGTGCTGCAACTAAGACCCAATGCAGCCAAATAAATAAATACTAAATAAAATAAAATAATGGGTAGAGGATCTGAAAAGACATTTTTCCAAAAAAAGACATACAGATAGGCAACAGGCACATGAGAAGTTGCTCGAGATCACTAATCATCGGGAAGTGAAAATCAAAACCACAATGAGATGTCACCTCACATCTGTCAGAATGGCTATTATCAAAAAAACAACAAAATAGAAGTGTTGGTGAGGGTGTAGAGAAAAGGGAACCCTTGTGCCCTGTTGGTGGGAATGTAAATGTCTAGAGCCAGTCAAAACAATTGTTTCCTAAAGTTGCTTCAGTTAGTTGTTTTCTTCCCTATTGCTTTCAGTGTGGTGATGTTATTCATTTGTCATACTGTTGGGTTCATCTGTTACTGTTTGAATAACTTTGGGTGTTTCCCCTGCATCCTGGTTGCATCTATTTATTTAGTCAGCTTTGGGGTATGTGAAATATTGTCATAGCTCTATGAGTCAGAGCTACACAAAAAGTCAGAGAAATTCCAATGGTCTTTCTCTTCTCCACCCTGTCTTCGTTTCCCTTTCTTTCTGCCTTGTTCACACCTACCCCCTGCAGATAACCAAGCCCATTAGCTTCTGGTTTATTCTTACTGTATTCCTTCTGCTCAAATAAGTAGACACATGCATAGTTTATTATGTCCCTTTGAAAAACATCTTTATCTTTCTTTTTTTAAAACAAGCTCCGGCCAGTTTTATTAAAGAAAAATTGTACATGAGTTACTTTACACCAGCCTGTTCCAACATGCTTCTAATGATATCAGAATCACCTGGATCAATGATAGCAAGTGTCCATACTCTGTAGTATTTTCCACACGCTGTGCCCAATTCAATATTATTGCCACTGTAGTGATGGACACCAGTTTTGGCCAACATGGCATAATACTCTATTTCAGATTTCCTCAAGGCTGGGCAGTTGTTGGCAAGGATGACCAGTTTCGCTTTGCCATGCCGGATTATTTTCAGAGTCCGCTTGTACCCCAGCACGTACTTTCCACTTTTCACAACCAGTTGGAGCCTAGAGTTGATCGACTCCAGTGACATTTTCATCTTCTTTGCGGCCACCATCTTCCTGCCTTAGGTGCGGGACACCCCCAGCCCACTGCAGCCGCCAAGATGGCCGGAGAGCAAGAAAAGGCCATATTTACCTTGATAGATATTTCTCCCAAGAAGATACACAGATTGCCAACAAACACATGAAAGGATGCTCAACATCACTAATCATTAGAGAAATGCAAATCAAAACTACAATGAGGTATCACCTCACACCAGTCAGAACGGCCATCATCAAAAACTCTACAAACAATAAATGCTGGAGAGGGTGTGGAGAAAAGGGAACCCTCTTGCATTGCTGGTGGGAATGTAAATTGATACAGCCACTATGGAGAACAGTATGGAGGTTCCTCAAAATACTGAAAATAGAACTACCATATGACCCAGCAATCCCACTATTGGGCATATACCCTGAGAAAACCATAATTCAAAAAGAGTCATGTACCACAATATTCATTGCAGCACTATTTACAATAGCCAGGACATGGAAGCAACCTAAGTGTCCATTGACAGATGAATGGATAAAGAAGATGTGGCACATATATACAATGGAATGTTACTCAGCCATAAAGAGAAACGAAATTGAGTTATTTGTTGTGAGATGGATGGACCTAAAGACTTCATACAGATTGAAGTAAGTCAGAAAGAGAAAAATAAATACTATATGCTAACACATATATATGGAATCAAAAAAAAAAAGGTTCTGAAGAACCTAGGGGCAGGACAGGAATAAAGACACAGACATAGAGAATGGACTTGAGGACGTGGGGAGGGGGAAGGGTAAGCTGGGATGAAGTGAGAGAGTGGCGTGGGCATATATATACAACCAAATGTAAAATAGACAGCTAGTGGGAAGCAGCCGCATAGCACAGGGAGATCAGCTCGGTGCTTTGTGACCACCTAGAGGGGTGGGATAGGGAGGGTGGGAGGGAGACGCAAGAGGTCGGGGATATATGTATACGTACAGCTGATTCACTTTGTTATACAGCAGCAACTAACACACTATTGTAAAGCAATTATACTCCAATAAAGATGTTAAAAAAAGAAAAAAAACATATTTATCTTGAAAACATTTTGCAAATATTTCTATAAGGTAAATTCCAAGCCTGAGATTTCTGGTGTGTGTTGCATGTTTCCTGAATTATGCAAATTGCCTCCGCCTAGTGGAGTAGGTGCTCAGTGAATATTTGGGGAATGAATGATTTCTTGGCTTGACACTAACACACTGTATGATTGGGGGAAAGTCTCTTCGTGCTTCTGGACTTCAGTTATTACAACTCTGTAGGCAAGGGAAGGCTCTTCCAGCTCTGAGGTTGCAGCACACTGTGATGAAGGTATCAGAATGTGCAAGTGCACCTCGTTTTATTGCGCTTTGCCGATTTTCCTTTTTTTTTTTTTTTAACAAATTGAAGGTTTGTGGCAACCCCGCATCAAGTGTGTCTATCGGTGCCATTTTTCTAACAGCACTTGCTCATTTCGTGTCTTTGTGTCACATTTTGGTGATTCTCCCAAAGTTTCAAACTTCTTCATGCTTTTTTTTTTTTTTTTTAACATCTTTATTGGGGTACAATTGCTTTACAATGGTGTGTTAGTTTCTGCTTTATAACAAAGTGACTCAGTTATACATATACATATGTTCCCATATCTCTTCCCTCTTGCGTCTCCCTCCCTCCCACCCTCCCTATCCCACCCCTCTAGGTGGTCACCAAGCACTGAGGTGTGATCAGTGATCTCTGATGTTACTACCATGACTCTCTGAAGGCTCAGATGATGGTTAGCATTTTTAAGCAATAAGTTATTTTTTAACTAACGTACACATTTTTAAAGACATAATGCTATTGCACACGTAATAGACTATGGTATAGTGTAAACATAACTTTTATATGCGCTGGCAAAGCAAACAATGTGTGTGACTCACTTTATTGCAATGTTGACTTTATTTCGCGATACAGGCTTTGCTCCAATGATCTGGAACCCAACCCGAATATCTCCGAGGTCTGCCTGTGTCTTTGGCCTTTTCCCTCCCCGCCTTTCATGATTCCCCCCCACTTCTTGCTACCCCTCTGTTCCATCTCCATAAACAATAACAAAAAAACAATAACAACCACAGTAACGATGGCTACAGCTGTTCACTGAGCACTTGCCTCGTGCACTCATCTTCAATCCTCACAAAAACCACCTGTGAGAGGAGCTGTTATGATTCCTACTTTAGGGGTGAGGAATTTGATGCCAGGGAGGTTTCAGTAACTTGCCTAAGGCTGCATTGTTCTAACTTGGGGAGGAAGACTTGAACTCTTAGCTGTCTGACGTCTGAGTGCACGTGGTCGTGCACTTGGCACACCTTTCTCCCTGTCCCCGTGGTGCATTCCTGTAAGCCTGGTTCTTAACAGATCGTTCACCAAATCTCCCATGCTGGGCATTTCCCATTCCTGGTGAATATAAATGACTGCTCTACTCGCAGGCCAGTCAAAGCCTTTCTCCTTCATGGCTACTCAGGTCTGTACTGGGCTCTGTGATTTTCCACAGGGGATGTCGACTTGCCTGAACTTATGTTAGCACGCAACTGGTTTTGTTCTTGCAACATTCGTCACATCCTGTGTATTAATTCTTTGGGCCACAGCTTAAGTAGCATCACCCTTGGGTTTTCAGAGGCCGTGTGCCCCAAGAGCGTCTTTCTTCTTAGGAACAAAGAGGCTCGCAGCCTGGAAAGCATCCGTGGACCAAAAGGTGACTCTGACAGTGAGGACTTCCAGCCCTGGAAGAGCTGTCAGGAGAGTAGGTGAGGGCAGCAGGACCTGCCTGGCCCCCTGTGTGTAACACTCAGTCAATGTTGCTTCTGTGGCTGGTTTGAGAGGCAGACGATCCCCTTTCTGCACGGGGAGAGGGAGCTTGGTCTCAGCTGCATTTCCTGTGGCTCAAGAGGCAAGTGCTAAATGGGGTTTCACGTGTACCTACTATTAGACAATGTCCCCTGGCAAGGCAGTACAGGAAATGCACAAAGGTCCCAGAGCTAAGGGGGCTCTCTCAGGACACCTCTTTTATTTTTTTATTTAACATCTTTATTGGGGTATAATTGCTTTACAATGGTGTGTTGGTTTCTGCTGTATAACAAAGTGAATCAGCTATACATATACTTATATCCCCATATCTCCTCCCTCTTGTGTCTCCCTCCCACCCTCCCTATCCCACCCCTCTAGGTGGTCACAAAGCACCGAGCTGATATCCCTGTGCTATGTGGCTGCTTCCCACACCTCTTTTTGATGATAAATGCTGCCCAGGGCCGCTGCCTCACATAACTCCTGAGGCTCTGTTCATATAGAAGGAAGCAATTCGACTCCAATAAAGATCTGTTAAAAAAAAAAAAAATTGTACATGAAGTACTAAGAATGCTGCTCCGCTGGCCTCCATGCTGGTAGAGGCCCCGGAAATCCTGCTTCCATTTCCTGAGCCAAAACTGAAGGCTTAGTTTTGCTGAAAATGAGGAAAAGGGAGAATTTTAAGAAACACTGTGGCCTCCAAATTCTTGCAATTCCTGCATTTTTCAAAAGGTCTTAATGAAAATTAGTACCGAAAAAATTATTTGGAAAAGAAACAAGAGAGAAATGCCCCGATCAGGTCTTTTCAGGAAATTCCAGATTAAATAAAATGGAACAGAGTCCTCTGCTACAGGACTTATCAGAGCCTTTCATATACTGAAGACTCTAAATCCAAGAGGAAGAGAGGGGCTATGTGCGCGTCTGGAGCCTGTGCTCCTCAACGGAAGAGGCCGTGACAGTGAGAGGCCCGCGCACCGCGATGAAGAGGGGCCCCCGCTCGCTGCAACTGGAGAAAGCCCTCGCACAGAAACGAAGACCCAACACAGCCAAAAATAAAATAAATAAATAAATAAATTTATAAAAAAAAAAAAGAGAGAGGGGCTATGACATTTCTCAAACTTGTTTCACTATAGAATTTCCTTTTTCCTCTTTTTTGAAACTAACGTTTCAGGAAACACATTGGGAAACTCTGGCGTAGGAATGTGTTTTCCCCCCAAAAGTCAACTTTCCTCAAGGATGTGCAGAAAACATCATTGTCCCCCTCGCGTCCCTCTCAGCTTGAAGCACCATTCCGTCCCTGAGACGGCCCAGCCCACCAGCCCACGGGTCCTGGAATAAACTGTAGTATTTGTTGAATTCCAGTATGAATGGTTGCTCAGCTTGTCCAGTCTGTATGGCTGAGATGCCTCAGTTCCCTGCTTAGTGCTGTAGCTCCCAGCCTGAACGGGGCTATCGGGAAACTGCTATAAAGGGTATGACTCCATAGACTTCTGTTCTAAGCGGGGCTCTGCCCCTCCCCCCCCCATACCCTATGATCTACTGTACTTTTTTGCTCAAGCTTTGGCATTAAACAGAAATGGGTTCTCATTTTGACTCTGCCACTCCCCAGCCATGCGAACTCGGGTGTTATAAGACCCCTTCTGGGGTCTTAATTATGCCCACATTACCAGACTAGTACTAGATAAAGTGTGTGATGAGCTTAGGCCAGTGCTAGGCACACAGTAGGTCTCATAAGTCCTCTTTGGTTGAGTGATCCCAGCTACGCTAATGACGGGCTGTGTGTCCTTGTGCAATGGACTTTTTTTTTTTTTTTGACATTGAAAATAGAAATCTCACTTTTATTGACAAGATGGGGCCACCATGGGCAGCTCCACAGAACACAAATCAGCAGTCCCAAGACAAGAGTATAAAATTACAGCAGACAGGTTAATATTCTTCACCCGCATCTTCTCCCTCAGCGCTATCAGCTCCAGCCCCCTCACAATCCTTCTCAAGGACAGCCATATCCCCACGGGCCTCAGAACACTCTCCTTCCTCCATGTCCTCACCCACGTACCAGTGAACAAAGGCACGCTCGGCATACATCAGGTCAAACTTGTGGTCCAGGCGAGCCCAGACCTCAGCGATGGCTGTGGTTTTGCTCGGCACGCACACAGCTCGCTGTACTTTGACCAGGTCTCCACCAGGTACCACAGTGAGAGGCTAGTAATTAATGCCAACTTTGAAGCCAGTGGGGCACCAGTCCACAAACTGGATGGTATGCTTGGTCTTGTTGGTGGTAACGGCAGCATTGACATCTTCGGGAAACATATCACCACTGGACAACAGGCAGCAAGCCAGGGCAATGGACTTCCTGACCCTGAACTTCAGTTTTCTAATTCCTAAGGTAAGAATGATCATGCATATTTCAGCAAGTCATTGGGAAGTTGAACAAGACGATGCGTGCAAATGCTCTTTGGAAGCTATGCAGTCCTGTAGAGTTATAGTAACCATGGTAACAACAATGCATTAGTGAAATGTAAAGTTGCTACACCACCAGGAACCCATTCTAAATCCCCGAGGAATTCTGTGTGCTTGGCACTAATTCCTATGGATTGACAACTATTCAGCCCACAGATGCTGTGAGCTGCCAGTTCTAGGCCAGATTTCAAGCTCAGGCTGGGGACACCTATCAAGAACTGGGAGAAGTATGAGATTTTGCCCTACTTATGAGCTAACTAGGGTGCCCACAGAAAACACGAGAGCCTTGGGCCAGAGACAAAGATCTTTATTACTCACGGCATGGCAGATGGCATAAACATCAGCATATTTGCCCCAGTTCCTCTGGCCCCCAGGTCCCACGGCGGAAAGGCTGCCTGATTTAAAAAATAAACAGAGGGCACCTGGTTAAATTTGAATTTTAGATAAATGATCAATACCTTTCTTTAGTATGTCTCAAATATTGCATGGGACATACCTATACTAAAAAAGTAGCTCATTGGGAATTCCCTGGTGGTCCAGTGGTTAGGACTACATGCTTTCACTGCCGAGGGCCTGAGTTTGATCCCTGGTCAGGGAACTAAGATCCCACAAGCCTCACAGCATGGCTAAGAAAAAAAAAATTTTTTTTTTAATTAAAAAAAAAATGTAGTCATTGTTTATTTGAAACTCAAACTTACAAGGGTGTCCTATATTTTACTAGGCAAGTCTAGGCGAGGATGACAGAGATGGGTCCAGCTGGATGCCTCACATGCAGTGGGTTGCAATACAAGAGATGAACACCAAGCTTTTACAGTGGGCAGTAAGCATGCCTGCCCTTCGATTCAGAGAGAAAGACTCTCCATCTTCCAAGGCTGTTTGCTATACAAACATTCTTGAAAAGATAGTCTAAGGCTTTCCTGGTGGCGCAGTGGTTAAGAATCTGCCTGCCAATGCAGGGGACATGGGTTCGAGCCCTGGTCCGGGAGGATCCCACATGCTGCGGAGTGACTAAGCCCGAGCGCCGCAACTACTGAATCTGCGCTCTAGAGCCTGTGAGCCACAACTACTGGAGCCCATGAGCCACAACTTCTGAAGCCCGTGCGCCTAGAGCCCGTGCTCTGCAACAAGAGAAGCCTGTGCAGTAAGCCCGCGCACCGCAATGAAGAGTAGCAGTGAGAAGCCCGCGCACCGCAATGAAGAGTAGCCTCTGCTCACCGCAACTAGAGAAAGCCTGTGCGCAGCAACAAAGACCCAACACAGCCAGAAATAAAAAAAAAAAAAAAAAAAAAAGATAGTCTAGAACAGTTGTCAGTGTCTCTGCTTGCAAGATTTGAGAAACCCATGGAGATTCATCTCCTAAAATATCCTGGGCGAACAGGTGTGGGGAAGAGGGCATGGCTGTGGCTTCCGTTCCCTGGAGTCAGTATCCTGAGATAAATGCTTGTCAGGGGGGCTTGGTTCCACCCATTTCGCTTCCTAACCTCCCTCCCCCACTCCCTGTTACAATATGCCTCCTTTGCAGGAGCAAAGGGGGTTATATGATAATTCAGGTGCAGTTCTAACAAAGTAAGAGATGGATGCAGGAATTCCCTGGTGGTCCAGTGGTTAGGACTCAATGCTTTCACTGCCATGGCCCGGGTTCAATCCCTGGTCAGGGAACTAAGATCTCCACAAACCACATGGCGCTGCTGGAAAAAGAAAAAAAAGAGAGAGAGAGAGATGGATGAGAATACACATCCTCCCCCTTTCCATTCATCCAGCAACTGTTTGTCCAGTGCCTACGGTGCATGGTTCAGGTGCCAGTCTGGGCACTGGGGCTGCAGCAGGGCAGGAGACTCACCTGGTCCTTGCCCTCACGGAGCTCACAGTCTGATGTGTTTGTGAAGGGGACCGAGAGAAAAAATGACTGCTTTCTGTAAGGAAACAGCTCCACTGGTAAAGCCCCTGCTCAGTTCTCTGCCTGGGGCCCTCAGCTGCAGCCACATGGGTTTGTTCTCCGACCCCCCTTGTGTGTCTCCACTTCCCCGACTTTGCTTCCACTGCAGCCGCTGCCTGGCAATGCCTCCCCTTCACCCCTTCCCTCCTGCTGATATCCTGCTTTGTTTGGGAAAATTTCCCCTCAAATCCCTCTGCCTCCAAGAACCTTCCTCAGAATGATGCTTCCTTGCTCCACGCTCCCACTTATGTCTCGGCCTCCCTTTGAGCACCGTTGATACACAGCCTGCTCTGAATCACAAGTACAGGGAGGGGCCCAGAGCCTGGACTCTGAGGTCAGACCACCTGGGTTCCAGGCCAGGCTCAGCCATCTTAAAGCTGAGCAACCCTGGGAAAATCACTCTGCCTCTCTGGGCTCTGCCTCTCTCATCTGTCGAGAGGGGTCATAGTGAGGACTGAATACGAAAAGTCAGGAAAAGGACCCAGCATCGAGCAAATGCTAACTCATTAAGTCACAGTGAGGATGATTGTGACAAATTGCTTTACATTTTATGTCTGTTGATTCCTCACCACAGCCCTAGCTGGCAAGTTTTATAATCCCCATTTCACAGATGGGGAGACTGAGGCTCAGAGACTTGAAGTGATTTGCTCAAGCAGTGCTAGCAGGTGCTAGAGCTGGGACTCAAACCCTGGCTGGCCTGACTCCAGCGTCTGTGTTCTTCCAGCGACAGAAAACCTATGGGGCCTGGGAGCGAAGGGCACTGAGAATACTGTCTGTGGTCTCTGGAAGGCAAGGAACTATGGCACTGAAAAGATGACGATTTTCCATTCTAACCTTCTCCGTACAGAACTCTCGTTGTCTCCTCTAATATCTTTTCTTGCCGTTCTGAATCTCCAACGTGGGAGAGATGGGCCATCTGCAAGAGGAATAGACTTTGCGGACAGTTGAACCTCTGGTTGTCTCGGCGATGCTGTTCCCAACCTCCCCGGCTCCACCTCCGCCAAGATCTTCCCATAATAAGTCACTCTGAGCCTTCACAGAACGCAGGCAGCTCATTTCCTTCCACTCTTGCTCTGCCTCGCCATCCCGCCCCCTCTGTGTCCTTGCTCCGGAGCCCCAGGACACTGGTGTCGGAGCTGAGCCCTGCTCCAAGGCCTCCTGCTTGCCTGGAGCTGGTTTGCTCACAGGAGAGTCGGGGCTCTGAGTTTCCTGATGCCCCTGGATGCTGAGAGCCACACTTGGAGCAGAACTGGACAAAGGAAAGTGCTTGGCTCGGGCCGGTGGAGACAGCCTGCCCCGATCCCCCCAGGCATCCCCGGGGACCAGTACCCTCTCTCCTTCTAAGTCCTAGCAACAAATATGGACTCTTCCACTCTCTCTGGCAGCAAATCCTGTCCCATCTCCCTTCTTCAAATTTAGTGAAGCCCAGCTGCACCCCCACTTACCCTCCATTGACAGGAAGTCCTGTGTCACACTCTGGAATTGCTGGGGAAGTCCTGGGATGCTTTGGATGGCTTGTCACTGCTGCCAACGCAGCTGCGCGGCGCTGCTAGGGTGCTGGTCTCATGTCTGTCCACTCGGGCTGCCCCATGTTCCCCGGGCTTCTGGTTCAGGCCACCGTGAGCCTCCCAAAGTTGGGGTGCTGAGCCGGCAACTTCACCCCTACTGTGGTGAGCTCTAGACCTCCTGCAAGTTCACTGTTTTGAGTAGGCTAAACTTCTGTAGCCATTAGACCCAGAATGTAGTGACCTAACACAATGGAAGTTTATTTTTTTCTCTCATGATAAGATCTAGGAGGTTTGTTCCAGGTTGGTGGGATGGATATGGGGCCCAGGCTGATGATGGATCAGCCATTGTCAACACAGGGCCCCCAAGGTCATCCCACACACAGGAAGGGGATGAGCAGGGAGGGGCTGGGATGGGAGGTTTTCGGGGCCAGGCCTGGAAGTGGCACTCATCACATCCTACCGGCTCCAACGCCATCATTTGGCCAAACCTAACCTCGAGGAGGCTGGGGAATGTAGCGAGCTGTGAGCCCAGGAAAGGAGAGAGTGGATGTCCATGGACCCAGCGGTCTCTGGCAAGCCAAGCTTTCTCAGGTCCTTAGCTTTTTCTTCCTTGCATATGATCTCCGTTTTGTACTGCCTTGCCTCAAACAGGAAACTTAGCTCTGTCTGAGTTACACACACACACACACACACACACACACACACACACACACACACTCTTTGTATCAAGCACTCCTGGGACTGGCAGATGTTACTGATGATTTGTAGGTCGAGAGGGGACGGTGTTACAAACCACTTCTGGGGAGGAGTGGAGAAGCATCATCAATTCTAAAGCTCTCCTTCGGCCACTCCTGTTTACCTGGAAGTCTGGCTGGTCCCCCCTCCTTGGGGCTGGCTTTCTCCATCTTGCTGGGTCTTCTGTTTGCCCCTTCCTCTCCCTTCCCCCACCCCATCTCTTATTTTCCCTTTCAGGAACTCCCACCCCAAACAAAGCCTTTCTGTTGTGTCTTATCACACCCAGCCTCATGAGTCTCTCCAAGATGTTTATCAAGGTATTTCCCCCAAAGACAGTTCCCAGCTCTTAAGATAAGAGCTTTGTTCACATTTCCAGTAACCCCTCATGAACTTGACGTCTGACACCAAGAGAAGGAAAGAACTTGCTTAATTAGAGAGCTGATAAGTAATAGACTCCCCACTTGGCCAATAGACTTGACTCTAGGACTGCAGGCTGCGGGCTAGGCGTGGCTAAAGAAGGGCCCTGACATTTCTTAGGAGCTCTGCGCAGTTCTAGGCCTTGACGTTTCTTATTTGACCTGGAAATTCTCCCCATTTCACAGATAAAGAAAGTGAGCATCAGACACAGAGAAGCCGCTTGCCTGAAGTCAGCGGTGGGCTGGGCTGCTCTCTCCTGCCCAAGTCCCCACCTGGGGGCAGAAGCCTAGAAACCTGGGTCTCAGCTCCAGCTCTTCTGTTTGCTCTGTGACCTTGGCTGCATCCCTTCCCAGAGTTGAGCCAGTCCGGTTGGACTGAGCAGTTCCTCCCAGCACTGACGTTTCGGAGGCCAGGATTCTACCTCTATCGGCTCTGCTGATGCTTCTTCAGCCCAGAGACTCCCCCGCCTTTTGCAGGCTCTGTGGCTCCCAGTTTCGACCCCAGGTTGCAGGCTTGTGACGGACTTTGTAGGAAAGGAAACGGTATTCCCTGCCACCCCTGACCTCACACTTCCTCCTACCACCGTTCTATGTGCAACCAGCAAACCCCGAGCTCTGCTGGCCCCAAATTGCTTTCCAAATAACCCAGAGGGCTGAGCTCCTGAGGAAGGAAGAAATTAGACAAATAAAGCCAATCCAAAAACTTTCTTCTTCTTCTGGTCTTGGGGAGTAGCATAAGTTCAGTGCTTCAGAATGTCCCCTCCCTGGCTTCCCAGTGCCTCTCCCACCTTTACACAGACAGAGCACTTTGCCAAAGGTAACCAAGGCGTCCCAGTTTGCCTGGGACTTACCCCGGTTTTCAAACTGAAAAGCTAGCATTCCAAGAACCCCCGCTCAGTCCTAGGCAAACCGGGATGTCGGTCACCCCACGGTCACCTTTAATATTTTCTACCTTAAGAATTGCTTAGTGATTAAGACTTCAGTCTCTGGAGTCAGATGGACCAGGATTGAGTCCTGCCTCTGCCCCTTATGAGCTGTGCATCACTGGGCAAGAGACCGCTCTTCCTGGAGTCTTAGTTTCCTCCATTATTGTAAAATAGAGACAATAAAAGCATTTTGCTTCAGAGGGTTGGTGTGAAGGTTGACCGAGATGATGTTTAGTAGCATCTAGTCCCTTGGGTCACAGAGATCATACAGATCCAGCCTCACACGTGAGCATCGAATAGATGTGAGGTGTCTGATGGAAGCTGGTACTCAGTGTCGCTGGGGCACGAGGAGGGGTTGATGAAGTCGGCCCATGGGTGACAGGAGACACTTGAGGGATGGAGAGCCATTTGGGTGGGGCCTTGATAGATAAGTAGGAGTTACTCAGCAGGAGAATGCAGAAGAACATTCTCAGCAGAGGAAACAGGCTGGGGAAGTGTGTGTCTGGTCAAATTCAGCTGAGCCGGAACTACGTTTCTGGAATTACCTCTGGGCTGGGGTTGGCCGTAAGAAAAATCGCATGAGGCTTGGAAAGTGGAAGTGAATGTTGGAAGTGGCCGTGGTGTTTATGGTCAGATGATGAGGACGGACGCTGTTGCAGCTCATGCATGCTGGCATGCCTCTACAGGGTCTCCTCTCTCTTTTTTTTTTTGGTGTGATGTAGCAGCCAGGCCCGCACCTGCTTCAGCTCCCATTGGATTTTCTCCTTCAGTTTCTTCTTCTTGTTGTTTTTTGTTTTTGCTTTTTGGTTCGGTTTTTGGCGGGTTCTTATTTATTTTCTTAGGAGGTAATTGAAAGCAGGTTATCTCAGAGTCACTTTTGTGATTTAGCTAAGAAACTACTACCAGGACATAGAGTGAAAATTTTCTTCTTTTTTTTTTTTTTTAAATTGAAGTATAGTTGATTTAGTGTTGTATTAATTACTGCTATACAGCAAAGTGATTCAGTTATACACATATATATACATCCTTTTTTAATATATTCTTTTCCATCATGGTTTATCATAGGATATTGGATACAGTTGTCTGTGCTCTACAGTAGGACCTTGTTGTTTCCCTTCCATTTCTTCTTCATCTCTTGGATCAATTTCTTCAATGAAGGCTCCACTTCTGCCCGTCAGCCCCTTGACGGAAGCTACAGGTTCGGACACAAGGAGAGACAGCGTGGGTTCCAGTTCCTTCCCGTAAGCCCCAGCTTGCCCTTGCTCTCCCCAACTCCTGACGATTTTCCCTCTCTAGTGCCTGCTCTGCTGACCTCTGATGCTGCACTAGATGCAGTGACCACGGCTATGCGTAAACAACTGATGCGCTGTTACACTCCCATAATCGCATCAATCGCTCCCTGTAAGATACCCCAATTCTCTCCCACGCCTAGTGGTTCTTCACCCAATGGACCCAGACTGATTCACTGAGTCCCGTGTGACTGGAAGCTGGAGAACCGGCAACACGGGGGCAGCAGGAGTGGTGGGAAATGAGGATAGAGAGGTGGGCTGGAGCCCCGGGAGCTGAAAGGCATGAATGTCTGGGCAAGGGGCTTGCAATTTTTCCTGCCATTAATGAGGAGCCATGAGGGGGGGGTTTGAGCAGGGAAGTGATGTGGCCGGATTCCAGATGTTCTTCCCCTCCCTCACATGCTTGGTTCCTATGATTATATGTTTATGATGAGCCAAGCCCCAGGCTGGGTCCTGGGAGAGAAACAGAGAGGGTCAGACATGGGTCTTGCCCCCCAGGGGCTCATAGGCACATACGAGTTATTTCTCTCACTTGAAGAAGGACTTCAAGGCAAAGAGTGGTCAGAACAACAGGAGGAGAGCTGGCAAGATAGTGCATTTCCTCCGCTAGAGTATGACTTTCTTAGACCGCATTTCTTCTGTACTTCCTCTTCCAGGGTTGAGTAAAGAGCAGTTGCTTCTTGGATTAACTTGAAAACTGCTGGTTCTTTCTTATCAGAGGAGACCAGAAAAAAATCTTAGGGGTTTATACTTAACAAACAGAGGTTTCAAAAATTGTCTTTCTTTTCTTTGTCTTCATTTACCTAAAAGGGTGTGTGAATCTGGTTATTAACAGGGGATGGGACAGGGAGACCATCAACCCTGTGTCCTGGGGGTCCTGACTGATCAGAGTTGGGATTCAGACACCTTAGTACGTGTGCCCACTTAGGCAACATCTTCCACCCAGCGCCATGCTGTTGTACCCACTGATTTACATGGGGTAGAGGGGCAACCTGGGAGGGATATCTGTGTTCACAATCAAGGTTCAGACGTGTACGGGTATGTGTGGCAGAGTGGGGCGGAAGAGGGGGGGACCGGCTGGCAAGGCGCGCAAGGGCAAGGGATCTGGTGTGGTGTAGCAGACTCAGCCCCAAGGCCAGGGAGGGGGACACAGGGGATTAGTGGCTGCTGTTGGAAACTGCCCTCACCCTAGTGGTCCTGGGGGGAATGTAGGAGCTGCCTCTCTAAACTCTGTAACGCTCGAGGGCCCAAGCAGCCCTGCTGTGGGTCTCTGAGCGCAGCCCAGAGAGGAAAGAGCCTTCTCCTTTACAGCCACGTGACAAGCTGTGGTGACACTCTGAGGTCTGTGAGTGTGGGCGGCAGTGCTACAGGCTGAATCGTGGTGGCGGAGCCCTGGACAGGATAGGGGTGGCTGTGTCAGATGATGTCTTCTGCTCAGTTAGTGGCAGTGTCACCACCGGCATTAGTCACTTTCTACTTCCGAGAGCCTTGGCCATGGCGGTGACGTGGAGTGGCAGCCAGGACTAACTCTTTTTTAAAAAAAAAATTATTTATTTATTTATAGCTGCATTGGGTCTTCATTGCTGCACGCGGGCTTTCTCTAGCTGCGGTGAGCGGGGGCTACTCCTCGTTGCAGTGCGCGGGCTTCTCATTGCGGTGGCTTCTCTTGTTGCAGAGTGTGGGCTCTACGCGCGCAGGCTTCAGTAGTTGCAGCACATAGGCTCAGTAGTTGTGGCACGTGGGCTCTAGAGCGCAGGCTCAGTAGTTGTGGTGCATGGGCTTAGTTGCTGCACGGCATGTGGGATCTTCTCGGACCAGGGCTCGAACCCATGTTCCCTGCATTGGCAGGCACATTCTTAACCACTGCACCACCAGGGAAGCCCTACCAGGACTAACTCTTAAGTGACTGTATCACACTCCTTGGGACTGGAGTTCCTGTGTGAGCAGGTAGAAGGTTTCCAACTTGCAGAATTGAAGGTTAACTGTTAGTGGAACATTGCTCATATCCAGAGTTGGCCAGATCTGGGAACATGGGTTACACTAAAATAAGGACGGAGGTGGTGAAAGGATAGCAGTCAGATGGGGAGAGAACTGGAACTGACGTCTTGGGTGCGGGAGGAAGAGGCAGGATTTGGTGGAGCCTGGGGAGTGGAAGCAGATACATAGGTTGGGGTAGGGGTGGGGGAGAACAATCGCTCTCTTGGTATAGAAGGTGCAGACATTCGACAGCACCCAGGGGGTGGGGAGGAGTTGGAACCAATGAGAGAAAGCCATGGGGAGGCAGATTCTCCTTCAACTCAAGGAAGAACTTTCGAGAGCCCAGATGCCTTCAGGTTACAGTGGGTACCTGGCCCCACAGGATTCTAGCAGAGGTGGGACGACTGAATGATGGGAATGCTGAGGACCCGCAGACCCAAGCTCCGGGTCTCATAAAATTTAAAACATTATTCTTGGTATCAACATAAGTTTAACACCAAACAAGGGAGGAAGAACATACACATAGGTTTTCCCAAGAGAAGATTTATCAATCGTATACCAAGGAGGGAAAAAAACGATACGGAAGAGAACATAATTTATGTGTCCAGTTTCTGTTCCCACAATGGACTATTATAAAGCAGTGAATATGAAGGAATTACAACTGGAAACAGCAGCATGGATGAGCCTTAGAAACATAATATCAAAGGGGAAAGAAGAATCTCAGAAGACATACAACATGATACCATGTGTATAAAAGTTTCAACATGAAGCAAAACCAAAGAATATATTGTTTGGGGATGGACACATCTGTGGGAAAGCTATTTCTGAAAAGCAAAGGTATCAGAAACACAACTTTAGGTAGTGGTTACGCGGGGTGGGGAGGAAGCCGGGGGCTGGGATGGGGGAGCACACAGGTGGCACTGACAGTATCAGCAGCTTCTAGGGTCTAATGCACGTGGTTGAAGGACAGACGTTTGCTTCGTTGCAATGCTTCATGACTTCATAATGTGATGTATGTTTTCGTCTGTGTAACATTTGCAATACAAATTAGAAAAAAAACAAAAACAAAGGATATATGCAGAATTACACAAAAATTAGTATATGTATTATTAAACTTTTTTTGGGTACTTTCATGTTTGGTAGTTTTTTTGGTAGTAACGGTTTTAAAGAATTGTTTCAGACACAGAATTCTTTCCACTTGGGCATTGACATTGACAGTGGCACAGAAACAAAGCTTGAATGTCCAACTTGTTCTAGAACTTCTACTTTTGCCAGTCCTTTTCATCAATTCAGTGTCACGTGGGTATGCGGATGCCCTTTTGCTCACTTGTGCAAACGCAGGAAATTGAGGAACCATAGCTCTGGCTGGCAGAGCTGGCAGGAATGGGGCCACAGGGCTGGCTGGGGACGCTGTGCAAGGTGAAAACGTGAACCCAGCTTGAAACTTGGAAACCATGGTGGCGGAAAGGAAGAGAGCGGCGAGGAAGGGGCAAGGGGAGGGGATTGCTAAATGACCTTTTTGGAGGTGCTCTTAGACCTGGGGCAGAGTCCATACTGTGTGCTGGTCTTCCTCCAGCTGTGCCCTCTCTGTGGGGTGAGGAGCCTCTGAGGCCAAGGGGACCCACCCTCTCAGAGCTTGCATCGTCCTTTTCTTGGAACCATATGCTGGGTACGTGGAACCCTGGAATTCTCTGCCCAGTGGTCCCCCTGAGAGCAGAAGACACTAGCCCACGTGCCAGCGTGCACAGGCCTCGGCCCGTGGTGGCTGTGCAGGCTGCAGGTGTGGACACGGCTGAGACCAACTGAGGTTGCCTGTGTAGGTAGGCAAGGCCCCTGTCGTGGTAGGGATGGGGTCATAGGTAGGGAGAGGGGCAGGGGCGAGGGCTGGGGACCTTCACTGGTATTCCTGGCCCAGCTCCACAACTCTTAGGAGTGGGCTTGTCCAAAACTGTCTCAATTTCTAATATTGTCCCCATGTCTGGGAGCCAGTCCCAATAGCTGAAGGCAGGAGGTTGGATTGAGGGATCGCTCAGGCCAACATGCCCATTGTCAGAAGCTTCAGGGGGCAGAGGTGGGGATGTTCCAGGTGCCTGTGTTAGCTCCCGTCCACAGGACAGGACAACTTAGGTATGAGCTGTTCTGTAGGTCCCAGCCAGACGTGGGTCAAGGGCCCTGAGCTCTGGATTCTCCCTGACTCTGTCACCAACAAGCTTGGACATGTCAGTTGCCTTCTCTATACAATGAAGGTGTAAGATGGCAGGAGCCCCGGCGGGTGCCAGGGAAGCGTTTCAGTGGGGGAACTGCTGTCCACCCAAGCGTCACCCCTCTGCAGCCACCCGTCTCTCACTCGGGTCTGCCCTGTCCCCTTCCAAGATGGCTGCCCCCAGCAAGCTGAGCCCATTGCCCTCTTTACACCCCGTCTCAGCACCATCCCGAAGAAATATTTCAGCAGCAACGATTAGATGGCTGTAGCAGACAGCCTCTAAGATGACCCCCAAGAATTCCCACTTCCAGTAACCATTTCCTCATTAATCCTCCCTCTGAGTGTGAACTGCACCTAGGAACTCGCTTCTAGTGACCAGAATATGGAAAAAGTGATGGATGTTCATCTGAGATTAGATCTCCAAACACCCGTGGCTTCCATCACTCTCCCAGCAGGGATGGCAGCCCCAGCCAACACCTCGGTTCCAGCCTCCAGAGAGATCTGAGCCAGAGGCACCAGTTAAGCTGCTCCTGGCTTTCTGAGTCTAGAAACTGTGAGATAATTAATGTTTGTCATTTTAAGCCACTAAATGTTGGGATAAGTTTTAAGCAACAATAGATAACCAATCCAATGGCTTTTTCTGTCCCTTTCCAGCACCGATGGCCCCTGGTCTTCTACTTTGCTTACCGTCATCAGAGCAGCTTTCCAGCCATCTGTCCCTCTATTTTCTGGGCTCTTCTGGGTCAGGGTCAGAACCTGTCTATCCAACATGGTCTGTCTGTGCCAGCCTCTGACTCTGGGACATCCTACTTTGATGGAGGGTGACAGCCCAGCCCAGAGTTGCGTGGTGGGAGGGTGCTAATTCTGAAAACCTCTGCGGGTTTGCTGTGTAATGCTGGGTGCCCTCCATCCAGATCCCTCCCTCTGGGTGGCAGGATTGCCTGACCGCTCTCTCGTTACCATTGCAGCAGAGAGCACAGGAGTGTCCACAGCTTCTCTCTGGTTCACTGGTCTCCCGGGCCACCTGCTTCCACTGTTGGCACGGAAAGCAAGGATTATCAAGGGAAGCTCAGGGAAGTAGCCAAGTTGTGGGGCGTGGGGATGATACGGCCAGAGGCCAGCCTCCTCTTTTTGACCTGCAAAGGTAAGTGCCTTTTCCTCATTTCCTCAGAAATGCTCCTCTGAGACCACCTCCGCCTCATTTCTCTACCACCCTCTTCACTCTTCCTAGTGCAGGGTCTACCTCAGAGCAGAAGGACTTTTGGAAAGAACAGAGGGAAGATATTAGGAGAAAAGGACCCTGGATTTAGAGTCAGACCTGGGTTCAAATCCCAACTCTGCTATTCTCTAGCTGTGTGATACTGGGCAAGTCAATCAATCTCTTTGAGCCTCAGCTTCCTCATCTGTAAAATGGGGTGAATCGCCTCTGCTTTGGGTATTTAAATTTTTGTATTGTGGTAAAATATATGTAACATTAATTTACCATTTTAGCCTCTTTTTTTTTTCATTTTAGCCATTTTTAAGTGTACAATTCACTGACATTAGTACATTCACACTGTTGTACAACCATCTCCATCCTCTATCTCTGGAACTTTTTCATCATCCTAAACTCTGTACCCATTAAATAATAATTCTCATTCCCCCTTCCTGTCACCGCCTGGTAACCACCATTCTACTTTCTCCCTCTGTGAATTTGACTCCTCTGGGTACTTTATATAAGTGGAATCATACAATATTCGTCCTCTGCCTCTAGCTTATTTCACTGAACTCCTTTAGGGTGTTTTGAGGGATCATTGAAAACTATGTGTGTGGGACTTCACTGGTGGCACAGTGGTTAAGACGCCACACTCCCAACGCAGGGGGCCTGGGTTCGATCCTTGGTCAGGGAACTAGATCCCACACGCGTGCCGCAACTAAGAGGTCGCGTGCCGCAACTAAGAGCTTGCGTGCCACAACTAAGACCCGGTGCAACCAGATAAATAAATAAATAAATACATATTTAGGGGGAAAAAAAAGAATAAAACTGGCTAATTAGCTTTACAAGAAAAAAGAAAAAGAAAATGTGTATGTGACAACTCCGACTGGGGGTCAGCACATTATAAGTGCTTAGAGACATTTGTGGATGAATAACTGTTGGGACTGTCACATCTGTCTCCTGTGTCTCCAGGCAGAAGGAAGAGGACTGGAAGAGGGAGGAGCCCACCCTACCTGTGGGGAATCCAAGCCCCAGGAAGGGAAGCCCAGCTGCCCAGGGATGGCCCTGTCCCAAGGAGGCCACGTGGTTGATGACGAAACCAGGGAGGTCTCTCATGCATTCAGCTCCACTGCCTGATATTCTGCCGTTAGGACTTCATTGTTCTGGGTCTTAATGGGGTTTGATTCCCGGCTTGTTCACATCTCTTTCTCCTCCTGCCTAGAAGCTCTTCAAAAGCTGGGGCCCTCGCTTCTTCACCACCGTGTCTCTGAAATCTTCAGGGCAATGCCGTGAATGGTACCTACCAGCATTAACCGGTGTGGACATTGCCCTTAATAGGATGCAAGTACTCCTGGGACAGGCCTATGTCCATTCCGGGCCCCTAGAGCAGTGACTCTTCAAAACCAGAGGCCTCTTTCACCAATCCTTCCCCTGCCTGGGCTGGAGAGGTGTATTCCTACAGCCAAGCTGGGCTGGGCATTGCGCCAGTGTTATCAGGGCTCTTGTGGGTTTGTTTTCTACTGCTGCTGAAACAATTACCAAACACTTACTGGCTTAAAACACACACATCTATTAGCCTGTGGTCCTGATGGCCAATGTGTGATGCAGGTCTCACTGGGTTAAGATCAAGGCGTTGGCAAGACTGTGCTGCTTTCCAGAAGCTCTAGGGGACAATCTGTTTCCTTGTCTTTTCCAGTTCCAGAGGCTGCCGGCATCCCTTGACTTGTGGCCTCTTTCCACCCTCAGATCAGAGATGAGGGTTTGAATCCTTGCATCTCATCACCCCAACCTCTGCTTCCTCCTCAGCTGCTCTTCTGCCGCTGTCTTCCACTTTTAAATATTCTTGTCTTGGGCTCACCCAGACAGTCCAGAATTTTTACATTTTATTTTTAAGGTCAGCTGATTAGCAACTCTAATTCCATTCACTACCTCCGTTCCCCCTTTTCTTTTCTTTTTTTTTTGGTACGATAGAATTTTATCGAAATTTTGCTTGAGACAAATGGAATTACCCTGCTAGGAACCTAATTAGAAATAAACTTTGAGAGAGTCAAAGATTATAGATAGATTTATACTTTAAAAAATGCCCATCTCCCCAATTAAAATTATTACATTGTCTTACTAAGAAAATATAATCTTTACGTAAACCCTTATGTGACATTTCCCAGAAATCAGAAGGAAAAAAGTTGTTAAGCCACAAGAAGTGAGTTGAGAATTTGCTGTGAAAGTTGCAAATGAGACTGTAAAAATAAATGAAAATTTTCTATAAAACTAGGTTGTAAAAGATCTTAAATGATAAAACCATGCAGATTGGCTTTCCTTTACCTTTACTCTTAGAGTTTTTGTTTGTTCTTTCTTTCTTTGTCAGGTATATTGCATGCATTTGGGGGTGTCTGTTTTCATTTTATAGTGAGTTTATGATTTTCAAATTATTTTTGCCAAGTCTTTTTTTTTTTTTTTTTTTTTGGTTCGCAGGCCTCTCCCTCTTGTGGCCTCTCCGGTTGCGGAGCACAGGCTCCGGACGCGCAGGCTCAGTGGCCACGGCTCACGGGCCCAGCCGCTCCGCGGCATGTGGGATCTTCCTGGACCGGGGCACGAACCCGTGTCCCCTGCATCGGCAGGCGGACTCTCAACCACTGCGCCACCAGGGAAGCCCAGGAGTCTGTGTTTAACACCCAGGCAGTGGGAGAAAGCCGACCAGGTGGAGCTGATGTGGGGGGCTTCCTGGTTCCATTCGCCTCCAGTGGGCCTCCTTCCCCCGTGGCCTCAGCAGCCGTGTCCTCCTCCCCCCAGAGACGGCCAGGGCAGGCCACGTGGTGGGTCAGTGAAAACCCAGGCCTTCTGTGTGTCTATGTTTTCACATGGGAGGTGGGTCATGGAGAGACAGACAAGGCGCCCAAGAGGAGAACCCCCGGCTTCTCAGACGGGTTCTTCTGACTCCCGGAAACTTGCTTTTGCGTTCCCAGGCCCCGCATCACCCTGGTCTCCTTCAGGCTGTTGAAGAGACCTTGGCTTTTGATGCAGCGTATGGCGGCAACAGTCATTTCTAGGTGTGTCTCTCTGAGATCTCGAGATGCCTGTGCTCTGAGTAACGCAGCGGCAGTGAGGAGAGCCTGCAACGGGCCTGCCAGAGCAGGTGGAGGAATCCCGGTGGGAGAGGGGATGTCTCAACCAGGTGGAAAGGAGTCATTTTGTCATGAGAAGAATTGGAAGATGAGACTGATGATCTGAATGAGGAGGGCCCTGCCTAAACCCCTCAGGCCTCCTCTGCTCTCAGGGCCACACACCACCCCCACCTTCCGACCCACCTCACTGTCTCCCTTCCAGGCCACTTGTGTGCCATTCTCCTTTCCTGCCCACCACTGGCCTCTGCCTATGCTGCTCCCTCCTTCTTTAACACTGTTCCCTCTCTCATCCCCTTGTTACTTTCTACTCATCCTTCAGAAACCAGCTGGGTCATCACATCCTCAGGAAAGCATTCCCTGTCCTCCCAACGCACATCTGGATTTCCCCACTGTGAAGCCCTCAAGGGCACCCCGGACCCTCTCTCACACCCTGTACCTCTGTTTCCACACCTTGTAGGGTTGCAGTGTTTATCCCTGCAGTTGTTTCTCCTTGGTTTTCTCTCCCGCCAGTCCATAAGCTCCATGAGGACGGGAACGGAGCTGGCTTTAGCTCATCACTGCATCCTTGGTGCTTTGCATAGTGCCCAGCACACAGTAGGTGCTTAAAGAATATTTGCTGAGAGACTTCCCTGGTGTAGCAGTGGTTAAGACGCCATGCTCCCAATGCAGGGGGCCCGGGTTTGGCCCTTGGTCAGGGAACTAGATCCCACATGCATGCCACAACTAAGAGTTCGCATGCCACAACTAAGGAGCCAGTGAGCTGCAACTAAGGAGCCTGCCTCTCACAACTAAGAAGCTCATGTGCCACAACTAGCCTGCTGCAACTAAGACCCGGCACAACCAAATAAATAATTTTTTTTTTTTTAAAGAATGTTTGCTGAATGAAGGAAAGGAGATGAATAGTTGCACCCTCTAAAAGCAGAAGATGCTGCTTTGGAGGGAGTGAGCTCCCCAACATCAGGAGCATTCAAATACAACTGGACGTTTGTCTAGAGAGAACATTTGTGTAGAGAGGAGTCAAGCATGATATGCATGTCCCAGATGAGCTTTCAGGTCCCCTTTGATCCCAAGAAACTTGAGGGCTGGGGAACCCGCGATGGAGCGGCATGCTGGCTGTTGTCTGAGAGGCCCGCGTTGACAACTGGCTCAAGAGACATTTGTGGATGTCACTCTAAGCGCTTTTCCCCATGATTTCATGTTTTCCTCCATCAACTTTCATTTTCTCATCTTAAAAATAGGATGATACCAAGCATGCCCCAAACATTGGGGTGATTGTGTGTAAAAATGCTTTCATGCTGTCCTCAGCTAGGTTTCCTAGACGCAGAGCCTGGGAAGGGCTTCTTGTGAAAGTGATTTGTTAGGGGCGTGTTCTCAGGAAAAGGGGGTTGAAGGACACAGGTCGGGCAGAGAAAGAAAGTGATGGAAGAGTATGGTCTTGACTGGTGATTATCTTAACCTGTTCCCTTTGGGGGACCTCTAGAGAGTGAATTGTATCGTGGAGCTGGTTGCATCTTGAGACAAGAGGACTAACTTTCTGTAGCTCATAGGAGTCAGGAGTCATTGGGTGCTGGGTGCTCTGAGGGGCACGTGACCTCCCAGGCAAGCAGCCTGCATTTGGCCGAGGACAAGAAAAGGGCAGCTGAGACTTTAGAAGCCAGTACTCACAGAGGCTGGAGACAGGTGCACCAGAGGGTGTGATGGAGATCTGGGTGGGCTCCGGAAGCCTCCACTCTACATATTCATGGTCACTGGGACCAGAAGGGGTCAGCCTTGATGTCAGGTGTCCCATTGTGCCACCAAGGAAGTGGAAGCTTGGAGGCTTTCAACGACTTGTCCAAAGCCTCCCAGTTCAGCCATGGGTGGAAGCTGAACTTGAACTCAGTTGTCTGCCTCCAAACCTCTTGCCCTGTTCAATCCTGCTCCGGACGCTGAGGCTCCCCTGGCGGGAGGAGGGACTGGTCAGCAGGGGAATCTGGGAGCACCACGGGATGGGGCACAACAGGGGCTCCCTCCTTGGGGCAAGAGCCATGGTGTTTCCTCCAGACTCTCAGCATCAGGGTGTCAACCAATCTCAGTGGAGCTCTTGCAAGCTCAGCCCTTCTGGTTCCCACAAAGGAGTCCAAATAGGCAGGTGAATGAGAGCTGCTAAGAGGCTACCCTGAGCCCCCATTGAAATGAAAAGGGAACCGACTGATGGTACAAACCACAGGCATTTCCTGACTGAGTGGGAGGGAAATCAAGCCCAGGGCTACCGGGGTCCCTGTACATGTGGGTGCCTAGGTGCACACCCCCTCACAGCACACACGCGTGCACATGCACGCACAGCCGTACACCAAGACGCTTGCTCAGGCACCACCCTTGCAGGCAAGCTCACGACTGCACACAAGCACACACTCCCTGTCACTCAGCCCTGCAGCCGCACACACTGAAACACACACTTACCCTTCAAAGGCACCCACACACTTATGCGTGCAGACACACATCCAGACACCAATATGCATCCCTGCCTCGCCTCCATCACAGGCACGAACAGGCACGTTCAGAAGGACATACAGGAACGCACACGCGGCCACACGTGCGCGCCACTCAAGGAGTCACACATGTACTCTTGTGCATATTTGTTCAATGATCAGAACCAGAGAGCAGTTAACGTGTGCCCGGCGCTGTCTAGGCGTGCGGAGACATGGACTCACAGACACACATTCAAACGTATCTGTGCACATACACATGCATACTCAAGCATACACACAGTCTCAAAGGCAGACACATATATGCACACTCACACACACGTAGACAACAAATACACACAACTGCTCTCCAGGCACACAGCCAGGTTTTTTTTTTTTCCCCAGCTTTATTGAGATATAATTGGCCACACACAGTTTGATTTCTCAGTGAGTGAAAATAACAAGGGGTGTTGTTTCTTGAGATGTCTTGCCTTGGTGGCCTCTTCCTGCCGCCCCCTCCCTCATCCTTTCTCCCTTTCCTGCTCTCCCTTCCCCTTTCATCCCTCCTCTCCTTCTTTCTTCTCCCAAAGTCTGTCTCCTGTTTTACTCAGGAGATGGGTGGCTACAACCCTGTTACAGTTATAAGAAATTCAACCTGAAAATCTGTGGGCTTGGATTTCTTTCTTCTCTGGCGTTGCTCCAACACTTTTTCTTTCTTTTTTTTACTGAAGTATAGTTGATTTACGATATTGTGTTAGTTTCAGGTGTACAGCAGAGTGATTCAGTTATACATACATTTTTTTCAGATTCTTTTGCATTTTAGGTTATTACAAGATATTGAATATAGTTCCCTGTGCTATACAGCAGGTCCTAGTTGATTATCTATTTTATATATAGTAGTGTTTATATGTTAATCCTAAACTCCTAATCTATCTCTCCCTCTCCCTCTCCCCTTTGGTAACTGTAAGTTTGTTTTCTATGTCTGTGAGTCTGTTTCTGTTCTGTAAATAAATTCATTTGTATCATTTTTTAGAGCCCATGTATAAGTGATACCATATGATACTTGTCTTTCTCTATCTGGCCCACTTCACTCAGTATGGCAATCTCTAGGTCCATCTATGCTGCTACAAATAACAATATTTCATTCCTTTTTATGGCTGAGTAATATTCCATCACACACACACACACACACACACACACACACACACACACACACACTACATCTTCTTTATCCATTAGTCTGTTGGTAGACACTTCGCCAAACCCTTTTTTGTTCAGATCAACCTGACTGCTTTTAGCTGAGGGTAGGGCCAGATGCTGATGACATTCTGGAAAAAAAAAAAAAAAAAAAGTAAAATCTGTCCTGGAACCCAAAGTTTGAAGAATTTGGTTGGAAAGCTAGAAGGACGAGAAAAGGATCTAATCTTTGGCCACAGGGTACACCTTTTGCCCCAACTGTCAGACCCAATCCCCTCACCTTAGGAAGAAAGGATTGAGGCTGTGGAAGACGCAGAAACTTTGCTTAGGCAAGGGCTTGTACCCAGGTGTCTCTGTATCCTGTTCTGAGCAATTTTCCTCACACCAGGCATACCAACCAACGGTCTAATGGGGCTGGATGATGAAGATGATGGTGGTGATAATGATGATGGTGATGTTGGTAATGGTGACACTGATGATGGTGATGATGATGTTGATGATGGTGATGTTGATGATGGTGATGTTGATAATGGTGATGGTGATAATGATGATGGTGATGTTGATAATGGTGATGTTGATAATGGTGATGGTGATGATGGTGATGTTGATGATGGTGATGGTGATAATGGTGACACTGATGATGGTGATGGTGATGATGGTGATGTTGATGATGGTGATGGTGATAATGATGTTGGTGATGTTGATAATGGTGATGGCAGTGATGCTGGTGATAATGATGACGATGGTATTAGTGGTGGTGATGAGGGTACCAACTCACATATAGTATCTACTTCATGCCAGGCTCTCTTCTACACTCTTTAGTGAATTATTACCCACACTTTCAGATGAGGCAGCTAAGGCACAGAGGTGACATCACTTGCTCAGGATCACATAACTAGTAATAATGGCTGGCAAATTCAGAGAAGGTATTGCCTTGACTCATAAATGCTCCGTAGGCAGGACGCTAGACCGGAGAGGGCCTGGGGAGACCGCCCCACCCCATGGGGTCACTGTACCGACAGGGCATCTGGAGTCCAGGGGAAGGGACTTCCTCAGGTCACCCAGTAAGGCAGCAGCAGAGTCTCTTTCAGGGAGAGTTCCAGGGCTGACACTTAACAAAGCCAGGACTCTTCAAGATGGAGAGCCCCACTTTACAGAAAGCAGAAAGCCACAGTTACAGTCAACTCCAGTCTGGACGAAAGCATTGACGTCCTCTAAAATTGATCCACGGTCAAGGCAGCCGTTCAGTTCTGTCCAGGACCCCAGCAAGTGCAGTGTACAGCGTGGGGAGAGACCAGTTGCCATAGTGAGCATTCAAAATGAGGGACTTCCCTGGCGGTCCAGGGGTTAAGGCTCCGCGCTTCACTGCAGGGGGCGCCGGTAGGATCCCATGTGCTGCAAAGCGCAGCCAGAAAAAAAATGGAGGTCATGCCCCCACCTTCTGTGCAAAAAGAGACACAGGACTGGATTCTTGGGTACCTTGGTTTTGCCTACGGTTATGATTTGAGATGACCCAAGAATGCTCATCCCCTGTATCTTCCCCTTCTAATTCCTGACATTCCACCATTTAAGGTTCATTCCTCTGTGTCCTGATAACCATCACAGCCATCATACACTGCCAGGTGCCTCACATACCTCATCTCATTGGATCCTGGGAGGGAGGCTTCCTCGTTACACAAATACAGAGACTGAGGCCCTGAAAAGGGCTGCATCTTGATCAAAGACCCCAGCTAGTAATGGTCAAGCCAAGATGGGGGCCCAGGTTTGTTAGAATTCAGGAGTTTCTCCCTTTACTGGGGCAGCCACCGGTAACTTGGGGTCCTCCTGGGTATGACTTCTGCCTCTAGAAGTAGGGTGGCGTGGAACATTCATGTGGGATGCCTCCAGGTGTGTGTGAGTCTGGGGGCATGAAGAATGGTAATATAGAAGGTGAAGCACTGGAGGAACTAGGAAGCTGCCTAATGGGGACACACAGAACCCGGCACAGAGCCTCAGGGCAGCGACCTCCTGACAGGGTTGCAAGTCAGAAAAACAAACCAGGTTCCCAGTGCGTCTTTCTTTGACAGACAAGCCATAGATCAAAAGACAAATGGACACAGATTTTAATCAACTTTTTTAGCTAAAGAAGGGTTTGTGTTTGGTTTTTAATTAAAAAAAAATCTAAGGGCTTCCCTGGTGGCACAGTGGTTGAGGGTCCGCCTCCCGATGCAGGGGACGCGGGTTCATGCCCCGGTCCGGGAAGATCCCACATGCCGCGGAGCGGCTGGGCCCGTGGGCCGTGGCCGCTGAGCCTGCGCGTCCAGAGCCTGTGCTCCGCTGCGGGAGAGGCCACAACAGTGAGAGGCCCGTGTACCGCAAAAAAAAAAAAATCTAAGAAATACGTGCTTACAATAAGTAGTGAAGTGACTATGGGTCGGGGGAGCATCCCAGGCAGAGGGAACAGCAGGTGCAAAGGCCCAGGTTTGGATTGTACTTGACCTGTTTGAGCGACAGCACAGGGGAGAATGTGGCTAGAGCCTAGGGGGCCCAAGAAGCGTGGTGGGAGGTGAGGGACCAGGTAGCCAGGTTGTGCCTGAGCTGAGATCTACAGGGTGAGGAGGGGTTAACAAGGTGCAGAGGGAATAGCATGGCCGGGGGGTGGGGGGACCTCATTCCCACTGGGTTTAGTGATCCAAGAATTCAAAGAAAAACTTTATATAATTGATGATGGGAGCTCACATTTCTTTGGTACCTTATTATATTTCGAACCTCTTTTGCAAGAGCACACTTTATCTCATTTTTTATCTTAACATACCCCTGGGAGGTAGAGATAATTACCCCATTTTATAGATAAGATAACTGAGGCTCAGGAAGTTTAAGTGTTTTTTTTTTTTCCCCTCAAGGTCACCAGGCTTGTGGAATTGCAGGAACGAAGCTTGAACCTGAGCTGATCCCAGGCTTGTTCTACTACAAATTTTATTTTTTAATTTATTTTGGCTGCCCTGGGTCTTAGTTGCAGCATGCGGGATCTAGTTCCCCGACCAGGGATCGAACCCAGGCCCCCTGCATTGGGAATGCGGAGTCTTAGCCACTGGACCACCAGGGATGTCCCTACAAATTTTATTTCTAATGCCCAGAAGATAACATTCAAACCCTTGAGAAGACCCAGGACATTAGCTTCTTTAAGTTGTGTTTTTATTTTATTTATGTGCTTAATTTTTAAAAATAGAGGAGAATTCCCTGGTAGTCCAACGGTTAGGAATCTGTGCTCCCACTGCAGGGGGCAAGGGTTCTATCTTTGGTTGGGGAACTAAGATCCTGCATGCCATGGTGTGCCAGAAAAACAAAAAAATTTTTTTCTTAATAAAAAAAACTATTAAAAAAATAAAAAATAAAAAAATAGATAAGACATTCTCAGGGAATAACAATCCAGATGTATAAAAGGGTTTACAGTAAAAGTGTCCTCCCACCCCCTGCCCTTTGCTCAAGTGGATTATTTCTTTGATCTTTTTTGAAGGTTGAGAGGAACACACTTTTAACACTGGTGGAATGTAGCTTTATAAGTTTTGGTTGCAAAGGTAAAATTTTATTTCAACTGGTAGAATTCTTTGGCCCTGGAAGCACTAACTGTTTTCCAAAACGAACCCAAGAGCCTTAAAGTATTTGGCTTTCTCCCTGTTTCTGCCTTTTGAAATTAGATGTATATAAATGCCAGAGGTGGAATTTAATATCATTAGAAAACAAATGACTTCCAAGTACAAAACGAAGTAAAAAGGATATTTCCTCTCCTGGAGATGATGATTTTTAATAGCATTTCCTTGGATCAATAAAGGATGGAGAAGCTGATGGGCCTGAAAGGAGCCAAGTCAGCCTCTGCTCTCCTGGGCTTGTCAATGCCTCCCACCTTATTTATTGTCAAACTGGAAGGAAAGCAATTATCTGTTGCCAGTCCCAAGTCAGAAAGCCTTTCTTTCCTTCCCTCGCTCCCTCCCTCCTTCCTCCCCCACCCCCTTCCTTCCCTCGGTAGGGGAGGAAAACACTTTTCCTTTACCCTCTTATGTGCTGTTTGTGCAGCCTGCAAATTAGACTGACAAAGACAGATTAACAGGAGAAAAAGGCATATGTTCCTTCATTGACGCTAATATTTTTACATGTTTGGGGGCTTCACAGGAAAAAAAGTGAAAACCCAAAGAAGTGGTTAGACTTGGGGGGCTTATCCACCATTTTAACACAGGACAATAAATGGTGGTGAAGTGACTAGACAAAAGGGAAAGGAGTTGGGGCTACTAAGGGCGGTAAACTGCCGGAAGGTAAATATACCCAGGGTGGGGAAGCTAATGGAAGATAAGGGTAATTTCAATCAGGTTTGTTTATGCAGTCTCATCTTGATCTCTGCTGATAAAGGCTGTTCTCCTCCTCCTGGTATGAGTTGGAGGTGGGGAGGTGGGGTACCTCACAAGGAGAATTCATGTCACCTTTACGAAGGGAAATTTATGCCCTGCTTTTAGACAGAAAGATAAGGGGGGAGGTGGTGGCAGAGAGTTTTTCCTGTGTCTGCTGCTTCTCACTTGCCTTCAGCTCAAAATAATCTTTATGCCAAAGTGGCATTTATTTTTTCTTTCTTTCTTTTTTTTTTTTTGGCGGTACTCGGGCCCCTCTCTGTTGTGGCCTCTCCCATGCGGAGCACAGGCTCCGGACGTGCAGGCTCGGCGGCCATGGCTCACGGGTCCAGCCGCTCCGTGGCATGTGGGATCTTCCCGGACTGCGGCACGAACCCGTGTCCCCTGCATCGGCAGGCAGACTCTCAACCACTGCGCCACCAGGGAAGCCCCGAAGTGGCATATTCTTGAGGGTGGCATATTCTGATTACCTTAACTAACTTCCTTCCTCCCTTCCTTCCTCCCTTCCTTCCTTCCTTCCTTCCTTCCTTCTTCCCTTCCCTCTTTCCTTTCTGGCTCCTGCTTTCTCCTTCCTTCCCTTGTGACCTTATTTTTCAGTGACTGTGACAGCACTGGTGGGACTATCCCTTCAGAGACAACCTCCATCATGCCACCCTCCCTTCCCAGGGATACTCCAGAGGCTCCCTTCTCAGGAAAGGGTTAAAGGCGAATCCCTGGTCCTCCCCTTCCAAGCTCCTCTGCTTCAGCCCCTCAGCCCCAGGCTAGTGGCCCCGTGGCCCCCAGGGTGGACCTTGCCTGTCCCGTCCTCTGACCTTTGCACGAGCCGCTCTCCTCCCAGCTGCCGTCCGGCATTCCCGCTTCCTCCTCTGTGCTCAATCACCTACTTCTCCTGACTAGCTCAACCACTTCTGGAAACTGCTTTAAAACGTTTTCCCACTCTAGCCCTGGGAGTTTCCCCTCCTGTCTGGGGCTGGGCAGCAGTTGAGAGAATTAGGAATGAAACCCAGCTCTGAAAAGTTCTACTTAGTGATTTTGAGGCAGCCGCTCCTGCATCTGAATCTCGTTTCCTCATCTGTAAGCTGAGCGCTGTGACTGGCCATCTCCTGGGGCGCCAGGGCCCTGGGTGTCTCTGGATCTGAGGAAGCTTCGCATTTCCTGGAGCCGGGATTCCTGTGGGAAGGGCTCACCAGACTCTGTGGACCCTGGTCCTCCCCGCCAGACCACCCTCGCTGATAGGCTCTTCCCCACAAAAACCTCAACGAGGCAATTTTCCTTCCACCGAGAACCTTCTGGATTCACATTCCAAACCCTGCCTGCCAGAGGTCACCTCACCTCAGTGTTTCTGACACGGAGAATCTGAGGGAGAAAGGGACCTTGGCAAGAGGGGAGGCCAGGGTGACAGCAGGGAGGTTTGCTGACCGTGTGGATGAGGCAGCGTATGAAGACCCTAGTGAAGTGTCCTTCGTCTATCTGGGCACCCATCTCTCCACTCAGTCAGCACGTGCCCATCACACGTGTCTTGTGTGCCAGGTATGTGCTGGGGGTACGACGTCACAGGATAGATGTGGCCAGAGACGGATGCAGCCAAATGGAAAGTTCTGTCCATACAGTGATGTTAAGTGACACGAAGGGGACACCTGGAAACCCTGACCCCGTGGCATTTCACTCAGGACCTTAACCAGGTGTGAAAATTGAAGAAGAAGATGTGTCTTTTCCTGTTTATTTGCAGGGGTTCCTTGTAGACTCTGGATACCAATCCTTTTCTGTTTTCTACGTTGCAAACATCTCCCAGTCTCTGGTTTGCCCATTCATTCATTGTGGTATCTTTCCTGTATGTTTTGTATTTTAATATAGTCACGTATCCATATTATTCTTTAAGGTCAGCACACTGTGTGTGTGTGTGTGTGTGTGTGTGTGTGTGTGTGTGTGTTTAAATAAACTCTTACCTATCTGAGGTAATAATGATACTTTCCTCTGAAAGTTTTAAAGTTTCTCTTTTCTTTTAGATCAGTTACCCATTTGTCAGGTGGCGGTGTGTGTGTGTGTGTGTGTGTGTGTGTGTGTTAGGAATCTGATTTTATTTTACTTTTTGTATGGATAGCCAGTTGCTCAGAAACACTTTTTAAAATTGTGATAAAATTTCTATAACATAAAATTCACATTTAAATGGGTAAGCCACGTTTACGTGCACAGGTCAGTGGTATTGAATGCATTCACCGTGTTGTGCCAGCCTCACTACTATCTAGTTCCAGAGTCCAGGAGGAGACCATGTATCCATTCAGCAGTCACTCTCACTCTCCCTTCCCAGCTCCTGGCAACCTCTTATTTGCCTTCTGTCTCTGTGAGTTTGCCTCTTTTGGGTATTTCCTATAAACTGAGTCATACAATACAAGGCCTTTCGTGTCTGACTTATTTCACTCAGCATAATGTTTTCAAGGTTCATCCATGTGGTAGTGTGAATCAGTATTTCATTCCTTTTTATGCCGAATAATACTCCATTGCATGGATGTACCACGTTTTATTTATCCAGTCATTGCTTGAAGGACACTTGGGTTGCTTCCACTTTTCTGCTACTGTAAATAGCAATGCTATGAACATTCCTGTACAAATTTTTGTTTGCACACCTGTTTCCAATTCTTTTGGGTCCAGCAACACTTTCTGAAGTCTGTTCTTCCCCTGCTGATCTGCAGTCCCACTTCTGGTCGACACTGAGTTTCCACATGTGTGTGGGTCTCTTTCTATGCTCCTTATTCTGTCCCCGTGGTCCAAAAATCCATCCTGGCACCAACCCTACACTGTTAGAGTGATGCTGAAGCTTTCCAGCACATACTTATGGCTCTTTTTCCTCCCACCTAGAGACCTTTGCACATGGCTCTGCTTGGGTCACTCTCCCTCAAGTCTTCATCTAGCCAACTCCTCCTTCTCCTGGTCTCAAGGTCCTGTGCACCCTGTATTTATCCCTCAGAGCCCTGATCACAATGGTCCTGAAATCATTGATTGGGTGGGTCTTGGTTTAATGTCTGGGCTGCAGACTCCTCCAGGGCTATAATGCTGTCTCGCTTGTTTGCCTGGATGTCCTCAGCTTGAAGAACAGGGGCTGACAGATAGTAGGGTCCCAATAAGTATTTGTTAAAAGAATGAAGGAGGTAAGGGAGAAAGGTCTTCTGGCCCCAGAGCACTTTGGTCATACCTAGAGAGAAGGTTGAACGAAATTACTTAAATTGCCTGTGCCTCGGCTTTCTTCCCTGGAAAATGGGGATGTGATTAGGGTGTGCAGAGGATGAAGTGAGCTCAGGTGTGTTCGAGGCGCTTGGAGCAAAGCCTAGCAAGTGATCAGAGCTACCTGCGTTTACCTGCCCCGCACTTCGCCTCCGTGAACTCCTCGAACTCCGGTGATGATCCTGTAGGCTCTAAAGCCTTTTCTCTAACAGTTGTCCCATTTTGATTTTGCCCCTCCTATGAACTAGTCATCTTATTCCCGTTCAGTATATGTTGCAAAGGAGTCTCAGATGGGAAGAACGACTCATCTAAGGCCTTAAACCTAGAAGCCCTGATCCCAAAGCTAACGTATGTAATCTTGAAGCTGTTTTCCAGCTCAGCGATCCAGTCGCTGGAACTGCCAGTTAGATTTTGAGAACTATATATAGCTCCTCCCAAAACAAAACAAGACCAAACAACAACAACAGCAACAACAAAAAACCCTTCCAGATCCATAGTATTGACTTAAATTATTTTTATTTTATTGTTACTGAAATAGGTATAAACCTGAAATTAAGCAGGAAGTCCTCATGCTCAGAGCTCTATAAACAAACCATAAAACCAAAACAAAATTTCTACGTAGATACAAACACAACCTCAAAACCAATAGAATCCAAACTAACAGCATTAAATTAATGTGACTGATGATGTGTTGCTGAAATCAAATCTCTTGCACCAAGTTTAATGGTAGCAGAGTGATGTTTTTACATGTCTCATCTCCTGTGTCATCATCTTCTTTTTTCTTAACATCTTCATTGGAGTATAAATGCTTTACATTGTTGTGTTAGTTGCTGCTGTATAACAAAGTGAATCAGTTATACGTATACATATATCCCCATATCCCCGCCCTCTTGCATCTCCCTCTCACCCTCCCTATCCCACCCCTCTAGGTGGTCACGAAGCACCGAGCTGATCTCCCTGTGCTATGCAGCTGCTTCCCACTAGCTATCTATTTTACACTTGGTAGTGTATATATGTCCATGCCACTCTCTCACCTCTTCCCAGCTTACCCTTCCCCCTCCCCGTGTCCTCAAGTCCATTCTCTATGTCCGTGTCTTTATTCCTGTCCTGCCCCTAGGTTCTTCAGAACAATTTTTTCGTTTTTTTTTTTAAGGAACAAGGATGTATTGTATAGCATGGGGAATTACAGCCTTTTTTTTTTTTTAACATCTTTATTGGAGTATAATTGCTTTACAACGGTGTGTTAGCTTCTGCTCTATAACAAAGTGAATCAGCTATACATATACATATATCCCCATATCCCCTCCCTCTTGCATCTCCCTCCCACCCTCCCTATCCCACCCCTCTAGGTGGTCACAAAGCACCGAGCTGATCTCCCTGTGCTATGCGGCTGCTTCCCACTAGCTATCTATTTTACATTTGGTAGTGTATATATGTCCATGCCACTCTCTCACTTCGTCCCAGCTTACCCTTCCCCCTCCCCGTGTCCTCAAGTCCATTCTCTACATCTGCATCTTTATTCCTGTCCTAGGTTCTTCAGAACCTTTTTTTTTTTAGATTCCATATATATGTGTTAGCATATGGTATTTGTTTTTCTCTTTCTGACTTACTTCACTCTGTATGACAGTCTCTAGGTCCATCCACCTCACTACAAATATCTCAATTTCAATTCTTTTTATGGCTGAGTAATATTCCATTGTATATATGTGCCACATCTTCTTTATTCATTCGTCTGTCGATGGACACTTAGGTTGCTTCCATGTCCTGGCTATTGTAAATAGAGCTCCAATGAACACTGAGGTACATGATTCTTTTTGAATTATGGTTTTCTCAGGGTATATGCCCAATAGTGGGATTGCTGGGTCATATGGTAGTTCTATTGTTAGTTTTCTAAACTGTTCTCCATAGTGGCTGTATCAATATACATTCCCACCAACAGTGCAAGAAGGTTCCCTTTTCTCCACACCATCTCCAGCATTTATAGTTTGCAGATTTTTTGATGATGGCCATTCTGACCAGTGTGAGGTGATACCTCATTTTAGTTTTGATTTGCATTTCTCTAATGATTAGTGATGTTGAGCATCCTTTCATGTGTTTGTTGGCAACCTGTATATCTTCTTCGGAGAAATGTCTATTTACGTCTTCTGCCCATTTTGGGATTGGGTTGTTTGTTTTTTTGATACTGAGCTGCATGAGCTGCTTGTATATTTTGGAGATTAATCCTTCGTCAGTTGCTTTGTTGGCAAATATTTTCTCCCATTCTGAGGGTTGTCTTTTTGTCTTGTTTATGGTTTCCTCTGCTGTGCAAAAGATTTTAAGTTTCATCAGGTCCCATTTGTTTATTTTGGTTTTTATTTCCATTCCTCTAGGAGGTGGGTCAAAAAGGATCGTGCTGTGATTTATGTCATAGAGTGTTGTGCCTAAGTTTTCCTCTAAGAGTCTTATAGTGTCTGGCCTTACATTTAGGTCTTTAATCCATTTTGAGTTTATTTTTGTGCATGGTGTTAGGGAGTGTTCTAATTTCATTCTTTTACGCGTAGCTGTCCAGTTTTCCCAGCACTGCTTATTGAAGAGGTTGTCTTTTCTCCACTGTATATTCTTGCCTCCTTTATCAAAGATAAGTTGACCATATGTGCATAGTTTTATCTCTGGGCTTTCTATCCTGTTCCATTGATCTATATTTCTGTTTTTGTGTCAGTACCGAACTCTTTTGATTACTGTAGCTTTGTAGTATAGTGTGAAGTCAGGGAGCCTGAGTCCTCCAGCTCCGTTTTTCTTCCTCAAGATTGCTTTGGCTATTCAGGGTCTTCTGTGTTTCCATACAAATTGTGAAATTTTTTGTTCTAGTTCTGTGAAAAATGCCAGTGGTAGTTTGATAGGGATTGCATTGAATCTGTAGATTGCTTTGGGTAGTATAGTCATTTTCACAATGTTGATTCTTCCAATCCAAGAACATGGTATATCTCTCCATCTGTTTGTATCATCTTTAATTTCTTTCATCAGTGTCTTATAGTTTTCTGCATACGTGTCTTTTGTCTCCTTAGGTAGGTTTATTCCTAGGTATTTTATTCTTTTTGTTGCAGTGGTAAATGGGAGTGTTTCCTTAATTTCTCTTTCAGATTTTTCATCATTAGTGTATAGGAATGCGAGAGATTTCTGTGCATTAATTTTGTATCCTGCTACTTTACCAAATTCATTGATTAGCTCTAGTAGTTTTCTGGTAGCATCTTTAAGATTAGAATTACTGTCATAGTTTCCTTTAAAAAAAAAAACAAACAAACTCATTTATTATCCAGTTTGATGGGCTGAGCAATTTAAACAATCCATTCTCAAATGCAATAATGAAAATTGGGAAATAATACACTTGGTATGACATCACTCATTGTATATTTACAGTGATACTCACCACGAATGAACTATTACAAGTGACTTCTCCAAAGACAATCATGGAGCATTTTATGCTTTTGCAAAGTATTTATTGTACTGATTGCCATGGAACTCCTCCTTCCTGAGCCACTGTGTGGGGTTGATGATTCAATTCTCCCACTGTTTACTCCACTGTGCCCATCAGGAAACTTTGTTCTCCCAAGCTCCAAGACCTCACCTGGCCCCCTGCAGCCTCTGTGTATCCTTCAAGTATTCATTCAGGCCTCTGTTCTTTTCTCATTAGCACGAAACAATTAAAATTATACACCACACCCAGGCTCTGTGCCATTTTCATGGTGTCAAATTATAGTTCCAATGCATTAAAATACTTGAGAAGCTAATTTCTTAGTCTCTGAAATTGAAGTTCAATGGCAGATGATCCTGGCAAAAGAAAATGTTGAGTTTTGCACCAGCAAAATAGATGGTCTGGGAGCCCAAGAAGTGAGGTGACCGTCGTGGTTACCAGTGTAGGACTAAATGAGCCGGATGTACCTGCATCAACTCACCAGAGTGAATGGTTGTCATACAGGCCACAGAAGCACAAACTCTGAAATAGATTTTTTTTTTCTTTAGTTTCCTTCTAAAATAATTCTAGTAGAGAACCCCAGGGCGTGTATAGAGTCCTGTCTGAGAAACTCTGGGCCCAAAGACCACTAAGTCTGCGAACAAACCCGGGCAGGGGCCGCGCTAGGTGCCCAGTGACCAGCCCCTCCAGTCGGGAGCTCAGGACTTGGAGGACTTGGGTCGGGGGGAGCTCAGAACTTGACGGGGGGGTGGGGGGGCTCCAGCGAGAGCAGCTCCAGCCCGCAGGCCTGTCGCTGTCTACCTCTGCGCCCTTCCTTCCCCAGGAAACAAATGGTAGATCAGACCTCCCAGGCTCTCCGCTCCCCCCGTGTTTGGCGGGGCGCCAGGGCACCGGGGCCCCTTCCTGCGGTAAGGGGAGACAGACCCCACCCCACCCTCCGATGCTCCGGGTCCCCGCCACCCCTCCCCCACCCCTCCCCCACCCCTCCCCCACCACGTGCAGGCCCGGGAAGGCAAAGAGGCCCAGCCACCGTCACCAGGGATTTTCTTTTCTTTTTTTTGCTGGTTTCAGGCTTTTTTCTGCCTGAGTGAAAATGAAACAAACACCCCCTGCGCCTCCCCGCCACCAGACACACACGCACACCGGCAGTCGTGCACTCGTGCGCCCAGCCTCCCAGCCGCCGTGTCCGGGGCGGGACCCTCTCTGCACAAACAGCCGCGGGCCGGGCCGAGCGGGGAGCGCGCCGCCCGCTGCCCAACGCCCGCCCGCTTCCTCGCGCCTCTGCCCGCCGCGCGCTGCCCGCCGCCCCGGAGGAGCGCCCGGCGGCCGGCCGGCCCGAGCGCAGGCGGCACACCCCGCCCCGGCACGCCCCGCCGGGCTCGGGCAGAGGCAGCGCGCCGACTGTTCGGGCAGCCGAGGACGACGCCGGGGCCGGGAGCCGAGGCGCAGGTCAGCCCCGAGCGCGCCCAGCTTCTGCGGATCAGGTGGGTCCCGCGGGGCGCCGCCCGAGCCCCCAGAGGCCGCGAGCCGAGCCCGGCCCGGCCCTGGGCGGCGGGCGCCGAGTGAGGGCGGCGCGGGGAGAGGACGGGCCACCGCGCTGGCCCTGCCCTGTTGCTGCCCTGCCTGTGTCCCCGCTTTTGTTCTTGTCGCTACCACTGCGCCCTACTCCGACCCCGTTTCTGTCCCCGCCTCTGCCCAGCCTTCCAGACTCGGGCCAGAAGGGCCGCGGGGTGGGCTTCCCACGGGGTTCGCGAGGTGGAGGCGGGAGAGGGCAGGCTCAGGGGGCGCGGAGCTGGACCACCGAGGAAGTCTCGAAAGGAGAGAGGGTTCTGCCCCCGTGTATGGAGCAGGGTGGGGGAAGGGCTCCATCGCCCAGGACCAGATGGGAAGAGGATGCCTCCGGGAAGGGGGAGCCTGGGAGGGTGAAGTGAGGGGCGCAGGAACCCCCGAGAGCCGGGGCACGGAGCGGGAGAGGTCGGGGAGCTCAGAGAGCCGAGGAGCAACCCAACACCCAGCACCGGTAAAGTTTCAAACGTTGTAACTTTGGCAGCTACCAGGCCTGCTGCATCGGGGTGATGGGAGGCGAAGCCCTTCAGGTCTTCAAACCACCACGTTCCCACTCAAAGGGACACCACTCCGCGTTTGAAAATGGCAGAAAAACAGCTAAACAGAGTGATTGCACAAACTCTTGAAAGGCGTCCAAGAAACAGTAAAGTGGAAAAAAATGTCAGCGCGCGAAGAGAGAAAGCAGAGCGACTTGAGATTCCCCAATCTTCCCGCGGGCCAGGGAGGGAGGGAGGGAGGCGCGGAGGCTGTCGGCGAGCTCGCTCCTCCCCCAGGAGAGACCCGAGACCCCGGCGGCTGCGTTTGTAGCTCTGCTTGTCGTTTGCGCTCCTTCTGGCCGCTGAGCAGGCCTTGCTGCCTCCTTCATTTACTTAGAAATAGGTGGGTCTCAGGGGGCAGGAAGTACGGGGTGAGGGTGGGGGGAGTCCTGGCCTCGCTGCCTCCTAGCCGGGAAACCCTTTCCCAGGGAGAGCCTCAGTTTCCATAACTACGAAATAGAGATACTGCAGTGAGTAAAGAAATGCCAAGTGCCAAGGGGCTGTGTATGTGCGTGTGTGTGGGCGCGCGTGTGTACGTAGGGGAAGGATGTGGATGGTCTGTTGTACTTCTGCGCTTCTTTGGCTAAACTCAGCACTTTTTACCTTGCTCGGAGTTAATTCTGGGTGTACCTTGCCTCCCCTACCAGGCTGGGGGGCAGGTGCAGATTCCCAGTTATTGTTACATGTAACAGGTACGCAATGACTGAATAAGGCAGAGCTGAAAAAGTCCCTAGGGTTTACCCGGTCAGGGAGATTTAAAACTCTGCCCCAGAGAAGACTAGGGTCCTCGCTCAAGGGGCACCATGGTGGGGGAGGGGAGCCTAGGCGGCAGGGCTCTGGTCCTTACCTTCCCTCTTCCAGGCAGAACCGGTTCAGTTCTGCCTTTGCCTCTTCTATATATTAGGAAACCCCAGAGGCTGTTTTTGGTATCAGATTCTTCAGATCCAGTCTGATCTGGCAATCTTTGGTGGAGAAACTAAATCTAGAGGTGCGCACGGTGATTTGGGCAAGATCCGCCAGTGGCCAGGCCTAGCCAGGAAACCTGTCTCCTTAGTCCTAGGTCAGCAATGCCTTTTCCTGGCCCTGGTGGCTCTGAGCCACCGGCTCACCTCTGAGCACCAACCAGCCTAGACCCTAACTCCAGGGCCCCAGGGCCGCCTCCCTACCCTTGAGGGAGAAGAAGCCCAGGAGTCTCATCCTTTGAGCTTTTCCAGGCCTTCAGTGGGCCTTTCACATGCAAGTTGGTTTCACAGGCTGAGGTCAAAAGAATTAGGTTCTCCAGAAACTAGTCAGCACACTGCCCCTTTCTTAGCCCAGCCCAACAGGTATCGTGGACCTCCTTTATAGTTGGGGAGATGAAGGTACAGAGAGGTCAAGTAACTCGCTCGTGGGCACTCAACTCCTAAATTGCAGCCAGGATTTGAAAGCAGCTCTGTCTGGCTCTAAGGCTTCTGCTCTTTGCATTACATCATCTCTCATGATGGCTAGAGAACAGCTAATGGACAGATGTCATTGAGATGGGGGCAAGGGTGAGGGGAGAATGGCCGAAAGGGGGGCTGGGTTAAGGGGGAGGCTGGACATTAATATAGGTGCATTCACAGCGTAAATATAATTATTGATATATTTGAACTGAATGTGTTTTCTGCCCTGTACATTGTCTTTATTTTAGCTTTTATTTTCTAGACACTTTAGAATTATTTTCTTTTCCTAATTTTTAACTGAAGTATAATTTCCATATGATAAAATCCACAGACGGTAAGTATTGGGTTCAACAAGTTTTGAAAGCTGTTTGCACCTATGTAACCACCACCCAAAATGAGATATGAAATATTTGCATCATCTTAGAAAGTTCCCATTTCCAATGAATTTTCCTTCTGCCCTTCCAAGCAACCATTTTCTGATTTTCCTCACCATTGATCGATTTTGCCTGCTCCTGGACCTCACATAAATGGAACCATACTGTGTGTCTCTTTCACGTCTGGCTTATTTCACTCAACCTGATGTTTGTTAAATTCACCTGTGTTATTGTGTATATGAGTAGTTTGTTCCTTTTCAGTGCTGAGTCGTATTCTATTTTATGGATATACCATCATTTGCGTATTTATTCTCCTGCTGATGAATATTTGGGTTATTTCCAATCTGGGCTAGTCTTTCTTTCTTTCTTTCTTTTTTATTTTTGGCTGCATTGGGTCTTTGTTGCTGCGTGCAGGCTTTCTCTAGTTTTGCCGAGCAGGGACTACTCTTCATTGAGGTACACAGGCTTCTCACTGCAGTGTCTTCTCTTGTTGCAGAGCATGGGCTCTAGACACGCGGGCTCAGTAGTCGTAGCGCACAGGCTTAGTTGCTCCGCAGCACGTGGGATCTTCCCAGACCAGGGATCAAACCCGTGTCCCCTGCATTGGCAGGTGGATTCTTAACCACTGCGCCACCAGGGAAGTCCCTGGACTATTATTTCTGGTAGAAATCTTTTGTGGTCATTTGTTATAACTTAGAAGTGAAATTGTTGGGTCATAGAGTATACCATTTTACATCCCCACAGCGATGTATACGACATAATTATTCCACATCCTTGACAATATTTGGTATTGTCTGTCTCTTAAATTTTTTTTAAACTTTTTTTTTTTTTGCAGTACACGGGCCTCTCACTGTTGTGGCCTTTCCTGTTGCGGAGCACAGGCTCCGGACGCACAGGCCCAGCGGCCATGGCTCACAGGCCCAGCCGCTCCGCGGCATGTGGGATCTTCCCAGACCGGGGCACGAACCCATGTTCCCTGCATCAGCAGGCGGACTCTCAACCGCTGCGCCACCAGGGAAGCCCTGTCTTTTTTTATTTTAGCCATTTTAGTGCCTGGATAATGGTGTCTTATACCTTCTGTTTTTTGGGTTTTTTTTTTTTGCGGTACACTGGCCTCTCACTGTTGTGGTCTCTCCCGTTGTGGAGCACAGGCTCCGGACACGCAGGCCCAGCGGCCATGGCTCACGGGCCCAGCCGCTCCGCGGCATGTGGGATCCTCCCGGACCGGGGCACGAACCTGCGTCCCCTGCATCGGCAGACAGACTCTCAACCACTGCGCGACCAGGTATGCCCCTATACCTTCTGTATTTATGATGGAATTATAAGAGTTCTTGAGGAACACAACATGATCGGGGCAAAGAATATGAAACAAGATGGTGGTGTGGAGGCCACTGTGAGCCATGACTCCAGAGGGAAGGAACCAAATGGTGGCTGGAATTGTGACCTTAGGAATAGGAATTTACGAGCTCGGGAGAGCTCTCTATATATCAACTGAGATTTAAAGATCTGGTCCTTGTGCTCTATAAATACACAAGCTGACTCATGCTCATGGCTTTAAATGCTACCTGTATAGCAATCATCTTTACCTCCAGTTCAGATCTCTGTTGTAGGCTCCCAAGTCACATGTTTTTCTTGTTTTTTGGGGTTTTTTTTTGCGGTATGCGGGCCTCTCACTGTTGTGGTCTCTCCCGTTGCGGAGCACAGGCTCCGGACGCGCAGGCCCAGCGGCCATGGCTCACGGGCCCAGCCGCTCCGCGGCATGTGGGATCCTCCCGGACCGGGGCACGAACCTGTGTCCCCTGCATCGGCAGGCGGACTCTCAACCACTGCGCCACCAGGGAAGCCCCCCAAGTCACGTGTTTAACTGCCCTTTGGGTATCCCTTCTTGGATGTCTCAAAGGCACTGCAGACTGGACAAATCTAGAACAGAATTCATTATCTCCTGTTGGCTTTTTGTCGTGGGTCATTGGATGGTGCCACTAGCTGAAAGAATATGGAAAGAGGAATGCCTGAGGTTGGGCAGGGAGATACTGAATTTAGTTCCAAGCTAAATGGTGTGGAGCAGTCAAGGAAGATAAAGACTGGGTTGCACTGGGCAGTTAGGAGATTACTGAAATATACTGCAAGTGGTTTTGGTGGAGTGGAGGGCAGGTAAGCTAGATTGCTGGTAGGTGAGAGAGAAAGAACTGGAGATGGTGAGTAGAGTCAACTCTTTGAAGAAGTTTGTTTGAGAAAGTCAGAGGAGGGATTGAGCTATAGTTGGAGGAAGACAGGGTGAAGAATAGGACTTTAGGATGGAAAAGATAAGTGAGATATAGGCTCAGGGGAAGGATTTAGTCCAGGAGAGGGAAGGAATGGCTAATACAGCAAGGTGCTGGGAGGAGTAGGAGGGAGTGGGGAGGGTTGGCTTTGAAAAAAGATGGAGAAGCTTCATCAACTACAAAATTGTCTGTTGACTCTCCATGTGGACAACTCCTAATCATGACGTGTGAGGTTCTTCACCACCTGCTTCCATCTCATCTCATATATATAGTGTATATCAGTTAGCTTTTGCTGCATAACAAACATCCCCCCCAACGCATAGTTTATGACCGCAAAGGTTTATTTATTACTCACACTACACGTCAGCTGGAGGGCAGTTGCAACTGCATGGTTTTGTAGATCTGCTCTGGGTGCCAGCCAGCCGGAATATCTGCTCCCTGTATCTTCTCCTCCCAGGACCCAGGCTGAAGCTGCTGCTTCTACCTGTTATCTGTTATTTTATGGTGAGAGCTGGAGGAAGAAAGAGATGATGTGATGCTTCTTAAAGTCTCTGAACTGGCTCATGATCACTTCTACCCATATTCCTTTGGTCATAGCCAGTCATATGACCAAGTCCAAAGTCAGTGGGACGGAGATATATGTCCTCTACCTATTGGCCTGGAGTGGATACTTGGGAACAGCAATCCACATATATTTGTTAGAAACTCCTTCACACAGGTCCCCGCCTATCTTCATCTCTCCAAACTAATCCCCGTCACACTGCTCTTTGGTACCATTGTTCCCCTTTCCTGAAGCATGGCAATGGCCTTTCAAGTCTCTATATCCCTCTATCTAGGCATCATCACCCCCGCCCCCGCCCCTGACCCAGCTGCCCCTGCTGAGTTGGTGTGCAGCTCTTTTAACCTGGACCCTGCTGCTGTGTGCTCCCTGTTCTCTGCTCCAGACTCGCACCCTCCCGCACACCCTCTCCCTGCAGCCCAAGTCCTCTTTCTAGACACCAAATTGATTGGCATTTTCCATCTTTCCAAGGCTCCCCTTTGCTCTCAGGATAAAGCACATGTCCCTTTAGGTGACATCCAAGGTCTTTGAAATTCTCATCCCTCACCACCCCACCCCTTGGAACTTCTGCTCCAGCCTGAGGGAATGACTGCAATTCCGGAAGCCCGCTCTGGGCTTTTCCCCATGCTGCTCCCTCTGCTTAGAACACCCTCCCCGCCTCCCCTGCAAGCCCACTCACAGACTCCTACTCATCCTTCAAGAGCCCCACAAACCTACTCACAGAATCCCACTCATCCTTCAAGACCCAGCTTAACCATCACCCTCTCTGAGATGGCAGTCTCTTCATCCTGCCCCCCATGAATTAGGCATTCCCTTTCCTCCCGCCAGGTCTCTGGGCATCCTGCAGTACACACCCCAGATACATTCTGTCGCATGTCATCATTCCTCCCCTCCTCGATTATAAGCTGCTGGAGCACACTGTGCACATGACTACAGTGCTCTTTACCTGGCCCACGCTGCTGGCTAAGAGTGGCCTCTGGAGGCCCACTGCCTGAGTTTGCACCATAATGCCTGTCAGACGTGGGGCAAAATACCTCCCCTCTCAGCCTGGGCTGAAAGGTCTGCTGATAAAAGCTTCACCCTCAGTCCTGCGAGACGGAGGCCATGTAGGCCAGTCTGGGAAATCAAAAAGTAATGTACAGGGCTTCCCTGGTGGCGCAGTGGTTGAGAGTCCGCCTGCCGATGCAGGGGACACGGGTTCGTGCCCCGGTCCGGGAGGAACCCACATGCCGCGGAGCGGCTGGGCCCGTGAGCCATGGCCGCTGAGCCTGCGCGTCCGGAGCCTGTGCTCCGCAACGGGAGAGGCCACAACAGTGACAGGCCCGCGTACCGCAAAAAAAAAAAAAAAAAAAGTACATTTGGACTGTGGACTGAAGGCAAAGGGGTCATCATTTAGTATACTTAACTCAATTATTTATAAAAGTCCTTGCAGGAACTTCCCTGGCAGTCCAGTAGTTAAGACTTTGCCTTCCAATGCAGGGGGTGCGGGTTCGATCCCTGGTCGGGGAGCTAAGATTCCACATGGCTCACGGCCAAAAAACCAAAACATAAAACAGAAGCAATAAGAAGAAAAAAAAAAAAAAGAAGCAATATTGTAACAGATTCAATAAAGACTTTGAAAATGGTCCACATCAAAAAAATCTAAATAAATAAATAAAGTCCTTGCAGTTCTAAAAAGGGGAAGTAAAAATATGTCATCGAAATCTCCAGCCAAGGAGCTAATCTGCTCACCTTGTCTCAACGCTGGCGTGGAGGCCACAGTCCTCAGCTGCCTACGGTCAGGCTGTGGCTCTTGGCAGCAGGGTGGAGACCCGAGGCAGTGTGCTTACGTTTTGTGTCCCAGGGGAAACCGCACCCAGGCGTTCTCCAGGGAGCTGGTGTAGGGCCTGTCTTTCCTGCAGTGCCTGTCTCAGGCCGTGTGTGGTGGGCAGATGTGAAGGGCAGGCGAAAGCGTGGAGCTGCTGCTTGGGCCAGGTCCCAACTGGAGAGTGAGTGATCTGAGACAGAAGGAGCACATCCGGGAAGGCAGAGGGGGAAAGGATTTCTAGAAGGATGTGGTCAAGAGGGTTGCATGGCTGAGAGGATGGATAGAGGATTGGGCCCTGGAAGAGGTCGGCTGGCTATGGGTTGATCGCAAGAGTCTGGAGGGAACGGAAAAATACTGTAGAGTTGTTCTTACCAGAGGTCCCTACACTAGTGGACAGTTAGACAAGTGAGATCGTATATCCACCTTGCTTGAGGCTCACAGAAGCCCTGTGAAGTCGGCAAAGCAGGAGTTATCCCCCCATTTTACATGTGGGGAAACTGAGGCTTAGAGTTTTGATCTTTTGGCCAAAGTCTCTCAAGAACGAAGTGGCAGAACTGAGGCATGAAAGCCCAGTCTTGACTCCACACCTGATTTGGCTTGGAGACTCTGGTGGGCTGCGGGCAGGGGGAGTGAAGGTGATTCTGAAGGGGGGCCAGGGTGCTGGGGCACAGATCCATGCCCAGCCCAGCTGAGGGCTCCTGCCTGGCTCAGCCCAAAATTAGCCAGAGAGAGTGAAAAGTAGCAGCTGGAAGAGGTTGGAGAGAGAGAGGTAAGGTCTTGTAATTAGTTTTATTTATTTGGCTGTGCTGGGTTTTAGTTGTGGCATGCAGACTCTTAGTTGCGGCGTGCGAACTCTTAGCTGCGGCATGTGTGTGGGATCTAGTTCCCCGACCAGGGATCGAACCCGGGCGCCCTCCACTGGGAGCGTGGAGTCTGGACCACCAGGGAAGTCCCTTATGATTAAGGGACTTACATTAAGTTCTTAATAAAAGTTTCAAACTCCTTCCCAGTCTGGGTGTTCTTATCTTCTGTAGACTTGCTTCACGTGCCCTGGACTTGGCCCCATATGGGGGGTGGGAGGGACACTAAAAAGAGCTTTGGGCTGAAGGTGAGTTCTTCTCGCCCCGCTGAAGCTGGTGCTGCCGGCAGCAGGAGCTGTCGGAGCCTCAGCTTCTCTGTCAACAAAACGATACAAGGCTATGATCTGGCCGACTTCTCTCTGAGCAATATCTGCTGTTAAACAAAACGCAGACAGGTCCAAACCAACAGGAAGTGAACATTCAAACTAAAAATGTACAAGGGAGAAGCAGCTGCTTTGGACAGAGGGATCAAGTTTTGAGCCCCCATTTGTGAGTTTGGGTACCAGGAACTGGTTCTAAAAGTTACACCTCTTGCCAAGACTCATGCTTTGAATCACATATTCATTCAACATTCACTGAGCTGCCGGAACTTCATTGACTCATTGTTAAAGCATCCAGAATTTATTGAGCGTCTGCTACGTGCCCTGCGAGACACCTGAGATTAGCAGTGAATAGAGAGGTACCATCCCTGCCCGTGCAGAGGTAGAATTTAGCTTGGGAGACAGTCATTCAACAGCCAAGTGCACAGAGAGAGCCAAGAAGGAGAAATACGGGGTGGAGGGTCACAGGGGCCTGTAGCTGTCGGGGCAAGTAGTCAGGAAGGGCTTCCCTGAGGAAGTGACCTTCAAACTGCAGCCTGCAGGGGTTAGAGGCTGAAGAGGGAAGAGTATTTCAGGCACAGGGAGGAGGCTCTGAGAAGCAATCATCCTGATCTTCCCCATGGCCGTTCCAGAATCCAGATGGCCCTGGTGTCTGGAGCGACACCGAGGAGGGAGCGAGCCTGGGGCAATGGGTCAGCTGCCCAGCGGGGTGAGGTTGTGTTTGGTAGCATCTGCAGGCAGAAGCGCAGCTGTCCTTTCTCCTCCGTCAGGGAAACCACGAGTCCTCAAGCGGCCGGCCAGCTGTCTCCGAGAGGAACTTGCCTGGCATCTGTGGGGAACGACACGACACTTTGCAAAATCAAGGGTGGGGTTTTCTCTAAGGGGAATATGGCTCCCGGAGAGCAGGGACTGGGTCTGGATTTGCTCTCGGTTGATCGATGGTTGTTTGTAGTTGGTATTTTTATTGAAAACTCTTATTTTCATATGTTAACCAGAGCTGTGCAGAGGAAGGGGGAATTAATATTCTCATGTGCAAATTGAGTGCTTAGGAATTCATTCCCTGGCATGAAAAGGCTTAGTAAACGTTTGCGGCTGGTATACTAAGAAGCACCTGAGAAGAGGCGCCGGTCAGGAGTCGTGGCTGCAGGCAGCCGAGGGAGCTTACGGCTCACCGGGGCAGAGGAGGCACGCATTGGAAGCATTTTTTGTTGTTGCTCACAGTATCCCTGGGGAAGCTGGAAAAGCAAGTTGCGCAGAGCCAGTAGAGGTTGGACAACAGACCACACAGTTAGGCTCTCCCAACAGGAGCTAATTGTAGCTTTCGCTGCCACTGGAGCTGCTGTAACATTTCACTGGCATCTGAACCTTAGCGCTGCTTCCTTATGATGCAAAGCTGACCAGGCCTGGGTCACTCTCCTGCATTCCAGGTGCAGATGAATGACCAGGGGGAGTGTTCGGCTCGTTCTGCTCTGGTGGTGGAAGAGGGTTCCTGACGCTGAGAAGTCACAAAATCCTCCAAAGTCACCAGAGATAGGGGGTCCAGTAGTGTCACAGAATCCTGCAGGTCTAAGGAGAGTCACAGGACCGCAGCTATGGGAGGGAAAAGTGTTCTGGGGAACTTCCAGAGGGGCAGCCTGGCCTTAGTCAAGTTATTGAACCCCTGAACCTCAACATTCTCTGTGTAAATGGGTTGGCGTGGATTTAAGAGATAACCTGTGTGTCTAGTGCCTGACATGGTGCTTGTTATCATTATTATTGGTAGAAGTAGTAGTAACGTCACTCCGCCGTTATCAGAACAGTTATGTTCTCGAAGGAAGAAACCCAACGTACGAAAATCTAGAGGAATTCAGAAGTGACCGCACACTTTTACACAAACAGATTCTCTGCAGGGTGTTCCTTTAAATTTTTACCTCCCCAGTATACTTAGGATAGGATTTAACTTATCAAAAATAAACCAGAGGAATGAATGCATCACCATCTTACAGACCCTTGTTAAATACTGTTGAAGAGAGCAGTTCTTTTGCAGGAATTGACAGATCTGTTTAGACTTCCGAGACTCGCTTCCTCGCTGTGGAAGCCTTAAAAAAGGAAGAGGGAAGTTCATGGCCACAGGACTGTAGCCACCGCCCTCACACACAGCCCCAGGAGGGTTGGGCTGCACCACCATACACTCTCCCCAGAAAAACAGACTCCCACAAACACAGAAGGCCTGGATTAGAGCTGGAGGCCATGGTATGCTGGTAAATGTTTCATGACCAGTTGAAAAATGAAAGCCCAGGGACTTCCCTGGTGGTGGAGTGGTTAGGACTCTACGCTTCCACTGCAGGGGGCACAGGTTTGATCCCCGCAAGCCACATGGCCAGGCCAAAAAAAAAAAAAAGAAAGCCCTGATACATGGTATTTGCCAATTCCCATAGTATAGATATTTCCACTGTGACCAGTTTCTAGCGACTACTGGAGGAGCTGGGAGCATGCTGCTGTAGAGTATTTCCCACTGTGTCTAGATACAGCAGACATAAATAACCTCAAGGGTATAGCATGTAGTAAAACAATTAGGACATGATAAGGTTTTTTGTTGTTGTTTTTTTTACATCTTTATTGGAGTAGAATTGCTTTACGATGGTGTGTTAGTTTCTGCTTTACAACAAAGTGAATCAGTTATACATATACATATGTTCCCATATCTCTTTCCTCTTGCGTCTCCCTCCCTCCCACCCTCCCTATCCCATCCCTCTAGGTGGTCACAAAGCACCTAGCTGATCTCCCTGTGCTATAAGGCTGCTTCCCACTAGCTATCTACCTTACGTTTGGTAGTGTATATATGTCCATGCCACTCTCTCACTTTGTCCCAGCTTACCCTTCTCCCTCCCCATATCCTCAAGTCCATTCTCTAGTAGGTCTGTGTCTTTATTCCTGTCTTACCCCTAGGTTCTTCATGACATTTTTTTTTCTTAGATTCCATATATATGTGTTAGCATACGGTATTTGTCTTTCTCTTTCTGATTTAGGATGTGATGAATTTTGATGATTACCTTTTTTTTTTTTTTTTTTGCGGTACGCGGGCCTCTCACTGTTGTGGCCTCTCCCGTTGCGGAGCACAGGCTCCGGACACGCAGGCTCAGCGGCCATGGCTCATGGGCCCAGCCGCTCCATGGCATGTGGAATCCTCCCGGACTGGGGCACGAACCTGTGTCCCCTGCATTGGCAGGCGGACTCTCAACCACTGCGCCACCAGGGAAGCCCCTGATGATTACCTTTTATCTTACTGTAATTCACTTAGTTGTGAGTTTATAGAATTTAATTTTTAATAATGGCTGTTGAACAACTTGCTCGCCAAGTTCCTGAAAATTTAACAACTGGCTCTTGCAAGCCAGCATGAGCCAGCTCCAGGATGCTACTGGCTTGGGAGGTCCTTGGGGACTCCAGAGGACCCAGTGAAAATAGGCCATCCCCCCAAACAGCAGTTTCCCCTACCCTCAGGCAGTCTCTAACATGCCAGCCTTTTTATTGGCTTTATTACCCTTTTCCCCACCTGAAATTATGTCTTTAATGACTTGTTAATTATAATTATTGATTTTGTATATTTGTTTACCAACTAGAATGTGAGCTCTGTGAGAACAGAAAACTTTCCTGGGTGGTTCGTTGCCAAATCCCCAGTGCTTAGAACACTGCGTGCATGTAGTTGACCCTCAATAACCATGGATCAACTGCACGAGCAGAGACAGGGCTAGGACCCTTCGAGGGTTCAAATCCTGCCTCTGCTATGAAGTGCATCTTTCTTTTTTTTTAATTGAAGTATAGTTGATTTACAATTGTTAGTTTCAGGTATACAGCAAAGTGATTCAGATATATATATATATATATACATATATATATACACACACACACACACATGTTCTTTTTTCCTTATAAGTTGTTGAAAGATATTGCGTATAGTCCCCTGTGCTGTTCAGCAGGTCCTTGTCAGTTATCTGTTTTACATACAGCAGTGTGTATATGTTAATCCCCAAAGGGTGCATGTTTCCTTGAGCCTCTTCATCTGTAAAAGAAAAGAGTTTGAGCAGAGACCCCTAGGATTCCCTTCAGGTATAAAAAGTCTCTGTACCTGACGAAGGCGTCCCTTCCCCACAGTGCAGCCAAACAGGGGTTCTCAACTGAGCATCCTCAGGGGTAAAAGGCAGTGCACTGGTTGTTAGGACCGTCGGTTTTATTCTTTTCCTCCGAGGACAGCTTTCAACACTGAGTGCAGCATGGCTTCCCTTGAGCTGCTGTGACTGGCCCCATCCAGCTGTGCAGAGAGAGCGCCAGGCCCTGCCTGTTCCGGGGCAGCAGATATTTTGAGGCCTGTGGCATTTGCAGCTGGGTGAAATGCTCTAGGGTGAAGGAGGGAAGTCTTCCTGGGTGAGTCGTTCCAGCAGGATGGGCGCCCACCGCTCCACCTGGAACACAGAGCCCACTGGAGCCAAGTGGGGGCAGCCCTAGGGGGGAGGCAGAACAGGGACCCTACGTGTCTCCTGCATCATGCTTTGCATCTTAGGACAGTGAGGTAAAAGACCGATCCTTTCCTTCTTCCTTTATTTCTGGTCTCCCGTGGACCGGTCCTTTGGTAAAATACCGTAAACGTGAATTCCTCTCAATTTCTGTCCCTCCTCGTGGAGGAACAAACAGCATCTGTCCGCAGCCCCACTTTGAGACTCACAGCAGCTGGTGGAAACAGGTGTTGGAGTCTCCTCCCTTTGCAGGTGAGAACACTGAGCCAGGCGGGGCTCAGGACCCTCCCCGGGTCCCTGAGGAGTGGAGGGAGATGGTGAGGCCCACACCTCCATGTCCCCAGGGGAGAGGCCACCAGCGCTGTCCGAGGGAGTCATCCTCATCCCTTCTCCAGGCTGAGATGACTGAATCCAGCCTCCTCTTCCCTGGGAGGTTCCAGGCAGAAGTAGAAACAGATAAACCCAATCCGCATCTTCTTCTGCATCTCATTGCCCTCCTCCACAAGGTCGTCCCCCTCCAGGGCAAGGTGGAGATGGTCCGGGACCCTCCCTCTACTACTGACTCAGTGCAGCTGGAGGCCTTCTCTGGTGCCCAGCAGCCCCACGGAGCAGCCGATGCCCCCAGTCCATCTGCTTTGGGGCAGCATCGTAGGTTTTTCCGCCTTTCCCTGCATAGTTCCCTTTTCCTATGGTGTTTGGCCCACACTGAGATTCAGATTTGCTTTCCCTGAGGGATGGGGCTTGGGCGTGGACTGCCACTGCCGGGCAAGTAGGGCTGCCTGGGTTCTGCCTGCCCTTCTACAGTCAGCAAACTGGGAAGGGGAGTGATTCAGAAACCAGAGATATCATCAAACGGGAACAACTCACGCTTACTGGGCACTTACTCCAGATGCTGTTCTAGTAGCTTTACAGGAGCCCTGCCTTTTCATCACCCAGAAACCTGTTTTTTATAAATGAGGCAAGGAAGCACAGAAAGGTTTAGCTATTTCCCAGGGCCACATGGTAGGGGAGAGATCTGGGACTCAGATACGGGTGAGATGATGGGACCCTTCATCAGGGCCGCGTACTGCCTTCATAAAGAAGATGTCAGAGCAAGCAGGGAGCTGGCGTAGCCCTCAATCCAACCCTCTCACTCCAATGGATGGGGAAACCCAGGCCCAGAGAGGGGTGGGGGCTTCCCTAAGGTCACACAGGGCCTGCGCTGGAGCCCAGGAGTCCTACACGCCACCTTCGGCTCTGTCCTGAGGTTTTACCACCTTGGGTCAAGCATCAGAGGAACAGTTACAAGGTAACATCGCCAAGACGGCTCATCTGCTGGTTCTGTGCTGCAGGGCCCCCCTGTGGTTACGTGGGGGCGGGAAGGGCACGGGAGGCCCAGCCAGACCCCAGCAGCGCCCTCTGCCTGCACTGCTTGAGAAAGGTCTTGGGCATGGAGTCTCGGCATTAGTTGGAAAAGTTCAGACTCTTTGCTCCCCCGCCAGCCCCCCATGCTGTAGAGAAACAAGAGGCCCATCCGCTCCTAGATGTCACATTTCCTGTTTGTGAGCCTGGATTGAGGTAGAGTCCATGGTGAAGGGCAAGGGGAGGGCGGGGCCTTCCTTTCGGGAATTAGAATAGTTGGAGGTGGAAAGAGCTGGAAGATTTTGCCTAAATGCTTCATTTTGTAGATAGGGACACTGAGACCCCCCCAGATGTAAGAACCTGGCCTAGGTCATAGAGGATGCTGGAATCACCCTGGCTTTTTGGTTTTTGGTTTTTGGGGTTTGGTTTGTTTTTTCTTTTGGAGACAACGCAATCATAGAATGTGTGAGCTGAGCTGGCAGAGATCTATTTAGTGGGTGCCCCAGTTCACCTCTCCAGGTTGCATAGGTGAGAACCTGAGACTGGGGTGGAGGTGGGCGGGGATGGAAGAGTACTTTCTTTTTTTTTTTTTTTTAACTGTGTAATGCTTTATTGTACAAATGTTTTCATAATATATTTAATAATTACTTTATTGTTGAAAATTTGAGCCACTTAAGAAACTATTGGGTTGGCCAAAAGGTTCGTTTGGGTTTTTCCATAACATCTTACAGAAAAACACGAATGAACTTTTTGGGCAATCAAATATAATTTTTTAAATTAATTTTTATTGGATTATAGTTGATTTACAATGTTGTGTTTCTGCTGTACAGCAAAGTGACTCAGTTATACATATATAATACATATGTCCCCTCTTTTTAGAGCACTTTCTTAAGATCCTAGAGCTGGCTGCTGGCAGAGCCCTGAGAAGAACTCGTTTCTTGAATCAATGTACAACAAATGTACAACATTGAATGCCACCTCTCAGCCTGTTGCTGATTAGCAAGGAACTTTCCATCTGGTGGGGAGGTGGATATTAATCAAAGAATCATGCATATATGTCCAAAGACTGATCACTGCCCTCAAGGAAAAGAACAGGAAGCTACAAGGAGAATAAGACTCTTCCCTTAGGAAGTGACGTTGGAGCTGAGACCTAAAGGACACGGAGGGAGGGGGTAGACGGGTGTGAGGGGGGTGGGAAAAGGTGTCCCAGGCAGAGGGAAGAGCACGTGCAAAGGTCCCGAGGCAGGAAGTGCCTCATTTTATAAATGAAAAAACCGAAGCCCAGAGATTGGAGACCCATCTAGCTTAGTGCCCCAGAGAATCTTTCTCTTCCTCCACCCCCAAGTTCCTTAAAACTTTTTTAAAGGAAAGAGACAGAAGATAAACAACTAACTAAACAAGTGAGTCAGTGGCAGAGCTGAAAGTACTGGGACCCACCCCCCTCTGCCTTCACGCCAAGGGAATTTTAGAAAGCCCTCAGACTGGCTGTTTACGAACTGTGGGACCTTGACTAAGACAGTTAGCCTCTTTGAGCCCCTGTTTCTCCATTTGTAATATGGAGCTCACCTACCTGCTCTGTGGACCCCACACAGACTTCTTGTGAAAGGGCTCCGTGCTGGCCAGTCAGTGTGGGAGGGAGACGCAGGACAGCGGGACTGCTGGTTCCCCTCCCGTGTCTCCTCCAGGGCTGGCCCTGGGCCCCAGGTCTGAAGGAGCCTCTCTCCACCCCATCATTTGACTGTAATCCTATAATCCACCAGTCAGCATTAATCACATATGGTACCAATGCCCCACCAGGACACATATGTGTCTTGGACAGTGAACTTATAGGAAATAAAGGAGGAAGCTTGGGAGCACCTGTTATGCATCCAGCATCTCAGTAGACACTCCACACAAGCAGCACTGTTTAACCCTCCCAGCAGCCCTGCAAGGTGGGTGCCCTTCTGCCCACTGGCTAGGGAAGGACACGGAATCTCTAAAGGACACTGCCTAAGGTCACATAGCCAGGGAAGGGCCACTCCAGGGGTAGCCCCAGCCTGCTCATCTTGGAGGCTACCTTCTGGTCTGTCTGCCCTTGAGCCAGCCGGGAGCAGAGGGCCCAGGCCCCAGGAAGGTGGACCCGCGTGACCTAGGGCAGAGGGCACCCTGGCCGGCAGACACACTGGCTGCCCTTCAAACCAATAGTCTTTCTATCTTTGTTCGACATTTACCTGGGGTGAGAGGTGCTGGAGGAAGTGGATTTGCAGTGAATGCAGATGGTGAGGCTCTCCTGGATTCTGAATTCATTCTACACGAGAACGTTTTCCAGAAGCAGAAGGGATAGAAATTCACTGACAAAGTCACTTTCCCAGCTGCAGTGAGTTAATGTCCTAAAAAAACACCAGCTGTTCCCCATTTTTCTTTCTCTCTTCAGTTTGCCTTTGAGCTTTTCCAAGCCAGACAGCTTCTTGGGAGGCTCGTTAGAGGATTTGTTTTGGTTCCTTTTTTATTTGAAATTTATTTAAATATAGACAAGAACAACTAGCCTTAGAAAGGGGGCCTGCTCTGCCTGTAGTTTATTTTGACTGAGCAGCTTGGTGTATTCTTCAGATGGCATCCTTGAACTTGGCTGCTTTTATTAAGTACAGAAAGTATTGCTTACATTTGCATAAAAGACAACAATGCATCTTGGGAAAGTACCAGAGAACCACTAGTTTTATGTAATTAAATCGCTCTTCATCTGGCTTTGCTTTTTTTGTTTTTGGTTTTTTATGGGGGCCACACCGCTCAGCATGCAGGATCTTAGTTCCCCGGGCAGGGTTCTGCCAGGGATCGAACCCGTCCCCCCTGCAGTGGAAGCGTGGAGTCTTTTCTTTTTTTTTTTTTTTAAGCGTGGAGTCTTAACCACTGGACTGCCAGGGAAGCTCCCGCTTTTTGTCTGGTTTTAAAAACAACGTATTCTCATTGTAGAACATTTGAAAAATGCAGAGAAGTGGAAAGAATAAAGTGATCCCTTTGCCACAATCTCATTGCACAGAATTCACCGCTTTTACCACGTGAAGCTAGGTTTTGTTTTCGTGGTAAAATAGAACATAAACCGTTTTAACCCTTTTTGAGGGTACAATTCAGAAGCACTAAGTACATTTACAAGTTGGACAACCATCACCAGTGTCCATCTCCAGAACTTTTCCATCATCTCCAACCAATGAAGCAAATAATTTCCCAATTCCCACTCCTTGCAGCCCCTGGTAACCGCTATTCTACTTTCTGTCTCTATGAATTCGACTACTCTAGGTACCTCATCTAAGTAAAATCATACAATATCTGTCCTTTTGTGTCTGGCTTATTTTACTTAGCATAATGTTTTCAAGTTTGGTCCACGTTGAAGCATGTGTCAGAATTTCATCCCTTTTTAAGGCCAAATAACATTCCACTGTGTGTCTAGACCACATTTGTTTATCCATTCGCTCATGGATGGACATTTGAGTCGTTTCCATCCTTCTGGCTATTGTGAATAATGCTGCTTGGAATCGGTGTCCAGGTATCTCTTTGAGTCCCTGCTTTCAGTTCTTTTGGGTATATAACCAGAAGTAGGACTGCTGAGCCATATGGTAACTCTGTGTTTAATTTTTTGAGGAGCTGCCCTACATGTCCAGTAATTCTGATGTATAATATCCATAGTGTAAATCATAGCTCTGTGCAATTTTGTATCTGATTTTCTTACTTCATTTTCCATTGTATCAACTATTCCTCAACAACGTTTTTTAAAGGTTCCACTGTGTTGTCGTACCACATTTCCTTTTTCTCCACTCATTGATTTCTGGGCCACAGCAAAAGATTTTAAAATACAATGGTAAAATAGATAACTTGCTTCTGATAAACAGCCTTATGTTCTGTTCGTACTTGTTCAAGAAATACTCACCAAAGAGAAGTTGCTGCCCTCAAGAAATTTTTAAATTTCTCCTTGGGGATTCTTGGGGATCATCCAATTCAGTGGTTTTAAAAGTTCTTTGAAGCCAAGGAACCTTTACTACAAACAAAACAGCAAAGAGATGAAAGGAGAGATGGTCTGGAGAAGGGTGGATGGGGCTCAGAGTCCTGTTCTCTCAGCCTCTCCAGCTCCTCTCTGTGTCTCTGAGGGACTTGGGAGATTCTGGGGTTTTTTTGGAACACAGTTTGAAAACCACCAGGCTGATCCAGCACCTTTATTTTAACAAAGGGTAGGCATCTTGAGAGAGGAAGGGACTTGGCTGAGGTCAAGTTCATTTTTTCATTCATTCATTCATTCATTTCATTCATTCTTATTTTTTCTCAACCCTTAACACCTGCTGCATGCATGTCAGTATCACTTAGGGAGCTTGTTAAAAATGCAGGTTCTGGGGGCTTCCCTGGTGGCGCAGTGGTTGAGAGTCCGTCTGCCGATGCAGGGGACACAGGTTCGTGCCCTGGTCCGGGAAGATCCCACGTGCCGCGGAGTGACTGGGCCCGCGAGCCATGGCCACTGAGCCTGCGCGTCCGGAGCCTGTGCTCCGCAACGGGAGAGGCCACAGCAGTGAGAGGCCTGCGTACCGCAAAAAACAAAACAAAACAAAACAAACAAAAAAAAACAGGTTCCCAGGACTGTTCCTTCCAGACTCCAAAGCAGTAGATGTATGGAGAGACCAGGACTGGAAACCCAGCTCCACAGTCCACACTGGGCTCCACTGGGGGTCTTCCCCTTCCAGCCTCTGCGTTTGCAGATGCTAGCTCTTCGACCCAAGTGCCCTTCCCCACCCACCAGACTCCTACTCACCCTCTGAGGCCCAGTTCAAATGTAGCCTCTTCTTTTTGGAAGCCTTGCTACACAGCCCGTACACCATGGCTTAGTCCTTCCTCTTTGGCCCCAGAACACGACACAGGGCCTCCATCCCCTCTCAGCCACTCACACTTAAATCTTTCTCTTGTGCATAATAGTTAATTGCTTCCAGGCCTGGCTCCCTGACTAGAATGTCAGCTCCTTAGGGAGTCTGTATAATCTCTGCGTTCCCCACAGTACCAGGCATAGAGTGGGTGCTTTGTTATTGTTTATTGGCTGGACTTGGATCTAGTACAGCCCCATATTTGGAGGATAAGAAAACCGAGGCCCAGATACAGCCTGCAATTTATGGAAGGTCATACAGCCCGTGGGGGCAGTGCCAGACTGCCACCCGGGTGTCCTGAGGCCCAGCACTCAGCCCTGGCCAGCTGGCCAGGAGGGCAACTAGCTGTCTGCTCTGGGCAGAGGGCACTGGCCCCACTACCTTATCCCTGACTCCTATAATAGCCCTGGTTTTTGGAAATCCAGAGAGCTCTCTGCCTTGCTTCTGATTCAAGTGTACATGTTTGGATGCCTGGAATTAAGTAGATTCTAGTTTCAAAAAGTTTTATAAAGTATAAAACTTCAACATACACTGTATGGGATATTATGTGAGTGCTGCTTGGACCAAGCCAGCGCTCAGAAGCTATGAAAGCAAATCTCATAGGGACTGTCTGGGGGTAGGGCCAGCCAGCATTCTGTCCAGAGGTGGCTGCTACAAAGCCCTCCTGTTGTCCTAATTTGTGATCAACAACTGATGCTTTTCTGTTAGCACGCGGGATGCTAAAAATAGTGTTTTTTTTTAATTGGGGAAACAGGTGCCTTGTTTATTATGATGAATGTTGTACATGGGCTCACACTGCTGAAATCAAAGTAGTTATGTTATTTATGTATTTATGCTGTGGGGATGGGATAAAGCAACACTTATTCACTCCCCACTGTTGCATGAAGATGGTATAGGGTTCCTTACCCCATCCCAGCCAGGAACTCTGGGTTTTATAGGACAATGCGGGACAGAACCCAGCCTCTGGAACCCTGGCATCTGCCTCTGCAGGGGTCCTTAACCTTTATTGTGCTCCTTTATGGACTCCTTTGGCATCTGGGGGAGCCTATAGACTCCTTCTGGGAATGTTTTAAATGTGAAAAATAAAATGAATAGGATTATAGAGAGAATGACTCAGGTTGAACTATAGTTACTAAAATATTGGGTTGGCCAAAAAGTTTTTCCATACCGTCTTACGGAAAACCCATACGAACTTTTTGGCCAACCCAATATTAATATTAGGGATTGAATTTCAGCTCAACCGAACTGAGATGCTTCCTCATCTGTAAAATGAGGATGATTCCGGTACCTACCTCTCAGAGAGCTCAGTGAGAATTGAATAATGAGTGTAAAGTGCTTAGAACCCAGCTCAGTATTCAAGAAGTAGTAGCATTATGCTGCTGTTCCTGCTTTGTTGCTGTTGTTATTATTATTATTACATAAGGTACAGATTCCTGCTCTTCAGGAACTCACAGTCTGGACTGGGATATATGTAATTATATGTAAGTAATTAAAGGTAGAAGTAAAGGTGCAGAAAAGAAGCCTGATAAGGGGCTAAGGGGAGCTCAGAGGGAGTGAAATGTCTTCCGGCTGAAAGAGCACTGGGTGGTGGCTAAGCTTTTGTGTCAGCCAGACTTGGATTAGTTATGGCTCTGATCCTTAGCTTGAGCAAGAGATATCATCTTTCTGAGCCTTGGTTACCCTCCCTGTAAAATGGGAATACCAGTAGAATCTACAGGGATGCTGTGAGCGCCACCTCCTTCCCTCCCATGATCAGCCAGTTAAAGCACACATCCTTCATTGCCTTGAAACCACACCCCCTCCTTGTCTTTCTAGCCACCCTCACTGCCGCCTACCCCGGCCAGACAGTCCCTAACTGGGGTGGAATCCAGCCAGTTGCCATCCCTACCACTGTCCTTGGGCTGGCGTGGCTGGCTCGGTTACAGCCCCAGCAGGGTTGCAGAGCTGCTTGGCACTGTGTCCTCATTCCTGGTCAGTGTCCTCTCCCAGTGCCCAAGGCATCTGCTCCTAACCTGGGTGGCTGTCACGTTGCAAGCCTGCAAGACCTTCTCATGAGTGACCTAACTTCCTATCTCATAGGAAAGGGAAGCCACAGAAGATAACACGCTGAACTTCCTTCTCATTCCTTTCAAATGTAGCTGAATCTTCAGCCATCTTTGAAACCTAAGGAGGAAAAAATTTCTGCAGGACACTGGAGAGATGCTCTTGCCTCCACTTCATTTTCCTTTGTTTATGCAAGGCTCTCATTGAAGAGGAGGGTAAAGATTTTTATAGGGAAGAGGGCAGATTAATATCTAGAGAATATCGTATTCTGTGTGAGATGGGCAGTGTATTAGTCAGGATGGAGTATGGTATGCTGCAGTAACAAACAACCCTTGAATCTTAGGGGTCAAACCCATAAAGGTGGTTTGTCTTTTTTTTTTTTTTTTTTTGCTGTGCCTCTCAGCTTGTGGGATCTTAGTTCCCCAACCAGAGATTGAACCTGGGCCCTCAGCAGTGAGAGCACAGAGTTCTAACCACAGGACCGCCAGGGAATTCCCTAAAGGTGTATTATTTCTTACTCTAGTTAATATGGGCATCTTGGGTCAGCCTGGGGCTGTGTTCCTCATTCAAGGAATCAGGCTGATGGAGCAGTTCCCTCCTTGAATGTACTTCATGGCACTGAGAAAGAGAGCCCTAGAGGGTCTTCCCCTGGCAATTAAATGCTTGGGCCATCTCGTATCTTATTGATCGGACTAGTCACGTGGCCCTACTCAACCACGAGGGGACCAGGAAATGAAAGCCTACCATGAAGGTGGAGAGCAGGGACTATCTAGTAGAACAGCATTAACGAATACCCCAGGTGGGCCACTCCTTTTTTGTGTGCTAGGTCACCTCTGCAAGCGGAGATAACCAGGCACGTGGCACAGACAGAGTGGGCTGTAGGCTGTCCTTGGTGAGTGCTAGGAAACCACACCCAGAGAGAAAAAACCGTCAAGGCACCTCTTAGCCCCAAGTGCTAAGCAGAACAGAAAGGCACATGCAGCTGCCGGCCTCTCTGGGGGAATGAAAAGCAGAAGTTCAGTGAAGAAGGCAGCAGCCCTGACGAGGGCAGGTGATACCTGCCGGGAGCTCCAGGTGCTAAACACACAGGGAAGGCAGAGGCGATGGTATTGAGCTGGGGTTCGCAGGCCACATTCTTCGTCCCAGCCCCATGTGACGTTTTGTAAGCGTGGCACATACTTAGGCGTTCTCCCTCCATTTCTGAGCTATTTGATGTTTCTTTCTGAATTGGATGCCTCACTTGTCTCCAGCCCACACACGATGCTCACCTTTTCCCAGTTGCATTTCTGTGTCCCATCGTGGCATCCAAAATCATTCAAGGGCAGTGAGGGTAGAAGGGGGAGGGAAGGACAGAGACATGGCCCTCCCTGGCAGAGGCTTTTGGGGTTTTCTTGGGCATAAGTAAGGAAACTCTGGGAGAAGACTACCGACTGCAGCCCTCAGCCCCTTCTTGATTTCCTGTGCTGTAGTTAAGAGGCTTCTCGTCCTCGTCCTGGAGAGATGCCGGACACCTGGCTACTAGCCCCAGCTCCTCACTTCATTGCTGAGTGGCCCTGGATGAGTCATTTCCCTGCCTTGGTGCCTCGGTTTTCTCATCTATAAAATGAAGCTGCTCAGAAGACTGAGGCCAGGCCTGAAAGGAGAGTGACCCTGGGTGGCGGGGGTGTTCCTGTAGCCACATGGGCGAAGAGGCAGGTGAGATTGCTCTCTGTGTCCGCCAGAAGTCCTTGGAGCCTAGAGTAAGGGGGTGACTCATTGCTGTCACAGGACACTCCCCTCGGTTGCAGGATGTATGTGGTAGCATGAGAGTTGGATTCTGGGCTCCACTTCCCACTACACTGAGCTCGGTGAGGGGGAGGCCGTATTGGCTAATCCTTGTTGACCTAACAGCCTGGACAGTGCCTAGCACTTGGTAGGTGCCAATGTTGACATTAAATAAATATTTGCTTAATGAATGAATGAACAAACGAACACATCATTCCCTTCAGCTCTGAATCAGTGATTTGCAGACTTCCTTTGGGACAGGAGGAGGTTGAAGAAATTCTGGGCTCTACCCAAACTCAGCTTCCCACCTTGGGCAAGTCACCAGACTCCCTCTGTATGCAGGGACCCATCCTGCCTCACGGGCTGTGTCAGAGGCTCCAGCAAGCAGGAGGCCTCCTGAACACCCCGTGCCAAGGAAGAGCTGGTTGTTTTTAGGACGTGAGGACAAGTCGTTGTTTGACACAGAGCAGGTGGTGCTGGAGCCTGTGAGGTGGAGAGTTCTGGAATAATCATCATTAGGAATTGAGTAGCTGCCGTCTATTGGGCACTTGCTCCAACATCAGGCCTTATGCCAAGCACTTGATGTGCACTATCTCATTTAAGATGGTCTAAGAGAGACGTTGTTATTCTCATTTTACAGAGGAGAGAAATCAAGTCCCAGGAGGTCAAGTGACTTACCCAAGGCCACACACTTAGTCAATGCCCAGGCCGGGCTCACTCAAGTGCAGGCTCTGACCTCTATGCTGTACGGCCTCCTGCTGCTATGATGAGGTAGGGACAGTGCTTGTCTCTTAGGAACCGGTGATAATAATACAAGTTGCCTTTTCCTAAGTGCCTGTGAGGTACCAGGAACTTTACAGATGTTATTGTTCATCCTTTCAACAACTCAAGGAGTAAGGAATTATTATCCCTGTTTTACAGATGAGTAAACCAAGGCTCAGAATGTGAAGTGACATTTCCAGGGCCACACAGCAAGAAAGTAGGGAGCGGGGCTGGAATTTGAACTCAGGACTGGCTCATCCCAAGAACAGGCAGAGAAAAAGTCATCTCCATTGTGGGCTCCATTAAGAGGTTGTTTTTTGGTTTTGTAGCTGTTGCTGTTGTTTTTTAGCTTCCCACTCTAGGTTCCTAGAACGTCATCATTAGAGATTATTTCTTGGAAGGCCTTTTACGCTCAACTTATTACAAGAAAAAAATCTAGTGGAGGGGAAGAAAAAGAAGCCCGAGACAAAAACAACCTCAGGATTTTTCAGTAAATTCTTAGACTCTTCATACCTCCTAGCCTACACAGGGGAAGCAGGGTGAGCTGAGATGATCTCAGCCGCAGGCGCTAAGGGGGACAAGTTGGGGGTGGGGGCGGAGATGCGTCTGGAGGGACTGGGCTTGTGTCACCTCTTGTGCCACAAGCGGCCTCAGAAAAGAGTCTGGCGGCTGAAGCCGGTATCCTGAGGCACTGGTTGGTAGTAAACACAAGCTCTGCATCCTAGAGGGTCCGAGGGGACTTCGTTGAAGCCTCTTTATTTTATTGAACAGTTTTTACATAGAGTGACCCTATGATTTATCCCCCAGACCTACACACCTTTGAGAGTGAAAGGGGGCACTAAAACATTGACCTGAAAACCGATCCACGACAAGCATGAATCAGAAGTGTCAGGGAAAGCACCTTGATTCCACAGGCTCTGAGAAACTACCCACACCAGGAAGGGTTGCTGTGAAAAGCCAAAGCCCAGATGTCAAAAACAGGAGGATGGCAAAACAGAACAGGAGAACAAGACGAGGGGTAGAGAGGAGCAGTGACGTCCACCAGGGGACACCCGTGCAGCCCTGGCTCTGCCCGCACCAGCCTGGTTAACACAATGGCAGTAGCTGAGGTCCGCAGAGAGCACTTGGCGTTTGTGGGCACACGTGTCCCTCTCACCAGACTTGGGCTTGACAAGCGCAGGCAGTGGATGTGATTCATTCTGTGCGCACCCCAGTCCCAGCAGTCCCAGGACTGAGTAAATGTCCTCCAAGTGTTTACTGATGGAATAAATGCTTGTGGGTACGGCTTTCCTGAAGTGTGCCAGGGAAGATGATGTTTTGCTTGGAGAGGAAAGAGTCAAGGGTCCTATCTCTGAGGAGCCGTTAGGGTGAATGGGAAAGGCAAGGCTACACGGACAGGTAGAACTTATGGGTTCTGCTATATCTGCTGGTCTGTGTTACTCAACCTCTGAGCCTCAGATTCCCTGCCTGGGGAATGGAGGGCTCATGAGTGATTGTAGAAAGGATTAAATGAGATGGTGTATGTAAATGAAAGGCAGTCCTTATTATTAATAATAACATCCTGGGAAGCAGAGCTCAGTTCCACACTGAAAAGATGTGTCTTACAATCAGAAAAGTCCAGAGATGAACCAGACTGCTCGGGTGGGTGGTAAACTCCCCCTCACTGGACGGCTTCAGGCAGAGGCTGTTCGGCATGGATGCTGTAAATGGTGTGGCCACCTTTAGGAGGGGGGCTGGGCCAGCAGGACACCGGGAGAGGAGAGCTGACAGATTACCACTGGCGTAAAAGCCTGAGGGACTTGAACGCCTTTGGACGAGAGTAACTTGTTTATATCACTGTTCATGTCACCTGGAAGACTGTGCTGTCGGCCAGCCAGGGGAGCAAACGGGGTCAACAGGCTGTGACTGGGAGCTGGCCCCTTGGGGGGGGGGATCTCCTTCTAGGAGGGAGGACAGGAAACAGGCAGAGGTCCCTGAAAACTTCCACTTCTTCCCACATGAAACGGCCCCTTGCTGGTTCCAGGGCCTCGCATTTTGGCTGAGGGGGAAGGAGCCTTCTTTAGACCCTGACTGCTCAGCTGTTCTGATGGGAACCAGGTAGAGCGTTGGATTCCGCATGGCTGTTGGCTCGGGCCACCGGCTCCCTCCCCAGAGTGCCCTCCCTCCACCCAAAGGCTGTCATCTCCCCTCTGACTCTGGTTTCTGGAGCCTCATCACATGCTCTGAACGCACCAACTGCTCCTCTGGGGGCGTTATTCGCTGAGAGCGTGTGGCTGGGCATGAGGGGTGCCGTGAGCCCCCAGAGCTGGCATGCGATGCAGAGTCCGAGACACCGGCCCCACCTTTTCATCTGATTGGGGAGGGGGGTGGGAAACAGCGAGGCACACACAGGGAGTTGCTCAGAGTTGGAGGCACAGCGGGGGACAGGACCTCTGTCTGTTGCCACCCCTCGTTTGCCTGGCAATCCCACTCCTTGGGATTCTCAGGCCCCAGCACCCTTGCCCCCGGAACACGACCCTCCCTCCACAGCCTTCCCTCTTCCGGGGGCAAGTGAGGCCAGAGGCAGCCAGAGGAGTGTCATCGGGCGGAGTTGAGCTGAGAATTCAGATGGGGCTAATCCCAGCATTCTTTTTTTGTGTGTGTGTGCGCGCGCAGTACGGTACGCGGGCCTCTCACTGTTGGGGCCCCTCCCGCTGCGGAGCACAGGCTCCGGACGCGCAGGCTCAGCGGCCATGGCTCACGGGCCCAGCTGTTCCGCGGCATGTGGGATCTTCCCGGACCGGGGCTCGAACCCGTGTCCCCTGCATTGGCAGGTGGATTCTTAACCACTGCGCCACCAGGGAAGCCCCCTGTCTCCTCACTTTTTGCACAAGGGGAAGCACCTTCTGCCTGTCTTGGTGGCATCCCCACCTCCATCCTCCCTGAAGCCTTCCTCCATAGCCTTCAGCTCTTCCTCCACAGCTCTTCAGCACCTGTCCTTTCCCTTCTCTGAACCTGCAAACCCTTCTCTCCGTGGCTCTGTCTCATCAGGGGTTTCCCGTCGTCAGCAGTGTACTCAGGAGTATTTCCCTTTTTCTCCATGGCTTCTCTAACTGGACCCTCTCTCCAACCCCTCCCAAGGCAAGTTGCTGGCAAGAGGTCCTTGCACTCACTGACGTCACTTCCTCGCCTGAGGTTCTTTCCTCGACACACTGCAATCTGGTATCCGACTCCAAGCTTCCATGGGTTTTTGATGCCAGCTGCCCCCGGGGGCCCCCTCTTCTTTCACATCTTTCCCCTCCTAGGGTGATCTTATCCACTCACATCTCTATGTTGCCCAGAGCTGAACGTTGGCTGACCTGTAGCATCTCTACTGGGCATCCCACAGAGCCTGTCTCAGGGAGGCGTTTCTCTTCTTCCTATAATCCTGATCAAATAGAGATGCTCTAAGGATTCCATCCACTTTCCTCTCTCTCAAGACCACCTCCACGTCCCCACCTGCCTCCAACTTTTGGCTTTCAGCTCTGTAATTGTATGCAAGTGGTTCTGCGAGTGTTTACAGGCTCCCAACCAATAGCTATTTGGATAACTGTCTCTAGTGGGTAGAATTGTGTCTACCAAAAAGATGTGTTCAAGTCCTAACTCCCAGTGCCTAGGAATATGAGTTTTTTTGGAAATAGATTCTTTGCAGATGACTCAAGCTAAGATGAGGTCACACTGGATTTGGGTGGGCTCCAATCCAGTGACTGGTGTCCTTATAAGAAGAGGGAAACTTCGACACAGACACACACACACGGAGAACACTGTGGCGCTGTAGAGCGTTGGGTTATGCTGTCACAAGGAACACGCCAAGGGTTGCTGGCAACCACCAGAAGCTAGGAGAGAGGCATGTTGGGTTCTCTCTCATGACCTTCAGAGGGAAGCAGCTCTGCCAACATCTTGACTTTGGACTTCTGGCCTCCAGAATTGTGAGAGAATAAACTTCTGTTGTGTTAAGCCACCCAGTTTGTGGTACTTTCTTACGGAAGCCCTAGCAAGCCAATATACCATCCATCTGTCCGTCCATCCACCGATCCTCAGGACCGCCTCTGTACTGGACCCTGTATGAGAACCACCAGGGACCTTGAGTTAAAGCAGAGCTCCCTGCTGCCCTTGAGAGCTTGCACGCGGAGGGCGAGATGGACACTTGCACAGCAACCTGTGCTCCAAGTAGGCTGCACAAGGGCAGCGGGAATTTGGGAGAGAGAATCAGCTCCAGCCGGGAAGCAGATCTCAGAGGAGGTGATGTTGAGCTCTGAAGGCTGCACATCCATCAGCCAGATTTGCAGAGCAAGTGAGACCAGGATCTTCACAGCCACCGAGCCCACGTGGTTCCCCTCCAAGGAGCCATAGGGATCCTGGGAAAGTGCTGCTTCAGGTTTGGTTCGCGCCCACATGGGGTGTGAGGCCCAGATGGGGAAAAGGATGTGCCTGGAGCCGCATGGCCTGTGGAAGCAGGTCACTGGATTTAGAAAGCCCTTTCTTGGGCTTTCTTTTATCTGGTTGTATTATTGGTCTTGACTTCAATTTTTAAAACATTTTCTTCACTGCAATCCAACCCCTTCCGCAGGCTCTTTGGAAAGAAATGCTTCTGGGGCTGGGCTGGGCTGGGCTGAGTGGGGCAGGCCTGCCTAGCCTCCTTATCTTCACGGTTGCGTGAGTCCTCACCCCGGCCTTGCAGTGAGCCAGGTTGGGAGAAAGTTCTCTGTGGCTCTGCCAGCCTCGGAGTCCCCTCTCTCAAAAAACTGGTTTCCCTTCTCTTTGCTTGGCTGAGTTTCTCTGTTTTGGGGCCAGAATTGTGCCCCATTTCCTCTTTTCTTTCACCGGTGTGTTTGGGGCCTCCTTTGGGAGGGTTCAGAAGGGCTCCTGAGTGGCCTGGAGGTTCTGTGGCATCCTGGCCCCTGCCTCCAAAAGCCAAAGCTGGTTGGTTCATAAGATGACCCCCACAGGACCTCCTGGGGGGACCGGGCCTGAGCAGAAGAGGATTTACAAATCCTGAAGGGGGGGGCTGCCTGCCAGCCTGTCTTTAGTGAGAAGGAAGAGAGGGGTGAAGGCCTGTGCAGACAGACATGCCAGGTCGCTGGGATGCAGGAGAAGCCCACCTGAAAAGGTCCAGTCACATCACCTCCTCCATGAAGGCTTCTGAGATTCCCCTGGTCAGATTTCTATAAGAGCCCGATCCACAGCTGTACCCCCAGATTCAGGCTCAGGCAGGGCGGAGTGGAGTTGGGAGGGACCGTCCACTCCACAGATGAGAAAACAGAGGCACAGAGAAGGGAACTGGACATGGCTGCATCACACAGGCTGGTGATAACGGAGCAGGGGTTCAAACAGTACTTTTAGTTTCTGGTACAAAATGATTTCCCTTAAAAAAGGAGTCATCTGTGGCCAATATATCACATTCCGTAATCAGAGAAGTGCTGTTTAGGTGCAGTTATTTTTCTCTTATTATTATTATTATTTTTTATTTTTGGTCGCACTGGGCAGCTTGTGGGATCTTAGTTCCCCGACCAGGGATCGAACATGGGCCCCCTGTAGTGGAAGCGCAGAGTTCTAACCACTGGACCACCGGGAAGTCCCAATTTTTTTGTCTCTCTTTTGAAAATCTGATTTCGATCTGATTTGGGCAGAAGTTCCCCAGTTTACCACAGACCCCATCACTCCCTATGGCATTATACCTGGTCAAATTCACACAATTCTGCTGCCCAGCTGGCTCCTGGCTTTCACTCAGCATTCATTCAACATATATCTATTGAGCACCTAATAGGTGCCAGGTGCTGTTCCAGGTACTGGGAAGACCCGGAAGTGACCAAGATGGAAGACAAGCACCCCCCACCCCCCAATAGCTCTTGGGTTCCAGTGGCATTTGGTTCACAGCCCCTGCCTTCTTCTACATCCGTTAGCATCCCCAGTTTGGTCTGGCTTCACCACCATCGGGGGTATAAGAGGTTAAGGTGGGATAGAATCATGGAAAAACCCTAAACTTGTCTTCCATTCCAGGGTTAATGACTCAGACCGTACACTTCTGTAAGGTTCTTACTTTATCCTCAGTTCCCTTCCTTATAACTTGGGACTGTACTCTTCACCCTACTTACCCTCCTAGGGTTGTGTAAAAGTATATGGGTCGTTGTAGACAGCAGTGGGCTCTAAACAGGGCATGATGGTGACCTTGAGGGACGCTGAGCTTCTCACCTGTTCAGGAAGTAGTTCTGCTCTGAGGCAGGGCACTGGCCTACTGGCTTCAAGCCTCTCTCCATTCAGGGAAGGGTGAGAATTTCTAGGGGAGTCGAGGGCACCCCCTGGCACCCACCGCCCGATTGTGATAAGAACAACCAGGTACCTCTTTTTCACCTCCATCTGGGGCCAGCAGCCTGAGGAAGCGGTGAGAGGAAGCAAGGGAGGGTAGAGGGGGAGGGGAGACTCCTCAGTTGGGGAAATCCAGCCACCTGTATTGGGGGCTCAAGCCCAGGCTGTCCTCAGAACCCAGTCCTTGCCCCTCGGTGGAAGCTCCTCGTACCTTCCAAGCTGTCAACAAAGCCAGCATCTTCCTTCTCTAGAAAGAGTCTGACCTACAGCATGAAGAACCAAGGTCAGCCCCAGGGAGGGGCTTCCTGGTACAAGGGGTGTGGCTGAGGCTCAGGACGGAAGCTTCTGGAAGCAGGGGGAGCGCCCCAGCACGGCTTTGGTGGAGTCTGTCCTGGAGTTAGGTGGGATGGAGGCATAGCTCAAGAAGGTTTGCTGTGCGTTGCTTGGAAAGAGTCATCATGATTTCATGTTTCCAGCTCTTCTCAAGGAAATAGACTTGGAGGTGCAAACTCTCCCGGGTGCAGTTATTTGCCACATGGGCTTTCACCAAGATCATTTCAGCGCTGATGCTCACAGGTGTGTGGCAGTACTTAATGGTAATGGAAACATTGGCTGGAACCTCTCCTTCCCCACGTTTCCCCAACCTGGAGGAATACATGATCAAAATTTTTATTTCGTACACCGACGTAAAATCGAGGGAACGGCAACCTGGGATTAATTGAACACTAGAGACTATCAGTGATGGAGAACCTCAAGCACTTTTCAAGGAGTAGCTCCTTAATTCTTGCAACACTGGGTAATATGTATCTCTATACCCTTACCATGTGCCAGCTACCATACAAGTACTATTATCCCCATTTTATAGGCTGTAGAAACAGAGACACAGAGAAGTTAAGTAAGTTGCCCAGGATTGCACAGCATATGGGGCAGAGCCAGGACTCAAATCCAGGCAGCCTGGGCCCAGAGTCCAAATTCAGAACCACCATGCTCTAAGCTCCTGGCCTACCCTGAGAGGTGGGGACTATGATTACCCCCAACACAGAGAAGGGGAAACCAACCAAATTGCTCCAGCACTCACGAGCATCAGCAAGAATGTCTTTTATAGGGCTTCCCTGGTGGCACAGTGGTTGAGAGTCCGCCTGCCGATGCAGGGGACGCGGGTTCGTGCCCCGGTCCGGGAGGATCCCACATGCCGCGGAGCGGCTGGGCCCGTGAGCCATGGCCACCGAGCCTGTGCGTCTGGAGCCTGTGCTCCGCAATGGGAGAGGCCACAACAGTGAGAGGCCCGCGTACCGCAAAAAAAAAAATGTCTTTTATAACTGCCCTGAACACATTCAGGATTCAACAAACAGTGACAGCCTGAAACTTTTGTGTCTGTAGCATTCTTGGCCAAGAACAATTAATCCTCACACTTCCACAGAGGTAAGCAGGGTGGGGGTCTGATCCTTCGTGATTCCCGGCCGGAAGGGGTCTGGGATGTGAAGCCAGGGCATCTCCACACCTGGGCTGCAGCTCTGAGGCTGTGTGAGCCTCTAGGTTGGGGTGTGGCAGACAGACAGGCCCTGAATGCTGGCTGTCGTCTGACAGGCCCGTGGACTGTTAGGGCTGGAAGGGACCTTGGTGACCATCGAGTGATGAGATTAGTCAGCCTGGCCGGGATGCCAGGCTCTTAACCTGGACAGCCTCTGGCCTCCTTTGATCAGCAGAGCAACATGGCCTGAGGCTCCCTTGCTCCAGTTCCCCGCCTCTCAATTAAAAACCGACCACAAGTATGTGCTCCTTTGTTTTGAGAGTCTGTGCTTCAGGGAAGGAGGAATTTCATGTTGGATCCTCTGGAAGTTGAATTTTCTGCCTTCCAGGTTTGCATGCTCTGTCGAGCTGTGGTTAACCAACCTGGAGCTTCTGATTCCACTAACCTGTAGAGTGTCCCCCGGGGGCAGCTCAGGAGGAAGGGTGGCATGAGACCCACCAGCTGGTGACCTCGAGCAAGTCGCAGAGGCTCTCAGAGCCTCCCTCCCTTCCCTGACCCCTGGGTGGGTGAGCCTGAGGACTCACTGAGCTAAAGGCGAGAGGCTGCTTTGTAAACTATAAAACGGAAGACCCGTGTGATCAGTGCTTGCTCGTAGAAAGGACCGGTTTATCTTAGCGCAGCTCCTTAGCCTCCAAAGGCTGTCATCTTTCCCTTCCCTGTTGACCACAGTACAGATGCCTGGATCATTTAATGCAACAGATCTTCCCTGAGCCCATAGTGAGGTGCTCCGTGGTGCTCGGTATTGGGAGGTCCACCCCAAGAGAAGGAAAAAAGCAAGGTCTATCCGTGACCCTGTGTCCTGAGAGCCAGAGTCAGGGAAAGACAGAATGCCCCAGAGAATGCAGTTTCCAGCAGGAGGGTTTCTGTTCACTTTTGCTCTTAACATACACACAGAGAAGGGACATTTGGGATGAATTTTCACAAGGTAGACACACCTGTGTAACCACTACCTGGCTCAAGAAACAGCATGGAACTCCCCCGGGGCCCCTTCCCAGTCTCTACCACCCCCCTCTCTGACTTCTAGCACCACAGGTTGGTTTTGCCTATTTCTGAACGCTCAATGAATGGAGTCACCCGGGCCTGCTTTCGCTCAGTGAGAAAGAAGTGTGTGTGAGACGCATCCTGCTGCTGTCAGTGGCTGTAGCTGGTTACTTCTCGCTGACGTACGTGGACTCCCACGCTCGATCGCACCCGATCTGTCTGATGGTGCGCCTTGGGGTCGTTGCCAGTTTTTGGTGCACTGTGAATGTTCCAGTCCGTGTCTCTGGGTGAGCTTATGTGTACTTTCTTTGAGGTATAGACCTGGGTGGAATAACTGGGTTGTAAGGTGTGGCTGGGTTAGCTGTAGTAGATGCCGGCAGGAAGGATTTAAGTAAGTAGTTAAGCAGCACTTCCAGACCCTGAAGACTGTGGTCGACTAGCTCATGCCCGCAGAGGAGGGGGCCGTGAAGGCTCTGGAGAACAAGAGGAAGAGGCTGGATTAGGCATCCCTTGGAGGCTGGGGGGCAGTCCTTGGCCCCTTTCCATCTGGTTTTGGTCCCGTCTCCTTGGTCTGTCTGGGGTTTCCAGTCTGTACTCCCAAGGAGGTGTCCAGGGCCACTTGGGAGAGATGGGTAGGGGGGCTTTAAGCTTCATTTCCCTGCATCAACCACAGCTCCCTGTGTCCTCTGTTTCACATAGGGGTTCTGAGAATGACTTCATGTGCTTTTTTTTTTTTAAAGCTTTCGCTGTTTCAATATTTGAAAATCCACCGCTGTGAGGTCCCTTCCAGCTGGGAAGTTCTATTTTGGGAGCTGGAGGTGGGTGTGGGAAGGGTTAAGCATTATTCAGCCAAAGAGCAGGGTTGGGCCTCAGTGACCTTTTAAAGTTCTTATAGCTCGGCTTGCAATGCGGGCGATCTCAGAACGTTCTATAAAAATAGCGCTCAAACAAAACAACTTCTGAAGCCTAAAGGATGTGGAAGAGAGGCTCGAAGTGGAGGAACGTTTAGGTGGCTGACAACAGGAGTCTTGAGGACTCTCTCCTTCAAGCACCCCTCTCCATTTTTTTCCCTTCCTTTTTAACTCTCCATCAGCTGTTCCTGGTAGCTGTCACTTGGGGTTGTTTGGGTTCAGAACGGTTCTCATTTTCGCCCAGGAGCGGGTGACGCAGGTGGCCTGTACGTCTCTCCCAAGGGTGGTGGCCTTCCCTCCTCCAACACCAGCCCTAGTTTGGACCTGTAGTTTCGCTTGGTGAGGGAGGCCGGGCCGTTCCCGGGCCCAGAGAGGAACGTCTCTGCCTTGGCATGCAGCTCTGAGTCAACAGGCCTGATAAACGGCCCACTTCCCAGGGCCAGCAAGGAACAAAGCCCTGACTGCTGCTGCGGGATCCGTCTGACCCCCTCTTCCCGAAACAGCTGTTTATTCTTTTGACAGGAGTTGGAACGGAGCACCTTCCTTTCCTCCCAGCCCGGCCTCCTTCTGCAGAACGGAGCTCAATAGAACTTTGTTGTTTTGCCTTTTACTCTGGGGGGAGAGAAGCAGACGATGAGGTACGTGACATGTTGAAATGATTTACCTCTGCCTTGTCGGGGTCACTGGGGGTTTTGTGAGCCAGCTGCGGCGTGCATGCCCCTGGGGGAGGAACCCCGCTCTCCCCCTAACTGCTTGCTGGTCCCCTCGGTAGTTCTAGAAGAAGACAGAGTCCTCCTCTCCCCGGTGTCGGATCAAGTGGGTGCTGGTGGGATGCTGGTCCAGTCCCTGTTAGTTTGCTGCCCCTGGCAGGACCTCACAGGGCGTGGCTGCAGCCTGGGGTTTTCTGTGCAGGACTCAAAGTGCCATTGCAGGGGCAGGAGGGCGAGTCTTGGGGCCCAGGACCTGCGTTGCGGGTGGATGCAGAGCCCTCTCAGGGCAGCGCCGACCCTTCATTTACCTCCCCTTCTTTCTCTTGGAAAAACTCTTGCACACTGATTTCTGGGCCAGGCAGCAAGGAAAAGCTGGCTGGATCCAGGCTTCAGATTTCCTGAAGGGGATTCAAGAAAGGGCACTACAAGACGTCCCTCCGAGAACAGGTTGTTCCGTCTGTGATGGCTGGAGCGACAGCTAGTTGTATATTTAGTCTGAAGCTTGTCTCTTGTTTTCCTCCGTCTGTGTTTACTCTGACCCTTGTAATGAAAAACATAACTGGAAACAGCCCTCCATGCACTTTTTTCCCCCCACGAATTATAACATGTTTCTCCCAACAGGGAGCATTTCCCCGTAATGCCCACCAATTTAGAGAGGTTTTAGGATAAAGCAGCATTCTCCCTCCTCACCCTCAGCACCACCCCCTGCCAAAGCTGGGCCTGGGAGGCACAGGGTCTGCCTTTCAAACACACCACCCACCTGTGGGTGAGCCCAGTGATCTATCTCAGCCTTTGCCAAAGCTCAGTTTCCTCAGCTAAAAGCCGCTGCGCTGACCAGGATGAGGGATGAACAGGATGGAGTGAGTGCGGAAGGCTCCCACACCAGGCACACAAGAGGCACCTGGAAATGGCGGAGGAGTTGAGCCAGTGCTCACCAGCTGGTCCAAGGAGAAGCTAGCCCCTCAGTGAGTCTAGCCTGTGATTAGCTGGCTTTGGGTCAATTGCTAAGTGGTAATCATGAAAGGCAAAATGAGAGGATGTTGCAGAGAGACATGGGTGGTTAGTCCATGGGTAAGCCTGCATGTTTACTGAGAACAAAAGAGTTAAAAGGGTGGACACTAGAGGCCAGCTCTCTGGACCTGAATCCTGGCTCCACCACTTTATGCTGTGTGGCATTGGGCAAGTCACTTAACCTTTCTGAGCCTCCATTTTCATATGTGTAAAATGAGCATGATACTAGAATGCCTTCACAGGGTCGTTGTGAGGCTTACCTGAGAGATTACTGGTAAAGCATTTAGCCTGGGGCCTGGCCTGGTTCAGTTAGGGGGCATCCAAGTGTTGCAGGGCCAGAAGCGTATTCAATTTTCAGGGTCCGCTTTAAGAAAAAGAATGCAGAGTTGCAAGTATAATATTAGTGTGGAAGTGAATGCAGTCGTCCCTCGGTATCCACAGGGGATTGGTTCCAGGATCTCACAGACACCAGAATCTGAAGATGCTCAGGTCCCTTACATAAACGGCATAGTATTTGCGTATAACCTACACACATCCTCCTGTTCACTTTAAGTCACCTGGAGATCACTTACAATACCGAGTATGATGTAAATGCTATGTAAATAGTTGCATGTACGCAGCAAATTCAAGTTTTGCTTTTTGGAACTTTCTGGAATTTTTTGTTTTTTAACATTTTCGATCCGTGGTTAGTTGAATCCGTGGATATGAAACCCATGGTTATGGAAAACTATTTAGAATGTGAGGAGACATCCCAACAAATAATAAAAATTGACAAATACTCGACATAGGACAAAATCCAGAAAACATCCTAATAAAATGTGAAAGTAATAGAAAATGATCAGTATTGCTCAGCTGTCTGATGCCCCTGTCATACTTTGGCTGCGTACTCCTGGGCTGCCTCTCTGCTGATTTTGTAGTGTCATTTTTAACAGAGACAAAGACCAATCCGTTTTGCCTCTAGCGTGGTTAGTCAGTGGTTGCTTTTTATAGCTGCGCGTTTAGAAGTTTCTTTCAGCTTTACAACTTGTTATCGGTGATGCCACGGCTGCGAATCTTCTGGCACTTTCCTGCTCAGGTGGCGCCAGCCAGATCTCTGAAGAACTCAGCTCTTCGATCCTGGATGGCGGGAGGGGGGTGTGGGTAGCAGGTGGCTGTGAGGTCTGGATCACTGGGACCCCTGAGCAGGGAGCAGAGTAGCAGCTAGTTCAGCTCCTTCTCTTGTGGGTCAAAGTGGGGGGCTCCTGGGAGCTCAGCAAGGCCTAGCTGGGGCAGGTTGTTCCTGGGACCCAGGTAGGTCTGCAGGGAGTGGGGTCAGTATTCAGACCCCACCTGCAGCCCTGGGACAGGCACCCAGGCTGGAGTGATTCCCCCAGGCAGGAGCAGTGCCTCGCCTCGGGGCAGCGTTTGGGCTTTCCCCACTCTCCACCCCAGTGGGAGAGCAGGCCCAGTCTTGCCGGGGGTCCTGACTCAGAGGTTTCATAAACTTCTGGATCAGTTGGCCTGTGGGCTCAACATGAGTTGCTTGGCCGTCCTCTCTCTTGATCATCACTTCCAGGAATCTGCGGGCCATTGCAGCAAGACGAGCTCCATGTGGCTGAGTGAACTTGTCCTCATAAAATGAGACTTCCAGCCCTGTGGCTGATTTCTCATCCAGGTCCTAGGTCCATCAGGAAAGCCTGAGGACTTGTTTCAAGGCTGGGGAGACTGAGGCCAGAGGAACCCGTGACCCTGCTTCCCAAAGCCGCTCTGTGTGGGAGCTGGCGTGACGTTTGAGCCGCCGCTTCCTTCACTGCCCATGGTGAGCCACGGGGGCAAAGGCCATGCACAGCGGCACCCCGAGCTGGGGGCGGTGGGGAGCTGAGCTGACCGTCACAGCAGTCACCGCGTGGCGTGGAGGGCTCTCGCTTGACTCTTCTGTGTGGTGCTGCCCTGGAGGGCCAAGTCTCCTCTCGGAGGGAACCACAGCTCTGCCCTCAGAGCCACGCCTTTCTGAATCTCTCCCCTGAGAAAGCATCATCCTTGTTTCCACTGCCATTGGTGGAGCAGTTACTGACCACCAGTCACAATGTGCTGTGCAAACATGTCTCCTTTTGTCCTTTCAAGAACCCCAGAGGAGGGTGTTTGAAGCTCCATTTTTGTCTATGTAAATAGAGGCTCAGAGCCAGAGAACTTGCCCCGGGTGGTGCATATAGGGCTGCACGTTCTTAGCGGAGTTTTGGGCAGGGTGACTAATACCCAGTCAGCTCCTGAGCCCTCTCCCCACCCCCTCAGCTGCTTCGTTTCGTTTGCAACACTTGTGGGTTCCAGGGGCAGGGGGAGGGATCACGGGGAGAGAGGAAGATTCTTCAGCCTGCAGGAAGGTTTGGTTTCCTCTGCCGCTGCTGTTGCCATTCTCTCCCAAGATAATGGCTTTTCCAGGGCTTCTGAGTGCTGTGATTCAGCTGAGATGCTCACCTTTTCCCGACATGGGATGGAGAAAACAAGGGCCACGAGAATTCCTTTCAGAGAGGAATTCTATGTGGAAGGAATACCTTGACTTAGATCAGTTGGGGTGAAACTAGGAGATTCTCTGAAGTCGTGGGTGTGTGTATCATTCTGTGTGGAAGAATTAATTTATGGGCCCCATGGAAACGTCTGACACTCCAGGCAAACAGAAGTGGAAGAGGAGGCGGGGGGAGGGGGCGAGGACGGCGGAGGAACGACAGGCTTACAGTGTGACCCTGCCTTGCGAAATGCACCCAGGTTTTTAGCAAGGAGTGGGGACGGTTTCCTGTGGAAACCGTTGCAGGGACTGAGTTCTGGGAGTGGCCCAGGAGCAGCCAGTGGTGGGATGGATTCAGAGGGAAATCGCAAACACCATGACAAGAGGGCCTGGGAGATGCTGGGAGGGCTCAGGTGGAACTGCGCCTGGCTGGGCTCACATGATCCTCTGAGGGGTGGGGTCCAGGTGACTCAGCTAGTTACACTCTCCCATATAAGACAGGGTGCTAGTACTCTGTAGGTCCTAATTCTGTGCTCAACCCCTTAAATGGGATATTTGGAAGCAACCCCAACTTTCCTACTTGGTGGGTCAGAGAGTCAACCACGAATCTTCAGAATGACACAGTTTTGAAAATTCTGAGAGACAAACACATCAGCGAAGGGCTTTTAGGTCCCATTGGCTGCCAAATGCCTCATTTTATCCAGAGAGAAAAATTAAAATGTTTTAAAAGACCCGCTGGCCACCCTGCCAACCCTTCTGTCCCCAGACACTGGGGTTCCAGATTCCAGGAAGCGTGTATACACCCATTTCCAGTGCTTTGCTAAAGGACGTGAGATCGGCTCATTTGCACAGCTTCCAACTGTAAGTTTCCAACAAGAGTGATGCCTGGCCGCCGCAAAAGTAAGCAGATTCACGTCATTTATAGAGTCCAGAAAGAAATGGGCTTCGAGAGTTGCCTCTGAGGCTAATTTCTGAAATTAAAAAATCAAACAGCTGCATTTGGAGAGGGGATTAGGGGGTGTGTCTGATTTTATATCAGGCTCTCCCTGATGTAAGCGTCAGTGTTCTCTACCATGAGAGCTTGTGCGTTTCTCTGTTTAATGTTTCTTACACCAGGAGAAAATTTGCGTTTGATCCTCAGCAGGTGAGGTTGATAAAGCTTCGGATGGCCTGGGCTTGATCAAAGAAAATCAAAGTCGCCTGGCATTGCCAAGGGGCTCTTAATCAGGCTGCAGCACAGAACAGCTGGATAAACCTTTGGAGTCCCGAATTTGCATCAGTTTGCACTATATTGTTTAACATGTTCTTATTCCAAAACCCTTATTCTTTTCTCTCAAATATGCTTTGAGCTCTTGCTAACTACCAGGCACTGTGCTGTCTTCATTGGATCCTCCCAACAGCCTGTTTTATGGATACCACTAGTAAGAACTAGCTTTTTTTTTTTTGCGGTACGCGGGCCTCTCACTGTCGTGGCCTCTCCCGTTGCGGAGCACAGGCTCCGGACGCGCAGGCTCAGCGGCCATGGCTCACGGGCCCAGCCGCTCTGCGGCATGTGAGATCCTCCCGGACCAGGGCACGAACCCGTGTCCCCTGCATCGGGAGGCGGACTCTCAACCACTGCACTACCAGGGAAGCCCGAACCAGCATGTTTTGAGCATTTATATGGTGCCAGGCACCATGCTAAATATTTTATGGATGCCAACTCTTACAGTCATCACCATTTTTCACCCCATTTTAGAGACGAGGAAACCCACCTAAACGTGGTCCATTACAGGTCCACCATCCCTTTTCTGAATCCCTAGGGCCAGATATGTCAGAATTCAGAACTTTTTAGATGCCGGGTATTTATCATATTATGTAATGCACCCAGTGCAGCAGGAGCAAGCACGTAACAAAATACATCAATATTTATGCAAAGAAACATTTAAACAGTCTCACTAAGTGGAATAAAGTTTATAAATAGCCTCATGTCCGTTAGGGCCTGGTGCCAGTTGAATTATAAACAGGCTTTCGGTTCTCAGAGCTTGGCGTTGGGTGAGGGTCTGAAAAGATGCTTACATGTTCGGGGTTACCCATTTTCATGTGTCTCAAATCCCCGCCTCATTCCCAAGCTCCTGTGTTCTATCACCATCCACACTTCTCTGGGGGTGAAGACAGTGGCAGAGAGAGATGGCCACAGGCTCAATCCAGATCTGTTTGCTTCCACACCCAGGCCTTTCCTTGCACTCAGTGCTAATGCTGTTGACATAGAAATCAAGTGGCTTCTTCCAGCAGCGGGGCCGAGTTGCATGCAGCCCTCTGCATTTCGTAACTTTGCTGTGGGCCCCGGGCTGTCTGTGCAAGCTCACGAGGTATTCACAGGGAAGAAGCTTGAGACCGAGGTTTCCCTGTGGCCCAGAAGTCTCATCTTCTCACGGTCTCTGGAACACCACCGATCACAGTTGTATCTGAAAGCTGGAGGTTGAGTTATGACCTTGAGTTCAGCCCTGGCTTTTCCATTTCCAAACAGAACGCACCTTCTAAGCAAGAAGGAATAGAGGGCTTCCCTGGTGGCACAGTGGTTGAGAGTCCGCCTGCCGATGCAGGGGACATGGGTTCGTGCCCCGGTCCGGGAAGATCCCACATGCCGCAGAGCAGCTGGGCCTGTGAGCCATGGCCACTGAGCTTGCGCGTCTGGAGCCTGTGCTCCGCAGTGGGAGGGGCCACAGTGGGGAGAGGCCCCCGGCCAAAAAAAAAAAAAAAAAAAAAAAGAAGGAATAGAGTGTCATGGCTGATCCCATACCTTTTCTTCTTTAACTGGATTTAATAATAAAGGTGATGGAGCATGTGAGATCCAAGCCGGGAGTCATCTCAGAACGCTCTTTGAAAAGAATTGGAGAATAACCTGTCCCCTGAAAGGACACATCTCAGTGCCATTCTCATTTTATCTCATGCGCTCACCAGACATTTATTGACAGCCCTGTCTGCTGTCTGTGGGGCACTGGGGATTCAGGGTTGAATAAGAAGACATCCTTCCTGGGACTTGCCTGGCAGTCCAGTGTTTAAGATTCCATGCTTCCAGTGCAGGGGACATGGGTTCCATCCCTGGTCAGGGAACTAAGATCCCACATGCCATGTGGTGTGGCCAAAAAAAAAAGAAGAAGAAGAAGAAGACATCCTTTCGGCCCTCAGGAAGCTCAAACGAATGATTAGGGGAGACAGAGCCAAAATGTGGACGTTACCACATGAGCCGCCTCCCAAGGTGATGTGTACAGCAATGTAAATAAAGTGATGGGGGAGCTGGAGGAGAGAAAGGGGGCTTCGCTGGTGGTCAGGGGTGGAGCTGGGAACTGGCTTCCCCAAGGCGATGACATTGGCTCCCAGGTGTCCACTCTTGTGTTTTCTCCACTTCCTGGTCCTCTTCTTCTCGCCCCCTCTTCTATCCTACCTCTAAGTGTTGGCATCTTCAAGCTTCAGCCCAGGGCCCTCCTTCCTTTTTTTCTCTCTACATTCTCTCCTTGGTAATCGAATTCATTCCCTTCACGTTAAATACTGTCCTGGGTCCGTGGACAGCTCCTCCAACTGCACAGCCTGCCCACATCTCTCCCATGAACTTCAGGCTTGGAAGTCCACTTGCCTACTCGTCTCCATTCAGGTGTTCACACACTCCTCAAAATACACACATCCAAAAGGCAATTCATGGTCATTATCCTTCAAGCCTGTTCCTCCTCCAACCCATTTGAGGAAATGCTAAGCAGAAACCTTGTTTCTTCCCTCATCCCTGATGACTAAATTACCAGCCAAATCCTATCAGTTCTGTCTCCAAAGTATATTTTGAATGAAGCCACCCTTTGAGGCAGGCCACCTCCTCTTTGTGACCATTAAAATAGTCTGCCCTTGTCCTTTTATCCGTTCTGCATACCCAGCGCCCAGATGGGTCTCTCTGAACGAAGTTGGATGAAGTGATTCTTCAGCTTCAGATGCCTTGGTGGGTCCCCACCCACTTTCCATGCCTTTCCAGGCTCTGACTGCCCCTGCCCACCCTCTGACTGCCTCCTACCACCACCCCGCCCTCGTTCCAGCCGCTCAGGTGGGACAACTTCGCTATTTTCTTCTTGTCCAGGTTTTTTGCTTTTGTTTTATTCCAAACACAAGAAGCTTTTTCTCGGTCAGCCTGGTATAGATGCTGTTTCCGAAATATTCTCACCCTTTCTCATGGCACTTTTCATCCTTTTCCATCCTATCTTCATCCCGTGGGAAGCTTTAAAATCACCTCCGCAGTGAGGGCTTCCCCGACTACCCAAATTGAGGTACTTCCCAAACCATTATTCCATACCCATCACCCCTTCCCCCTTCAATCACAATTTCATGCGGCAATCAGGAAGTAGTTATATACCTACTGTGTGTCGATTGTGTGGGTGTGGAGAAGAAGAGCTGGCTGGGAAGTGGTTGAGTCTGGATTGTAAAGGACCAGGGAGTTTTCCCCTCTGAGGATGGGCATATAGGCAGTATATCAAGGGCAGCAGAGCTCAGGAATGGATGGTTCCCCAAAATCACATGCCAAGAGGTGGGGCGATCTGAGTCAGAGGCAGCTGGCGTCCATGGGAAACATTAGCTAGACCCTCACTCTAGAAAAATGGTACAGATGAACTTATTTGTAAAGCAGAAATAGAGTTACAGATGTAGGGAATAAACCTATGGTTACCAAGGGGGGAAGGGGGGATGGGATGAAGTGGGGGATTGGGATTGACATATATACACTACTATGTATAAAATAGATAACTAATGAGAACCTACTATATAGCACAGGGAACTCTACTCAATGCTCTGTGGTGACCTAAATGGGAAGGAAATCCAAAAAAGAGAGGATATATGTACACATATAACTGGTTCCCTTTGCTGTACAGCAGAAACTAACACATCATTGTAAAGCAACTATACTACAATAAAAATAAGTAAATAAATAAACAAACAACCCCCCACTCTCCCACGTCCATGGTGAACCTTGTGATCAATCAGGGTACTTTCCCTCTGAGCCTCAAAGTGGCCTTAGCGTCCTTCCCAACCCAAGCAGCCCCGTCAATTCATTGAACTGGCTAATTTGCCATCACAGGCCTATGCAGTTTAAGGTAGAACATGCTCCTTAGCTCTCGTTAAATATTCATCAACTTTTCATTTTAGAAAGGATATGGGTAGAAGCATTTCTTAAAAACCATATCCCATTTTCAACATTTAATCTATTTTTCCCCCTCTTCTTTTCTTTTCCCAGGAGAAAATAATGAATGTCAAAGGAAAAGTGATTCTGTCAATGCTGGTTGTCTCAACTGTAATTGTTGTGTTTTGGGAATATATCAACAGGTAATTATGAAACACGATAAAGTGATGTTAATGAAAGTCTCCTCTAATCTCCAGGTATCAGCCAGGTCAGCAGGTTGAATTAAAATTAGGATTAACTGACACCATAAAGAAGGGGTTCCATCCTTCCTGTATCCCTGAGCCCTAGACTGTCTTTAAAATCATTAGATCTTTTTTTTTCTTTTTTAAAAGATTTATTTATTTTATTTTTGGCTGCGTTGGGTCTTCGTTGCTGTGCACAGGCTTTCTCTAGTTGCGGCGAGCAGGGGCTACTCTTCGTTGTGGTGCGCGGGCTTCTCATTGCGGTGGCTTCTCTCGTTGAGGAGCACGGGCTCTAGGCGCGCGGGCTTCAGCAGTTGTGGCACGTGAGCTTAGTTGCTATGCAGTATGTGGGATCTTCCCTGACCAGGGCTTGAACCCATGTCCCCTGCATTGGCAGGCGGATTCCTAACCGCTGTGCCACCAGGGAAGCCCAGAATCATTAGATCTTCATGCACCTTCTAAGTAATTAATTATCTTCCTTCCGCCATGTTCCTAATGTCTTGATTCTTATACCTTTGCGGTTCTGGGTAGGCTAGAGCCAGAAACAGTAAGGTCATATTAAGACCAAAATGTCATATTAAATTATTTATATGACCAGATATGGAAATTACCTTAAGAAATTTCAGACAGGAATTCCATGAGAAATCCACCCTGATTTTTGCAGTCCTAAAATATTTGCTAAGTTTAAAGGAACAACTCAAGGTTGTTGACTTTGGTGCAAAATACACTCTGAATTGCTGGTGATTCATTTGTGCCTGGCAAAACTTTGGGGTATTTTGTCTTTCTTTTAACCCCGGAAAGCAAGATGAATTAAATATTTCTGAGTTTTCAAGTTCATCAGTGGATTCACCCCAAATATTTGAGCTGCTTCTGTGTTTTTGGAAACTACCAATGCCTCGGAGATTCCAGCTGCAGAGGCCTCTGACAGAAAGGAGTCTCCGCAAGTGGCTACAAAAATGCATGATGGTTTTGACTTAAGAGGCATTGGTACAGCTCAGCCTTTCTTTCAAAAAGGCCACCTTAGGGCTTCCCTGGTGGCATAGTGGTTGAGAATCTGCCTGCCAGTGCAGGGACATGGGTTCGGGCCCTGGTCTAGGAATAGCCCACATGCCGCGGAACAACTAAGGGCGTGAGCCACAACTCCTGAGCCTGTGCGTCTGGAGCTTGTGCTCTGAGACAAGAGAGACCGTGACAGTGAGAGGCCCACACACCGCAATGAAGAGTGGCCCTCGCTCGCCACAACTAGAGAAAGCCCTCGCACAGAAACGAAGACCCAACACAGCCAAAAATAAAATAAATTAAAAAAAAAAAAAAAAAGGCCACCTTCCAATTCTGGGCCAGGAGAGCTGTCTCGTCACCATTGTTTTTTTGTTGTTGTTCTTGTTTTTTTGCGGTACGCAGGCCTCACTGTTGTGGCCTCTCCCGTTGCGGAGCACAGGCTCCGGACGCGCAGGCTCAGCGGCCATGGCCCACGGGCCCAGCCGCTCCGCGGCACGTGGGATCTTCCCGGACCGGGGCATGAACCCGTGTCCCCTGCATCGGCAGGCGGACTCTCAACTACTGTGCCACCAGGGAAGCCCACCACTGATATTTTCATGGTGAAGTGTCTTAGAAGCCTCCCAAGTTCAAGATGATGGCCTGGATGAACATTAGAATGTCTCTTTCAGTTATTAAATTCTAAGATTTGATGAGCCAGCAGGACAATCTTGGCCACTTATAAAGGAACTGCACTTTCAGGTACATCAGTAGAAGGAGGATTCTCTGGACTCCAGAGCTATTATTCCCTGGGGTGCTGCATAGATCTCACCGCTTCTGGAGTGTTATCCTGTTTCATTCTGAACAACTCATTTTAAGAAAAACAAGACAAGCTAGAGGGTGACCCTGTTCAAGTGGTCTATAAACCAGGTCTTTTGAATTGAAACTGTGGGCACTTAGTCCAAAGAAAAGATTACTCAGTGTTGGATGCAGGGAGTTCCTGGGGCTTCCTTAGATACTTGAGGGCTGAGGAAATATCCTCGCTGAAGTCCGGAGCTAGGCTGCCTGGGGCTGGTCCTGTGCCACCACTTACCTCCTCTGTGACTTTGGGCGAGTTATTCAGCCACACTGTTCCTCAGTTTCCCTATCTTTAAAAATGGGAGAACAAACTTATGGTTACCGGGGTGGGGGGAAGGGTGGGGGGAGGGATAGTTAGGGAGTTTGGGATTGACGTGTACACACTGCTGTATTTAAAATGGATAACCAGGGCTTCCCTGGTGGCGCGGTGGTTGAGAGTCCGTCTGCCGATGCAGGGGACACGGGTTTGTGCCCCGGTCTGGGAAGATCCCACATGCCGCGGAGCGGCTGGGCCCGTGAGCCATGGCTGCTGAGCCTGTGCGTCCGGAGCCTGTGCTCCGCAGCGGGAGGGGCCACAGTGGTGAGAGGCCCGCGTAACGCAAAAAAAAAAAAAAAAAAAAAAGGATAACCAACAAGGACCTACTGTATAGCACAGGGAACTCTGCTCAATATTATGTAACAACCTAAATGGAAAACGAATTTGTAAAAGAATAGATACACGTATATGTATAACTGAATCACTGTGCTGTACACCTGAAACTATCACAACATTGTTAATCAACTATACCCCAATATAAAATAATAAGTTAAAAAAAATAAAGAAATGACTGATGAATAGGGGGGCTGTTCTCCCTGTCTTAGTGAGTGTATTTGTGGAGCAGACCAGTTTGTATACCTGTAAAAGCTTTAGTAAACCTGGATTATTTTTTCTTCTAAATGGGCATAACAGTAGTACCTGCCTCATAGGGTTGGTGGATTCAATAAGTTACTGTGTATAAAGCACTTAGGGCAACACACTCAGTAAATGCTAGCTGCTCTCACCATTATCATCACCATCCTTACCGCCATCCTCATCATCTGCTCAGAGGGCAGAATAGGACAGGGGATTTTGGCAAATAATAGAAGGAAGAGCTCTAGCAGTTGGAAGATTCCAACAGAAGAGCAAGCGCCCTTCAGGTTCCTCCCCTGAATTGAGTTGCTTGTGTAGGTAACCTTCAAGCTCTGAACGCTTGGTTGGATGACCTTGGTGTTTTGAATTGCAGCCAGAGTCATACTTCCATATTTTGGGTACTTCACAAAATTAAATTATGGGAGCCAAAGGCCCAAATGTGCATCTTGGCACTAGCCTCCCATAAAGAGGGTTATTTCTCAGTGCTGGGCACACTCTTCTCTGCACAGTAACTGGAGCAGGTTCTGGCCGCTCTTCAGGGCCATAGTCTGGCACCCAGACTGCTGCCACAGAATTCTTCAGTGTGAGGAATCTGTTTGACTGTCTGCAAGAGGTTTAAAAGGCAGCAGATTCTTTGCCACCCTGTGATTTGACCATGTGATGATCTGAGGTGAGCTGAGGGCACTAACCTTAGACAGGTGGGCAGCACTGTAGCTAAAAAGGGTTGTAAAATAACTCAATGGGACACATCAACTGATTAGGAAAGAGAACTATTGTCAGTAGAGCATCCTGAAAGAATGTTTGATTTGAGGCTGGATAAGAAAAAATTCTTAGAATTTTAGAGATGGAAGAAACCTTAAAAGTTATAATAAAGTAATGATAGTGAGGGTGCTTTTGATGATAGCAGCTACTAGTTATTGAGCATTTGCAGGTGCCAGGAACTGCACTGTGCATTCCCTCCAGTTCTTAAAATAGGCCTGCAAGTAAGTATTAGTCAGCATTTCCAGATGAGGAACACTGAGTCTCCACAGTGTTAAAGGTGAATTTTCAAAGTCACATTTTCAGGAAGATTTAGGTCCGGGGCTGTCTGATTGCAGCCCATTCTCGACCCACGATTACAACCCTTCCTTTAGCTGAGAGTTCCCATTTTTCAAGTGACAAAATGGAGACCAAATTGGTGAAATGACTTAACAGTGAATTTATGTCCAAGTTCTAACTAGAACTCAGATCTGATTCATCGTCTGGGGCTCCTTCTTGAGCTGGTTGTGCATGCCGAGTGCTGTGAGGGATACAGTGTGAGCCATGGAGAATTCCTACCCTCAAGGGGTTATGCTTTGGATGGAGTAAGCAGACGTACACACCAATAAACCAAAAATGCAAGACTTCCCTGGTGGTACAGTGGTTAAGAATCCACCTGCAAATGCAGGGGACATGGGTTCGATCCCTGGTCCGGGAAGGTCCCACATGCCATGGAGCAACTAAGCCTGTGCACCACAACTACTGAGCCTGTGCTCCAGAGCCCGTGAGCCACAACTACTGAGCCTGCGTGCAACAACTACTGAAGCCCGTGCGCCTAGAGCCCGTGCTCCACAGCAAGAGAAGCCACCGTGATGAGAAGCCCATGCAATGCGACGAAGAGTAGCCCCTTCTCGACGTAACTAGAGAAAGCCCGTGCGCAGCAACAAAGACCCAACACAACGATAAATAAATAAATAAATATATTTTTTAAGTTAAATTTAGAAAATCAAACCAAAAGCCTAGATAAAGTTAAATTAAAAAAAAAAAACCAACAATGCGAGTGGAGGAAGGACATCAGAGGGAGAGAAAAGGGGCCATGAGAGTTCAAGAAGGCAACGATTATGTTTGGCTTAGAGAGGGATCTATTTTTTTTGCCTTCATTTACAAATATTTATTGAGCACCTACTGTGTGCCAGGCACTGTGCTAGGATCGTACCAAGGAAGGCACAGAAGAGGTGGCATTTGAGCTGTGCCTTGAAGGATGAATATGTGTCAAATGCCATACACTGCAGCGTGGGTGTTGCTGTGACCTGAGATGTCGAAGGCTTCTGGGAGAGGAGGGTGCAAAGGGCAAGATGGCAGATTAAAAAGTTGGGACAAGGTGGCGAATCTGAATCTGCAGATTGATGCCCTGAGTGCCAGGTGGGGGTCTGAGTGCTGAGTTGCAGCAGGCCCGCCCCCTCCTCTCTCCTCTCCCTTCCTCCTCTTGTAGGGCGTGGAGTCAGATTCCCCAGGTTCAAATACTGTTTCTTCTCCTAGCAGTACGACCTTGAACAAAACCACTTAATGTGTAGGTGCCTCTGAGGAAGAATAGAACCTCCTTCACTGATTGTTGTGAGGATTTAATGAGCTAATACATGTCAATCTCTTAGAACAGTCCCTGGCCAAGTATTAGCTGTTATGAATATTGTCGGATCAATAAACAGATTTAGAAACAAGGGACGTTAGAGCTTGGTCCACAAGTATTGAGCTCAGAGGGGAAACGTAGGTGGAAAGAGGGCATGCATTTTACTCCTACCAGGAGATGTGGACTCCCAGCAGGGGCAGAAGGCAAAGTCTGAAACAAATATTAGTCATTTATTGTTTTCAGAGATGAGGGCAGCTGGGGCCAGAAGGGCGCTGAGCCAGGGCAGGTACCTGAGCCCAGGTCCAGAACTGTTTCTACCAAGCTCTCTCCTTTATATTCACAGGGAGGAGAAGTGAGCAAGTAAGGTTTAGCCATTGGGCACAGCTTCCATGCACAAAACAATGGAGGAATCTAGTACTATAAGTCCTGTCCCTTTGCCCCCCAAATGTCTCTCAAATCAGTGTACTCCTCTCCCTCCATCTCCCTGGCTCCCTTGACCTGGGCCTGGACCACTGCCAGCCTCATGACTAGTCACCCATATCTACTCTCACAAGGCCTACAGATAGGACCCTATTCGTCTCCTGCCTAAAACTCTTCAAGGGCAAAATCCCCAGCAGGCCCCAGCGAGGGGACCTCTGGCTACTTCTCTGTTTATTTCCTTGCACATTAAGTGCCTCCTTCCTTTCTCAGGGCCTTTGCATATTTTTGTCTCTGTTAGGGACATTCTTCCCAGTTCCTCTTCCCCTGGACTCCTATTTATCCTTCAGAACTCAGCTAAAACATTATCCCCTCCTCTGGGAAGCCTTCCAGGTCTTCCTGTTAAGTGCTCCTGGTTACTTATGCTTTTTTTTTTTTTCCTGCTGTCCCCAGTAGCTTGTCTGCATCACAAGGACGCATAGGGACTGTGTCTGTCTCAGTCAATGCCATATCCCCAGCACTTGGCATGTAACACACTGTCAGCAAGTATTTGTTGAATGAAGGGAGGTGGTCCCCTAGAGGAGTCATACAGTCGCTGGTCCAGTCTTGTAGTTGCCTTCAGATGGTCTCACTGCCTTCGTTGGCTAAAGAAATGCCCTTTGAGGCTGCTCTGTAGAAGGCTCTGAGCTGGTGGTATGCTGGCTCTGCAGTCGTTGGTTTTAAGATAATCCTGGGTGATTCCTGAGCAGGTGGCAGGAGGGGACCTGTGTGTGGAGCCTCTCCCTCAGCAAGGCCACCCTGGACAATGGAGAGCTGCCATCTTTTTTTTGTTTTTAACTGAGATTTGAGATTCTCCAGAGACCTTCTTCCCACCCCTTGTTCTGAGTAATCCAGAAGTGACTGAAGTCCCTTGATATCATTGGTTCTATCTCAAAGGAAGGTGGAAACCTGGGAGTAGACAAAACCCAAGCTCTCAACTCAGCCCAGGACTTCAATGATAATGGTTTTCTCCAAATTAAAAGTAACATTATATGTTTTTATTTCTCATTTGCTTTTAGCCCAGAAGCCTCTTTGTTCTGGATAAACCAGTCAAAGTAAGTGCTTTGAATTCTAGATATCTATGGGATGCCTCCCATGTCCACTCTGGCACCCCTACAGTCCATTCTTAACATGGCAGGTGGTGATGCAGCTCTGGTCACAGGTGGAGGGGAGGGGTCCCAGGGGTCTGGCCTGTACTCCTCCAGCCCCCTAGTCTTGCCTTTATAGAGCCGTGACTCTTGTTTTGTCCGTGCTTCTCATCAACTATCTGTCTCTTTAAGTAGTGTTGTCTGGAGAACATTCCTGCCTTACTCATAAAAATAATCAGGGTAGATATTGTCCATTATGCAGCCCACTACATGTTGTATAAAGACCCCTGCAAGAAATTTTGTTGAGACAAAGGATCAGGAAAAAAGTTTGGGTTTCCCAGTGAACCAGTGTGTGGAGGAGGAGGAGGAGGAGGAGGATTGGCAGTTAGGACTCTGTAAGCCTTCATTTTTCTGTCTTTGTCTTGGTTGCCAAGAAGCTCAGAGCAAAGTGTTGTGCTTAACTTGTACTTTCCTCGGCCTTCGTTTCTGATATAATTTCTCCCCTGGTGTTAAATCCTGGCTTTTGTGCTTACATGCCATGGGATCTTGGCAATTTGCTCAAACCCACTCAACCAATATCTCAGCCATAAAATAAAAATAAAGGTAAAACTTTTATTCTCACAGAGTGGCTGAGATGACCCAAGTCATGTGAAAACACCTACCTGAGTGACTAAACTGTTCCTCTGTTTCCTTTTGTTTTTGTTTGGTTTGTTTAGTTTTGTCTTTATTCTTGTATTGTTTCCCTATTTATTGTAACCATACCTTCTTTTTTTTTGGAATTTTGGAAAATTTATTCATTTTATGCAAGTGGGAAAAAGAAAAAGTAACCATACCTTCTTAATCATAGACCATCTCAAGCACTTCTTGAAAGTAGATGGGCTTTAAAATAGGTTTCTTACTATTTATACCCATTCATGCCTCACCACCTTATTTGTCCAACCGAAGGGCATTGTATCCCCTGGCTTCCCCGTCTTTTCCTGCCTCCGGAAGGTGCCCACCTTGGAGAGACTCTCACAGTGAATGTGGACACTTCAGCATGTGTGTGGTGAAAGTGGTTCTGATTACAGATTGCTGAGCTTCTTTCTGGTTTAGAGACCCTCAGATTTCCTGAGTCTGTCACTGCTGACCTTTGTAGCAACTCAAATTCTCCTCGTTTAGCAAAAGAGATCATTCTTGGAAACGTGCACTGTTTTCTTGAAAGACGCCGACTTGCTACAGTCATTTTCAACTTAGAAAGCTCTTTTACGTATGCTACTTTGTTTAGTCTTCAAAGCCACCTTCATGGTAGATTTATTATTGTTGTTATTATTAGCATCTAACTTTTCAGAGGAGAAAATCAAGCTTCAGAGAGGGAAAATGTCCGATAACAGTCACACAACTAGTAAGTGGCAGATCCAGGACCCAGAGTTATGTATTAGTTACCTCCACATCTTGTCATTCTTCTCTCCTCTCCCTGCTAGGGCTCCCTGGATGAGCTGAGCGCCAGGGGACGCCCAAGGGAGGGGAGATCCAGGGAGTGTCAGGTCCATCTCTCATTCAGCTAGAGCGGTGTCGCTTCGGCTCATTTTATGAATTAGTGATTTAAAAAAAAATTTTTTTAAGTGACCTGCCATGAAAAGAGTTTGGAAAACCCCCAGTTTGGGACTGCCGCATTTTCTAAAAACGTTTGTCATCTTTTTCATTTCTTAGAAACCCAGAAGTTGGTGACAGCAGCATTCAGAAGGGCTGGTGGTTTCCAAGCTGGTTTAACAATGGGTAAGGCAGTCAGACGATGGTCTGTTTATCCACCCGACGCTATAGAGTCCAAATAAAATGGTTTCATAAGGGGATATTTATATACGTAGAGCTGATTCACTTTGTCATACAGCAGAAACTAACACACCATTGTAAAGCAGTTACACTCCAATAAAGATGTTAAAAAAAAATTAAAGACTAAAAAAAAAAAAAAAAGTGGTTTCACAGCCATAAACTCAGTCACTTGTCTTTCTGGCCTATTGGAAGCACACAAGGACTCTATTTCATGGTTGGGACTGGGACATTAAGTTTGGTTTTCATGTTTTTGTTTTTTCCCATTTAACTTGAGGATGAGTGAAATTCAGGCTAAAGTTGGGATTGCAGGAAAGACTGTCATACGCTAAAACGTTTTCATGAGGACGGTTTTATGAAGTTTCCCTCCCCCTGAAATAACCTGATGGTTGTTGGGTCATTAAATTGCTAACTGTGCTGACCTGGGAGGATAATAAGAAAGGTGAGTACTGCACCTTTGCATCAAAAGTACGTCTTTATGAATAAACGTATAGTATCATGAACCTTTCTCCAGACATTCACTTGGTGCACATGTTCTCTGCCTTGGCACCCGTTTTTTTTTTTTTTTTTTTTTTTTGCTGTACGCGGGCCTCTCACTGTTGTGGCCTCTCCTGCTGCGGAGCACAGGCTCCAGACGCACAGGCTCAGTGGCCATGGCCCACGGGCCCAGCCGCTCCGCAGCATGTGGGATCTTCCCGGACCGGGGCACGAACCCATGTCCCCTGCATCGGCAGGCGGACTCTCAACCACTGCGCCCCCAGGAAAGCCCTTGGCACCCGTTTTTGCAGGATCCTCACTCACCTCCCTGCCTTCCTCAGCTTGTTTTCCCTTTGTATGTAGGACCCACAGTTACCACGAAGAAGAAGAAGATATAGACAAAGCAAAGGAACAAAGAAAGGAGGACGAAGAGGAGCTTCAGCTCTTGGACTGGTTTAATCCACAGTAAGAAAAGAAGCATTGCCCCAAGTTCAGTAAACCCATAGCTCAGCAGCGGTGGGGGTTGCATAGGCCACAGTGCCGGGGAGAGCATTCCTGACTGAGGAGACAGGGTCTTAGCATCTATTAGACTTTGAAAACAGATTAGATGAGAAACTGAGAGGCTGGATATTTTGACTTAAATGCTTGAGCAACAACTACAGTGATTCTGACAGCAGTTAGCCAGCGGCAGCAAATGAATCACAAAATACCGGGGCTGGAGATGTTCTCACAGGCCACGGGGTGTTGTGGAAAGCCGCAGAATCTAGAGTCAGAGCAAGAAAATTCTGTGATTCGGTTAACTCATCTGTAAAAGGGCGGTGATGACCCAGAATCTCAGAGGGCCATGCACGCATTCTTTAACATACAACACATGTTTATCAAACACCTATGATATGCTAGCTGGTGTTTTTCAAACTACCAGTCACTGCCCATTAATGTGTTCAGAAATTAGCTGAATGGTTTAAAAACAGCTTTTTAAAAAATTGAAATCAAATAGAAAATCAGAAGGTATCGCATGAAGTAAGGATAGGTATTGTTTAGTGGAATTTTTGCTTCCGTATATATGTGTACGTGCATATGTGTTTGTGACAGAAGATGTATTTCTCACTATGAGTCACGGTCAGAAATTCTATACTAGACATTGTGTTAGGCACAGGAGACAGTAGAAATCAATCAGTATGGTTATATTCAAGAAGTTCACAGTCCTGTAGGGGTACTAGGTGTGCAACTAGTGTTTGCCATGATTAGTAAGGAGGTGTGATCAACCTGACTTAGAAGGATGCGGTTTGGGGGTAAGGAGGTAAGAGCTGTCCGGGATGACCCTGAGGCCTGAGAGACTGGTGGGTGGTGGTGTCATTGACCAGGAAAGGGTCTGTTAGTGGTGGTGGGGGCATGAAGGACGATGAGCTCAACTGGGGATGTATGTGGATTCAGGTACTTGTGGGGTATCTGGACAGAGATTCACAGGGCGCCTGTCTTTGTCATTCAGGCTGCTATAACAAAATACCATAGACTGGATGGCTTATAAACAACAAAAATATATTTTGTACAGTTCTGGAGGCTGGGAAGTCCAAGATCAAGGCCTCAGAAGATGTGGTGTCTGATGAGGACCCACTTCCTAATGTATACACGGTCATCTTCTCACTGTTTTCTCACGTGGTAGAAGGGAAGAGGGAACTCTCTGGGGTCTCTTTTCTAAGGGCACTAATTCCATTCATGAGGGTTCCACCCTCATGACCTAATCACCTCCCTAAGGCCCCACCCACTAACACCATCACATATGGGATTAGGTTTCAACACATGAATTTTGGGGGGACACAATAGTCAGTCTATAGCAGTGCCCATAAGTGTGGCAGAAGATATGTAGTAGAGATGTAGGAAGAGGAGCCATCAGAGTACAGGTGGCAATGGGATCTACAGGCCAGGTGGATGTCTGACATCAGCCTTTACAGGGCCAGTGGAGGAAGAAAAGTCTGAAAAGGAGCAGGAGTGGCTGTAGAGGTAGGAGGATCAGGGGAGAGTAGTATCTATTCCAGCATGAGGGGGCTTGGGCTCTGGAAAGACTGAACATGTTCTGGCAAGTTGTCTTATTGTTTTGGGATAAGGGATCCATGTCAGTGTGAAAGGATGGGGAATTTTGGCCTCCCATGTGTCATTTGAAGAGCTGGACAACGACATAGGGTAGCCATCTATGAGATGCTAAACCATTCCTGGAAATGTAAGAATATGGTGGCACTGTAGCTTTGACAAGCTCCTTAGATGTGTGTGTAGGGGGGTGGTGAGACACCCCCGCCCCCGTGCCCCGCGCCAAGGGCCAGCTAGATGAGCTAGAGATGGTCGCCAAGCTCCCTTCAAAGGAGGGCGGCACACTTCTACTGTGGTACTTGTGCTTTGCGGAGTGAGACTTGGAAGGCGGGGCCAGGGCTGAATGACTGGGGTCAGAGAAGAGGAACAGCTCACAGCCACCAGCTGTCACTCACTCCACTCTCCCCCACGCACGGCTCAGTTTCTCCTCAGACAACCGGCGAGCAGATATTTAAAGAATATTGACGTGTAGTGGCACCAAATCTAAGCCTTCTCAGGAACTAAAGTATATTTCTTGCATAACTGAATGAAAGGTGAACAATTGAATGAACAGATATATTTATAGAAATGTATCCTCTTCTGCAAACTGTCTGAAACATCTTGAGTATACTGTGTATGCATTTTTACATCAATATCACTTACTCTCTGTATCATCACATCCTCTTAATTTTCCTCCTGCTTCTCCCATCTCCCTTCTCAGTCTCCTTAACTGGGGCCTCTCCCTCTTCCCAGCCATCAAATATTACTTTCTGGAGGTTGAGTCCAGTATCCTCATCTCTTTTCTTTATACCATCTTCCAATGTGCTCTCACCCATTTCCATGGCATTAGACGCCGTCCATGGGGGAATGACACCCACATTTATATCTTTAGTCCACAGGTTTTCCCTGATCCCCTGCTTGTGTCTGACTGCCTGCCTGACACCTCTGTGTGTCTCACGTGACCCAGATGGAGTTCTTGATTCTGCCCCACCCTCATTCTTCTCATTCCCCATCTCAAGCCAGAGTCCAGGAGACCTCTCTGATTCCTCCTTCAGCCTTTCCTTCATCCATCCCACAGTCTAATTCATTTACATGTTCTGTTAACTCTTCCCCCCCAATTTTTCCCACATCATCTCCCTCTCGCCCTCCCACAGCCACCACCCTTGTTCATGTCACCATCAGCTCTTGTCTACGTCCTGCCGCCTGGAAGGAGTCCAGTAAATAACACGTTGTATGCATTCCACACCTGTTTTGAACTGCTGCATGATTCATAGAACTTTAACTCTTCCTCTTCCCCATCCTTGGGGACCACAATGTACCCATAACTAAGTACACAGAATGTAAAAGCTACCAGTTACCTAGCTAGGTGTGTGTTTGGGTTAGGGAGGCCCTTTTATCTTGTGGGAAACCTTTAGCCCCACAAGCTGAAGTAACACAGTGGGTGCCCTGCTTGGAAGGAAGGCATTTGGGCAGTTTCCCATCTTTCCTGGTACTTTTTCCTCCTTTTAGAGCCCCATCTTGGTGACCTTGGACATCTTTTGCTCTTACACGTGTGTGGTTTGTCTGCTGTCACTTGTCTTTTTTTTTTTTTCAGGGTGGGGTGGGGTGGGGTCTGAGCAGAGGTTCATCCAGGAAGCTGATCTCGATCATCTTCCCACCCCATCTTCCTCCCCACGGCCTGCGTGTTCAGCCTGTCATCTGGCTTCCTAGTCAGGGTCGCTGACACGTTGGAATTGCCAGTGGAATTTAATAATTAACAGCTGGGAAATAGAACATTTTAATTTTTAATGAAATGTTAATTTTAATATTACTGCTTTTTTTGTTTTTTTTTCCTTCTCAAAGGACTCTTCCCAGCCAAGTAAACAAACTGGACACTGGTGTCCTGACTCAGTCTTTCTAGAAGGTGTAGACTGAGTGGTCGTGCAGTGGAGGAGCATGTGGTAGGCCACCTGTCAGGACTGTGAGACTCTCAAGGGGTAGGACAGGCCTCATTCCTCCGATCTCCGTGCTCAGCTCTGGGCCTGGCACAGAGCAGAGACTTAGCAGGTGTGCGTGGTGGGGCTGAGGGCCCTGCTCTGGCCCCTCCTGTTGATTCGATGGCGAAAGCTGTAGTTCCTTCTCCTTCTCGCCTACCCCTGCTTTCTTTATTTGTGAAACGGGTGAGGACAGCACCCGCTCTAGAAGGTAGTTGGTGAGGATTCAATGAGAGAATGAAAGTCAAGGACGGCCCCTGTACCCAGAAGTATTAAATAAGAATACCGTCCTTTCCTCCTTTTTCTCTTCCTTTTCTTAAATATAATATTACCGGCTTGCCAAGTGTTCAGCTCACGCGTGGCTGCATGGCTTAGCTGATGGGCTGGGACAGAACTGCTAAGAGATCCTTGACAGGCAATGGATGAGGTGACAATGCATGGAAGGGTTTACGTTCAGAAACATAGGTTATAGAATGATAAGCCGTGTGTGTGTGTGTGTGTGTGTGTGTGTGTGTGTGTGTGTGTTGGTTTGAAATCCAGTCATTCAACAAAGCTGGGAGTTTTATGTGACTAAAAGCATCACATAAGCTTCTAAAAACAAAACAAAAAAACCTCATCATTTCTCATTCTGCACTGAGAAAAAGTGCTGAAGTAGTAAGTTGAGTGGAAATGACTGACAAACCTGTGTTTTAACCCCATTTCATCAGCCTAGCAAATAAATATGCAATATAAGAAGCAATAGATACAGTGGTTCAGAGCACAGACTACAGAGTCAGGTTATCTGGGTTCAAATCCCAGCTTGGCTTCTTACTAGCTGTGTGACCTCAGACAAGTTATTTAACTGCTCCGTGCTGCAGTTTCCTCATTGATAAAATGGGACTCAACATAGCACCTACCTCTGAAGGGTGAAGCCCTTGGTGCTGTGCCTGGTTCCATAGGAAGTGTCCAGTGTGTGTTAGTTACATCATTAGCTGTTTGGCCTTGGACATGTTAACAAGCCTTTCTGAGCCTCGGTTTTCTTATCTGTACAATGAACATAATACATGGCAGGGCTTTTGCAGGGACTACATGAGAAAGTGTATGTGAAAGTGTCTCACAGGTTGGTGCAGAGTCCAAAATAGCTTCTTTCATGGTGGAAGGAAACCAAGAGCAGCTCTCCCTGTGCAGCCATGCAGCCATGCAGCTGTCTTACCCGGGGTGGGAGGGCAGAGCTGGGGTGGGGTTTGGGACCCCAGGCAAGATGGGGAGGGCCGCGAGAGCAGCCTGGCAGTGTCCCTCCCCGTCTCTGGAGGAGATTCACTGTGTGGGGAAGAAGGAAGCAGCCCTGAAGCAGGGCACAGGGCAGGGGTGGGAGGGCTGAGTCAGCTCCAGAACAGGAGTGCAGAGCTTGGGGACAGAGGGACAGGAGGCATGAGTGAGACGCTACTGGGAGCTGGGGTTAGCAGGGCGTGACCCAGCCTTGCCCAGCCTCACTGGAAAAACTCAGCTTTGTCCATGGGGGTTGAGTCTAAATGACTGTGTTTTAGTTTCTACTTCCCAACAGGCAAGCACAGTCACTTCCAGAGCAAATGGGGGTCAGAGCTGAGTCTCCGCCATCCCCCTCCCATCCCCCCACCCCGCCTCGGGCTGGGCCCCAGCTGCTACTCAGCCTTTCTGCATTTACTCTTCACAGTTTGGTGTTTTGTCGTTGCTCTTACGTTGTTTCCTGTGTTTGTGTTGGCTCTGCCAAGTCCCTTTCAAGTGTTCTGAGTGCAGAGAACATCCTCCCCTCCCACCTCCCCCAGCTTTGTGCCTTTAGTAAAGAGGCCACGTGGTCTGAGAGAGGTCGGAGCAAGAACCCCAGCCTGCAGGGTCCCTTCTTTCCTGGGTGACTGTCTCCTTGTTTGTCAAATGAACGATACACACCAGAACCCCCTCAGTCTGGGGCCCTTTTTGCCCTATAACCAGGTTCCAACCCAGGGATCCCCTTCTAGCAAAACGCAAGTTGAAACAGCGGCTTCTTCCTCTTTCAGCTCTCGTGGCACTCTCTGGTCCCCCTGCATCAAGCACTAGGGCTTTCTCAGGGTCAGAGGGCACCCACGGGGATGAAGAACACCCAGAGATGCCACTGGAAGCTTAGGAAGGGGCTGGGGAGACTGCAGGAGAGATTTAGAAGGAAGACGAGGACAAGGAAAGCAGGAAGGCGGGGGGACAGAGGGTTTGAGTTGTACAGGTAAGATCCCCACAGGCTCCCCCAACGCAGCCCTCAGAGACACCTGGGCCAGGGTCTCCTGTCCCTCACCCAGAAGATGATGCAAATGTCATACCACCAGCCGACTGTTTGAGGTTAAACTGTAGTCGGGATTCAAGGACAGTCACCATAAGCCGTGGCTGACCCATTTTCCCTCAGACCATCTCTGCCCTACCTTAAAACCATCCTGATTCATGGACTCTGTTTTGTCACCAGTAAACGCCCAGAGGTTGTGACCATGACCGGATGGAAGGCGCCGGTGGTGTGGGAAGGCACCTACAGCAGAGCTATCCTAGAAAATTATTATGCCAAACAGAAAATTACCGTGGGCTTGACGGTTTTTGCTGTCGGAAGGTAGGTGTTGCCAATAAAACTGACTTTACTTTTTTTTGTTCCACTGTCAGAAGGTTGGCGAGGGGTCCCCTGGGCGTACGGAGGCTGTCCGTGACGTGTATGAATTGTTAGACAGGAGAATGGAGTAATAGGACCATTTCAGGCTCATTTCTGCTGAGGCCCCAAAAGGCTGAGAACAAGACAGTGATCGGGGAGTCGACAACTTCCCACCTCATTGAGGGCCTCGGGTGCAGGTAAGAATGTCTGCTGCACCCACTGAGCCCGGAGTCTACAGCACGCCCACAGCCGCCTCTGCCCTGACCTTCACAGCTCTCTGGAAATTCCAAAAATGCCAGCTGTTAGACAGCCCGAATGGGCGTCATTGTTTCTCCTACGCTCTCAAGACCCCGGACCAAGGATCAGGGAGAGAAGTGACTTACGTGCGGTGGTTTCCCACATCAGCATGGCTGACCACTCCTCCATGGGTTCCTGGGCTGCTTCCTGCCCCATTCATCCTGGAGGCTTTGGCCCCAGGAGATTTGGCTGGTCAGAACTTCCTCTTCCAGAGGTTGGATAGGTTCCTGTTTCAGCTTCCATTTCCTTGTTTAGAACATTGCTCCCCAAACTGCAATCATTCCTACTTAAAAGTAGTAGCTGTAATCTTAGTTTAAAATACAATATAACCCATTTTGTTCTTTTGGGTTATATTGAATTTTTTTTTTTTTCCAAAACAAAATTAAAAGTTCACTTTTCCTATTAGCCTCCTCCCTCCCCCCGCACCCCCCGCCCCGTCATGGGCCTTCCCAACTGTACCTTTTCCAAAAGCCACATGGAAAGTTGACCTCTCGCCTGTACAAAGAGGGGTGAAGGCCCAGGATGATCTGAGTGAAGATCTGAGTGTTCTCCCGAGACCTCCGACCCAGAGCCCAGAAGCCATTGCCGTCGCCGTACTGATCAAGTCCTGATGTCACTAAATGTGCTGATCCCAGGGGCCTAGGCGGCATCTCTAATTGAGAAGGGTGACTGGAGTTTTGACATTTTTACTAGAAGAATCTGTACTGTTATGAGTCGGGAGCAGATGCTCAGCTCGCCTTATCCTTTGGTACGAGAGGGGACAAGCCAGCCACACTGCTGACTGATTTAATCCTGATGTTTCCAAAAAGAACAGAACGTTGCCGGCGGCTCCACAATGGTTTCTGCCATCTCCTTGCGGCTTCTCAGAACTAAACTGTAAATCACATATCCTGGTGAAATCCGTGTGCTCTCCGCTCGGGGGCATGAGAGGACTGTTTGTACTCAGCAGCAATAAATCCTCCCAAGAGTGGATTTGGACTTTTAGGAGGTATGATGTTTGGTTTGTTTTCAAATAACAATGCACAGAGCCAACCGCAGTGCTTTAATCTCTAAACAATGTTAAACCTCACAAAGGCCCCCTCCCTTCCCCTGGGATTGTCTCCCAGGCCTCAGGGTGCAATAGATTGTTCTTAAAGTTCCAGAGTATGGAAGAATTTCCTGGCCACCAGCCCCAGAGCCATGTTGAAGTCCCTCTTAATATTGCTCCGATATATTCTCTCCGTTTAAAGAATCAATAGTGTCAACGCTGGGGTTTCCAGAGACCAATATTAAAAGCACAGTTTATTTTTGTAGTAACAAAAGGGAATCCAAGCAGCAACCAAAAAGCAAGAAGAGGTGCCGCTTATTATTACTCACAAAACACCATAATTGACCGTTAGTGTGATCAGCAAATTACACTTATTCCACCCTCACTGAGCAAGAGTCTGGGGGTGCATGAGTTGTGTTAAGCCAACCAACCACTCCTTCTTCCCCTTCTCTATCAGCCCCATGGCTTCACAAGATAGCGTGTAGGTTGGCTTACAGAAGACACGAACATGGTGTTCTGTTTTGTTTTGTTTTAATTTATTTATTTAATCTTATTTTTGGCTGCGCTGGGTCTTCGGTGCTGCGTGAGGCCTTCCTCTAGTTGTGGCGAGCGGGGGGCTACTCTTTGTTGCGCGCAGGCTTCTCATTGCGGTGGCTTCTCGTTGTGGAGCACGGGCTCTAGGCGCACGGGCTTCAGTAGTTGTGGCGCGCAGGCTCAGTAGTTGTGGCGCACGGGCTTAGTTGCCCCACGGCATGTGGGATCTTCCCAGACCAGGGATCAAACCGGTGTCTCCTGCATTGGCAGGTGGATTCTCAACCACTGCACCACCAGGGAAGTCCCAAACATGATGGTTTTTGAATGAATAAGTAAATAGCTAAAATACCACTACACATCTATTAGAATGACCCAAATCCAAACCACTGACAACACCAACTGCTGGCGAAAATGTGGAGCAAGAGGTACTCACACTGCTGGTGGGATGCAAAATGGTGCAGCCACTTTGGAAGACGGTCTGGCAGATTCTTACAAAACTAAACATGCTTTTATCATATGGTCCGGCAACTGCACTCCTTGGTGTTTACCCAAAAAAGTTGAAACTTTATGTCCACACAGAAACTTGCATACAGATGTTTATAGCAGCTTTATTCATAATTGCCAAAACTTGGAAGTAACTAAGATGTCCTTTAGTAGGTGAATGGGTCAATACACTGTGGCACATCCAGATGGTGGAATATTATCAGTGCAAAAAAAAAAAACTATCAAGGCTTGAGAAGACATGGAGGAACCGTAAATGCACATTACTAAGTAAAAGAAACCAATCTGAAAAGACTACATACTGTACGATTTCAATTATATGACATTCTGGAAAAGGCAAAACTATGGAGAAAGTAAAAAGATCAGTAGTTACCAGGGGTTGGAGTAGGGAAATGGATGAATAGGCATAACACAGAATTTTTAGGGCAGTGAAAATACTCTGTATAATACCATACATAATGAAAGATACCTGTCGTTATATATTTGTCCAAACCCATAGAATGTAAACGGTGGACTTAGCCTGATAACGATGTGTCAATGTGGGTTCATCGACTGCAATGCATGTGCCACCCTGGTGCTGGATGTTGATATTGGGGAAGCTGTGGGAGGGACAGGGGAGCGGGGGGGCATATGGGAACTCTCTGCAATTTCAGCTCAATTTTGCTGTGAGCCTAAACATGCTCTAAAAAATAAAATCTATTTTTAAAAAAGGAAATGAGATAGTTCAAATAAGGTTAAATCAGAGCTTGTTTGCTCTGGTATTGGGATGGGTCTTATAATGGCAGTATCTGGTTAATGGATTGGTGTTTGGGGTGGCCAGAGGGAAATTCACAGGGCGAATGTGTAATATGGAAGGATATCCATGTCCCATAACCCATTCTCTGGGTCCCAGAGAAGGATAAGAGAGTGGCGATGGTTAGACTTAATGCATCCCCAAATGACCCAAGGGTCACGTCACTCTTGCATCTGGTAGGGCAATAGCAACATTGGAGTATAGGTTGGGGTTTTCAAGGGAGGCCTGAGAACTAGTGCCCCCTGATGTTGATTGAAGGGTACATACCTGCAGTTATCAGATGAATAAGTTCTGGGGATCTAACATACAGCATGGTGATTATCGTTAATAATGTTGTATTATAGACTTGAAAACTGTTCAGAGAATAAATCTCAAATCTTCTTGCCACAAAAAAGAAATGATAATTCTGTGATGTGATGAAGGTGTTAACTGATGCTACAGTGGTAATCATTCTGTAATACGTGTGCACCAAATCAGCACTTGGCACACGTTAAACTTACACAATGATACATGTCAGTTATATCTCAGTAAAGCAGGAACAAAAAAGAACTAGTACCCCCTCTGCCTGCCCAGAGTCTGAATCAACTGATAAATAAGACAAGGGGCTAAGTAAGGCAGGTGGTAGTGAATATCACCTTCATTACAGTTAAAGCCGATACTGCAGAATGTGGCTTGTATCTGAAGGCCCTGGGCCTCCTAACGTTGAACCACAGAATTAGAAAGACTTGGGCATCCAGGCACCTACAGCACAAGAAACTGCAAGCCTCTGGTTGTGGGAGCAGGGCCTGTACCACTAAGCTACCAGTACAAGGCCCAGAGCAGTTGAGAACACATGTTCTTTCCACCTGGCCGGCTTCCAAGAGTGAGAGAGGAGGGGGCGGGGCTGGGCATGCCTAGTCACCCTTCTAGAATCATCAGTCAGGTAAGTCACTCCACCTCCCCAAAGTTGAGTGACTGAATGGTGGAGAGTGGCCAGGAACGTCCCTCTGTGTGAAAGCACTTGTCTCGGATGGGGGGAAAAATAATTCCTTTCCTAAACTGCAAAATACAGACAAGATGATGAGAATAGAATGTCGCCTCCTGCAGAAATCCTAGAGGTTACATTTATCCCATTCTTCTTTGTTTCAGATACATTGAGCATTACTTGGAGGAGTTCTTAACATCTGCTAATAAGTTCTTCATGGTTGGCCACAGAGTCATATTTTACATCATGGTGGATGATGTCTCCAGGATGCCTTTGATAGAGCTGGGTCCTCTGCGTTCCTTCAAAGTGTTTGAGATCAGGCCTGAGAAGAGGTGGCAGGACATCAGCATGATGCGCATGAAGACCATCGGGGAGCACATTGTGGCCCACATCCAGCATGAGGTCGACTTCCTCTTCTGCATGGACGTGGACCAGGTCTTCCAAGACACCTTTGGGCTGGAGACCCTGGGCCAGTCGGTGGCTCAGCTGCAGGCCTGGTGGTACAAGGCAGATCCTGACGAGTTCACCTACGAGAGGCGGAAAGAGTCCGCAGCATACATTCCGTTTGGCCAGGGGGATTTTTATTACCATGCGGCCATTTTTGGGGGAACACCCACTCAGGTCCTAAACATCACCCAGGAGTGCTTCAGGGGAATCCTCCAGGACAAGAAAAATGACATAGAAGCCGAGTGGCATGATGAAAGCCATCTAAACAAGTATTTCCTTCTCAACAAACCCACTAAAATCTTATCCCCAGAATACTGCTGGGATTATCATATAGGCCTGCCTTCAGATATTAAGCTTGTCAAGATATCTTGGCAGACAAAAGAATATAATTTGGTTAGAAATAACGTCTGACTTTAAATTGTGCCGGTAGGTTTCTGAATTTGAGAGAGTATTATTCTGGCTACTTCTTCGGAAAAGTAACACTTAATTTTAACTTAAAAAAAAAAATACTAACAAAACACCAACACAGCAAGTACGTATTATTCCTCCTTGCAACTTCAAGCCTTGTAATATGGGAGAATGAACCTATGGTAATCAGATGTAAATTCCTAGTGATTTCTTATCTTTTCTGGGTTGGGGGGATACACTTATCAGCTAAACAAAAAAAAAAAAGAAAAAGAAAATTGTCATGGGCAAAGAAAAAGCCAGAAACACTCTACATGCGTCAGTTGACCTACCAGAGAAAAGTATGCATAGGGAAATGTTTGGCAACAAGATACAGTTGTGAGCGGTTGTCCTCTTGATTTCAGTGTCTTCCTGTCTCTGCTGAGTCTAAAGCAACGGAGTTGCTTTGCAAACAGGAGAACTCTTATTAGGACACAGTTAACCTTGGCAACCCTCAAGTGGTTTCAACAGCAGAGTACTTCAGGCCATTTGTAGTCCACGTCCTTTTCTTATCAGGACGTTGTTTGGCTTCCATGCAAAGACTGGTCAAGACTCCCAGTGGATATCAGTGACGAATGTTGGGAGTCCCAGGGAATCGGATGAGCCAGTGGGTGCTCAGCATGAAATGAAAACAAGCCTCAAAGTAAGTTTGCCATGAAATAGCAAAGAGAGAGTAGAGAGACGGGGCTGATCACTGTGGGGGCAATGCCACCTCTGAGGGGAACAGGGCATGGGGTTGGCACATAAATACAGCAGCATGGATCCAGGCACTGAATGGGAGGCAATGTGGGTGGTCTCCAGTCTCCTCAACCGTTATGACACCAAGAGAAGTGTTGTCTTAGAAGATGCTTCTTGTTTTGGCCAAGTCATATTCGGTCCACCGTGCTCTGGACCTTGAGTCTTCAAATCCTTGGCCAGAGGAAGCGAGTGGTGTCAGAGTAGACAAAGACCTGCAGGGGATTGAAGAGGCTTGCAAGGGGTTACGTTTCCCAGACCTGGGCTTCATTTCAGGACAGTCAGTCATCAGCAAATCCTGCCACCACCTGTTCTAACCCTCAGCCCATCATGCCCCAACTTGGAGGGCTGACATCAAGGAACCTCTTGTTTTCCCCTGCCCCATCTGCACTACTGAAGTGTAACAACCAGATGTGTATAATAAAACAGTTCATTGATTTTATATCAAAAGTAGAGGGGATGGCAATGGGAGACCCAGTCTTCGTGACTGAACAGCTTAACCTTCAATTCCTTTCTCTAAGAGAAGCTATGAAATCTTACATATTATTTAAAGTTAAGCAATTCAACGTAAAGGGAGTTAGGAGGCAACATTTACATATGCAGGCACGTTTATATTTGCTTGTGTTCCAGTTTAGGTCACTGGTTTCCATTTTCAAGCAATTTACTTGAAGAGCCATTGCACTGGCCTGATGTTCAGCACCATGGGCTTCTTTGATAAAATCAAACCTCCATTTTCGCTACTGTTTCACTGTGCCTCCTAGTCTTCAATTCTTGCCAAGAATTTTCACAACCCAGCAGAACAAAACAAGACCAACAAAAATTCTGAAGAAGTGCCCTTGTAAAAGACAAAGGAGATTGCAGGTCAGTTAGGACTCTTGCTTCTCTATAACTCAAGTTTTCTGGGGTCCATTCTGGAGTAGGGAGAGTTCATGGTTTAAGTCCCAAAGCAAAGAAATGACCTATCCTCAGATTAAAGGACTGATGTTTCTTTTTGAAGGAATCTTGATTTTTTATAATTCACTTAAATTCCAAATGGACAAACTCAAGATGTTATTGATAGTTCAGTATTAAAAAAATAAATAAAATTCCTGATTTACAATTGAATAAATTATTTTCTCAGTATATTCTGGTCCAGTCATGGAGTGTGCATTTTCTCCCAAAGATGTTCAGAATTGTCAATTGCAGAATTTTAAATACTTAGATTCCAAATAGTCCTTGTGTCCTTCTAAGAATTTGTCCACTGTTACAAAGATAGAAAGAACATGGTTGAGATTCCCTCACTTTTGTAACAATGAATGCTTATAAAGAGCTTCCCAAAGTGATACGCTGAGCTGAAGTAATTAAGTGCCAGTAGAATAAGGCTTGCCCCTGAAGGTCTGGGTGGGGCACAAGGGCAGAGGGAGGAAACAATGCCATAACCATATCTGGTGGTTACTAGTCCTGACCTCTGGGGAATATATCTGGCCAAGGGAGCCCTGGGAGAGACTTGCTGAATTTCCAGCAAGACTGGGTGGGTGTATTTATAATAAATACAAAAAATGAAGTGGAGCAGCCTGATGTAGTGTGGTGCATGGGATATGCAACAGGGCATGATTCCCTCATAGTAGAGAATTATTCCCATTTTGTAGATGAGCAAAGTGAGGTTCAGAAAGGTTAAGCCACCCAGCTGGGAAGCAACTGAGCTGAAGCTCACACCAGAGAAGCTGATGAGGATAAATGTGTTGACACCATGCATATGGAGGGCCATGTTTCCTAGCAAGGAAAATGCTGCTTTATAGAAGAATCTGATAAAGGGGAATTTTTGCCGTAAGAAGTAATATTTTAAAAGCTAGGTATGCTCCTAGGCCCGTATCACTTCCCACTTTTTTTGCACAAAACCTGCCCCAAGTGCATTAAATTAGTTAAAATGGATCATGTAAAAATAAATAAAAGACTGCGGTCATTCTCAACTTTACGTTGTGCCTGCAGGGCCACTATAAGCCCAGTGGGCACTCATAAGCTGTTATACCAAGGAAGTGCCTCAGAGGGCAAAGCTGGGTGAGGGGGTGGGTGGAAGGGACAGCCATGCCTCCTCCTTCCACTCTGGGGGTTCCATGCAGCTGGAGGGGGAGAAGTTTCTGTAAGGCTAGAAGGGCCTGCCTTGTCCTTCTTGTAATGACTCATTTTCTCTCTCTCAGCCAAAGTCACTATGTGATTTACTGATAGCTATGGCACTACTTACAGTTATAAGAATTTATTAAATCACTGTTTATTAAATGTACCTTATGTAAATGAATAACACAGGCATGGTAGCATACTCACAAGTGTGAAACACAGAAAGCATGAATGTACAACACAGTGCATACTTCTTTTAAGGTGAGAAAGCTGGGTTAAGTGGGGACCCATTGGTCAAAGCCTCAGGTCTATAAGGGTGCAGAGCTAGGATTCAAACCCAGGACTGTCGGATTCCAAATCCTTTGCTCTTCCCACAGCTCCAGTCTGCTTCCCTTACTGTCTCTCACATATGTGCGCACACACACACACACACACACACACACACACTTTAACCATCCTGTTTTTGAAATCTGTGGACAGCAGGGAATCACCACCAAAAGCTCTCAATCCTTGTCTTAGGAATTAAAGAGAGAGAACTTAGTAGACCCAGACTCTTCAGAGGCAGAAGGTAGGTCTAAACTCATGCTGGAGCCACGCTGGAGAAAGTCAAATGGAACCTGAGCAATACGAGGCCCAGGAAAGTTCAAGGGCCAAGGGGGTACAGAGGAGGAAAGGATGTCTGGGAGGTGGAAATAGCCTCAGGGGGGCTGCCTCTGAATTGAGCTTTGCGAGAAGAGAAGGGGATCACTGTGACGAGTGGAGATGGAGTGAGGCTTCGGAGGGAGGTGCAGCAGACACGCAGCACAGAGGACTGTGATGAGACTTTCACGGAGACCCACCCAAATGGTGCCAAGGCCTTGGGACTGGGTGAAATCTCATAGCAGAGCCTGTGTGAAAAGCAGCAAAGAGCTTGAGAGGGCTTTGGCTGGTTGAGGGCTGCACATTCACCCAGCATCTGTGGCTCTCTTTCTCCCTCCCCAGCGAAGCCTGGTCTCCTCTATGGAGTCTATGTGATTTCTATGGAAACTAGTGCCATAGTTGGACCAAGTGACCCAGACTAAGCCAATCAACACTTTCCCTCCCCCTGGTGGCAATGAATGATTCGGGGGTGGGCAGGTGATCTAAACTAATGCAATCAAATTGAATCTCAGGTCTTTTACTGGAAATACAGACACATGTAACATTAGAAGCCACTAACACTTCTGGGGATCACAAGGGAGGTCAGCCTTAGGATGAAACTGACAATAGGACAGGAGGAGCAGGGACACTGAAGGAACCACAGTCCTTGATGACAGCCCTGAGCCACGGGCTCCAGCCTTACCTAAAGCCTGAATTGCCTGTGGACTTTTCGAATGTGTGAGCCAATGAGGTCCCATTATTAAGTCACTTGGAATCGGGGTTTCTCTTACAACTGCAAGTATCCCATTGAACCCTTCTAGAACTGTGAGTTCCTTAAAGGCAGGACCATAGTCTGCCTTTGCATCAGCTCCAGCACCCATTACATCACCTCTCTCAGAGGTGCTGCTTAACGAATGAATCGTTACATCCACTCCCGTCATGCCTCATAAGAAGTGCTTTTTTTAATTAAAAAAAATTTTTTTTTGACTGTGGACTCTGTGTCCTACTACAAAGCAGATGTTTTTCTATCACTATGGGAACTCGAGTCCAGGTCTGAGCTTCAGGCTCTAACCGGGTACCCTAACCTACTGAGCTCAGTGCTGCTTAAGGTCCGTGATGCACGGGACGAGCTTACTCCATCAGAGTAGAGCCGTCGTTCTCAACCAGGATGATTTTGTACAACCACCGCCACTGCTGCGCACCCACGCCCCACCCCTGCACCGACCCCAGGGACATTTGGCAATCTCTCAAGATATTGTTGGTTGTCACAACTTGGCGGGGGGGGGGGGGGGGGGGGGGGGCGGGCGGTTGCTATGCAAATCCAGTGGGCAGAGGCCGGGGATGCTGCTAGACATCCTACAATGCACAGGGCAGGCCCCACACCAAATAATCATCGGGCTCAAAATGTCAATCGTGGGCTTCCCTGGTGGCGCAGTGGTTGAGAGTCCGCCTGCCGATGCAGGGGACGCGGGTTCGTGCCCCAGTCCGGGAAGATCCCACATGCCGCGGAGCGGCTGGGCCCGTGAGCCATGGCCGCTGAGCCTGCGCGTCCGGAGCCTGTGCTCCGCAATGGGAGAGGCCACAACAGTGAGAGGCCCGCGTACCGCAAAAAAAAAAAAAAAAAAAAAAATGTCAATCGTGATGAGCTTGAGAAACCTGGTGTAAAGTTCCCTTGAACCTTATGAAGAAAGAAACGTGGGGAGCCAATCTGCATAATACCCACCTGTCTATACCCAGGGAATAGTCCCTAATGGGTGCCGAAAGCTTCGAACTCACCTAGTCTTAGTCCCCCTGTAACATTTCACAGCTCAGACAAAAGTAGTTCCCCATACTGGACACCAGAGGGCAGGAATTTCCCAAGACAACACTGTTATCCTAAGCAACCGCTTAGGATGAAAACATCAAAAAGGGTTAAAAATAGTCTTTTCCGGACCTGGCGAGGACTGCACATTTGTAGAAATAGATACGAGTTTTGCATATAAATGAATATAGCTATAAATATTTAAAAATCAGCCAAAGTTAGAACACACTTTTAGTAAGTTGACTGTGTTCAGAATAAAAGGTGGTTATGCTAGCTAGGTGTCTTAGTTAAAGATACTTTGGTTGCAAAGAACAGATATTCCCCTTGATCTGTATAAACCCAAAAGGGAGATTAGTGTGAGGCTACTGGAGAGTTCTACTAAATACAAGGGAGAGCTGGCAACCAGACAGCGGTATACTGCAGCTGGTTCATACCTGCTTGTGAGAACGTGTTGTGCACAACACTTCCCAACCCTGTTCAGTGACTTCACTGTGGTAGCTTGATATCGGCCATGGTGGGAATGTTTGCACCATGGGAATCAGCAAACACTAGAAATCAGGGTTCCATCCCCTTCCCTTCCCTTTGCATCTTTCTAAGGAGGCGACTGTGTAAAAATTTACTAGCACATCACTACAACCAGGCCATAAGCAAGAGCCAGGGAAGTACAAGGGCTTCAACAGTTGAAAATTGTAAACTTCCCCTAAAGGTCTTCAAATATGACCAAGCTCCAACTATCTCCAGATTCAAAATTTCTTCCTTCAAAACTCTAAATTCCTGGAAAAGAAAACCCATATGGCACAGCATCCACTCATGCTCCCAGCAGTTGCGCCATGGGGTAGGTTTACTGGAGGGTAGGTTACACTCTGGGGAGGTTCTCAGAGAAGGATATACTGTTGTGAGCTCAGTAGATGCCTCTAAAAGTGTCTACCACATTCACTTTTAGCTGTCTGGCTGTCAATCACTTCTTTCTATATATCTAAAATATTCCCTGCTACCATGATTCAAAAACATTATGCAAAACTCCAGCACAGACCCCTCTCCTAATAGCAGGCCACAGGATCCACAGCAAATGTCAGAGGGCTAAGCTGCTCAGAGCCTACTATCTCCAGGTAATAACTATTTATCCTTTGGTTCCTTAGAAAGCCCATCTGACTATTCTGCAATCTGTGAAATAAATGGTAAATTTAGCTCACACCCAAATACACAAGAGTCAATAGTGAGAGACAAGGAAGGAAGAGGGGAGAAAGTTACAGTAACTCCTACTTAAAAGGAGGGGAAAAAAATGAAAAATAAAAGGAGGGAATAATGGTTACCTGCTCAAGGGGCATTTCCTTACTCTGGAATTCAGTTGACCTCTGCTGTTAAGTTTTCTATCAAGGCTAGCAACAGTCTTCATCCATCATCCCAGTCTACTTCAGACCCTTTTAGCTATGTAAGATATGATTGGTCACAAGAGTCCAGTGGCAGGGTAACTTGTCTGCAACATGGACCAGCTGGAGAGCTTTCTCTTGTCCAAGGTCCTACTGGAAGCTCACTGCTTTTACACTTATCAGACAAGTGGGAGGTAGCTGGATACCCTTATGTGTGGGGACACTGCCTCCAAAATCCAAAGTATCACATAAGAGTTATGTGTCCCTTTAGTAATAGGAGACATAAAGCTGCATTCTGGTTCTCAAACTTGGCTGCATTTTGGAATTACCTGGAGAGCTAATATTGATGCCTAGTTCCAACCCCAGAAATTCTGATTCAGTTGGTATGCGTGGGCATTGGGAATTTTTTTTTTTTTTTTGGTACGTGGGCCTCTCACTGTTGTGGCCTCTCCCGTTGCGGAGCACAGACTCCGGACGCGCAGGCCCAGCAGCCATGGCTCATGGGCCCAGCCGCTCCGCGCATGTGGGATCTTCCCGGACTGGGGCACGAACCCGTGTCCCCTGCATCAGCAGGCAGACCCCCAACCACTGCGCCACCAGGGAAGCCCGGCATTGGGACTTTTAAGGGCTTCCCAGGTGAAGAGGATTCTGGTAATATGGTGGAGTAGGAAGCACCAGGAAGCTGTCTCTCCACCTAGACTGGCAGAATTGTCTGATGTAACTATTTTGGAACTCTGGAGTCTATTGAAGGCTTGCAACTTCCAGAGGAAGACTTGAATGGTAAATTAAGGTTAATTGCAGTCAATTTCAGCTCTTAGCACAGTAGCAGCCACCCATCCCCATCTTCCAGCCATTTGGCAGACAGCTGTGCATGTGTTCCTGCAGTGACTTACCCACAGCTTGTGGAAGCCAGGGTGGACAAAAAGACCCTGTCCTCCAAATATTGGGTATCTGTGCTCTGATTGCTGATTGATGCTTCTGATCACAGAGGCGCAGACAAAGAGATAGACATTCATTGTTGTTGCAACTCCCCTCATTGTTGCAAGCCCCTCCCCCTCCGGCTGAAGTAACTTCCAGGGGATTTAAAGGGTCAACACCCATTACCTCTCCCTTCATTTTTCTTTTTCCCTCTTTGGGACCAGATATTAAAGACTAGGACATTCAAAAACAACACATATAATGGGAAAATTAGTAAGTGACCTCCTTTGGAGGAGCCCCAGAAGGAGAGGAGAGAGAAAATATTTGAAGAAATAACACCTGAAAACTTCCCAAGTTTGATGAAAACCATGGCAGTATACATCCAAGAAGCTCAATAAACTCCAAGTAAGAGGAACTCAAAGAGACCCACACTGAGACACATTATAATCAAACTTTTGGAAGACAAAGATAAGGACAAAGGGAAAATCTTGAAAGAAGCAAGAGAGAAATGACTTGTCACATATGACAGAGCCTCAATAAGATTGTTGGCAGATTTCTCATTGGGAACTTTAGAAGCCAGAAGGGAGTCTTGCAGGGTGAAATGAAAGGACATTAGCCAGTTACGCAAATCCATACGGAGAAATAAAGATCTCAGTGAAAGTAAATATATGGGCAATTATAAAAGCTGGTATTATAACAACTGTTTGTAACTTCACTTTTTTTTGCTACATTATTAAAGAGACAAATACATATTTTTTTAAGTTACTGGTCTAAAAGGTAGTATTATTATAACTTTGGTTTGTAATTCCAAATTTTGTTTTCTACATAATTTAAGAGACTAATACATTTAAAAGAATTATTAGTTTATGTTTTGGGGCACACAATGTACAAAGATGAAATCTCATGACATCAACAGCCACAAGGGATGGGGACAGAGTTGTAAAGGAACAGAGTTTTGGTGTGTTATTGAAGTTAAGCTGGTATAACTTCTAATTTGAGTGTTATAACTTCAGAATGTTAAATGCAATCCCCATGATAACCACAAAGAAAATAGCTGTAGAATGCATACAAAAGGAAATGAGAAAGAATTTCTAATATTTCACTACTGAAAAATCAACTAAACACAAAAGATGACAGTAATGCAGGAAATAAGGGACAAAAAAAGCTATAAGGCATAAAGAAAGCAAATAGTAAAATGACAAGTAAGTCCCTCCCTATCAGTACTTTATTTTAAATGTAAATGAAAATAAAGGTAAAATCTTTATTCTCATGGAGTGGCTGGGATGAACAAAGTCATGTGAAAATACCTACCTGAGTGACTAAATAGACGTTTCTCTCTCTGTTCCTTTTTGCTTTTTCTGCTTGTATTGTTTCCCTGTTTATTGCAAGCACACCTTAATTGTAAGCTGTCTCAAACACTTCCTGAAAGGAGATGGGCTTTAAAATAGGTTTCTTTATATTATTATGCCTGTTCATGCCTCACCACCTTATTTGTCCAACTGAAGGGCATTGCATCCCCTGGTTCTCCCCCTCTTTTTCCCTCCTCCAGAAGGCACACAACTTGGCAAGATTCTCACAGTGAGAGAGTGTGAAAACTTCCATATGTGGGTGGTAAAGGTGGATTCTGAATACAGTTTAAATGTAAATAGATTTTAATTTCCACTCTTTTTCACAATGGATGATTAACATTGATCTAGCTTTCATTTCACTGACCTTTCCTTCTATAGTATTCAATCTGTTTGTAAGCCTACCCACTAATATTTTCATTTCAAATATAGTATTTAAAGTTCTAGTATGCCATTTTTAATTGCTTCCATTTATTTGCTGATCCTTATCTGTTCATTCATTTTGACCAAGTTGTCCATTAAATTCTCAAACATTTTCATAATAGCTGTTTTAAAGTCCTTGTTTACCATAACCAACATCTGAGTTATACCGGGGTCCATTTCTCATCACTATGTGTCACATATTCCTGTTTCTTTGCATGTCTAATAACCTTTTAACAATATATGTCTGACATTATGGATGACATGTTGTAGAGACTCTGGATTTTGTTATTTTCCTCTGTAGAGTGCTGGTTTTTGTTTGAACAGTTAGTTAACTGGTCTGGACCCAAATTCCAAACCCTTTTTCTCCTGCAGGGAACATCAACTGAAATAACTAATTTTTATAGCCTCTTAGATGTTGGTATTTCCTGGGGAAACTGAAATCTTTCCTATGCATGGACAGTTAAGTTGTCATCCAAGGTTTTGGTCAGAATTTTTTTTTTTTTTTTTTTGGCTGTATTGGGTCTTTGTTGCTGCACATGGGCTTTTTCTAGTTGTGGCAAGTGGGGGCTACTCTTTGTTGTGGTGCACGGGCTTCTCATTGCAGTGGCTTCTCTTGTTGTGAAGCATGGGCTCTAGGTGCGCAGGCTTCAGTAGTTTCAGCATGCGGGCTCAGTAGTTGCGGCACGCGGGCCCTAGAGCACGCAGGCTTCAGTAGTTGTGATGCGTGGTCTCAGTAGTTGTGGCACACAGGCTTAGTTGCTCTGCAGCACGTGGGATCTTCCCAGACCAGGGATCAAACCCATGTGCCCTGCATTGGCAGGTGGATTCTTAACCACTGTGCCACCAGGGAAGTCCCTTGGTCAGAGTCTCTATGCCAACTTTGGGATACCCCATTTTGTGTATCCTTCTTTCTGGGATTTCTCTATTACTTTTCAGCCTCCTTTACATCTAACAACTCTACCCTCTGACTCCTCAAGTCTTTCTATGTGAGTTCTAGCCACCTAGCTATGTGTGAATTGAGAGATAACCTCAAATGAAAAGCTGTATAAATGTGAATTTTACCCAATACCTTCCCTCCTTTCAAGGATTGGTCTGTTTTTGTCCTTCTCCTTTGCCTTCAGATAATTTTATTTAACTTTTTCTTTAAATTTCATCCAGAGCTTATGACTATTATCTATGGGAGTATTAGTCTGGTATAATCTACTCAGCTGTGACCCAAAATAGATTCTAATTCTGCACTAATTTAACTGAATTATCCTCCTTCACCACCTTCGTTTTTTCTTCTAGGAAGAATGGAAATCAATAGAAAATTTCCAACATTGATATGGATTTTATTTCCTGTATGGATCATGTATGGTATATATTATTTCAGGTAACTATAAACCATTGGTGAATAGTAATGGCTTCCTTATTCTTTTTCTGAATGGTGTCTTTTGAAGAGCCGAAGTTTTTCTAATTTTGATGAAGTATAGTTTACCATTTTTTCAGCTGTTGTTTTCTGTCACCTAAGAGACATTTATCTACCCCCAAGTTACAAAGATATTCTCCTATGTTTTTCTCTAAAAGCCTGTGGCTTTAGCTTTTATGCTTAGATCTGTAATTCATTTTGAATTAAGTTTTTGTATGGTGTGAAATACACACAACAACATGGGTGAGCTGCAAAACTTTGGAGTGAAAAAGCCAAATGCAAAGAGTGCATCCGTACAATTCTATCTGTATGAAGTTTTACAGCAGGACTAACTCAGCTATGGTAATAGAAATCAGAAAACTGGTTTCCTGGGTAGGGGAAGTTAGTGACTCCAAGGGGCACAAGAAAAGTTACTGGGATCATGGAGATGTTGATACTGTAAAGTGTTTTTTACATACACATGTACATTTGTTACAAATCCAATGAACTGTACACTTAAATTGCATGTGTTTTACTTTATGTAAATTATACTTCAGTTAAAAATGTATTATGAAGCTTTAAAAAATCCCCAAGGAAAGAAACTTAAGTTATCTTATTTTTTTTTCTAATTGGACAAAATCTAGTCCCCTGGTAATGACAAAGAGAAGCTACTGGCATATGAATTGTTAAGGCTACAAGTGTCTAATTTTTTCATCATCAAAAGAGAATCTGGGGCTTCCCTGGTGGCGCAGTGGTTGAGAGTCCGCCTGCCGATACAGGGGACACGGGTTCGTGCCCCGGTCCGGGAAGATCCCACATGCCGCGGAGCGGCTGGGCCCGTGAGCCATGGCCGCTGAGCCTGCGCGTCTGGAGCCTGTGCTCTGCAACGGGAGAGGCCACAGCGGTGAGAGGACCGAGTACCGAACAAATACGAGGTTATCTGATTCACGATTTTTCAAAGGTCTCAAAATGTCCTGCTTGAAAACCGTCTACCCTCTTAGGATTCTCTACATGAATTCCCAACCCATTATACCATAAATATTAAACCTCCAAGAAGAAGCTGTATAAAATTACTATGTGATCTTTGTAAAACGAAAGGTAAGAGTTTGTCCTTAAGTTCAACCATCAAGCCATATCTAATTCCTTTCTGCACACAGAGAATTTCATATTCCATAAATTACGTATCACAAAGGAGTTCTGTAAACTTGATGGCTCAAATTCCAAGGCCAATGCACAAATAATCTAAAAATTATAGTTTAGCCTCCAGCCAGTGGTCTGAATTCAATTTTGTATTCAAATACTTTTGAGAAGGGGCACATATTTTATGCTGTTAGCAGTCCTATCACCTTTCTTAGAATGATCTTCATAATATTGTTTAATTAAAAATAATAACTTCCTTCATAACTATACAACTCTTTAGAGTCCAAGTAAGTATTTTCATAATGATCTCTTTCTCTGACACCCACCCTGTGAGCTAGGGTGGCTTGGAAGTGGCATTTATACTTTTCTTTTCTGTAGGAAAAGCTCTTTGTGCTTTAGAAAAAGACAAATAAAGGTTGTAAGAGCTCTTGTATCAGGTCAGCTTATGCCAGCTAATGTCCTAAGTCTTGGGGCAGCTAGCTCAAATAAACAGTGTTTCTACTGACTTAACTCTATTTTCGTATAGACAGATATCCAAGGAGCAGAGGTGCCTTACATCCCAGCCAATATCTATTACCTCATCTAGTTTAAGTCATGGAGAGGTAGGATTCAACACAGCATACTCGGTGTACATTGTGCTTTATTTAATCTAGTTTTATCTGTTTTTTTTATCGTTCCAGGAAAGAATGAGATACCAAAGGAAAATAATTCAACTGTTATTAATCTTATTGTTTCTGTGGGCCTTGCATAGAGCGTATCATTTCAGGTAACTTTAAGAAATTAATGATATTTTATTCTGGTGTTGGTAAGGATCTGGCATGTCAGAAAGGTGATAGGTTTTCCCCCTGAATGGATCAGCATCTAAATATATTGATCCTAATATACCCAATTATATCCAAATAATATCCAAGTATATCAGCATAAACATAGCCTTGGCATAAAAGCTCTTTGTTTCTAATGTAATCAGAGCTAAATGTCAATTTTATAGGCCCATGTGTGTGAGGAGAAGCAATGTTAAGGCATCAGACAGTTACCATGTAATTATGGCAGTGTAACGTTAGTACATGTTATAGAGAAACTGCCGTTTTTAAATAGGTGGCATTTTTTAAAAAAAGAAATGTCCCTAATATTGTTGACTTCAGACACTAAGTGTGGTATTTGCCCTCCCCATATTTGAGGAAGAAGAAAGTCTTCATTGGCAATTAGCAAATTTCACTGGGGTTTTTCTTGTTGGTTGGTTGGATTTTTTGGCCTCGCCATGCAGCTTGCAGGATCTTAGTTCCCCTACCAGGGATTGAACCCAGGCCCTCTGCAGTGAAAGTGCTGAGTCTTAACCACTGGACCACCAGGGAGTTCCCCCAAACTTTGTTGTTTAAATGTTATTAAGTAAGTTTATCTGTCATTTGTATCTCAAATAATTACTTTATTTTTTCAGATATAGCATATGAGGTCATAACTACAGTGATTTTTATCATGTTTATTACTGTATCTCTATAACCAGCAATGTATTTGGCACATAGTGTATGTCTTAGTCTATTCAAGCTGCTATAACAAAATACCATAGACTGGTTGGCTTATGAACAACAGAAATTTCTCACAGTTCTGGAGGATGGGAAGTCCAAGATCAAGGCACCAGCAGATGTGGTGTATGCTGAGGACCTACTTTCTAGTTCATACACAGCCATCTTTTCAATGTGTCCTTCCATGGCAGAAGAATCTCTGCCATGGGAATCTCTTTCCTAACGGCACCAATCCCATTCATGAGGGCTCCATCCTCATGACCTACTCACCTCCCAAAGGCCCCACCTCCTAATACCATCACACTGGGGGTTGGAACTTCAACATATAAATTTGAGAGGGACACAAATATTCCATGCATTAACATTATATGTTCATTAAATATTTGGTAATATTAAGTAGTAAAATTAGGTAATAAAATTAATGGATTTATAGGGGTATAACTCTAGTCATCTTAAATGTGGAAGCCCATTATTTTAAAATTAATACAATGCTTTTCATTTATCCTAAGCACAAAGAAATTACAAAGGATATATCAGTGCTGGTAAGTCTTTATCTACAGATATGCTATGACCTCTTCTTTGAAGATGACATCAGTTGGAGGGCAATGGACTACATGCAAGTCCTTGGTTCCGATGGACAGGATAAACCAAAGCAATTGTACAAATAGGCATTGGAGATATTTGTTTAAGGTCAGAGTACTAGGAGTCAAAGAAAGAGCAGACTGGCAGAGCGCCACCTCTGATTAGAGGAATGAGACCTGGATAGAGGAAATGTGTTACAGAAGCCAGAACCCTGCCTCCAGGAACCTTGGGTCCTTTAAAGGATCCAAGCTTTAAAGCTCTGGGAAAACATGCAGGAGCCCAGTGTTGGCTAACAGACTCTCAGGTATTAACCACATACCACCTACAAAATCATGCCATCAGAATGTGTACAGAGAGGAAATTCCCCAAAGATTGTCCAAGATTCAATATCATAAGATGTTCTTCAACTTCTCCCTACAGTCATGGGAACAAACATAGTGAAGTGAAAGCAACTTTCCTTTCTGTTGCTCGTTGTGTCCAGGGACTTGTCTCTCTGAGGGTTCCATGATTTTTAACACCCCCACTAAGACCAAGACTCCATACTTGGGTGAGCGGTGCTCTGCATGAAAGTAATAAAGAAGGTTTTCATGTACCAGGCAGAGTATGTTTCCCCTATATACAGCCATGGCTAGCAGGGCACTGGAACTTTCAACCACCTGAAAAAAGCAGGAAAATCCTAGGCAAAGGTGGGAACATTCAAGGAAAGTCTGCTACAGAAGACACTGATAGAAAGAATGGATTAAAATGTTTTCTGCCAAAATGTATTTAATGCAATACAACCTAACAATCATTCTCTCTATTATTAATGTTAGTTCTCCTTAGCATCAGGATTCTATAGCCCTAGCATAGTAATACTCATCATCCAAGGCATCACTATCAGTGGAAGCTGGTGCCTGGTAGAATGTCATGTCTCAGCCACACTCTGCCATAGCAGTTACTCCCATCTGTGTACATAGGCACAAAGACAGTCTCATGACATACGACTCAGCTCCATAGCTGCCTCATCCCCTCGTTAACTCAGCCCAGGATCAGCTCTCTAAGGGTGTCCTAGCCAGGGTGCTATTAGAGTATTTAGGAAAGAGGAAGAGTAAGGACTCAGGCATGACTGCTTGTCTTTTCACCTACTGTGCAACTATGGACAAGATAATAAAAGCTCTCTGTGCCTCAGTTTATCTCATAGTGGTGGATTAAATTTGATAATATAAGTATTCAATAAGTATTAGCGATTAGGAATCGAAGCTCATCTGGCAGATTAGGGAATTCTCCCCTTAGGAAGTGATATTTAAATGAGACCTAAAGGCTATGTGGGAATTAGCTGGTACAGCTGATACTACAACTGAGTATTCAGCCAGCCATTTCATAAAGTTAGCTGCTTCTGGATCATGAGTCACATGGTAAAACCAGTGAACCCCATGGACATGAGCCTACTGTAGCACTTACTTGACAATAAAATCTATCTCCCCATCAGAGGCAATGGATAAAGCTTTCTATTAGTCCACAAGTGGTGGTGCTGACAAAAGCACTGTGGGAGGACTTCCCTCGTGGCGCAGTGGTTAAGAATCCACCTGCCAATGCAGGGGACACAGGTTCGAGCCCTTGTCCGGGAAGATCCCACATGTCGCAGAGCAACGAAGCCCGTGCGCCAAAACTACTGAGGCTGTGCTCTAGAGCCCGCAAGCCACAACTACTGAAGCCCGCATGCCTAGAGCCTGTGCTCCGCAACAAGAGAAGCCACTGCAATGAGAAGCCCGTGCACCAAAACAAAGACCCAAGGCAGCCAAAAATAAATAAATAAATTTTAAAAAAGAAGCACTGTGGGGAAGAAAGGCAATCTGTATTCAGAATATATTTGTTTGAGGACAAATTTCTTTCCCTTCCCTGATGGAAAAGATCCAAGGTAACCAATAAGCCACGGGTGGCCAGCTGGTCCCTCAGAAGAAAGGCGCCATATGAAGTACTCTGGGTGGCCTCTGCTGTTGGATGGCTGGGCATTTAGCAGTGGAGCAGAGGCCAGGTCATCAGTGATGAAAGTGATACCAAGCAGGGCCCTGTGGGCCTCCTGGACACAAAAGCCTTTCTGTGTCCCCCATTTCTTTGATTACAGGAAATAGGCTTCATTCCAATGGGCAGATTCAAGCAGTTGTTAATTAGGGAAGAGAGGGGATGCAAGACAAGGGAGAAACACACAGTCAAGAGAAACAATATTGCAGCCTTTGGGCAAGGTCCTAATTCCCCATCAAAGGATACACACAGTATCTTTGAGCTGTTTTGCAGATACAGAAACCCCACTAGGTGGAAGGAGTTAATGGTTAACGATGGTATGCTGCCCACAAGCATGTAGACCCCAGACCAGTTGGAACCTGAAAGTTGATGTTGCTGACTCCTACTTACCTCACCACCAACCAATTAGAAGAATGTCCACGAGCTGATCACACCCTCTTTGAACAATTACCATAAAACTCCTCACTACTCTCTCCAAGTGGGGACACACAGTTTTTTGTTTTTGTTTTTTTCTTGGTGTCAGAAGTGGGATTCGAAGACACACAGTTTTGAGGGCATTAGCCTGCTGTGGCTCCCTTTGCCTGGCAAAGCAATAAAGCTATTCTTTTCTACTTCACCCAAAACTCTGTCTCTGAGATTTAATTCAGTGTCAGGGTGCAGAGGCCAGATTGGGCTTCAAATGGAAGTCTGTTTTACTAAGCCCGTGGAGAGCCTCCATCCCTGCCACTAAAGCCATTTCGTACACGGGCCCCTCCAGCAAGCACTGGGGTGACTACAGAAAGAGGCTGACCAACATCACAGAACAAATGATCTTCTCTATTTGATTACTGTGAACCTCCTCTACTGAGAGCACTCTTTGGGGAGCATTTTCATGGGATACACATAATCCTTACACTCTGTGCCTATTTCAGCCCCTACAGGACCTCCGACCTTCTTACCAATGTTCCAATCTGCCAAGGTCCAGTCTCCTAGAAATGACTTCCATTTGATAATGGATTGTAGCTGCATATAGCTAAGCTTTTAGTTTGTTGGATCAGATAACATTAAGTTCATGGTGGGTAGGAAAGGTCATAACTCAAATTTAGAATCCCATGTGTCCAGCATTCATCTGCTACCTGAGCTATGCAAAATGTTCCATACAGTGTATTTTCCACATGAATCTTCTAAGGGGCACAGAAGCTTCCTCTGCAGATTCTACCTTATAGAGAGCCTTCTCTCGCCCTGGGCATCACTCAAAATTGTCAGGGTTACCAATTTCTCAATAAATAGGTCAGAGCAGTGCACTCAAATACAATATATGTTTCCTCCAATATCCAAACAGTCCCACTGAGCTTGATGCCCCTGGTTTGGTGGTAAGTGGTGCAATGAGCAGGAACTTGTTTAGAGCAGATACACCCTGCAGGCTTCTCAGAAACATCAGTGGTGTGGCAAGCCACTGAACTTTGATGGGGTTTTTCTTCCACCTTCTGGTATACATTTGTATTGGCATGACATCTGGGATTCTTGCTCTTTTCTGCTCAAAATATTCAGCATGATGCTAACAATGATATCCTGTGAGTTGCCCAGGTGACCAAGGACCCTGTGGATTATGTTATGACAATGCAGGAGAATTCACATAGCTCTAAGGTTTATCGATGTCTCTGCCAGGTAAAAGCAAGCTGCTTTTGATAATCCATATAACTGATATAAGGAAAAACATCTGTCAGCTACAGACCAAATACCAGGGACCATGTTCATTCGCTCCAGGAAAAAGATGCAACACCTGGAAAAGTAGTTGTAATTGGAGTCACCACGTAACTAACTTTATAATGATCCACAGGCATTCTCCAAATTCATCTGGCTTTTATACTGGCCAGACAAGCAAGTTAAACAAGGATGTGGTAAGGATGAACAGCCTGTAATGTTCAAGTCCTTAATCGGTGCACTAATCTTTACAGACTCCACCTGATTTATTATTTAGTAGGAGAGCCTTTTACGTTGGCTTCCGTTTGACCCTGCTCACCACAGTAGCCCTTACACCATGGGTCAGAGACTGATGTAAATATTCTACCAGTTGCTAAATATCAGTATTTCAACCGTGAATTTGATAGGGACACACAATTAGATTTTGAGCCTTATCCTCAGCTCACGATCCATATCCTCATGGTGAACACTTACACGTACACACGCACACACACAAAAATGACACCGTAAGACTGATCTTATTCTGTGCCCATGCCTTGAACTGAGAGTTTAAATTTCTAGACTTATTATTTTATTTCTCTAAGCTCTCATCCCACAGACCTTGTCCTCATTATAACCGTGAGGGCTAGTACAGCAGCTACATAATGTCTTCCCTTTTTTTTTTTTTGCGGTACGCGGGCCTCTCACTGTTGTGACCTCTCCCGTTGCGGAGCACAGGCTCCGGACGCGCAGGCTCAGCGGCCATGGCTCGCGGGCCCAGCCGCTCCACGGCATGGGGGATCTTCCCGGACCGGGGCACGAACCCGTGTCCCCTGCATCGGCAGGCAGACTCTCAACCACTGCACCACCAGGGAAGCCCATCTTCCCTTTGATTGACACTTCCTACCAAGCAATAATAGGTTATAATTTAAATAATTGTGATGCCACTATATACCACAGATTTCTAGTAACCCACAAGTAGAACAGGGTTTTGATAGGGACAGAGTAAAGGGACAAAGTAGATAATTAAATACGTATTCCCACTAGGGGATTGTAAGTAAAGAAAAAGTATGGGAGAACCATGTAAGTTAATGATCACTCCAGAAAGCAGGTTTGCTTAACCACAAAACCAAGCAGGCTTGCTTAGCAACAAAACCATTCAAGAGAAGCATGAGACATGCCCCCAAACAATAAAACAATGGTGGCATGAGACCCACATCTTGCCCAGTGAGCTCAGTAAGTTAATGACCCATAGGACATGCTCTCTGTACACATAAAAAACAATAATTTGTGGAAAGGTGACATTTCAAAGTGAAAGACCCTCATTGTACTGAGACGTGAAATAATTTTTCCATAGTGCCCTGACAGTCCTAGCTTGACCACGCAGGGACAAGAAAACTCCCCTGCCCAACCTGGAGAAGGAGCTGATGATGGAAGTGTGATGTCTACTCAAGAATGAGGAAGTGGTCTTTTCCCCCTCCCCCCTTTTGTTTTGACTATAAAACTGTAGCCCACTAAGTTCTCGGGGCATGGCACCCTCTCACCTGCCCGCTTGTAAGCCTCACATGTGTCTTATTCTAATAAAACACTTCTTATCTATCACTTTGCCTCTCACTGAATTCTTTCTGCACGGAGACATAAAGAACCAGAGCTCCTTGGAGCGCCCTGAAACACCACCTAGTGCTTTCAGTTTCACGGTAGTCAAACTTAAATAGGTGAGCAGCCCAATACCAGAATCCCATTTTGAGAGACAATTGCTTAGGGTCTTTGGCAGATAGTTTGCAAAATTGACACTATTATCCCCTCTCTGTATCCATGGCCTTTTTGCATTGCCCTAGCTAATGTATTGAACAGCCAGATACGTGAATATAGACCAGCAATCCCCAAACCAACCGACCAGAGTATTGTAGATACATGAGTGCTTTCCCAGCTGAGATCAGCTGAACCTGGCTCAGATCAGCAAAAATGATGCATGGCCTCATGAGCAAAAATCAAGCATTGTTGCTTTAAGCCATTAAGATTTGGGGTGGGTTTTTATACAGCAAAAGCTATTTGATACCAGAGTACCCCAAGTATATACTAGGAACTATATCAATCAGGGTCTAGTCAGAAAAATCTGGGTTTTTAAAATGAGGGATTTTAATTCAAGAATTGGTTACACAGGTGAAGGAATTGCTAGGGAGCTCAGTGGGACAGTGAGGTGACTGAGAAGCTGTGACCAACCCAAGATCCAGAAGGAGGTGGTCTTACTAAAGGCCTAAAACCAGGGCCATCAGGAGAGTTGGAAACCCCTACAACTATGAAGGGCACAGCTATCTGATGGAAGGTGGAATCACAAAGGAGATTTTAACTCCAGCTTTGTGATTTTTCTTTAAGCTCTCTAGTGCCTTTAGATACAGCCATTTAACCTGCCAGTTGGTCCTTGATCTCTTTATGTCCTTCATTTCATTATATAAGTTAATATATGTATGTAGTGTACTGCCTGGCCCATAAGTCAGTGTTATACCAGTTATCATCATCATCATCATATTTTTATGGCAGGAACTGTTGTTCCCCAAGGCCTTTGTCATCAATGAGCACCTCATTCATTGGAGTCCAGGGATAATTCAATTAGCGGTTTAATGCCATATTTCATAGCCTGCCACATACCTCTCTCTGAATACTAATGTGATTTCTCAGTTGCCTTTAAGCCCCAAACAAGGCCTAATAACAAATTCTAGAGTCCCCCAGTTTCCCCAAGTTTATGTTGTCTACAACCCCTCTTTCTTGTACCAGTACCCGAATTTGTCAGGACACTGAAAATGATTCTGATTCATCTAAACAGAGAAAAAAATTATGGAATGGCATGTTGGGTAGGAAAGTTGAACCCTCAAATCTTAGTGACCTTAACACAAAAAAACCTTCCTTATTCACCATACATTACCAGTGAGGGTTGGAGCCAAGCAACCTGCTCCATATTGTCACTTGGGGACCCAGAATGGTAGTGGGTCCACTATTTGTGATATTGCTAGTCACAATGTCAGTGGAAGAGACACTTTTCAGTGCCTCAGCCTGGACTTATCGCACGCCCCTGCCAAATGCAAAAGGGCTAGGAAGTGCTATATGCCATCTGCCTGGGAAGGAAGAGGGAACTAGATCGTAGTGAGTAATAGCAATGTTTACTACAGAATGGTAGGAAGCAGTTCACAGTTCTTAGCAATCAGCAGCTGAAGAAGTACAAAGGGACTTAGGAAGGAAATGCACAGATAAGATTATGCCATAGATATAAATCTCTTTGAGCACCAACCCTGACCGCATCACTTATTCTCCCTGCTGACCTCCAAACACTTGGAAACATCTGCCATAATGTTAGTCCTTGACTGTATTACAAATAATCTCAAAATGAATTCCCTTAAGTCTCAAAGTTCCAGGTAGCAGAATCTGATTAGCATGGCAGGCAGTTTAGATCATGTGCCCATGTTTTAGCTGCAACTGGCAGGGAAAGGAAATTTCTGCCTATTTCAGTTTCCATACTGGACAGAAGGATGCTTTTGCTTCTTGAATTTAGGATTCCCTCTAAATGAAGGGTGTTCAGGTTTGGGGCAGCCAAAATATAAAAATGTGCATTGTATAGTTTGAATGTTTTGCATATATAAGGATATTATATAAGTAGAAGCACACAATATATGTTCTTTTTTGTCTGGCTTCTTCCACAGTATAACTATTTTGAGGTCCATTCATGTTGTTGCATATATCAATACTTTGTTCTTTTTTATTGCTGAATACTATTCCATTCTATGGACATTCCATGCCACAGTTGTTTATACATTCACTTGTTGTTGAACATTTGGGGTGTTTCCACCTTTTGGCTACTACCAAGAAAGCTACTGTGAACAGTCATGAACAGGTCTTTACATGGCCATATGCTTCTGTTTCTCTTGGGTAAATATCTAGGAGAGGAATTGCCAGATTGAATGGTAAGTGCTTGTTTAAATTACTAAGAAACTACCAGACTTTTCCAGAGTAGTACCATTTTACTTTCCCCCCAACAGCGTATGAGAGTTCCAGTTCTTGGAACCTCACCAACACTAGGTGTGGTCAGTTTTCTTAAATTCTAACCATTCTAATAGGTATGTGGTGGTAAATACTGTGATTTTAATTTGCATTTGCCTAAAGACTAATGACGATAAAGACTAATATGGTTTTTTCATATACTTATTTGCCTTCTGTGTGTGTTTTGTTTTATTTTGTGGTGAAATGTCTGGTCAAATATTTTGCCCATTTTTAATTGTATTTCTCCCAATCTCCACTTTCCTTTTCATTGTCTTAACTGCTTTTTCTCCTATATATTTTATTGTTTTAAATTTTACATTTAGGTCAGTAATCCATTTTGAGTTAATTTTTCTTGTATGGTGCAAAGTGCTGATCAAAGTTCTTCTCTTTTTTTTTTTTTTTTTTTTTTGGGATATGGATATCCAATTGTTTTAGAGCCATTTTTTTAAAAAAGACTATCCTTTCTCCAATGAATTGCTTTTTCCTATTTGTCAAAATCACTTGTACATATAGGTGTAGATCTATTTCTGGACTCTTGATCCTGTCCCAGTAATCTTTTTGTCTATCTTAAAACCATATGGTCTTAATTACCTTTAAATCTAAAATTATGTCTAAAAAAAAAATTTATTTAAAAATATAAAAATTCAGAGACCTAATAGAAAATGAACAAAGGTATGGACAGTTTACAGAGAAGGAATTACAATGGCTTTTAAACATGCAAAAAGATGCTCAACATCAACCATAATAAAATAAATGCAAATTAAAACTCCACTGAGATACAATTCCCACATTTCAGACTGTCAAATACTAAAAATTATAACAACACACTATGTTGATGAGGTTGCAAGGAACTGATTACTTTTATCCACTGATGGTACAAAGTTAAACTGGAACAATCTCTATGAAAAACAATTCAGTAACATTTATTTAAATTTTAAATGGGTTTAACCTTTGACCCAACAATTCCATTTCTAGGAATTTATCCTGCAGTATAGTTCAACATGTGCTCATAGAGCATGTTCAAGTATTTTCACTGTGGCATTTCTTAGAATAGCAAAGACAATAAATAACCAAAATCTCTAGCAATAGAAAACTGGTAAAATAAATTATGATATAGTCATACAACAAAATACAGTTTACCAGAAAAAGAATGAGTCAGATGTATGAGATGTACTGGTATGATCTTCAAAATATACTGATGAGTGATAGTTTGAAAGTACTGAAGAGTGTTTTTAGTATCCTCACATTTGTGTGAAAAGGGGAACTGTATACTTAAAAATGTATATATGCTTTCAGGGCACAGAATAGTTATGGAATAAAACCCAAGACACTATGAATAGTGGCTGCCACTGGGGATGGGATAATAGGAAAAATCAGACGCTGAGGTAGAAGAAGAGTTAGTGTACATTATATAACTTTTTTTCTGTTAGAATGTGTGTCTTTCTCTTTAAAAAAGAAAAACTATAAAGAAGGCAAAATAAAGGCGCATGCTTATCTCAAATGAAGAGTGAATATCTCAGAAAGTGTGAGATGATTTGATCGTTTTCTTCTTTGTGCTCTTTTGCACTTGAAAAATTTTATAACATGAAAATGTGTTACTTCCTTAATCAGAAAAATAAGTACTTTTACAATATTATTAGAAAGCATAAGAAAAAATTAGCTTTACCTGAGATAATTAGACAATGCCTAAAAGAAGATGCTGCACTTGTTCTGTCATTCATATACACACACCGCTCAAAATCTATTTCCATAAGCAAAAGTCATCGAAAAAAATGTAAGGAAGTATAACAAAGGAAAGTAAAAGCAAACCATTCTTTAAGTCCTTTAGTTTTTCAAATAAGACAAAGTTCTACCATCTGGTAGCCTGAGAAAAACTTCCTACCAAATGTATCATTATGACAGTATCATTATGACTTTCTTATGTTCTCATCATCAAAAAGAGTGGTGACATCACCATTAGTATAAGACTCAAACACCAGGAAAGTATTAAACAATATCTGATTTTTTTTACAGAGACCCCAAAATATAATGCTTGGGAAACATCCTAGGACTTTTCCTCTTTATATCACCAAAACTAAAGGTAAGGCTCTTAGGAAGGAGCTGTATGAAAGTTTGGATGAACTGGCAAAATCACAGATAAGGATCATCCCCAAACCTCGGCCTTAAAAAGATATTGTACAAAATAGGCGACACATCAACATACTCCTGACCTTTAAAAATAATGTCATTGAGGGCAGATTGTCAGAAAATAATTTGGCTAAGTGGAATCTTACCACATACATAGGGCATTTCTAATGGTCTTGAATTTAAAAGGTGGTCATTTCGCATTGCAAGGACACTAAAATTGTGCCCAGTTAAAGCCTCCCCAGTGTGGTATTATCTACAGAATAACTGTAAGATAGAAATATAATGCAAGCCACATTTGTAACTTTAAATATTCCAGGAGTTACACTGCGAAAATGTAAAAGAAATACGAAATTCATTTTAATAATATATTTAATTTAACCCACTATATCCAAAATTTCATTTCAACATGTATTGAATATAAACCATTATTAATGAGATATCTCACATTATTTTTTTCATAGTGAGTCTTCAAAGTCCACTGTTGGACTAGCAACATTTCAAGTATTCACTAGTCACTTGTTGCTAGTGGCCACCATATTGGAAGGTACAGATCCAAAACATCTTGCTCATTAAGTGAGGGTTCAAAAAGTAAATATCAGAGACGTCCATTTTACTCCTACATATAATCTAAAAGCAGGACCTGTTTTTGGATGATGCCTACTGAAAACCAGTTTATGCTTGTAAACGAAAATCCTGCCTAATGCCTTCAACACAAGCTTGGTCATTGGCTGAAGCCAAATATTCCATTTTAGAGCTTAATGCCTTTAATTTATATTTTTAATCACTGTTTACTAGGATATACCTTTGAAAGAACTCATATATTTTTAGGTTTCTGGTCCTATAGACTTTGAATAAATTATCAGTCTTAATATCTTTGTGAGGAAAATACATAGGTAGATAGATAGGGATACATAAATCAACTTTGGGGGCAGAATATATCCTAATGCATAAGTACTCCCTTAGTACTCCATTTTATTGTCACAGAAGCCCAAGTGAAATAGAGTGAGTTTTATTGAATTTCTTTTACAAAAACAGGGTGGAATTTGATAAAGGAATACAAAAAGAATATCACAGACACTTTGCACCTAATCTAAAATGGATCCCTCCTAAAGGGCCCACCCTAAGGGAGATTTCTGAAGCACTTCAAACAGAATAGGTGGTTCTCCTGACTCAAGTCTGCCTACTTCCTAAGGCTGAGCATTCTGGAATCAGACACTTGGATTGATGGCCAAGCTTCCACAAATTAGTCTGTTATTAGAAGGTGGCAAGAAGGTTGTTTTCTACTTCCCCCCAAAACTTTTTATCCTCTTTTTTTCTAGGAGGGAATGAATACCAAATGGAAAAAGCTGTTATTGATGCCATTTGCTTTATCCTTGATGTTGATGAAGCATCATTTTCGGTAAATACAGAAGACTGATGAGTTATCTTTAATGATTGGCAGAGTTGATCTAAAATGCTAAGTGTTGCCCCAAAATATTAATAAATATTTCCTAAATTAATCAGAAATTGATTCCCCTTTGGGGAACAAATCGAATCATAAATATATTAATTCTTTCATTTTTCAACATTCAACGAATATTTATTGAGCACCTTCTTGGTGCTAGGCCCTATTCTAAGTGCTGGGAAAACAGGAATAACACAAAGTGACTGCTCTTATGAAGCTTTACATTCTAGGTGGAGAAGATGGACAATATGCAAAGAAATATTCAATATAATGTCAGGAGCATTGTATTTTATGTAATAATACTATGAAGAAAGAAATTAGACAAGATAAGAGGATATAGAGCGTTGGGGGCTATTTCAGATACATTTTAAACTACATCAAAGTTCCATCTAACAGGAATAAGATTCAAAGTAACCTGCTACAGAAACACAACTATACTGGGAAACAAATTTTTTAACCTGCTAAAATTCTCTCACATAGAAAAACTCAAATTCTTCCCGCCTCCATGCCTTCCTTTTTTATCTTTTTAAAATAAGCAATGCAATGCTACTGGTGCTATTTGAAAGTCAGCTATTTGTGGGAGCTAATGTCTTTTAAAATTAACCCTATTGCTTTGGTATCATGTTCTCCATGTTATCTGCTCTCCTGAGGTGTTGCGCCTTAATAGAAAGGACTTGTGGTCACTTGTAACAGTATTAATATCATCTTTTTGAAGGTAATGTGCTATCTTAGTTGAAAAAGAAATAATAGATCGTAAGCTCATTGCAGGCCTGGATTCCAGAACTGGAATGTCACATCAGAACTAGATGCCATGTATTCCAGAACAGGAGTATTGTGCCTGGCATATAGTAGTGTTGTAGTAATTATCTGGCTAACAAGTGAGTGAATGAATGGATCTGAATTCTAGATTTTTTTGTTATTCAATTGCAATAGGCATTTGTTCAAATTTAACACTAAAATGCCTTTTTTTCTTGTATCTAAAGAATAAAGAAGAACCTAGAGAAGATCAATCTCTGCTGGTAAGAATCTTTGTTCTGTAAGTACTTTATAAACTGTATTGAGGGCAAACTGGCTGGAGTCAGGTGGATTCTAATGGCAATGGCAGTCAGAAAGAACAGAAAACTAGACTGAATTTCCTAGAGGCAACCACTGACAAATTTCTTGGGTTATCAGTTCAGACACAAAGTGACTGCTCCCTTTGAGTTTATATGGACATCTCCCAATTTTGCTCACTTGACACACTCATTTGCTTATACCAGACAAGTTTTTGACATTTTCTATAGTTTAAGTATCTCTGTCCAGGTTGATATTTTTCTTTAGATTGATAGCCCTCCTTAGTCAACCATGTTTTCTACCATTGACCATTGTGTAGAACCCAAGAATTAATGAAACCAACCTTAAAAAAAACTTTTTTTTAAGTTCTCCATTTGTCATTGTGTATATATATATATATATATTTTTTTTTTTTCGGCACGCGGGCCTCTCACTGTTGTGGCCTCTCCTGTTGCGGAGCACAGGCTCCGGACGCGCAGGCTCAGCGGCCATGGCTCACGGGCCTAGCCGCTCCGCGGCATGTGGGATCTTCCCGGACCGGGGCACAAACCCATCGGCAGGCTCTCAACCACTGCGCCACCAGGGAAGCCCTGTCATTGTATATTTTTAATAAAGTTGGGTGATTTGGATTTTGAAAGAGCACAAATATTGAGCAATCCTATAATGAAATGTCTTTGGCTAGAAACATCTATGAAATGTCAAAAAGGATACACTTTTAAAGGTTTTACGTTTAATATTTGATTTTGAAATAATTATAGATTCACAGGAAGTTGCAAAGGTAGTACAAAGAAGTCACATGTACCTTTCACCAAATTTCCCTCAGTGTTACATCTTTCATAATGGTAATCTAATAACAGGAAATCAATGTTGGGACAATGTATGTGTATAATTATTTGACATTTTATCACATGTGTGTAGATTCCTGTAACCACCACAGCAATCAAGATACAAAACTATTCCATCACCATAAAGATCTCTGAGCTACCATTTGTAGACCCACCCAGTTCCTCTCCCTGACTCTCCCTAAACCCTAGGACCACTAATCTATTTTTATCTCTATAATTTTGTCTCTTTGAGAATGGAATCATATAGTATATGATCTATTGAGATGAGACTTTTTCACTCAGCATAATGCCTTGAGATTCAGCCAGGTTGTTGTTTATATTAGTAGGTCATTCCTTTTTCATGCTGTGTAGTATTCCACGAAGGGATGTACCAAAGTTTAAGCATTCACCTATTGAGGGACATTTTGATTGATAGTTCTTACTGCACGTGAAAAATACTGTTCTACTTCCTTTTGAGTCCAGGGTTTCGGATAAGAAATCCACTTTCATTCAAATTATTTTCCCCTTATAGGTGAATCATTTCTGACTGCTTTTAAGATTTTTTCATCTTTAGTTTTAAGAAATTTGACTATCATGTGCCTTAGCATATATTTCTTTAGGTTTATCCTGTTTGGGATTCACTCAGCTTCTTGAATCTGTATGTTTGTTTCTTTTGCCAAATGTTAGAAAGTGTTCATCCATTTAAAAAATAATTTTCAGCCCCACCTCTTTCTTCCTTCTGGGACTCCAATTAAATGAATATTAGTTTTTTTGTTATAGTCTCACTTGTCTCTGAGATGCTGTTCTTTTTTTTTTTTTCATTTTTTTTCTCTCTGTTGTTCAGCTTGAGTGATTTCTATTATTCTGTCTTCAAGTTGACTGACCCTTTCCTCCATCCTCTTCATTCTACTGTTAAGCCTATCCATTGAGTTTTTATTTCAGGAATTGTATTTTTAAGTTCTAAAATTTATATTTGGTTTTTTATATCTTCTATATCTTTGATTTTCTATATCTTTGACTTTCAAATTCTTTGCTGTGACTTTCAACTTCTTTGCTGTGACTTTCTATTTCTTCATGCTTCAAGTATTTGCAATTGCCCACTGAGGCCTTTTTTTACAATGGCTGCTTTACAATACTTGTCAGATAAAACTAATATCTGTGTTATCAAGGCATCTGCATATTGTCCTTTCTCACTCAAGTTGAGGTCTTCCTGATTCTTGGAATGATGAGTGATTAGTTATTGAAACCTGGATATTTTGGGTATTATGAGACTCTGGATCTTATTTAAATCTTGCGTTTTCACAGGCATCCTCTGATACTGCTCCAGCTGGAAAATGGGTTGGCACCTCCCTATTACTGTCAGTTGACAGGTGAAATTTCAGGTTCTCAACTCTGCCTCTATTGGAACTTAGTGGGGAGGGGCTCCTTGTTACTAATGAGGGGTGATGAGAGTTTAGACTCCCCACATGGTCTCCACTGACACTGACCACAGAGAGATGGCCACAGATGCTGAGCAGTGGTGAAGGTTCTAACCCCCACTAACCTCCTCCAACTCCACACCAGCGAGGAGGGTCGGGGGAGCCTCACTACAGGCTGGTGAGGGTGGAAGTTTCAGTTCTCCACTTGGTCTTTGCTGGAGGGATGGATATGGGGTCACAGTTTTTCTCTGGTATTGGGCTGGAGTAGAGTGAGTAGTGCCTAAAAGTTTTCTGCCTTGCTAGGCTGCCCTTTTCCTAGTCCTTTAGTTGTAAACAGCAGGTTTTTCTCAGGATTCTTTTTGTGTCTATATCCATTGGCATTTCATCTGGGATACATGTGGCAGAAAACTCAAGGAACTTACTGCCATGTCAATCCATGAGTTCTGAGGTGCCTACCTGAACTGGCTTCTTTGCTTTCAGAGTCTTCTTTTGTTTGCTCTATATATAATGTCCAGGGATTGTAGCTATGCTTAGCGGTAGGAATAGGAAAAATTAGGACTATTCCATTTTTCTGGAAGCACAAGTCACTTAAAAGTTATTCTTATTTTACAAAAATCCTCAGTGTATGAAAGGGAAGTTCTCTCATAACCTTGTCAATTATGTAATTAACTTAAAAGTACAACAAAACCTTAGGTCCATCCTATCTTTAAGTGAAAATCAAAGGTGAACATCGGGACCCCTACTCCAACCCCTTTATTTCAATACATAAGAGTATTTATCACATAATAAGCTACTAATGTTTGATAAATTCAATCTGTATTTTCTATGAATATACATTATTTTCTGGCTCTGTTAATTTTTAAAATATATCACCCCCCGCAAAAGAAACCATACTGTCCCTTGCCTTCCTGCCCTTGATCATAACCTCTTCACCCTAATGTAGCCCTTATTGTTCCAGACTCAGTTTCTATTTCTTCTCCAAGTGGTTTCCCTTAACCCCAAATTTAGGTTGGATGCCCCATTTATATGCTCTGTTTTCCCTATTAGCACTTATCACTCTGTACTGTAATTATCTATTTAATATCATCTTTCCTGCTCATCTATCAGCTTCCTGAGGACAGGAGACTATCTAAATGTTCATAGTTATAGAACCAGCACCAAATAGTGCCTGTCATATTACAGGGGTGCAACATATATTTGTTGAATGAGCAGATTACTCTTAACATGATTTTCATTTTGTACCCAGGGGTCAAGAAGCAAGAGAACCTCAGCTCTCAGACTGGTTTAATCCTAAGTAAGAACCAAAAATTCTGCTCATGAATTAATAATAATAATAATATAACTCTATTTGAATGGGGAAGATTTTTTTTTCATCATCAAATTTTAGCTAACCTGGGAGGTTTCCAGGACTTGGAATTTTTACTTTTAAGGCTTTTATATACAATCCTAGGACCTATTTATCAAGAATTAGGCAATTAAGGGTCATAATGAGAAAGATGTTTTCTGGTTTAACATTCCTGGTTTTATTAGGAGAAAGAAAAAACCTCTTTAGTAACAGCCTGAAAAATGCCATTAATGACTCCTCTTGATTTTGGCATTAACATTCGGGGGAGAATTTCATTCTTTATAATGGCTGTATACCATAATTTAAGTATTAGCCATTCACTGTTGGTTTTGTATTGTTTGCAGTTTGGGGGCTATTGTAAGTAATATTTCAACAAATAGCCTTACACATATGTTTTGTAAACTGCTGTGTGAATTTATCTGTAATATAAATTCCCATTATGGCATCATTGGTTTAAGAGGTTGTGAACATTTTAAATATTGCTTCAGGCTGCTAAATTGCCCTTTAACAATTATACTATTTACTTTCTAATCTACAGAGGATAAATGCTAATAATTTTTATTTTATATATCTACATTTTATTCTAGTAGTATCAAACATTTTATTACTTGAAAAACTTAGTGGAAATATCTCAATTCAATCTGTATTTCTGTAATTATTATTGAATTTGAGCATCCTCTATGTTTACTATTTATTTGTATTTCATCTTATCGGAATTCTTTTTTATATTTATATTTTTAATGGACTGCCGGTGCAGAGAATTAGAGGAATAATAATCCTTGCTTCATGACTTACTCTCATCATTAGTTCATGCAAAATCCACTTATTTTATTTATTTGTGTGCTTTCTTGCTTATTTTTAATGAAGCAAAAATTACAACCTTCTATAATGTCAACATCTAGCTTTGTGTCCTTTTCAATACCCCCACTCTGTTTCCTTGCCCTAGTCCCTGAAATAACCACAGTCCTGAATCCTGGTTCATCATCCCCTTGCTTTCTTTTTTATTTTTATTTATTTATTTATTTAAACATCTGTATTGGAGTATAATTGCTCTACAATGGTGTGTTAGTTTCTGCTTTATAACAAAGTAAATCAGCTATACATATACATACATCCCTGTATCTCCTCCCTCTTGCATCTCCCTCCCTCCCACCCTCCCTATCCCACCCCTCTAGGTGGTCACAAAGTACCGAGCTGATCTCCCTGTGTTCTGCGGCTGCTTCCCACTAGCTATCTATTTTACTTTTTTTTTAAAAACATCTTTATTGGGGTATAATTGCTTTACAATGGTGTGTTAGTTTCTGCTTTCTAACAAAGTGAATCAGTTATACATATACATATGTTCCCATATCTCTTCCCTCTTGCGTCTCCCTCCCTCCCACCCTCCCTATCCCACCCCTCCAGGCGGTCACAAAGCACCAAGCCGATATCCCTATGCATTTGGTAGTGTATATATGTCCATGCCACTCTCTCACTTTGTCCCAACTTACCCTTCCCCCTCCCCGTGTCCTCAAGTCCATTCTCTAGTAGGTCTGCATCTTTATTCCCATCCTGCCTCTAGGTTCTTCATGACCATTTTTTTTTTTTAGATTCCATATATATGTGTTAGCATGCGGTATTTTTTAAAGTATAAACTTATATCCTCCATGTGTATTCTGGAAAAGTCTATTTTAAAATTTTAGTTGTTTATATCAGTAACTTTATAAAGAAGGTATCATGATGTATGTAATCTTCAGGGATTTATTTTTTCCCTTAATATTAGATTGCTAAAATTCATCTCCAAATTGCATATAACTGACATTCATTTTGATGGCTGCATAATAATTGACTGTGGAAATATACCACAGTTTGTTCATCTACTGCTTCATTAAAGGGCACTTGAACCGTTTCTAGGTTTTTGCTGCTACTAACATTAAGAACTAATGCTCTCTTAAGATGTCTTTCCAGAGAGTTCAAAGAGTTTAAAAGGTGAAAAAAAATTATAGATAAAATAGCTGCCCAACATCTTCAACATTTGTCTTCCTCATTCCACTCCAATCGCACTGGCTTCCTTGATATTCCTCAGATACACCAAGCATGCTCTCACCTTAGGGCCTTTGCACCTTCTGTTTTCCAGCATGAACCATGCATCTTTTGTATAGTCAAATGGCTCATTCTCTCACTTCCATCAAGACTCCACACAAATGTTATTTTATCCGTGAGGCCTTCTCCAACCACCCATAAAAAATGGCCCCTCCCATTCCCTTTTTCCCTCACCCAGTTTTATTTTTCTCCATTGCATTCATCAACATCTGGTATACTACTTATTTGCTTGTTTATTCATTTATTATCTGCCTCTCCCAATAGAAAGTGCCTAGAAAAGAATCCTAGACATAGCAGAGGCTCAATATTTGTGGATTAAATAAATACATGAAACCTTTTGACTAATCGAAATGTCAGCATTTTCATAACATAACATACCATTACATAATAGTGGTAGAAGGCATTCTTTCATTAGAGGGCTTGTGCTTTACTATTAAGCATCATGGATTTTAGTTTAAATGAAATGACCAGGAATTCCCTGGCAGTAAGTGGTTAAGACTCAGCACTTTCACTGCCATGGGCCGGGGTTCAATCCCTGGTCGGAGAACTAAGATCCCACAAGTTATGCAGTGCAGCCAAAAAAAAAAAAAAAAAAAAAAATAAAAAAAAAAAAAAAGTAATTGGGTAACATCTATTAAAAATGAACATACATAAAAGGAATCCTACTTCTAGGACTAGCTGATAAATATAACAGCAACAGTACACAAAGACATAAGATTAAGAAAGTTTATTGTATCATTTTTCATAGTGAGAAAAATTTCAAAAATAAAATGAATACCTATTCGTGAGGAAGTGGCTAAACTCCACACTGTGGAATATTATGCAGCCATTTTAAAAAATGAATAAGAGGGCTTCCCTGGTGGCGCAGTGGTTGAGAGTCCGCCTGCTGATGCAGGGGACACGAGTTCGTGCCCCGGTCCGGGAAGATCCCACATGCCGCGGAGTGGCTGGGTCCGTGAGCCATGGCCGCTGAGCCTGCGCGTCCGGAGCCTGTGCTCCGCAATGGGAGAGGCCAAAACAGTGAGAGGCCCGCGTACCGCAAAAAAAAAAAAAAAAAATTAATAAGAATTAGTCTAGATAACCTGGAAGGATTTTCACAAGGTTGTATTGAGTAAGAAAAACAAGATGCAGAAAGGTGTGCCTTATTTCATTATTGTAAAACAAACAAGATTTTAAAAGCCTGGATACATATGTATATCTATGTATATGTGTATATTATACACATATTATCTATAGAATTAAGTGAATATGGAGGAAAAAAGAAAAGAACACAAACTAGGCTAATATGGTGATCCAGCCAGGAGGTGGAGAAATTGTATACTGATAGAGCAGGAGTAGAGGTGGAAATTCTCTAGTACTATCCTATCATGATTCTATCCATTCATAGTAAATTTATTTCCAATATATCACTTCTGATTCTTACTCCTTTTAGACTTATACTCAGTTTCCTAGAACTAGATATAGGTCAATATAGCCTTGACTTATAGAAAGGGTCCCCACCTTCTCTCTCCAGATACACTTTTTGAACAAATTATTCCCTCCCATATTATTATCATGATTCACATCTCATCAAATTTTAGTGACACATTCTAGCATCAAAATCATTTTAATACCTATTCTCTCTTTTCTAAGAATGTAAATATCTTAGGCCATATATATTATTTCCCTCCCTCATCATTGTGCTTCTTTCTATGTCACACCTATGATAGTCTATAGTACCATGAGACCAGAATTTTATCTGTGTATCTTCTTTCTGGAAATTTTCGTTGTAAACAATATACTTCATGAGCAGGTCACTTTGTGTCCTGCTGAATACTCAGGCCTCATGAGGTGTTGTCTAAGCTTCTCAGATACTGAATATATTACGGTATGAAAGAAGCAACTCAAGTGACATGAAGAAACTTTAATGAAGAGATTGTTAGCAGAGATTTGGGACCCAGCAAAGGAAATGGAGGCACACAGGGGCTTGCAAGAGCAGGAAGCTGTGACCACCCTAAGCTTAAAGGGACAAGGAAAGGAATGGTGCTCCTGGAGACCAGGGATTCCTGAAACCATGAAAGAGTCAACCAATAGAAGTTGCAGTTGTATATGGATACAGCCACTGTCAAGATCTCAACAAAGCTGGAAGAAAGAGAGGAGAATAGGTAACCTCTCTTCCTGCCCTCTGATCTTGTGTTGGGGCCTCCCATTAGAAGAACCAGTTGGAAGCCACAGAGCAGGGGACTGGATGACCAGTCTGCTTCCAGGACATAACACCGGGCAGAGAAGGTCTAAGGATAAATAAGGAGAAGGTAAATAACTAGCACAATCCCCCCTTTTGCCTCTTAGCATCAATTCTCAACCTTCACTTAGATGAAGAAGCTCATGTTCCCCAAACAGGAGAAACACAGTCCCATCAGCTACAAGGTGTTGTCAAGAGATGAGGTAATGGCAATTCAGCCATATTCCCACCTGGAACCTAAATTGTAACAGCCATCTCCAGTGGTCTTCCTATAAAGTGGCAGAGAAAGGGGAAAAATATAATTAACATAATAAATCATGGCTACAATCCCACCTCTGTAACTGTTCAGGATGTTGGTAATCTATGGTATCCTTATCCTCTGCTAACCCCCTGGGTCAGCCAGAGTTCTTATCTGTTAGGGTGATCCAAACCTCCATTCCTGAAGATTCTGAGTCCTTTAGTGGTACCAACTTATTGAGATGCCACAATTTCCTATTGACAATTATTACTAGAAATGGGAGTACTATTGGGCACCCCAGAGAATCTCTTGGGTTCTATATGCAGCCCTCCTTGCCATCATTGTGTAACTACATCTTAATATCCTCTCGGTGATGAAGATCAGCCACCCCAGCCAGTGAAGTAATGCCATTTTCTGCCTCTTAGCTAAGCATCATGAAGAACCCCAAGTGACCTGCTATCAGGTTCATAGAACCATGACTTATTTCCTAGAGGAAGAACTCCTCCCTTGGGATCTAGGAGATCTAAACTCACTGAACCCAAGGTTACAACAATGGCAAGTAAACATTCTGTAAGTGAGTTATTAGATGCAATCATGAGCTGGAACATCTGCACACCCACCTTGCTTTTTGGACCGTGTATTTTAGCTTTGGAAGGAATGGTATCTCATATCGCTCATTGATTCAAAACATGAATGGTATACAATAGGATAGTACCTCAAACTTTCAGGGAATTATCTACAAACTATCACTGAAATTGAGACTTTCCCTGGCCATTCCACTTTCTACCAGGCCAGCTGCCTCTAGAGAGTGAGGCACATAGTCAGACAAGAGAACTTCATGGAATTGAGCCAAATGTCATTTCATCCTGAGATGTATACCTTAGGCGGAGGCAATGTTATGTGTGATATAATGGCAATGAATAAGGTATCTGCAAGTCAACAAAGCTGACAGATTTGTAGGGTGGGAAAGCAAATCCCTATCCTGAACATGAAACATTTCCCTGAGGGAAAGCTGCTGTCCCTTTCATCATGGAGTCTAATATAATCAAGCAGCCATCAGTTGGCTGCTGGTCCCTGAAAAATGGTGTCATATAGTGGGCTCAGAGTTGGCCCCTGCTGTTGGCAGGTTGGGCACTCAGCACTGGGAGATATTCATGTCATTGAGCTCATCATCAACTCCACCGGAGTCCAAGTACCTGGGGCCTCTTTGTATACAGACGCTAAGCCCGCCACAAGGGAGGCTAAGCAAGGCATCTTGCTAACATCCAGAGGGTAGATCATCTTGTCGACCTGACTACTGAAAGCCACCTTTGCAGAGGATATCCTCTGGTCAGATTTACCTCCCAGGCGAAGAGTTTCATACCTAGAGTATAAATCTAATGACTCTAAGTCTCTGCTCTTACTTCTTCCTCTTCTGTTTTATCAAACAATTTCTAAACACAGGTTCTTAATTGCTTTCTGCTTTCAGAGACTCTTTTTCTTTCATTCTGGCAGCAAATCTTTAATCAGATCTAATGAGGAAAGAGAGATAATCTTCAAACCCTTTCATTGTCTTAAATAGATATTGATTTGCATTTGTAGCATGCCTAATTTCTAAGTATCATCACTGTGACAAGGATACATCTGGCCAGTTTTAAGGTAGAGTTTGAGACTTACAGTCAAATAGAAGTGCATGACTATTAATTCTAAGAACAGAGAGGGTTTAAAAATAAATGTATAAAAAATAAATAAATGTATAAGCTAAAACAGTAAAAGGGTCACTTTAGAAGAATTTGTTATCATATTATTATTAATATACTATTAAGTGTTGCCAAATCCTACACTTGTCTGGGTCTGGATTTGTGATTAAAACCTGCGATCATTAATAGCAAAATGGCTTCTCACTTTGTATTCAATTCCTTCCAAAATGAAGGTCTTGATTGACTTTAATAGTTTAACGCCCTGCCTCCAGCCAAACTATTTATTATTATGACTACTGCTACTTCTGCTGTCATTTTGTTATTATTAGAAGCAAATCTAATGTCGTTCTTCCTTTATGGACTAATCACGTTTTCTTCCAGGTTGTAGTGATGGGCCTAAAGCATTAAGGAGAAGGTGAAAAGAGAATACTCTAGATCTTCTAGGAAAAGAGGAGGGAGAAAGAGGAAAAGAAGACGTTGGGGGGAGGGAGAAAGGAAGATATAAGGAGACAGTGGTGCTGCCTGCTTTAGGCAACAATCAGAGAAATGTTCAGATACCAGGCTATTTCAGTTTAAGCTCCAGTCAGAGCTCAAATAAAAAATCCTTGGGCTCAAAAGGCAGTATGTCATAATGACTAAAGTATAGATTCTGAAGCCCACTGGCTGATCTTGAACCCTGACTCTGCCATTTATTAGCTGTGTGATAGTAAGCAATTTACTCAACCAATCTGTGACCTAAATTTCCTCATATGAAAAACGGGGATAATAATAGTACTTACAAGACATTGCAAGGATTAAATGAGTAATGGAAAGCACTTAATCACCATGCCAGGCACATAGTAAGTATTTGATAATCATTAGCTATTATCACTTAGACAACAACTTTTCCTGTCATAATAAAGTGGTAGCTGCTTAACTTGTTTCTTGTCTGTTCAACAGAAAACGTCCTGATGTAATAACAACAACTGACTGGCTTGCTCCAGTCATATGAGACGGAACTTACAATAGACAGGTCCTGGAAAAATATTACAAAAGGCTGGACATTACCATAGGCTTGGCTGTAATATGTGCTCCCCAAAAATAATGATAGATGGATAGATAAATAGGTACATAGGTAGATAGAGAGACAGATAGACAGATAGATATACACACAAATAATCAAAGGGATATGTGTAAGGGAAAAAATATTCATCAACTCACTCATCAAATATTTACTCAGTTTTTTTAGTGTTGGGATATATATTGCTTGTGATTAATCTCCACAATTAGTATTCATTCTATCTAGAGCCTGATTGAATTTAAGTGAACTAAAGACATTCTATGAAATATGTATCTTACTTTTATTGTTACAAAGATATTGAGTTCACATTTTCTTTTTAATGCTACAAGAATTTTATTTTAAAAAATTAGATATCTACTGAATTCCACGGTAAGTATATTAGATGCAGTCAGGGATAGAAAAAATGTTTCAAAAATATATAATGTGCCCTCAAGCAGCCTACAGTCTAGCAAGGGAGATAAAACTAATCATAAATATCTCTTTTACGAGTTTAAAAGTGCCAAAAACTCATAAGGAAGACACGGCTAAAATGCATGGTGGTTCAGGAAAGGGAGTAATCATCTTCATAAGAATCTTTATGTAGTCATATCCACTATGTTTCCATAAACTAGTGAGGCATTATAGCATAGTTATAAGAGCTAGAGGTTCTAAAGTCAAAATAGGTTATTATTTTAATCCTCTTTTTTGGGAGAAAAACTGAGTCTTAGTAAGTAGTCTATAAAAGATAAGGATTATTGGCTATTGAAAACACTAAAATTATAAGGAATATTGATGATGACTGTGGCAGGAAGACCTTATGATGGTCCCCAATGATCCCCATATCCTGGTATTCATGTCCTTGTGTAGTCCCCCCACCTGTCCAGCTGCATTGTGAGCTGAATGTAGTGATTTCCTTCCAATCTATAGAATATAACAAAGATGTTGGGATGTTCCTTTCATGATTAGGTTACATATGATTGTGATTTCCATCTTACTAGCAGACTCTCTTTCTTGCTGTCTTTGATGAAGCAAGTTGAAATGTTGGAGAGGCCCTCATAGCAAGGAACTGAGGGCAGTCATCAGCCAACAGCTAGAAAGGAACTGAGGCCTTCAGTCCAACAACCCTCAAGGAACTGAATTCTGCCAACAACCATGTAAGTGAGTTTAGAAGCAGATCTTTCCCCAGTTGAGTCTTCACATGAGACCTTATCTCCAGCCAACACCTTGATTGCAGCCTTGTGAGAGACCCAGAAGTAGAAGGTCCAGCTAAACCATGCCCAGATTGTTGTTTTTTTAAAAAATATATTTTATTTATTTATTTAATTTTTGGCTGCATTGTGTCTTCTGTGGCTGTGCACAGGCTTTCTCTAGTTGCCGAGGGCTTCTCATTGCGGTGGCTTCTCTTGTTGCAGAGCACAGGCTCCAGGCATGCAGGCTCAGTAGTCATGGCACACGGGCTTAGTTGCTCCGCGGCATGTGGGATCTTCCTGAACCAGGGCTGGAACCCGTGTCCCCTACATTGGCAGGCGGATGCTTAACCACTGCGCCAGCAGGGAAGCCCCATGCCCAGATTCTTGAACCACAGAAACTGTGAAATAATAAAGATGTGCTGCTTTAAGACATTAAGTTTTGGGGTAATTTGTTACACAGCAATAGATAACTAATACAGATACCGTACCTGAAAGTGGTGTGATGCCATGAAAAATACTAAAATTGTGGGAGCGGTTTTGGAACTGGGCAGTAGATGGAACCTGGAAAGATTTTCCAGCTCATGATAGAGTGAGCCTAAATTTTTTTGAATGGACTGTTAGTAGAAATCTGAACTTTGAGGATGCTGTCGGTGAGAGCTCAAAAGGAAGTGAGGAAGATATTATTGGAAACTGTAGGAAGGGGGATCTTTGTTATGTAGTGACAGAAAGCATGACAACATTGCCCCCTTCAGATATGTGGAAAACGGAACATGTACCTAATGAGCTTTGTTTTGTAGATAAGGAGATTTCTAAGCTTCCTTCTTGCTGTTTATAATAAAATGTTAGGAAATGAACTATAAAATAAAATAGCCTACTTTCTTTGCAACTTCTGGTCCTAGACAAGATGACAAAGACGCACTTTCCCTTTTACTTCCCTCAAAATAAAATAAAATCCTGGAAATAATTACAGACAACCATAAAAGGACTCGGAAAAGCGGAAAGAGGAAGCAGGCTGGCTAGGGACCTTAGGACTTGAGGAACAACATGATGGTGAGTCCCTGAGATTTCTTTTTGTCTCCCATATATCCCAGACTGGGCACTGAAGAAGGCCCACAACTCAAACCACCAAAAGGTGTAGATTTTTAAAAGTTCTAGGAAAAGCCAGCTCTCTCTGGCTGAAGACCCAGAAAAGAGGCAGCACAGCTGAGACCTGGTGGGGAACCCCATCTTCACTCTGTACCTGGATGGCCTGCTCTGCCTGCACCAGCAGCACCTGCAAGAGTAGGCAGCTGACTCTACCAGAAGTATCAATAGGCCCAGTGTCTCCTGGCCCTCCACTCAGCAGCAGAGGGAGACCTATATCCAAAATCTCCTGGCCTCCATTCAGTGGCAAAGAAGGACTCCCAGCACTACCACCAGAGGCAGAAGGAGGCCCAGGCAGATGTTTCCCTCCCTCAGTGGCACTGGCACAGATGGAATAAGAAGGCTGTTGGCACAAGGTAAGATAGAGAGAAGCTAGAGAGAAGAAGATAGAGATAGAAGATAAAGAGAAGTTCCTGGGAAATACTCTCTCCCACAGACTCAGCCTCCTCCATCCACCACCTAGCAGCATTGGGGACCCCAGGAAAGCGCCTTCCACACCCCTTAGGCAACACCATCAGTGATTAGGCAGGCATTGGGTGGTAGCCTTGAGAACAGGCTCCGGGAAACATTCACTACCCCATGGCCCAGCATCTCCCATGCTCCCCCTAGCAGGATCTGCCTGGGAAATCAAACTCAGCCCCTGCAGGCAGCATCTGCAGGATCAAACAGGGGCCCCGGTGGTGCCAGGGGAAAGAAGTGGACCAGAAAATCGCTGTATAGGCTCTGAAACCTATATTGTCACAGCTGAAAAAAGTAAGCAAGGGACTATGCACTAAACATAAACAGGGTGACTGCCTGCTGAAAGAAAAGACTTAAATAGGATTCAGGGTCTCATAACTTAATTCTCAAAATGTTCAGATACAAAAAATCACTCGTCATACCAAGAACCAGAAAAGTCACAACCTGAATGAGAAAAGGCAATCAACTGATATCAATATAGAGATAAACCAAATGTTAGAATTATCTGACAAGGATTTTAGAGCAGCTATCATAAAAAATGCTTCAGGGGCAATGGATAATTTGGAAGATTGGTATTGACATATATACATTACTATATATAAAATAGATAACATAACTAATAAGAACCTACTGTATAGCACAGGGAACTCTACTCAATACTCTGTAATGACCTATATAGGAAAAGAATCTAAAAAAGAGTGGATATATGTATATGTATAACTGATTCACTTTGCTGTACAGCAGAAACTAACACGACATTGTAAATCAACTATACTCCAATAAAAAATTAATTTAAATAAATAAATAAAAATCCAACCCTTGATTTTGCTGGGAAAAAAAAAGCTTTAACAAGCAATTCCAACTTATCTCAAAACAGATGAAAAAATAGAAAACTTCAGCAGAAACATTCCTATCGGTAGAAGGACACATACCATATACTATCATTTATATATTACTTTATAAAATGCAATGTAACACTACATACTATTTAGGGATATACACATATAGGTAAAAATATAAGGATACAAATTGCAAGAATGATCAGCAAATTTGTGATTGTGGTTACCTTTGTGATAGGAAGGAAATGCAATTAGAAAGGGATACACGGTATGTTTCATCTAGATGTGAAATGTTTTGTTTCTTAAGCTTCATTGTTGGTACATGTTCATCATAATAGTCTTTACATTTCTATGTCTGAAATGTTTCATAATAAAAATGACTATTGAAAAACTCTACTAAGTGATGTCTATCTCTTATCGTTTGAAACTTTTCACTTAGTACCTTAAACAAAGCATTAGAGCTTAATGTGGTTAATTTTTGCTTTAACTTTTTTTTTTTTTTTGCGGTACGCAGGCCTCTCACTGTTGTGGCCTCTCCCGTTGCGGAGCACAGGCTCCGGACGCGCAGGCTCAGCGGCCATGGCTCACGGGCCCAGCCGCTCCGCGGCATGTGGGATATTCCCGGACCAGGGCACGAACCCGTGTTCCCTGCATCACCAGGTGGACTCTCAACCACTACGCCACCAGGGAAGCCCTGCTTTAACTTTTAAAGTTTTTAAATAAAAATATTAAAGAAGAAATAGAAAATTAGAATATCTTAAAGAAACTGAGTCAGAGGGGAAAAAAATCTTTTCACAAAAATAACTCTAGGCCATTTACAAAAATTAACTCAAAATTGATCAAAAATCTAAATGTGTGCTCCCATGTCTTGGCTATTGTAAATAGTGCTGCTATGAACTTTGGGGTGCATGTATCTTTTCGAACTAGAGTTTTCTCCCTATATATGCCCAGGAGTAGGATTGCAGAATCATATGGTAACTCTATTTTTAGTTTTTTAAGGAAACTCCATACAGTTCTCCATAGTGGCTGCAGTAATTTACATTCCCATCAACAGTGTAGGAGGGTTCCTTTTTCTCCACATCCTCTCCAGCATTTATTATTTGTAGATTTTTTAATGATGGCCATTCTGACTGGTATAAGTTGATAACTCATTGTAGTTTTGGTTTGCATTTCTCTAATAATTAGCGATATTGAGCATCTTTTCATGTGCCTGTTGCCCATCTGTATGTCCTCTTTGGAGAAATGTCTATTTAGGTCTTCTGCCCTTTTTTGGATTGGGTTGTTTGGTTTCTTTTTATATTAAGCTGTATGAGCTGTTTGTATATTTTGGAAATTAATCCCTTGTTTGTAGCATCATTTGTAAAAATTTTCTCCCAGTCTTTAGGTTGTTTTTTCATCGTTTATGGTTTCCTTTGCTGTGCAAAAACTTTTAAGTTTAACTAGGTCCCATTTGTTTATTTTTGTTTTTATTTCCATTACTCTAGGAGATGGATCCAAAAATATATTGCTGCAATTTATGTCAAAGAGTATTCTGCCTATGTTTTCCTCTAGGAGTTTTATAGTATCCAGTCTTACTTTAGGTCTTTAATCCATTTTGAGTTTATTTTTGTATATGGTGTTAGAGAATCGTCTAATTTCATTCTTTTATATGTAGCTGTCAAGTTTTCCCAGCACCACTTATTGAAGAGACTGTCTTTTCTCCATTGTATATTCTTGCCGCCTTTGTCATAGATTAATTGACCGTAAGTGTGTGGTTTTATTTCTGTGCTTTCTATCCTTTTCCATTGATCGCTATGTCTGGTTTTGTGCCAGTACCATACACACTGGCACAAAACCAGTTTCGATAACTGTAGCTTTGTACTATAGCCTGAAGTCAGGAAGTGTGATTCCTGAGCTCCGTTCTTCTTTCTCAAGATTGTTTTAGCTATTTGGAGTGTTTCGTGTTTCCATACAAATTTAAAAATTTTTTATTCTGGTTCTGTGAAAAATGTCATTGGTAATTTGGTAGGGATTGCATTGAATCTGTAGATTGCATTGGGGACTATGATCATTTAAACAATATTGATTCTTCCACTCCAAGAACACGGTTTATTTGTCCATCTGTTTGTGCTGTCTTCAATTTCTTTCATCAGCATCTTATGGTTTTCAGAGTACAGATCTTTTGTCTCCTTAGATAGGTTTATTCCTAGGCATTTTATTCTTTTTGATGTGATGGTAAACAGGATTGTTTCCTTAAATTCCCTTTCTGATTTCTCTTTCTGTTAGTGTCTATAAATGCAACAGATTTCTGTATATTAATTTTGTATCCAGCAACTCTACCAAATTCATTGATGAGCTCTCGTAGTTTTCTGGTAGTGTCTCTAGGATTTTCTATGTATAGTATCATGTCATTTGCAAACAGTGACCATCTTACTTCTTCTTTTTCAACTTGGATTCCTTTTATTTCTTTTTCTTCTCTGATTACTGTGGCCAAGACTTCCAAAACTATGTTGAATGAAAGTGGTGAGAGTGGACATCCTTGCCTTGTTCCTGATCTTAGAGGAAATGCTTTAGCTTTTCACCATTGAGTATGATGTTAGCCCTGAGTTTATCATATATGGCCTCTATTATGTTGAGATATGTTCCCTCTATGCCTACTTCCTAAAGAGTTTTTATCATAAATGGATGTTGAATTGTATCAAAAGCTTTTCCTGCATCGATTGAGATGATCACATGGTTTTTATTCTTCAATTTGTTGATGTGGTGTATCAAATTGACTGATTTGCGGATATTGAAAAATCCTTGCATCCCTGGGATAAATCCCACTTGATCATAGTGTATGATCCTTTTAATGTATTGTTGCATTCAGTTTACTAGTATTTTGTTAAGGATTTCTGCATCTATGTTCATCATTTCATTGGCATGCAATTTCTTTTTTTGTGATACTTTGTCTGGTTTTGGTATCAGGGTGATGGTGACCTCATAGATGAATTCAAAAGTGTTCCTTCCTCTGCAATTTTTTGGAATGGTTTCAGAAGGTTAGGTGTTAATTTTTCTCTAAATGTTGGTAGAATTCACCTGTGAAGCCATCTGGTCCTGGACTTTTGCTTATTGGGAGTTTTTATATTACTGATTCAATTTCAGTACTGGTAATTGGTCTGTTCATATTTTCTATTGCTTCCTGGTTCAGTCTTGGGAGACTATACCATTCTAAGAATTTTATCATTTCTTCTAGGTTGTCTATTTTATTGGCATATAGTTGCTTGTAGTAGTCTCTTATGATCCTTTATATTTCTGTGGTGTCAGCTGTAAATTCTTCTTTTTCATATCTGATTTTATTGATTTGGACCCTCTATCCTTTTTTCTTTTTCTTAAAAATAAATTTATTTATTTATTTTTTATTATTTTTTGGCTGCATTAGGTCTTTGTTGCTGCGTGTGGCTTTCTCTAGTCGCGGTGCAAGCGGGGGCTACTCTTCATTGTGGTGCGCAGGCTTCTCATTGTAGTGGCTTCTTTTGTTATGGAGCTTGGGCTCTAGGCACGTGGGCTTCAGTAGTTGTGGCTCGCAGGCTCAGTAGTAGTGGCACATGGGTTTAGTTGCTCTGAGACATGTGGGATCGTCCTGGACCAGAGCTCAAACCCGTGTTCCCTGCATTGGCAGGTAGATTCTTAACCACTGTGCCACCAAAGAAGCCCTATCCTTTTTTCTTGATGAATCTGGTTAAAAGTTTATCAATCTTGTCTATCTTTTCAAAGAACCAGCTTTTAGTTTCATTGATCTTTTCTATTGCTTTTTAGTCTCTATTTCATTTATTTCTGCTCTGATCTTTATGATTTCTTTCCTTCTACTAAATTTGGGTTTTGTTTGTTCTTTCTCTAGTGGCTTTAGGCATAAGGTTAGGTTGCTTATTTGAGAGTTTTCTTGTTTCCTGAGGTTAACTTGTATCGCTATAAACTTCCCTCTTAGAACTCCTTTTGCTGCATCCCATAGGTTTTGGATCGTGTTTTCATTTTCATTTGTCTCTAGGTATTTTTTAATTTCCTCTTTGATTTCCTCAGTGATCCATTGGTTGTTTAGTAGCATATTGTTTAGTCTCCATGTGTTTGTGTTTTTTGTAGTTTTTTTTTTTTTTTTGTGTGTGTGTGTGGTTGATTTCTAGCCTCATAGCATTGTGGTTGGAAAAGATGCTTGATATGATTTCAGTTTTCCTAAATTTATTGAGGCTTTGTTTATGGCCCAGCATGTGATCTATCCTGGAGAATGTTCCATGCGCACTTGAAAAGAATGTGTATTCTGCTGCTTTCAGGTGAAATGCTCTATAAATATCAATTAAGCCCATCTGGTCTTATGTGTCATTTAAGGTCTGTGTTTCCTTATTGATTTTCTGTCTGGATGATCTGTCTATTGATGTAAGTGGGGTGTTAAAGTCCCCCGCTATTATTGTGTTACTGTCAATTTCTCCTTTTTTTTTTTTTTAATACTTATTTGGCTGCACTGGATCTTAGTTGAACCATGCAGGATCTTCGCTGTGGCCTGCAGGATCTTTAGTTGCAGTGTGCAAACTCTTAGTTGCAGCATATGGGATCTAGTTCCCTGAGCAGGGATCAAACCCAGGCCCCCTGCATTGGGAGTGCAGAGTCCTAGCCACTGGAATACCGAGGAAGTCCCCAGTTTCTCCTTTTACGTCTGTTAACATTTGCCTTATATATTGAGGTGTTCCTATGTTGGGTGCATATATATATTTACAATTGTTATGTCTTCTTCTTGGATTGATCCTTTGATCTTTATGTAGCGTCGTTCTTTGTCTCTTGTGACAGTCTTTACTTTAAAGTCTCCTTTGTCTGATATAAGCATTACTTACTCCAGCTTTCTTTTGATTTCCATTTGTGTGGAATACCTTTTTCCATCTCCTCACTTTCAGTCTGTATTTGTCTCTAGATCTGAAGTGATTCTCTTGTAGGTAGCATATATATGGGTCCTGTTTTTGTATCCATTCAGCCAGTCTATGTCTTTTGGTTGGAGCATTTAGTTCATTTGTATTTAAGGTAATTATTGATATGTATGTTCCTATTGTAACTTTGTTAATTGTTTTGGATTTGTTTTTGTAGGTCTTTCTTCTTTTGTTCTCTTCTCTTGTGATTTGATGACTATCTTTAGTTTTGTTTGATTCATTTTTCTTTTTTGTGTGTATAACTATTGTAGATTTTTGTTTTGCCATTACCATGAGGTTTTTGTATAGCAGCCTGTATATATGTATGTATTTATGTATATATATATATATACACACACACACACACACGTGTGTGTGCGTGTGCACTTGTTTTAAGTTGCTGATCTCTTAATTTCAAATACATTTTAGATACCCTGCATTTGTACTCTCTTCCCCTCATGATTACTGTTTTTGATATTATATTTTACATCTACTTGTTTTGTATATCCCTTAACTGCAGATGGTTACAGACGATTTTACTACTTTTGTCTAGTAACCTCTCTACTAGCTTTGTGTGTGGGTGATTTCCTACCTTTATTGTATGTTTGCCTTTACCCATGAGCTTTTCCATTTCGTAATTTTGTTTCTAGTTGTGGCCTTTTCTTTTCTGCCTAGAGAGGTTCCTTTAGCATTTGTTGTAAAGCTGGTTTGGTGGTGCTGAATTCTTTTAGTTTTTGCTTGTCTGTAAACCTTTTGATTACTCCATCAAATCTGAATGAGAGGGCTTCCCTGGTGGCGCAGTGGTTAAGAATCTGCCTGCCAATGCAGGGGACATGGGTTCGAGCTCTGGCCCAGGAAGATCCCACATGCTGCGGAGAAACTGGGCCTGTGGACCACAACTACTGAGCCTGAGCTCTAGAGCCCGCAAGCCACAACTACTGAGCCCGCGTGCCACAACTACTGAGGCCTGCACACCTAGAGCCTGTGCTCCACAACAAGAGAGGCCACGACAATGAGAGGCCTGCGCACTGCCACAAAGAGTAGCCCCTGCTCACCGCAACTAGAGAAAGCCCGCGCACAGCACCGAAGACCCAACACAGCCAAAATTAAAGAAAGAAAGAAAGAAATTTATATTTAAAAAAAAATCTGAATGAGAGTCTTGCTGGGTAAAGTATTCTTGGTTGTAGGTTTTCCTCTTTTATCACTTTAAGTATACTGTGCCACTACCTTCTGGTCTGCAGAGTTTCTGCTGAAAAATCAGCTGATAGCCTTATGGGAGTTCTCTTGTATATTGTTTGTTGATTTTCCCTTGTTGCTTTTAATATTCTCTCTTTATCTTTAATTTTTGTCACTTTGATTACAATGAGTCTCAGTGTGTGCCTCTGTGGGTTAATCCTGTATGGGATTCTCTGCACTTCCTGGATTGGGTGACTGTTTCCTTTCCCGGGTTAGGGAAGTTTTCGGCTATTATCTCTTCAAATATTTTCTCAGGCCCTTTCTCTCTCTCTCCTCCTTCTGGGATCCCTATGATGTGAATATTAGCATGCTTGATGTTGTCACATAGGTCTCTTAAACTGTCTTCATTTCTTTTCATTCCTTTTTCTTTTTTCTGTTCAGCAGCAGTGATTTCCACTCCTCTGTCTTCCAGCTCACTGATCCGTTCTTCTGTCTCACTTAGTCTACTACTGATTCTTTCTAGCATATTTTTCATTTCAGTTATTGTATTCTTGAATTCTGTTTTTTGTTCTTTTTCTAATTCTTTGTTAAAAACTTCTAATTTCTTACTCTGTGCCTCCATTCTCCTCCTGAGTTCCTTGATCATCTTTACAATCATTACTCTGAACACTTTCTCAGATAGATTGCCTATCCCCATGTCACTTAGTTCTTCTTCTAGGGTTTTATCTTGTTCCTTCGTCTGAAACATATTCCTCTGTTGCCTCACTGTGTCTAAATTGCTATTTGTATTTTTATGTATGTGGTAGGTTAGTTAGGTTTGTCAAACTTGGAGAAGTGGCCCTCTGAAGGAGATGTCCTATGCATCCCAGGAGTGCAATCCCCTCTCATCACCCGAGGGCCAGGGGCCAACTGGTCCCAGAGTAGTGTCTGGCCTGCATTTGGATTTGGTCTGCAGGCTGCCGGACTGTAATTTTCTTGCTTCTGGTGTCTGCCCCCTGGTGGGTGAGGCTGGTCTAGAGGTTTGTGCAGGCTTCCTGGCAGGAAGGGTCAGTGCCTGCCCCCTGGTGGGTAGAGCTGGGTGTTGGCCCTCTGGTGGGCAGGGCCATTCTAGGGGCATGTCTAGACGCAGCTGTGAGCTCAGGAAGTCTTTAGGCAGCTTGTCTGCTTAGGGGTGGGGAATGTGTCCCCACCCAGTTAGTTGTTTGGCCCGAGGTGTCCCAGCACCGGAGCCTACAGGCTACTGGGTTGGGCCAAGTCTTGGTGCTATGACCCAAACAAGATGTCAGCCTTCAGGAGAGTTCATGCAGATGAATGCTCCCTGATACATCCACCTCCATTGTCTATGCTCCCAGGGTGAGCCATAACTGCACCCTACCTCTGCAGGATACCCTCCAAGACCAGAAGGTAGATCTGGCCCAGGCTTCTATGAAGTTACTGCTTTTGCCCTTGGTCCTGGTGCATGTGAGATTTTGTGTGCTCCCTTTAAGAGTAAAGTCTCTATTTCCCCCAGTCCTGTGGAGCTTTTGCAATCAAGGCACACAGGCCCTCACACCAAATGCTCTGATGGCTCCCCTTCCCAGTGCTGGACTCTCAGGCTGGGGGCCCTGACATGTAATATAATTTTATATTATATTATATATAATATATATAATTTTATATAATTTTATATCTGTAATATAATTTTTCTCCAGTTTGTGGGTTGCCCACCTGTGGGGTATGAAATTTTATTATATCACATATCCGTTCCTCCTACTGGTCTCATTGTGGTTCCTTCTTTTATGTCTTTAGTTGTAGAAAATCTTTTCTGGCAGGTTTCAGACTTTTTCAACCATGGTTATTCTACAGATGGTTGTGATTTTGGTGTGTTAATGAGAGGAGGTGAGCTCAGGGTCTTTCTACTCTGTCATCTTGATCACTCTCCTCTGCCCTTGCCTCCTTTCAGTCTGTTCTCAACACAGCAGCCAGGGTGATAATATTAAATTGTACATAAGACCATGCTCCTGCTCAAAACTTTGATTTCCCATCTCATTCAGAATAAATGTGATCGTCCTTGCTGTGATCCCGAAGGCCCTCATCTCCTAATACTGTCCCCCTAGTTTAGTCTACTCCTCCCCACTGTTCCTTGAACTCACCAGGCATGCTTCTACCTCAGGGCCTTTGCACCATTCCCTCTGCCTGGAATACTCCCTCACTATCTCTGTTTCTTACTCACAGGTCATCTTCTCAGTCAGACCTCCCTGATCACCTGCTCTAAAATTACAGAGTCCCCTCGCTCCAAAATTTTAAACTTAATTCTTCCTTCCTTATTTTTTCTCTTTACCATTTATAACTATATAGCATACTATATATTGTATTTACTTATTTACCTTATTTATTGTCTTTCTCCCCACAAAAATGTAAGCTTCAATGAGTTCAGGGTTTTTGTCCATTTTGTTCACAGCTCTAATCTCAATGCCTAGAAAAGTAACTGGCATATAGAAAGTATTCAATCAGTATTTGTCAAATAAACAAAAGAACTGATGGACATGAAATAAACATGACTGATAACTTTGGAAACTGTCTTAATTCATTTGCTTCTTTTTAAGCATCTAACTAGGACAAAGGAGTACATGAAAATTAACACTAGATGGCACAATATTACAAAGAAAGCAACCTAATCCTTTCCTCTGGACTGGAATTGCTTCAAGAAAAGCCTAAGTGTTGCCAAGTTTCCTCTGGCCTCCCCACACCCCAGCCTGCAGATGTCATGTTTTGCTGTAATAACTCAAATTTCACTGATTTATACTCCACCTGCATAAATGTTATTCTGCCCTGTTGAGGATTTCAGTGCTTCCATGTGCCAGTCCATGTTACCAAGTTCCTCCTCCCCAACCCTTGTAACCTCCCAACCCACCTGCAACTGGAGTCATTAATGCACTAGAGCCTTCAAGTTTCCAGAGCTGTGGGTGGTCTGTGGTGAGAAAGAATCTGTCCCCTCTGGGTCACACTCTGTTGCGGGGGTAAGTGTCACAGGTTTTTACCCCCAACCTCTTCTCTCCCCAGAACTCACATTGGATCCATGGGTTCCAAGGGTTGGGGATGGATCTGAATGATAGCTACCATGGAGTCAAGAATCACCATTTCCCTGCACCAGTTAAAGGCTCTCTTACTGGGACAACTTTAGCACATCTTGACTACTCACTCCCTAAAGACTGGTTATCCCAGAAGGTGACTCAGTGCTCATGCCAAGAAGCTACTGTCACTAATCAGTCTTTGCCAGTTCATATTAGGTTGTGGTGACCAACTCATTCCGGTTTTCCAGGGACTTTCCCTGTTTTAATGCAGGAAGTTTCACGTTCTAGGAAATCCCTGACTCTGGGACAAACCAGGGCAGTTGACAACCCTACATTAATCCCAGATCTCACTCCACTCAAACTCAAACCAGAACTGTGTCACATCTGTGTAAAATTTTTAATGCACATATTTTGTTCTCCCCTCCCACCCACGTCATCAGTCACCACATCGGTCAATTCTATCTCCCTTTTGTCACCTATATTCATTTTCTCCTTTATATTCTCACTGCAAAAGTTAGTGGGAAACTACAGTAACCAAGACAAGACAGGACCACTGAAGATCCAGAGCCTTCAGGAATGAAGCTTTGGATCACACCACCTGGTACAGGTGCTGGCTCAGAGTAAAGGAAATATAGAATGAGTAGGGGAAGAAGGAAGTTACAAGTATCAACTACAAGCTCATGACCAGAGAGAAGAAAGGACTAATATCTAAACGTTAGTTTCTTTTTTGCTCACTGTATGTCTGTATATGTGTGTGTTTATGTATTTGTGTATATACCAACTAATTTTTTCTTCCTTCGCAATGTAAGAATTAATGGCAGTGGTTAACTTTACAGTTTCATCTTTAGTGTACAGGATATTCAAGAGGGACTCTAACTGAACTGGAGGAGTAACTGACATCATTCAAAGATCAATAAAATGACATTTGCGACCTTTTTTTTTTGTGGAAAAGGTGAGAGTGCCTATTTCTACAAAGGACAGCTGTGTCTTGTTAAAGAAAAGCTGAAATTTGTTATTGCTGTACAGGAAGTTGAAATACATGTAGAAAGTTGTGTATGGATATTGAATAGGTAAAGTGATGAGCTGTCCCAGTTATTACACCATTGTCTCTCAGTTCAAACCCACACTTTTATACTCTGCTTTGTGATGCTAGGTTGGGACTATGAGAACTATATTTCTACTTTGCCACTTGACTTCCTGCAAGGAAGAGGAGGGAGAAAGGATGCACTCCTTTCCTGACAAGTGGTTATCAATTACAGTATTCAGCTTGGGGGGGCACTCCTAGAACCAGCCTCACATGTCTAATCAAAGATATCAGCAATAGTCAGCTATTGAGACCACATCGGAGGTCTCAGGATCCTCTCCTTCAAGCTTCCTTTTGTCCCCCCAACCCCAGGAGTGACAGCTTCATCATACAGTTCCTATCTCTGGGTTAGCTCAGTAGCCCCTTTTTTGCCTTTTCAGTTCTCCAAAACTGCTTAACTAATTCCTTATATTAAATTCTCTCTGTTGAAATGCCAAGTGTGTTTTCTGTTGTTGTGACTATATCCTGACTGATACAGTCACCTGCCAAGTAAAGAACACAACCACCTGAAGTGCTAGCTAGAAACAAAGGAAATATGGAATAAGAAGTAAAAGAGGGAAGTGATAAATATGAACTATGTCCTTGTGAATTTATACAGCAATAAGGATGATAGCACTAATGCATATTTTTGTTATGTACCTACTAACCAATGATTTCTACTTTTCCCCCTTCCCCTTCTCCTGCAGTTTTGTATGGAGTGTTGGTGGAATTTAATTTACAATCTAGTTCATAGGTCACCAGGTCACAAAAAGTCACATCTGGAGCTGCTGGAGAGGAGTGAGGCTCACCAGTAGATCCTGAACATGAGAAGGAGACAATGACTAATGGGACTTTGAGTCTCTCTTCTCGTCTGGGGAGAAAGGGAGAGTGTCATTGTATGACAGGCAGAAGTATGAAGGTATTAAACATGGGCAGAAGGGTGAACTTAAATGCTAAGTAGCAAAAGAGCTGGCTATTTAGATTCTGAACATGCTTGTCCTCAAATCCATTCTTTGCCCTTCTGCTGCACTGCTCTGGACTGCAGGGGGCTGACCTCTGTTAACTGTGATACCCAAACTCACTATCAGCTGATTTCTAAAAGACTGAAGACAGGGAGGGAAGGAATACGCCAGGACATTTCTCTCCTCTCTCTTCTAACTCAGGCACTTCTTTGGCAGGGACTGCACCTCCTTAGTGGACCCAGCTCCCACTAGACAGATCCTTAGAGGTCCTGGTCTCCAACAGATGACACGCAGCTCTGGGATTCAGTAACACAGTTTTTCATTTATGTCTCTCCATGCTACAAGCTGTGGCTCTTCTGCTTAACTTTCTCAGTTAGGCTCTCAGCTCTTCTATCACCTGGTAATCACTTCCACGCATTACATTTTCTCTGTTGTAAATACTAGAAGTGGGTGCTATTTTTCTGGTTGTCCCTGTCCCTGACAGCTAATCCCACTCCAGATCCACCGTAATACTAAGTCAAAATTCTGCAATGCTCCAACTTCTGGGTATTTAGGTACAAATATACCTACCCACTTACAAAATTAGGGTTTTTTTTTTTTTGTTATTTGTAGTTGTTGTTGTTTTTTATAAACTTATTTACTTTTGGCTGCATTGGGTCTTCATTGCGGTATGTGGGCTTCTCATTGTGTTGGCTTCTCTTGTTGCAGAGCACGGACTCTAGGCGGGCAGACTTCAGTAGTTATGTCACGCGGGCTCAGTAGTTGTGGCTCACAGGCTCTAGAGCGCTGGCTCAGTAGTTGTGGCGGACGGGCTTAGTTGCTCCGCAGCATGTGGGATCTTCCTGGACCAGGGCTCGAACCCGTGTCCCCGGAGTTGGCAGGCGGATTCTTAACCACTGCGCCACCAGGGAAGTCCCACAAAATGAGGTTTGTAGTAGGTTATTTATTGCAGTGTTGTTTGCAATGCCAAAAAGGAGAAACAAACCCCATTTCCTATAGGGAACTGGTTAAACAAACATTGGGACAACCACAGAGCTGTAAATATACCAATGCATATTATTCAGTGAAGAAAGCAGAGCACAGAACAGTTTAAATAGTATGTTATCTTTTGTGTAAGAAGGAGAAGAATAAGAATATGTTTGTACTTACATAAAGAAACACCAAAAAATACACACAAGAAAAATAATAAAACCAGTTACTAATGGGGGTGGGGCAAGGAAGAACAAGGCAGACAGAGACAGGAGGGAGAATTTTCAATATATACTCTTTATGTTGTTTTAGTTTTTGAGCCACAAAGATGCATTACCTATTGAAAAAGTAATAAAAATTATTAAAATGCATAAAAAGGAAAAAACTGCAACCTAGTCAGTAAATGATAAACATAACCAATATCAAAACACTTTATATAAAATTATAGGAAAATGAAAGATGAGAAAAGACTACGTATTGTATAATTTCAACTACTCTGCATTCTGGAAAAAGGCAAAACTACGGAGACAAGAAAAAGATCAGTGGTTGTCAGGGTCTGGGAGGGAGGGATGAATAGGTGGAGCCCAGAGGATGTTTAGGGCAGTGAAAATACTCTGGATGATATAATAATGATGGATACATGTCATTATACATTTGTCCAAACCCACAGAATGTACACCAAGAGTGAAGCCTGAGATAATCTACGGACTTTGGGGGATTATGATGTGTCAGTGTAGGTTTATCCTTGATAACAAAGGTACCATTCTGGTGAGTGATGTTGATCATGGTGGAAGCTGTGCATATGTTGGGGTAGGGAGTACAGGCACACCTCAGAGATGTTGTGGGTTCAGATCCAGACCACTGCAATAAAGCAAATATCGCAATGAAGCAAGTCACATGAATTCTTTTATTTTCCCATTGCATAGAAAAGTCATGTTTACTCTATACTGTAGTCTATTAAGTGTGCGATAGCATTATGTCTAAAAAAACAATGTACATACCTTGATTTAAAAATACATTATTGAGGGCTTCCCTGGTGGCGCAGTGGTTGAGAGTCCGCCTGCCGATGCAGGGGACACGGGTTCGTGTCCCGGTCCGGGAGGATCCCACATGCCGTGGAGCGGCTGGGCCCGTGAGCCATGGCCGCTGAGCCTGCGCGTCCGGAGCCTGTGCTCTGCAATGGGAGAGGCCACAACAGTGAGAGGCCCGCATACCGCAAAAAAAAAATAATAAAAATACATTATTGCTAAAGAAAAATTGCTAACCATCATCTGAGCCTTCAGCGAGTCGTAATCTTTTTGCTGGTGGAGGGTCTTGCCTCAGTGTTGATGGCTGCTGACTGATCGAGGTGATGGTTGCTGAAGGTTGGGGTGGCAATTTCTTAAAATAAGACAACAGTGACGTTTGTCACATCAATTGACTTTTCCTTTGATGAACAATTTCTCTGTAGGCTGCAATGCTGTTTGATAGCATTTTACCCACAGTAGAACTTCTTTCAAAATTGGAGCCAATTCTCTCAAACCCTGCTGCTGTCAATTAAGCTTATGTAATATTCTAAATCCTTTGTTGTCTTTCAACCATCATCACAACATCATTACCAGAAGTAGATTCCATCTCAAGAAGCCAATTTCTTTGCTCATCCATAAGAAGCAACTCCTCATCCATTAAAGTTTTATCATGAGATTGCAGCAATTCAGTCACATCCTCAGGCTGCACTTCTACTTCCAGATCTCTTGCTATTTCCACCACCTCTGCAGTTTCTTCCTCCACTGAAGTCTTGAACCCCTCAAAATCATTCATGAGTGTTGGAATCAACTTCTTCCAGACTCCTGTTCATGTGGATATTTTGACCGGTTCCCGTGAATCATGAATGTTTTTAATGGCATCTAGAATGGTGAATCCTTTCAAGAAGGTTTTCAATTTACTTTTCCAGATCCATCAGAGGAATATCTATCTATGGCAGCTACAGCCTTATGAAATGTATTTCTTAAATAACAAGACTTAAAAGTTGAAATTACTCTTTAACCATGGGCTGCAGAGTGGAAGTTGTGTTAGCAGGCATGAAAACAACATTAATCTCATTGTACATCTCCATCAGAGCTCTTGGGTGACCAGGTGCACTGCCCATGAGCAGTAATATTTTTAAAGGCATCCTTTTTTCTGAGCAGTAGGTCTCAACCATGGGGTTAAAATATTTAGTAACCCGTGTTGTAAACAGATGTGCTGTCATCTGGTATTTGTTGTTTCATTTATACAGCACAGGCAGAGTAGATCTAGCAGAATTCCGGGAGGCCCCACGATTTTCAAAATGGTAAATGAGCACTGGCTTCAACTTCAAGTCACCAGCTGCAGTAGCCCCTAACATGAGAGTCAGTCTGTCCTTTGAAGCTTTGAAGCCAGGCATTGACTTCTCCACTCTAGCTATTAAAGTCCTAGATGGCATCTTCTTCCAATATAAGGCTGTTTTGTCGACACTGAAAATCTGTTGTTTAGTGTAGCCACGTTCACTCATTACCTTAGCTAGATCTTCTGGAAAACTTGCTGCATGCAGCTTCTATGTCAACACTTGCTGCTTCACCTTGTACTTTTAAGTTATAGTGATGGCTTCTTTCCTTAAATCTCATGAACCGGCCTCTGCTAGCTTCAAACTTTTCTTCTGTAGCTTCCTCACCTCTCAGCCTTCATTGAATTGAAAAGTTAGGGCCTTACTCTGGATTAGGCTTTGGCTTAAGGGAATGTTATGGCTGGTTCAATCTTCTATCCAGACCACTAAAACTTTCTCCACATCAACAATAAGGCTGTTTCACTTTCTTAGCGTTTGTGTGTTCACTGGAATAGCACTTTTAATTTCCTTCAAGAACACTTCCTTTGCATTCACAACTTGGCCAACTGGTGCAGGAGGCCTAGCTTTTGGCCCACCTTGGTTTCAATGTGCCTTCCTCACTAAGCTTAATCATTTCTTGTTTTTGATTTAAAGTAAGAGGTGTGCAACCCTTCCTTTTACTTGAACACTTAGAGACCACTGTGAAGTTATTCACTGGCCGAATTTCAATATTGTTGTGTCTCAGGGAATAGGGAGGCCTGAGGAGAGGGAGAGAGATGGGGGAACAGCCAGTCGGCGGAGCAGTCAGAATACACACAGCATTTATCAATTAAGTTCACCATCGTATATGGGCATGGTTAATGGCTCCCCCAAATAAATATTACACAATACTAACATCAAGGATCATTGATCACAGATCACCACAACAAATGTAATAATAATGAAAAAGTTTGAAATATTGCGAAAATTACCAAAATTGACACAGAGATATTAGGTGAACAAATGCTGTTGGAAAAAATGGCACCAACAGACTTGCTTGATGCAGGGTTGCCATAGACCTTCAATTGTAAAAGAACACAGTATCTGCAAGCACTATAAAGCAAAGCACAATAAAACAAGGTATGCCTGTATAGGGGAACTCTCTGTACCTTCTTCTTAATTTTATCATAAACCTAAAACTGCTCTTTAAAATTCTTTAAAAAAATTAGAGGAAAGGTGAAAGCCAAGGGAGGGAGAGAGAAAGAGAGCAAATACGTGGAGAGCTACAGTCCTCATTTACACAAATGGTAAAGAAGCCATAGTGGATATGTTAACTCCCTTCCTCCATCAATTCAAGCTTTGGTTGCCTTTGGCTAGTGTAAGTCAGTTAAAGTTCTTTGCCTAGTCAACTGACCCTTAGACACCTTTGATTCCTGAGGTGTCTAAGCCTGCCTTGTTTTTTGTTAAACTTAATAACTGGGCATGTAAAAGAAAGCATCCAGACGCCACTAGCTTTATAACAGTAACCCTAATACTATAACCCTAATACAGTAACCCTTTGATAATCAGGGCCAATCACACCAACCAATACTAGAAGCCTTACTTCTCTAGCTGTGAACTGAGTTTCTTGACTGATCACAATGTTTTATGAAACACAACAATGGTACCAAAAAAAAGCATTCAGTGATTCCATGGATTATATCAATGGTAGAATTATGACAAACAGAAATGGCAAATAATGCAGATTAAGTGTCAGTATTGATGATTAAAAAATGTTTCCCCCAAGGCTTCCAGATAAAGATGGCAGATTGAGTATAATAATTCAATTTCACTTCCTCTGAAACTCCACTGAAAGTACGGTAAAGAGATTTTTTTTTTTTAACTCATAAACCTATAAATCCAGAGAGAAGAGAAGAAGAGACAATAGCAACAAAATATTAAGGCTGGAATGTGGAAAAGTGACTTAGGATATAGTGGGGAAAGCCAAGAACTAAATTGATGTATATCACAGAATCTTCCAAAGGCTCAGGAACTAAGTGGACTTTTGGAAGTGGGGGGAGGGGGCAGGGTAAGAAGGGATATTAAATAAGGACTGATAGAATGCAGTTTTAAAATACATTCCCAATCTCCCAATTCCTCCCAACCCCCTTCCCCGTTGGTATCCGTACATTTGTTCTCTACGTCTGTGTCTCTATTTCTGCTTTGCAAATAAGATCATCTATAACATTTTTCTAGATTCCACATATATGCGTTAATATATGATATTTGTTTTTCTCTTTCTGACTTACTTCACTCTGTATGACACTCTCTAGGTCCATCCACATCTATACAAATGACCCAATTTCGTTCCCTTTTATGGCTGAGATACATACACACTATTGATACTATGTAAAAAATAGGTAATTAATAAGAACATACCGTATAGCACTGGGAACTCTTCTTAATGCACTGTGGTGACCTAAATGGGAAGGAAATCCAAAAAAGAGGGGATATATTTATATGTATAGCTGATTCATTTTGCTGTACAATAGAAACTAACACAACATTGTAAAGCAACTACACTCCAATAAAAATTAATTTAAAAAAATAAAGTACATTCCCCACCCCTTGAGTGTGGGCTGAGCTTAGCGACTTTCTTCTAAAGACTAGGGTATGGGAAGAGAGACACAGGTAACGAGAGAACCCAGAGACACCACCTTAGCTACATGAGCACTCAAGTTTAAGATCACCAGTCACAAGTCATGTTGGTGTCATGTTCTCCTGATACGATGCAGTGAAAAGGGCAGTTCATCTGTGGCATTCTTCCCTCAAATCCATATTCCTGATGTAATCATGACAAACCCAAACATCAGGCAAACCCAAATAGAGGGGCAGCCTACAACACCTGACCTGTACTCTTCAAAACTGTCAAGGTCACAAAAGACAAGGAAAGACCAAAAAACCGTCACAGCTTGGAGACTAAGAGATCATGATGATTGAATGCAGTGTAATATCCTGAAACAGAGAAGGGCATCAGTGAAAAAACTGGTAAACTCCAAATAAAGTCTGTGGTTTTGTCAACAGTATTGTCCTCATGTTAATTTCTTAGTTTTGGTAAATGCAGCTTGATTATGGAAGATGTTACCTTTTGGGGAAGCTTGGGGAAGTGTGTACAGGTACTCCGTACTATCTTTGCAACTTTTTTGTAAATCTAAAATTTCAAAATAAAAAGATATAAAAATATAAAATGGAGAAAAGGAGATAGAGCTCTACTTCCCCTCCCTCATGGCATTAACTCTTCCTGCAGAAGACTGGAACTGGTAAATGCAGAATGACTGAACAGCTGTGGTGCAGGTACCCTACTGGGAAACAGGAGCAGGACCTAAACTGTGCACACTGAATGATAAGACCCAACGCCAGCCTTAGAACTGAGCGCCTGGGCCCCCCACTTGTTAGAGAGCCCTATGAATCAGAGAGATGAGAGAATAAATTCATGGAAGAACACATGGGTATTGTTATCAATCAAGGCCCAGCACCCAGTGCTGGCACAGTGCAATCTATAACCTTAAGTATGTCCCTTTTGTGACACTAACTTCATTTGAAGATGCTTCTCCCCCTCGCTTGCTCTTGTCCTCCTTTCTCCTCTAAATAAAAGGTGACTGTCCCTGAATGCTGTATAGGAGTGTGGGTTGTGCTTCTGCTGTCAAACACAGACTTTGCTACAGAAGGAATATGAACAGCAAAAGCACTTCGGTAAGAGAAAATACAAATTAATTAGTTTGACAATCTTTCTTTCTGAGAGCACGGATGAAATAGATACTTGCATATTAAAGTCTCAAGAGTGTCGGATGTCCATCTTTTTAAATTTCACTTCAAATTCTAGCTGGAGTATCCAGTGATATGCACTAATTAGCATACTATTCAATACCATTATACACAGCAACTGAGAAACACTTTGTAATATTAAATAATTCATATTACTCTTAAGTCTGTGTGTATATATGTCTAGATATAACAAGTGTGAAGTAAGCTATGTATTTCACACTGACAGATGGATACTAATTCTAGAATTGTAATTTGTTTTAGTTTTATAAAATGGTTAATATGATTTAAACAAAACGTTAAGTTTGAATTACCAGATAAGCAATAATGAGAGATGGAGCATGAGACGACTTCTCAGTTTTCTCCCTCAATGAGTCATGGTTTCCTTAGGCAAGGTTTGCACAACAGGTAACACTTATCCAATGCTTCTCACACCAGAGGCAATTTCCTCCCTTGCCTCACCTTGGGGGCAGGCATTTGGCAATATCTGGAGACATTTTTGATCGCCATGACTCAGGGCTGGGGTGCTACTGGCATCTGGTAGATAGAGGCCAGGGATGCTACTAAACATCTTACAATGCACAGGGCAGCCCCCCAGAGCAAAATAATCCATTCCAAAATGTTAATAGTGCCACAGCTGAGAAGTCTGTTTTAGATAAATCTAGGAGCTTGGGGTTCTCTAAGCTTTGATGTCTCTCATATACTACTATTCCACTTGTCAAGACCCCACTCTTCCCTAATTTAGCTTAACCTGACATTCATATAAAATGCTTGGCAAAGTATGTGGATTCACATACTAATATAATTTACCAAATCACAGAATCAGTCTCTGAATTTGGTTTTCAGTTACCTCAGCCCTATGACTACAAGCAATAAGAGATTTTTACAACACTATCCCATAAAGGCTTTTGAGTTTTATTCTATTAAGGCAACACTTTTGCAATTTGAGTATGTCACCTGCTTGCTTTAAATTACCCCATGCGATTAAAGGCACCCATCATGGTTTAATCACACCTGTTCCCCTTTAAATTGAACTATGGCAACAGCTATCTGATTCCCCAGAGCTTCCTCCTCAGTGCGTACATAGTTCCATATAATCATACAAAATAACTTGATTGGCTATTTTTCCATTGCATACGGAATGCCACTTTACCATCATGGAATATGAAAGAAAGTCTCTGCATTTTGTCTGACCTCTATGTAATAACCGTTTCCCTGAGGACATGTTGCCTGCAGCCCACTGTCTGGAACCACTAGATAGTAAGCTCCATGGAGCCAGGGACCAAGCCTATCTTATTAATCACTGTATTCCCAGCACCCAGGCTGTACTTGGCACATAGCAGGCACCTAGTTAATATTTGTTGAATTAATTAGTAAAGTTAAATGTCAATTCCTCTAAGAAACTTTTTTATTAAAGTGCTTATTACATATGTTTCTTCATCTGCTTTTCCTCCTCAACTAAGTCTCTCAAGACAGAGACCTAATAACAAAGATACTTAGTAACCTAGTTACCAAGGTACAGGAAAGACCTTTCAAACAACTCATACAATAAAACCAACATCCCTGCTACTATCGTCAAAAGAGACAGTGTGAAAGAACTGAGAGCTTAAGAACTTATAGGCTCTTCACATAGGGAAGTAAAACTGTGGAAAGGCTGAATAGCTTACGTTTCTAAGTACACGCAGTACTGGTCTCCAAGAGATAACCAAACTGCTTTCACTCCTATCCTCCCCAAAAATGCCCTCTTGAAATGGCCTGAATTTTTTTTTTACATCCTAATAATGAAAGAAATTCTTCCAAATTTAAATTCATTTGAACAGGCATTCTTCTTTAAAATAACAATTATATCTGAAAATGTTAAGAGGTTGGCTATTAATAATCCATGTACTCATTAGGGCAAATCACTACAGTAAAGTTACTTTTTTTCTAATATCAGAGACTCTCCAAAACAGGAATGTAGGTAATTTTAGTGCAAAGAGAGCTTTGACAGGAGAAGATAGGCTTGAATGGACTGGGGCAACGTGGTAACTAGGGTAGTTAGCACCAAGCACTATGAAGTAGAAGAGAAGCAGATAAGAGAAGTGAAAGGATGCTGAAGACAATATACACCAATTTACAAACTGCCTAAGATCACTTCAAGACTTAGAGAACATAGGTCTTCCCTGGTGGCGCAGGGGTTAAGAATCCGCCTGCCAATGCAGGGGACACGGATTTGAGCCCTGATCCGGGACGATCCCACATGCTGTGGGGCAACTAAGCCCATGCGCCACAATTACTGAGCCTGCGAGCCACAACTACTGAAGCCCAGGTGCCTAGAGCCCGTGCTCCGCAACAAAGAGAAGCCACTGCAATGAGAAGCCTGCGCACCACAACAAAGAGTAGCCCCCGCTCGCCGCAACTAGAGAAAAAGCCCGTGCGCAGCAACCAAGACCCAACGCAGCCAAAAATAAATAAATAAATTTATTTATTTTTTAAAAAAAGACTTGGAGAACATCTTCGGCTCTTGTTTCTGCACTTCACTTGCTCTCTGGTTAGTACTGTGGTTCACCTGCTTCTAAATTAAGGATTACATGATGGATTCTGGGAGGAGGCTTCTTCTGAACATGAAGTCCACTAAATACCACCACTGTGCTGCTCACTTTCCTTGCAGCCACAAAATTGTGCATGCCCAATGCCCCTGTTACTACTGTTGAGGCAACAATTAACTTTCTGCCACTTTGGAAGGTCTAGAGCTCTCAAAAAAGTCTTGTGACTAAATTACCTGACACAGAGCTAAGAATGATTCAATGACTGCTTACAGAGTATAAAAACTGATTAATTCCACTCAAGGGGAAAAAATCACTGACAAAACCAAACACTTTTACTAATTACTGTACTGCCACTCCATAAACACATGGTAGCTTTTATAGTAAAAAAAGATAGTTCCACTATGCTGAATTACAATCACTTAGTTGAACGCTAAGCATAATTTAATTTTATTAATTTTGAGGGGATTTGTATAAAATCACTTCCTTAATTTTATGAAATGCAGATTACAATACAGACTGTTTGCCATGATTTAATGCATAGCTTGTTTTTTTATTTTCCTTTCAGTCTATGTATATTTGATTAATAAATAATAAAAATAGAACCAAACACAGCAGTAGTTCTCAGCTTACCTTCTTCCAGTAGAAAAAGTTTCCATTTCTCCATGGATAAACCAATGTTTACGGGAAGTGTGACAAAAAGTCACTTTGTTTTTATATTTCAAAAAAAAAATCCTAGGGGTGGAGCCCCTCATGGCGCAACTGTGTGGGCTGAGGCGGTACTGGGCACCCCTCACCCTGCTGGCATCGCTGCTCCTCTCCCGCTGAGGCGGCCGACGGAGAATGTGGCGTCCATGGAAGCAAGGGCATCTACTAAGAGTGAGGTGTTTCTCCAGCCACACACAGCTGCACAGACTTTTGCCGAGTTTCGAAGAGTGTGGGGAAATGCCGGGCCTCCATCCCTAAGTGGTGGTACAATGTCACTGACGGATCCTGCCAGCAGTTTGTGTACGGAGGCTGTGGAGGGAATGACAATAATTCCATGACCAAGGAGGAGTGTCTTGCAAAGTGTGCTGGTGTCACAGTAAACACCATCGATGACCTGTCCAGGAATGGAGCAGATTCCTCTGTCCCAAGTGTTCCCAGAAGGCAGGATTCTGATGACCTGTCCAGTGATATGTTCAACTATGAAGAATACTGCACTGCCAAGGCCGTTCCTGGGGCTTGCCGCGCATCCTTCCCACGCTGCTACTTTAATGCCGAGAAGAACTCTTGTGATAACTTCACCTACGGCGGATGCCGGGGCAATAAAAACAGCTACCCCTCCAAGGAGGAGTGCGTGCAGCGCCGCTTCGGCAAGCAGTTGTGTCCTGCCCTGGCCTGCACTAAAGCGGTGGTCCTGGCAGGGCTGTTCGTGATGGTCCTGACGCTCTTGCTGGGAGCCTCCGTGGTCTGCCTGATCAGGGTGGCGCGGAGGAACCAGGAGCGCGCCCCCCGCTCTGTGCGGAGCTCTGGGGACGACAAAGAGCCGCTGGTGAAGAACACTTACGTCATGTGAATGCCCTGCCGCCAAGGGGCTGCCCTCCTCAATCGCCCGTTAATGAAGAGAATCTGGGAAGGGAGGGGAGACAAGTGTTGAACGCATCTGTGCTTTTTCAAATAGAGTGATTGGTTTGTATTTGCGCGATCATTAGGGCTTTTGGTCTGTTTGTTAATCCAGAAGGTAAGAGGGCTGCTCCCTGGTCTCCCGGGATGGGTTTGCTTTGGAAATTCTCTTAGTGAAGGGCTGTGCACGTTGCAAATGGTCTTAGCCCTAGATCAGAGTCGGTTCCTCTTCGATTTATTTCTTTGCTCCACGTATAGTTTTCTTAGCTTATGTTGAATCCTATTGTCTCCTTTCCGATCACAAAAGTAATGTTTAATAGTTTCCTTTGTTTGTTTTCTGTTTTGTTTTTTAAAGTAAGCAGAAACATGTTTTTTTAATTAGGATTCTGAAAGGAAGAAGTAAGATGTACAAGTTTAATAAAAACGGCCTTCCCTTTAAAAAAAAATCCTAAAAGTGGAAGGAAAAAGCAATCATTAGTTTACTTCCTATATATGGTTTGACTAACTTTTAGTAACCATAACCCCTATGTTCAGTACAGATTAGAAGAAACCTTATATTCAGACCATTTTAACTCTTCAGGGTATGTGGATTCTATCAGGAATAAACTTTTAATTTTTCTTTTAATTGAAACAGTGTTTACTATTAAAAAATCACATGGCACTGAGAAGCAGAAAAGAAGATTTGAATAAATGGAGAGAGATATACTTGTGGATCAGAAAACTGGCCCTTCAGCCATCCATGCACTACGGACTTCTGCCAGGTGGTTAGCTTCCCTAAGCCTGTCATGAAATACCGACAGATTTCCTGCTTCCCTCAACTAGTCAACTGGTATCTTTGGATTTTCTCTTTCAATCTAATCCACCTGCCATTATCTCCCTGCCTTTTGAATTGTATACATCACTTTATCCCTTGAGTTTCCTTTGCCTAAAAAGAACCCTTTCTTCACCATTTTCTGTTCTTGGTAAGATGCAGCACTTTTTTCCCAGGTCACACCAGCCCAAGAGTAAAGTATTAAGTCTCCCAAATCCGTATGTCTCTGACTCTGATTCGGACTCTACCAGCACTTCAAGAGCTCCAGGTTCCCTGCCACAGCTTTGGGTGCCCCAACGGCTGCCTCATGGATGCTCTACAGAAAAATCCTCTTAATTACCCACTTGGTTGGCGCCATTTGCTCTTCTGCTGCTGCTGTTCCCTGGCATTGCTAATGAACAAAACAGCAGCCATGCTGCCGTGGCCACCGACGGTACTATAGCTAGCTACTGGGACCCACCAACAGGTACCAGTCCTGATGGAACCTGCCGATGTCTGTGCCATGGGTCCTGTCCTCTGACACTTCCCAAGCCTTGCAACTGATGCTATTGACACTTTCTGTTCTCAGTGTTACAGCCACTATAATTCCTACACCATTTTCCACTTTAGCTACCATGCTCTATCATTCTGAGTCTGAGAGTTGGGCTGTAGAACTAAATGCATAAGCCATTTAGATCATCTGTCCACTACAATGCTGGCCAAATGTCCTTCAATCAAACATAGGCTGCTGAAAAATCTTCCCTAGTTTAAAAAATTAAGCATTTATTTATTCTGCCTTTTTAGGAAAAACTTAATTCATCTCCAGTTGATAAAGGAAAGCTCCTCTTTATTGAAGAATGCTAGATAGTGATAATAAATGTAAAAAGAATGGGAGAATCAGAAAATCACCATTTGGCACCCCCTGCCCCTCAATGAAATAATTGATTCAAGCAACAACCATCAGTGGATGTCAAAAAAGATAAATAAATAAAACAAATATGGCAAAATGCTAGCACTTACTGAATTAAGTGGTGGGTAAATTCTTTTAATCTTCTGAAAAAAATTTTTTCAATAGCAAGTTGGGGCAGGGTCAAGTCTCCCTTAAGGTGAGGTCTTTCTCATGAGGATTGGTGTTCCTTTATGTAAATGGAACCCTGGAGTCATCTACCCATGCCAGAAGCCAGATATATACTGACTTGTGAGGTGAGCACAGCTTCAGCCTGAGCTGAGAGCCCGGCTACACTTCAGTCATAGTGCCTTCCTGATGCCTTCCTCTTTCTGACCCTTTCAGCTCTGTTTCCTCCCATCTGTCTTAAGGACAACCCTTGAAAACAAATACGAGTTTACAATTGCATAGTCACAACAGGGAGCAAACCAGAACCATCTGGGGAGCTTTTTCAAAAGATACACACCCAGAGCCTGACCTATAGATATTTCCATTCTTGGGCGGGCCTTGGGCACATGATCTTGAAAAAGTCTCCAGATAACTCTGATATACCTCTCTGAAAGAGAGGTGTTTCTCTGAAACTATACTTAGGCTTTTTCCTGAAGAATCTATACAAACATCCCTGACTTACAATGGTTCAACTTAACAATTTTTTGACTTTACAATGGCATGAAAATATGCATTTAGAAGAAACTGTATTTTGAATTGCGAATTTTGATCTTTTCCCAGGCTAGCGATGGCACTCTCTCTTGATGCTGGGCAGCCACAGCCCCCAGTCAGCCACACAATCACAAGGGGAAACAATTGATACACTTAAAACCATTCTGTACCCAGACAACCATACTGTTTTTCACTGTCAGTACAGTATTCAGTAGATCGCATGAGACAGTCAACACTGTATTATAAAATAGCTTTGTGTGAGATGATTTAGCCCAACTGTAGGCTAATGTAAGTGTTCTGAGCACCTTTAAGGTAGGCTGGGCTAGGCTATGGTGTTCAGTAGGATAGATGTACTAAACGCATTTTCAACTTACAATATTTTCAACTTATGATTTCAACTTAGGTTTATTGGAACATAACCCCATCATAAGTTGAGGAAGATCTGTATACATAAGAAAGGATGGGGGCAGATTTAGAAATTGAAAAGATAAATATCAACTTAGGAAACTGAAAAAAATTCAAATTGTTGGTATGGTAGTTATTAATGCTGCTCACTGGTGTCTAATTCTCTCTTTCCTAAACCCAGAAAACTGCACTTTCCCCTGCTTGTTTGAAGTTGGACCTAGCTGTGTTACTGGCTTTGGCCAATGAAATATAAGCAGCAGTGCATGTGTCACTTCCAAGCAGAAGGCTTCAAGAGACAGCGCACAAGTCACCATATCCCCTTTTCCCTCCCTTGGTGATGGTGGAAGCACATGTTAAGATGTGCTGAGATCCCTGGGTGACTACGATGAAAAAGCCTCTGTCATCCCAGGACATGAAATGGGAGTAAGAAATAAAGATTTTTGTGGAAAATCATGGAAATATGGAAGTTGTTCATTTCTGCAGCATAATCTACTCTATCTGGACTGATAAACTGGCAAACTTTCTTTCACAGAGCCAAAGCAATTTAAAGAGAATCAGTTCTGTCTTCATCAATGACTAAAAATTTACAGAGACGGTGTTGATAGAGGGAAACGGGGGAGCTTTAGGGTCAGAGCTACCTGTTTAAATCCATGGTGTCATTGTTTGTTGTAATAATAAAAATAGTATATAATGTCTGTGTAATATACAATTACTTTAGTAACCACTAACACTTATGAAGTGCTTACTATGTGCCAGGCACTGTGCTGAGCACTTCACATGGATTATTTCACTTATTCTTCCATAACTTGCCCAAGGTCAGAGAGCTAGGAAATGGCGGAACAAGGATTCTAACACAGGCAATGCAGGCACAGAGCCTGTGATCTTAACTACACCTCTATTTGCCTCACTCATTTGCCTCTTCTATAAATGGAGATTAGGCAATATGCAAAAAGGTAACATGAGTGATTACTTATCATGACCTATGGGAATGCAGTACTGTAAAAAGACAGGGAGCACAGGCACAATAATCAAATGCTACATTACTATACTTGCATTACTTAATGGCTAGTATCGAAATGATCACTGTTAACTTCTTTAAAGAAAGGTTTTTTAAAGTAAAGATACAGTGTACAAACAAATAGCACCCATAAAATGCCCAATGATGTAGTAACTGTATCCAGTAGCTCTAAGCCATTATGTCTTAAAGTCCAGGAAAAAAGTTTTCAAGAATAGCGAGAGGATATTTTACGCTCAGCTAGCCGCAAATGATATACTGGGATCATTCATTTTAATTACCTTACGTTCATATATCAATTGTTAACTACATAAGAAAACACCATTATTAAATGTGAAGCCATTTGTTCTGGGCCCTTTCTTCGTTTGTTTAACTTCCTCCTTTCTTTTGCTTCCTTATATAATACCGTAAGAGTACAAGTACAGACTTTCTACATAGACCGTCATGTCTTCTGCAAACAAAGACAGTTTTATTTTCTCCCTTCCCAATCTGTATATCTTTTACTTCCATTTCCTGTCTTATTCATTAGCAAGGACTTCCAATATGATGTTGAAAAGGAGTTGCCTTGTTCCTGATCCTAGTGGGAAAGCTTCTAGTGTCTCACCATTAAGCATGATGTTCACTGTAGGTTTTTTGTACATGTTCTTTATCAAGTTGAGGAAGTCCTCTCTATTCCTACCTTACTCAGTTTTTATGATTAATGACTATTGGATTTTGTCAAATGCTTTTTCTGCATCTATTGATAGGATCATGTGACTTTTCTTCTTTAGCCTGTTGATGTGATGGATTACACTGACTGATTTTCAAATGTTACACCATTTTATATGTAACTGTATATAATTCTTTTATACGTTGTTGGATTCCATTTGCTAATATTTTGTTGAGAACTTTTGCACCTATGTTCATGAGAGATATTGGTCTGTAGTTTTCTTTTATGTAATGTCATTGTCTGATTTTGATATTAGAGTAATCCTGGCCTCACAGAATGAGTTAGGAAGTACTCCTTCTGCTTCTATCTTATGGAAGAGACTGTAGAGAATTGGTATAATTTCTTTCTTAAATGTTTGGTAGAAATCACCAGTGACCCCATCTGGGCCTGGACTTTCTGTTTTAGAAGATTATTACTTATTCAATTTCTTTAATAGATAAAGACCTATTCAGATTGTCTATTACATGATCTTTTGATAAGAAGGGTTCATTCCACCTCTCTTGCTAAGATCTTCCATAACTTATGGCTTCATAATTTCCTTCTCAGTTTGGCATATGCCTTTTAGTCCATTGTCATCTCTTATCACTCCCACTCCCTGCATATCTGACTACTTACATTTCTCCCAAAATGTCAAACTCTGTCATACTCCCATGCAGTTACAAGGGCTTCTCTGTATTCCTAAGGCATCCTTTTCTAACTTGTATTTATCCTATCGAACTCAGCTTTCTGCAGAAGCGTTTCCTGATGTTTCCAGGCAAGTTAGCTGCCGCATTCAACCTGTATAATAGAGAAACAAAAATTATTCTTTAAAATTACCAAAAAAGTCCAAACTTTTTAATAGTTATTTTAAATGTTCGACGTAATTCAAGGTATGCAATAAATACTGACCTGGTTGTGGATTGTGTCCTTTATAAATTCATTATCTAAGACAGACAGACACACTTTGACACAGCACATCAACGACGATACAAACACTGAACAATAAAGTATCATTTCAAGATAAAGGTGAAGTATATATCAAGATTGAAGACAAACGTGAGTACTCATTTAGATGTATGCTTAGATGTGTCACTTATTAGGAATGCATTACAAAATGTTTGAGTCTTTTTGTTTCTTTTTATTTATCCTGAATGATTAAGCGCTTACACTCTGAAGTCATATAGACTTCAAACAAACACTACTTATAATCTGTGAGATCTTGGGCAAGGGAGTAAACCAAGCCTCAGTTTCCTCATGGAAATAAAAGATAAACAGTAACTGGTAGTGATATTAAATGATGGTATTGATATTACTTGAATTATTAAAAATAGTGTCATTATGTAGACCTCTCTTTAATTCCACATACAGTGATGGATAAAATATTTTTTTATCATGAATCCTTAGTGCCCTGTGAATAATAGCCTGTTGAAAAGAGAACCCTTTCTCCAACATAGTGCCCCTTTATTCATTTTTATAACTTTGACAGAAGTAGTTGAATACAGCGGCCACTAGATGGGGCAACATTCCTAGCAGAGTAATCCTTCCTAACCAAGAACTTTCAGTATTTATTAAAAATAAATCATGTCTAGAAAAATAATCACTCATAATTATAGGTTACCTGGATACATTTTACAGGGAAACATACATGACTTTGAATACCTCAGAGATATTAATATGAGAAAACAAGCAGGACAAAGATTTGAATACACCATAGTCATATGTGGTATTACGGGCTGAACTGTGTTCCCCCAAAATTCACATGTTGAAATCCTAAACCCTGGGACCTTAGAATGTGACTGTATTTGGAGGTAGGGTCTTTAAAGAGGTAATTAAGTTAAAATGAGGTCATTAGGGTGGGCCCTAATCCACTACGACTGGTGTCCTTATAAGAAGAGGAAATTTGGACACAGAAGTGTACAAAGAGAAGACGATGTGAAAACACAGGAAGAAGACAGTTATCTAAAAGTCAAAGAGAGAGACCTGGAACAGATGCTTCCCTCAGGCCCGTTAGAAGAAACCAACTCTGCTGAACCTTGATCTTGGACTTCTCACTTCCAGAACTGTAAGAAAAATATACTTCTGATGTTTAAGCCACCCAGTCTGTGGTACTTTGTTATGTAAACCCTAGCAAACTAATACATGTGGAAAGGAATACCAGAAAGAAAACTCCATGAGGGCAAGAATTTTTGTCTTTTTTGTTCATTGTTTTATCCCAGGCACCTACAACGATGCCTGGCACATAATAGGTATCAACAAATATTTGCTTTGTGAACTGATAAAGAAGATTAATAAAATTCTTGCCATAGATGACTCTATTAAATACCACCAATGTTTCAGTAATGCTTTATATTTTCATAAGACCTGAGGACACAAACACCCAGTGCTCTTACCAAGTGCTGTGGTGTAATTGGTCTGCTGCCACAGCTCAAATGTACAAAATCCACTGGTGAAACTCCTGTTATGATTCAGTTCCGGAGTAATTTCCTGAAGAACAGAAGAGCTAAGAAGACAAAAATGCTGCTGTAATACAATAAAAGTGAATTAGTCCACATAGAGAAACAGATCAACCTAGTTAGACCCATCCTGGTGAAAATGCCACATACAGACATAGCTTGCTGGTACTGCTGTCCCCTCAAAAGCATTTGGTTAGCTGATTTCACTGCAGTCACTGTGAACAGCCTGGAATCATAATTTAAAGGAAAAGAAAATAAATAAGGACTTTTCTCTGTTGTTCTTAAAGCATTTCTTATGTGGACATAGGAAAAAGACTAATTAAATTTCCTTCTGACTTATTCAATTATGAATTCATGGTGCATGTCTGTCTCAAACCCATCTCCATGTCTTAATGTCATCGCTGTCACCATCAATCAATACTTAATTTGGTACCCTGAATATGCTAGGGAAATAACAGCAAAATAAAACTTGAAAGAAATATGGAATAAATACTCTGATTTTAACTTATATGCAAATATACTTTAAATAACAGCTAGAGGAAAAATTCACCAAAATGATAATAGTTCTGTTAGAGGCAATAATAGGAGAAGTAATTCTTTCTCTCTTCAAATTATTTGTAATTTCATATAATAAGTCTCAGTTTTTAAAGCATAAAGTTCTCAAAAAACATTCTAACTTCTAATCACTACTGGAAGAAATTTTAGGACTAGAAATTCTCCCAAAGGGAGAGGGTGATACAATAATATTTATTTTTAAAGTACATTTAATCAATACATTTATACATAATATGCATAAGAAAGCCAGAATACAACAGTTTCAGGGGCAAGTGAAATTCAGCGTTTTAAAATCTAAATCTGTAAATTCCGATCTATTCTGAAAGTAATCTAAAAATCAAGTCAAGTCTTGTTCTCAGCTTGGGGCCTGGAATTAGCTCCCGAACTGATGCAACCTGAAACCAGGGCCAACAAGTGTTTACCAAATTCTTTGTCCCAAAGGGTGAAGCCTCTTTTCTAATTCTCCAGAAATGATGCTGTTGGAATTGCCTTGAGAATTGAATCAACGCAGCAGGCAGGAGTACAAACATTAAATTCATTCTGAAATATTTTCCTTTCCAGCAAAAATGCAAGCTAAATACTTTTTCACAAATTGATTATGCAATGTGTAATCAAGCCCTCCTTTATTAAAAGTTTTAATTAGCCGCCTGTGCATTTGCTCCTCATTCCTGGGAACCGCGGCATAAACAGGAAGTTCATGCCTCTGGGGCTTATTCGTTATGGAATGGAAAAAATGAAGCTGTGGACTTTCTCCAGGATAATTTAGAGAGAAAGGATCATTAAATAACTGTACTCCCCTCCTTATCTGCTCCAGAAGGCTTATAAACCAAGTGACTGCACAAGCTGTACTCCACCCCCAGGAATATAAGCAGTTCCTTCCCACATGTGACTGGAGATCAACTTGAGAGCTCTGCATTAGCCGTGAACCACACACTAGTGTCTGTACCCCAAAGCAACGATGATCAGCCACTCTCTCAACACCTGTTAACAATCGTGTGTGCTCCACTTTCTACCCTGACCACCACAAGGCTCCAGACCTAAAACTAGAGAGAAAGTCTACCATTTCAATTACCCAAACACCACAAAGTGTTAGATATTACAAGGCCAAAGGGAGAACTTTGTGGTGATGGAATAGCTCTGTATTTGACTGTAGTGGTGGTTATACAAATCTATGCTTGAGACAAAATGGCATAGAACTATATATACATTTGCGCCACTGTCAATTTCCTGGCTTTGATACTACAGATAAGTAAGACGTAACTATTGGGGGAAACTGGGTAGAGGGTACCTATAACCTCTCTGCACTGCCTTTGCAACTTCCTGAGAATCTGTATTTATTTCTGCATGAAATGTTTTTAAAAGTGCACCTGCTTGTGTGCATCACCATACTTTGAACGGTTTGCATTCGGACAAGTTTTATCGAGAATAAAACACAGCCTGGTTTTCAAAGGTGAGGTTTCAGCCACCACCCAGCACAAAGCGTGAGGTGCGGAATACTCTTGTCTGTGCTTTTCCCTCCGCCTGGGATTCCCTTTCCGACCTCCCGCCCCGCCAGTCCCCAAGGGTGGCTCCTTCTCATCTTTCAGGTAACGCCTCAATGCCACCTCCTTACAGCAGCCTTCCCTTGTCCCCTTAACTAGAGTAGCTGCCCTCGGCTATCCTCTGAGTCCCCCGTGCCCTTCGTCGCGCTCTTCCCCCCGTATAATGACTTGTTTACTTGCTTGTTACCTGTGTCAACTCCACGAGGGCGGGCCCCGTGTCTGCTCCTTGCCCGCTCCGCCCCTAGCAATGAGCACGCTGCTTGGCGACAGCAAGGGCTCGGAAAGGATTTTACTTGAATAAAGGGCACCACACTCGAATTCACTCCCTTGGGCTCGAGGGTGGTCGCGCCGCTTTCTTCCCCTCACACGATGGGTGCTCCCAGTCTAGGGCTGGGCGCGGCGCCCTCACTCTGGCCACACAACACAGGTGCCTCTCTGCCTCCTCCCTTCACTCGGACCCTACCCCGCCCAAGGAAGGCACCATTTTCTTCTAATTCGTCTGCCCAGAAGGGGCGCCTTTTTCTTCTTCGTAGCCTTTTTTCAGGCCATCCTCTCTACCCCGTCCCCTGTCTCTTCAGCCGCAATTCCTAGCCCTGTGGCCTCCGCCCCTCCCTTCCGGCACCGCCCCACCCTTCCGGTGCTGCCCCCGGCCCGGACCCCCGCCTCAGGGGTCCTTCGCCCCTCAGGCCACGCCCCTCAGCCCTTGGATAGCGGGAAGCTCCCCAGAAGCTGCCGCGCGGGAGGGGAGGGCGGTGGAGGGTGGGGGCGTGTCCTCCTCGGTCCTGGGCGTCGATTGGCCGGGCCGCGGGCAGTGGGCGGGGCTGCTGGCTGGGTTTCGGGCTCCTGGGTCGCCTCCGGGCATTCCTCGCCGCTCCCGCTCCGGCCCTGGCTACAGCGACCTGAGAGTAACGACTCCGGTTCGGGCATCATGTCTGACAAGCGGCCATCAGCGGAAGCCCAAGCCCGGCGGCTTCCCGACTCCTTCACGGGTGAGCCCTGTGCCCCTGGCGAGGCCCTTGGGGTCACCCGCCGCCCCTTAACCTTCTCGAGAACGAGCCTTAGCCCAAAGGTCCCAGGAAGGTCTCGGATGGTTCTTAGCCGAGCAACCGCTGCTCAAAACCGCGGTTTCCCCACTCGTACGCTGAGAATGACGAGCCCTACTTCGCGGGCTGGGGGTCAGGTTTAGGGATGTTAGGGTGCTGAGTGCAAGCCCAGTGCCCGGCACACTATGGACCCTGCAACAGCGGGCGCGTCTCCAGTGCCCACAGCCAGAGCAGGGGCTCGCGTTATCCAGCGGCTGCCAGATGCCAGGCCCTGTGCCAGCGCTTTCCGCTCATTATCTCGTGGCATGCACGCGGACGAGGACGTGCCTGAGTGACTGGCGGCCAGCGAGTGGTGGAGCCGGGCCCAGACCTGCACGCCACACCCGGGAGCCTGCGTCTTCGCCCCACTCCCCCTTCCTTCCCGCCCCACCGGAGGCCAGCTCCTTTACCCAAACCTCGCCCACCCCCAGAGTGCGCCGCCGTCCTCCCGAACTAGAAAGAACTCCTACCCCCCACCCCTGCCAATTTCCTATTAAGCCGCAAGACCGACCTGTGTAGTTTCGCCACATGTTCCCGACACATTTGCGGAAGAAAAGAAGGAAGTCTCTTTTTAGCATCCTTCCTGTATCTCTTTCCAGCTTCACTTTCTGCCCCATTCTGCCCCATCCACTTCCTTTGTTCTAGAAACCTCGCCTTCCGGACTTTTGTCCCTCACAAGGAACTGTAAGTTCCCCACCCTACCAGGGCCTTCCCAGTCTTGAGGCAGAAATTGTGTGAGTGACTCAATTTGTTGCCCTGTGACTAGTACCCTTGAGAGGGCTATCACCTAGAACCTTTATTGGCTATCCTTGCGGGGGAGGAGGAATTCATAAAGAGAGGCAATAAACCACTTGGGAGTACTGGTTGCCTCCCCGGGGCTCTTAGTGATCCAAGGGAATTATTTCTAAGGATGGAATTTCAGACAGAATGACATAGTGAAAGAAGTTCAGGGGACTGGGTGGGCTTTTCCATCACCCCACAAAGAACACTATACTGGACTCATTTATTCTGATTATTTGTAATGCCAGCCTTGTCCACCGATCCCATATGTCCCCATTTCCTTTCCCCAGCAATCTTTGTCTTTAGTTCCTCCCCAGGAACATCAAAAGAATTACAGAAATCTTATTTCCTCTTTTCTGTACCTTGGACAGTTATTTTCCCAAATCAGGAGTGTGACAGAGAGGATGTACTTGAAGAAACTGATACTCAGAGAAGTTAAATTACTTTAAAGTCACACAGTTTATAAGTAATGGAGTCATATTTGAAGTCTGGGTTTGACTGATTCTAAAACCTGCTGGTATAAAAATTGTGCAGTCCGGCCTCTTTGATAGTCAGTTGTCTCTTCCTAGAAAGGAAGGCAGGCAGGATCCTTTCATCTGTACCCTGATGTCCTGGTGGGAAACTAAAGGACTGTGAGGACAATGTTAGAAGTTTGGTGAAACTGCAGTGGGAAATCTGTAGAAGTTCTTTGGGAATAAACATGATCTTTGTACTTAATGTTAGTTGTCTTTCATGGGCACAGAACAGCTTTCACTCCTAAACTCTTCTTGTTGGTTCTACACTACTTTTTAGACAGAAGTCTTTTAAAAATCTATTTAAAACTGTGCACCCTTTCCTCTGAAAATCATATATACAAACAAAATTTTGCTTGGTCGCTGTCACCTTTTTTTTTTTTTTTTTTTTTTTTTATTTTTGGCTGTGTCGGGTCTTCGTTGCTGCGCGCGAGCTTTCTCTAGTTGCGGCGAGCGGGGGCTACTCTTCATTGCAGTGCACGGGCTTCTCATTGCAGTGGCTTCTCTTGTTGCGGAGCACGGGCTCGTGGCATGCGGGCTCAGTAGTTGTGGCTCGCGGGCTCTAGAGCTCAGACTCAGTAGTTGTGGCTCACTGGCTTAGCTGCTCCGCGGCATGTGGGATCTTCCTGGACCAGGACTCGAACCCATGTCCCCTGCATTGGCAGGCGGATTCTTATCCACTGTGCCACCAGGGAAGTCCCGCTGTCACCTTTCTAAAAATGTACGCCTTAGAGACCTGACACTGGTAGGAAAACCACTACTAGAATTTATTAAATAGAATTTATCGAGTGCTTGCCATATGCCAAATACAGCCTAAATGCTTTGAAAGCATTATCGAATGCAATCCTCTAGCAGCTCCACAAGGAGAGTGTCATTATCTACCACTTTACAGCAAGAAAACGGAGGCTCAGAGTGGAAAAATCACCCACACCTGTGAACGAGGTTCAAACTTGGGCTGATTTTCCAAATCATTTTACCTATCCTAGAGCTGCTTCCAAATTGCATACCCAAAAGGAGGAACTTGTCAAACATCAGTACTTCACTGAAGGTGAGAGACAGTAAATAAAGCCCAAAGGAACCTGGCTTCAATCAAGACCCCCTGGCTAGACAGCTCCAGAGGGCTGCTTCTGAGAGAAGCAGTGGAATATAAAAGTCCAAACTGCCCCTTTATGATTTTGCTGATAATTAGTCTTAGGAACATAAATATGACCAAACCTAGGGCAAGACTAGTTTTTCTTAAAGCCAGTGCATTCGCTTTCTAATGAAATAATGCAGGTGGATTGCAAAGAAATGTATGGTTATAATTAAGAGCCATGTCAACAGAATAAATCCCTTCGGAAGAATGCCTGAAAATAAGCAGAATCAAGGGACTGATTTGTTTATTTCAGTTGTTATAGCCGACCAGATTGGAGAGAACTTTGTAATTTATTTAATAATTAATCTGAGTTAAACCATCAATGGTCATAGATTAACTCAAGTGACAACCAAGTCTACAAAAGTTGGCATTTATATAATTTTTTATAATTAAATAGGTCATTGGTTCCACCTGATGGTGTAACTTGTACACTGTAAAAGACACAGTCACTGATCACCTGGTCAGCTTTGAAGAAAAAAATTTTTAATGTTGATAAAGTGATAAAGATTGGATTCAGTCTGTTTTTTAAGAAGATGTGGGAAAACGTTTTCCTGAAAATTACTGTAACCAGAAGAAGTGAGCACCTCTCCTCCGTGTCTGCCTGGCATCTTGTGCCTACCTCTGTCGTAATGTTTATTGCACAGATTATAAATATCAATTATAATCACCTTTGTTAGACCAGGAGAGCTTCTGAAAGCAGTGATTGTGTCCTTCATCACTGTAATAAGTTCAGGGTCAAGTGCATAGTAGATTTGCAAAAATATTTGTTGAAAGTAAAAGGAAGCAGGGAGATAAAGACCCCCATAGAGTAGATCAAGTTGTTAAATGTTTGGTTACGTTGGTGGAGATGTTTTTCTGTTTACAGTTTATTTTTATTAAGTTTGTTACAACCCAAACTATTGATTTTAGGGTGTGGACATGTTCCTCACACAGATAGACTGTCTGGGTTTATATTATCAATAAAGGGATTATAATTGTTATGATAATGTACTGTACTTAAGGAATCTCCTCTTACTTATGAAAGTGTGGAAAGAGCAGTTAGAGGTCACAGTAGAAAGAAGGAAGTGTGTGTCAGTTGCCTGTTGACACACAAATCGTTCCTCCATTCTTTTTGAACCTTTGTCTATACTCTGAGCCTCTATACTCTAGATTAGCCTTGAAGATACGAGCAATAATGTGTCTGTCCTAAAATATCAGACAATGAAAATTAGACACCAGCCTTACCTAGTTGTGGATATGCACTGATGGTAGGATGGTATAGGATAGCGAAATGAGAGTGGAATCTCCAATTTGAAGATCTGAATTGAGACCTCAGTAGCATCACTTTGGGAAGTCTCAGTCTCCAGAGTCAATTCCTCGTCTTCATGTTGGGCTTAATCTTACTGTGGTATCTAACTCCCAAGGTTTTAAGTATCAAATGAGAAAATTTATATGAATGTACTTTTGAAACTTTAAAGTGTAAATTATTAAGATATTATTTAATGGGGAAAACAAAGAATAAAAAGGTTAACAATGACTGTTCGGGAAGCCTAGTAATTATACAGGAAATTAAAATTTATGCACAAAAAGTTGTATAAAAGACGGTCCAGGAAACTTCGGGACTCCAACTTACCTCCCCAAATGTGGTCTGTTTCTCCTCCAAAGACAGAGTCCCCAGGCAGGTTGTTAGTCGATATTTTCTCTATGGTGTTCAGGTCCCAGAAGGCAATTCACTTAATACAAAGTTTATTCCTATAAACTGTATCAGTAATGACCTTAAGGTTCTGATAATAATAATGGCTACTATTTATTGAACGCTTCCTAAGTGTCAAGCATTTTACATATTTTCTCCTGTAAGATAATGACTGTTCTCGTCCCTCATTTTACTAATGAGAAAATTTAGTGGTAGAATGGAAATCTGGCACCAAAACTCCAAGCTCTTAGCCACTGTTTAGCTACTCAGCCTCAGTTGAAGAATGGGAAACCTCATGATCTAGTTTCCTTATGCTTCTGTTTCCCATTATTTAATGAAAATGATGTTGCCCTCCAAAGACTTTTATGAGAAAAACCTAATTATAGTTACTTTTAAGATATCCAAGTAAAAGAGCTGGAAAAAAAACAAAACGGAAGAAGTAGAGGGGGTTTTGTTCTGTTTAGTATATTTCAGGCCTAGTCTAAATTTAATTAACTTAATAACATTATGAAATTGATTTTCTCTCCAGTTTTTCTGAACATAACTATTTTTATCTTTCCAGACATGGGTCATATTCAGCCCATCCTTCTACCTTCCTGAATTCTCTCACCTCACAGTTGAAAAGGGCTGATTTTAAAAAGAGAAAAGGAAAGAAAACATTTGGGGAAAGCATTATGACCACTGCTTTGGGACAGAGGACGATTCTGAACTGTATTCTTTTTTTTTTTTTTTTTTTTAAGTAACATTGGTTTATAAGTTTCATGAATACAACATTGTATTTCTGTTTCTATCTACCTACCATACAGCATGCTCACCACCAAAAATTGATGAACTGTATTCTGGGATCCTGTATGCAGACATGTAATTTCCATTTATCTTCTGTAATACTCAGCCTTTTCTTCCCCTCCCCAGAAAACAGCAGTATCTGGGAATTCCCTGGTGGTCCAGTGGTTGGGACTCTGCGCTTTCACTGGCAAGGGCCCAGGTTCAATCCCTGGTCAGGGAACTAGGATCCCACAAGCCGCATGGCACGGCCAAAAACAAAACAAAACAAACAAAAACCAGCAGAATCACTCAATTCATTCAACAGCTGTTTACTTAACAAATGTTGTTCAAGCATCTGTTATGCACTGGGTGTCTTCCATGATAGCTCACTTAACTCTTCACACTGACCCTTGAGGGGGTACTCTTATTAGCCCTCTTCTTAGATGGTTAGAGTGAAGCACAGAGAGCTAAGACACTTGCCAAAGATCACACAGCTAATAAGTGGCAGAGCCAACTCTGAAGCCTTATGCTGTACTACTTTAACAAGACCAAAATCTCATGAAGAAGACACTGAATAAGATAATTACAAGTATGATAAGTAGTGTTTAGAGAGGGTGAAGTGCTATAGGTTAGGAGAGGGGACCCTATTAAAGACTCAGGGGTTCAAATTTAAAATCATTGATGATAGTCTCACCTATTTTTTCCTCCTGTTTTATGGCTAGAAATATTTGAATGAAGGAAAGCTACAGAAAATCCTCAAGATGCTTGGGAAATAAAATATTTATTTAATTTCCTGATTCTTCTTTTTTTAAAAAAAATAAATTTATTTATTTATTTTTGGCAGCATTGGGTCTTCGTTGCTGCACGTGGGCTTTCTATAGTTGTGGCGAGCGGGGGCTGCTCTTTGTTGCGGTGCGAAGGCTTCTCATTGCGGTGGCTTCTCTTGTTGCAGAGCACAGGCTCTAGGCGCGTGGGCTTGTGGCACGCTGGCTCAGCAGTTGTGGCTCGCAGGCTTAGTTGCTCCGCAGCATGTGGAATCTTCCCAGACCGGGGCTCGAACCCGTGTCCCCTGCATTGGCAGGTGGATTCTTAACCACTGTGCCACCAGAGAAGCCCTCCTGATTCTTCTTGAGCTAAGCACAGCATTCCCTTTATTTCAACTTTTATTGAAAATCTTTCTTAAAAGGACTAGTCCATTTCCTCTCCTTACTGTCTCATGGTAAACACATTTTGAGTTTTGTAATTCAAGTCACATAATGCTTCATCAGTACTAGTTCTTTTAGTCTAGTATCTACAGGTTTATAATAGGGCGGAAAAGTTATGGTCTTCAGTCATGGTTCTTAACTTGATACCATCTGGCCTGTAGCCACTCCAGTCCAGAGCATAATTTCTTCCCTAGAGGTTTAAGGATAAGGGCATTTGAAGAACTGTAAACCATGCCTAATTAAAATAGTCTTTTGAAAGATGGGTTATAGTGTGTGCTTGTTTGCTTTCAAAACCTCTGCCCAATGAACTGCAAGTTGCAGTTGCCAAGTAAACAGCATCATTTTTTCAACATCTGTTTATTGACACCCTACTATGTGCTAAACTCTGCTTTTCTCCCCTCTACCTGTTTGAATCTTTCTCTCTACGGGATGCTGCCTTCACTTTTGTTGTCTCTCTTCTCTTAACTCCTTTTTTCCATTTCTCTTATTTGCCTTTTCTTCTATCGTTTCCTTCCCTTTTCTGTCTTTCTCCTAAAATCCCAGTCATTTGAAAAACTCAGTTATAGTAAAATTCTGATTAATTGAAGATGTATTTATATTCAAATAAAATATTTTATCTGCCCTTTTGCCTGTTTCCGCCTTGAATTCTTATGTATCAGGTCTTTTAAAGACCTTGTTTCAAAACAAAGGGAAGAGAAACTAGGAATCTGGGAACTGTACCCTTACTTGAAATGCCAGAAGAAAGATCAGACGTCTTCTTTAACTCACAATGTCCTCCTCCTCAAATAGATGACTGTATGAGATGGAACTAGAATGCGTCGTGTGGCCTGGGGACCAAACCTGGCCGACTGCTTACTTTGTATACTGCACAAGCTAAGAATAGTTTTTATTATATTTATACATTTTTTTAAAAAAGAGGAAGATTTGAAACTTATATGGAACTCAGATTTTAGTGTTCCTAAATTACATTTTCCTGGAACACAGCTGTGTTCATTCATATATGTATAGTCTGTGACTGCTTTTGCAGAGTATTCAGTGGTTGAGACCGACTTTCTGGCCTGTAAAGCCTTATGTGTTTATTCTGTGGCCCTTTACAGGAAACGTTTACCACACCTTGACATGGAATCTCCAATGAGGAGTAGTTGTGGCCAAAAAGAACACTTGTATGCTGAATATATATGCTTGTAAGAAAAACTCAAAAAATGCCAAGACCTTTCGTTTCGACCTACTATTGCCCCTTAAAAGTTGCTATTAGAACCAGATAACGTGTTTTTGAGACTAAATTCTTAGCCATGCTATCTTTCCCCACCCAAACAACAACGTTTTTGGCAATTTACAACATGAAGCATTTCATCTGTATACTGGGAAAGAGGAAGGAAAAGATTGTGCTTTAAATGTAGGTATTTCAATAATTCTTTGGCTTACCTTTTCTTTGTGTAGTAATGTGTATGACTCAGTCAGATTTTCACATACTGCGTGAAGGTATGTTTCTGGCCTTTGCTTGAAGAAGAAATCCCGTATCTTTTGAACTTTAGAATAGAGTCCCAATGGTAAATGGAATTTATTATTTCACATGATTTCTAGTAGTGCCAAATTCAATCAACCGTAAAGGAAATCAGCTGATATGGGATCATTAACAATATGCAGTACTCTGAAATTATGCCTGTTATAATCTTGAAAAGAATATTTTACTGCCTGTCTGGAAGCCAACCCAACAAAAATTACTGTACAACTTGGTTTTGTTTTTTGTTTTTTCCATTTGTTTCATGGTTTTGTTTTGTTTTCTTTTGTCTCTTTCCAGAAATTCTTTTGCTTTAGTACTTTGGGACTCTGGAAGGAATATGTTATACCTACTTTACAGATTTTTGTAAACATGAGAAATAATGTGTATATGGAGTTAGCTTGTGGCTGATGTGTGATAGGCATTTAATAAATGGTGATTATTAGTGTTAATAAAATGTACCTCCAGAATAAGAGAAATTTAAGAATTGTGTAATTTCATCTTTTCAGCAAAATTAGTTTACACAATAAGGATGTATGGAAACTTTGCTGAAAGTATATTCAAAGCAAAAGAGTTTCTAATTGAGAAAACTGGACACAACCTAAATGTTCATCATATGGAACGATAGAATATTATTCAACCTTTAATAATAAAGAGTATTTCCTGACATGAAAAAGTGTCCACAATATAGGGGGGAAAACAGATTTAAAATTATTATGTATACCATTATTTCATTTTTGAAAAAAAGGACACATATATATTGTGTGTCCAATAGCAAGGCAGAAAATAATCACCGTCCAGAGATATAAAAGTATAGATTATTTTTCTTCCTCTATTCTAAACTGTAATTTTAAATGTTATAGTGACAGTATTTTACTTTTAAAATAAGAAAAAAAAGTAATATTTTTAAAAATTTACGTTAGTTTCCTGGAGGTAAGCCCAATTTGAATGCTCAATTAAAAAATGTTAATGTATGGGCTTGTATCCATTTTCAATACCATGCTTTGGTTAAAATTTTATTCTACCACGGTTTTCAGGAAAGAGTTTTGTAGTAAAAGAAAAAAAAAAGTACTCTAAACCATGGCAAAGTGGTATTTACAACCAAGTATCATGGGATCCCTAATCTTTAAGATTGTTCCTACCCAGCAAGTATCAACAAGTATATCAACCAAAATGTCTCAGAAATACCTATTGTTCATTATTTGTCTTTTACCTCATAAAGGTAGGAGGGAGGATTCAGTCATCAGGGTAATAAGTGGGAATCTTGAAGGAAATGAATTTCATAAAATTTGAGGGAGTAACTGAGATTTCTTTTCCTCTTTGGGCTGTACTGACTGGAAATGACTAAGAGTTTGTTTACAGCCTGGTGGAGTTTAAGCCTCACCTCTCTGAGGAATGTGATTTATGCACCTTTTTAAGCTATAACCAGGTGGGGAAGAGTTTCAGGGTTGAGAATGGGATCGTTTCATTTTAAAGGCACTAGAATATTATGAAATAGCACCATTTCTCCAGTGTGTACGCTCGGATTATTTCTAGCTGAGCATTTGAAAAGTGAAAGACAGGGCTTCCCTGGTGGCGCAGTGGTTGAGAGTCCGCCTGCCGATGCAGGGGATACGGGTTCGTGCCCCAGTCCGGGAAGATCCCACATGCCGCGGAACGGCTGGGCCCGTGAGCCATGGCCGCTGAGCCTGCACGTCCAGAGCCTGTGCGCCACAACGGGAGAGGCCACAACAGTGAGAGGCCCGCGCGTACCGCAAAAAAAGACCAAGTCCAGTTTTCAGAAAATCCACTTAATTTCTTCTTCCTCTTGATTTGCATTCAAATCCCGTATACTCATCTGGGGTTTTCAACAACATAGTGGAAATTGAGCACAAAAAACCTGGGCTGTACTTTCCCGTTTGTCCTTATGTAGATAATAATTCAATAACTTAATAATTTGATTCACTAATCAGCTTCTTGAAGGTCTTTGAATGTCCAGGCCTAGCCTGGCAGGAGGGAGGCACGAAGTGAGGGAAAAATTAAGTAGTTTCAGAGGCTTTTATCAAGAAGAGTAAAAGCTACCTATTTTCCCATTTTTCATCATGGAAATTGAACACTTGAGTGAAATAGGAGAATGACAGAAAACTGTCATCTGTGTTTACTGAGCACTGCCTCAGTCCTGCAAGGCCAGTCTGATTATTTCAAGTAAGGACACAAAGGTTCAGAGAGGTAAAGATCGCACAACTAAGAAGTCACAGAAAGTTGAAACTTAAACATTCCCTATTCTCAGGAAATTCATCTAATAAGGGATATAAATGCACAAGAAATTACATATCTAGTTGGAAAACTGGCTAAGTACTTTATATCCACTCTCTGCAAGGTACTGTGCTAGACACTGAGAATATAAAAATAAAAAAGGAACATCCCTGCCCTCAGGGAGTTTATCATCTATTACAGTTCAGGACACAGAGTTTTGCCTGGAATATGGGAGACTTGGGGCAGTATTTTAGAAAGCACCAAATGCTGTCAGATAAGTATTTGTGGCCCATCTCTTCCTTGTTTGGAATTCCTTTCATTTTGGAAACCTAGACCTGAGCCTGGCAATGAACCTTGAGACTGTCTCTTGCTATAAATAGGCACAGCTGGAATTAAGGGGGCTTCCTCTGTAAGAATATCAGATTCATTCCTGGAACTCCTACCATGCTTTCCCAGCTTGGATTCTGTCTTGAGGAAGTGCTCCAAACACAACAACTTCTTTAATAAGGATTTTTTTTTTTTTTTTTTAATTCAGAGGCAAAGGGTCAAAGAGTGAATTGATTTAGAACGTGGCCTTTGGAGTGAGAAGACCTGTGTTTGAATCCCAAGTCCTCCATTTTGTGACCTTGGGAAAGATATTGCTTCAGTTACTTCATTTGTACGGTGGAATTAAAAACACCTAACTTCCCAGGGCTTTGTAAGGAGTAAATGAGATACGTGTCTAAAGTAACTTATTACAGTGCATGAAGTACAATAAACTGTCTAAAAAGGCTGCTGTGATTCGTATCCGTCATGACAGCACCTGATAGGCTCCTCCACCTGTGGAGAAGTGGCGTTGCTTGGAGTATTCTCTCACTGAACATGTCCGTACCCCTCAAAAGGATAACTTAGAAGCCTCCAGGATTAACTTAGCTCACTTTTACTTAAGTACGCATTAGGATGTTAACCTGACACTATGACACAGGATCGGAAAACTACAAAGTCGTGTATAACCAAAGTACTCACGTGTATTTCTGGTTTTTCATCTTATGTTTTAGAGCACTTGACCTGGATACCCACGTGTGTCTTTTCTTCGTGCTCCCAGCCGTCACTCTGCTTCTTTCTTGGCCTCCTATTTAGTCAAAGCCCCATCTTGCTGCTGTCTTCGCCCCTCCTGATCTGAGTAGTAACCCATGCCTGGCCTACCTCTTCCCCTCTGACCACCTCCCTCCCTCCCATTATTAAAACAGCTCCTGGAAAGACAGCAGACGCCTTCTGTGGTTGATAAGAAAAGCGATCTATCCCTCGGCCTGTTCAGTCCCTCTGTCCCCCACAGAAAGGAAAAACAAACTAAAAACGAGGAAGACATCGGACACAGAGAGTGGGAAACACAACTTAGGAAGGGAAGGCAGTTTCCCAGGATGACAGTGAAAGGCGATCAGAGGAATGGTTGCTGCACCAGGAACATGAATAGGTCCAGACACGACTCCAAGACTCTTCTTTGGAAGGTGTAATTGGTAGAATACCTGAGCCTGCTGAAAGGAGGTGTAGATGATTGATGAAACGTTTGGGGTTGAATCAATAAGTACATTGAAAACTAAGCAAAGGGGAAAAAGACAGACATTGACTCCAGAAAAAAAAAAAAAAGTTGTACAGGAAAAGAAAACGAATTATGCTTCACTACGTGGCTTAGCTCTGAATGGCATTTGCATATTCATGAAATATAAAATTTGATATTGATCTAACCAAAATTATGATGCAATTCCAAGGATGGGTATATTTATGTGGGGGGAGGGGTAGAAAGTCAACAGATAAAGCTCAACACTGAAAAAAGCAACAAATAACCAAACCAGTGTATTATTTAGAAACAGGGGGGTTAAATACGACAATACTCAGCCGAAAGAGCGGTTGCCTTGAGTAGAAGAAATTGCAAGAGGTGAGCAGGGGACTGCCCTCTTGTACTCGTGGAACTGTTTGACTTTTTTAACTTTATGCAAGTTTAACTGATAAAAAATTAAAACTAAAACAGAAGAAGCACAAATGCATAGCGACAGGCTAAAAAAGAAGGTGAAAGAACACTATCTAGAGGGGAGAAACATAGGTGACAAATTTTATTTATTTACTTCGAAAAATGCATGCACATAGAAAGAGTTTGGAAGAATATTTATCATCTCTGAATTGAATGATTTTTCCCTTCTTATACTTTTCTAAATTTTTCTGCAGTGGGGCATGTATTATCTTTGTGATCAGACAAAAGCTACTTCAGGGAATTCCCTGGCGGTTCAGTGGTTAGGACTCCACGCTTTCACTGCCAAGGGTGCGGGTTCAATCCCTGGTCGGGGCACTAAGATCCCACAAGCCTCATGGCGCAGCCAAAAAAAAAAAAGAAGGAAAAAAACGATTCCATGTTACAGAAAAGGGAAACTATTAGAAATGTGAGAGGGAAGCTATGTACAAAGATGTTCGTTATAGCATTGTTCATAATAGTAAGAAATCAGAACCAATATGGATGATACATTGTGCATATACCCAGTGAGATATTTTACAGGTGGCCTTTTTAAAAAGAGGACCTAAATGAGCTTATATGCGTGTATCATATGATTTTCACCTTTAATTGTGCTGTACCCTCGGCTTCAATTCACTTTGCCCTCCTTCCCCTTTTCGTTGGTATTTTCCTTAACCATTACATCCTGCAAGAAGCCCCTCTGACAACCATCACCATTGCCTACCCACCCCACCCCACCCTACCTTCACCTCCATCCCAACGGTGTGGTGTGAGTTACCCCATTCTGTGTTTTCAAAATATGCTGAACGGACACTGTATCTGCACTTAGTATTATAATGATCTGTTTGTCTGTCTTGCCCGCTAAACTGTAACCTTCTTGGTAGTTGGGATTGGCTCTTACTTTTATCACTTCACTGCATAATAAAAATTAGGGAAAGTAGTACCTGCACTTCAAGGTTTTTATGAGGATTCGATGGGAAAATACATGTAAACAGCTGGTGTTCAGTGAATAGCAAGGATGAAGATGATGGGGGGACCATGCTAAGAACAGTGATAAGAGCTGTATGTTTTTGGTTTTCACAGATAGCCCCAGTGCAGGCCTGGGACCTTGTGGATGGATTTTGGTGGCCATATCATTCTTGTTCACAGTTTTAACTTTCCCGTTGTCAATATGGATGTGCATAAAGGTAAAGAATATTTCATCAACATCTGGAAAGGGGTCAACTCCTAAGTACATAAGCCCACTGTGTGTGTGTGTGTGTGTGTGTGTGTGTGTGTGTGTGTGTGTGTGTGTGTGTGTGTGTGTGTGTGTGTGAGAGAGAGAGAGACCATACTGGCCTATAATTCTTAACTCTAGTCACCAATTATCATGGAATCTTAAGACTTCTTTTCAGCCACTGCCCAGTCAGCCCCTCCTGACGATTAAAGTAGGGATCACCATCTAAAATTTTCTGGAGTCAGGGATGTGGGGTAGTCCTGTGAGAACAAGTCCTCCAGAGTCAGGATGCTGAGGTGTGACTGCTGATGCCATTATTTACTGTGTGACCTTTGCCATGTATAATGTGAGGAAATAGCAACACCTGCTTTATAGGGCTGTTGTGAGGATTAAATGAATTACGTACTTATCACAACACCTGGCACGTGTTAGTAATACATTAATAACGTTAAAAATGTCTATAAAGTTATTAATACTGTGATAAATGACTATCATTTTCATATTCCTAAAAGAAAATATGCTCTAAGAATTTTCAGATTATGTTACTATTATAATTTAAGGAATCAGAAGACAAGCTATGAGGACTTTAGCGCTTTTTTTCCTGTATTGACAATGCATGAGTAACTGGATAATAATGTTAACAGCTGAGGAGCGTGGATTTGCTTCTGTATACTCTTCTATACTTTCCAGATTTTATACAAGGAGTATCTATTGCTTTTATGATCCATAATAAAAGTAAATAACTTGGTTATTTTGGCAGGGATGATTAAACATTAACCATGTTACCTATAGCTATTATCTGGATTATAGAGAAGAAAAGAAAATAGAGGCATCTCACTTGTTTGGAGCAGAAATATGTATTTTGAAAGCTATGCATATAAATACTTGTACTCCTCATGTTAAATTATTATTTGTGCTTTTAATCTAGATCATAAAAGAATATGAAAGAGCCATCATCTTTAGACTGGGTCGCATCTTACAAGGAGGCGCCAAAGGACCTGGTCAGTACTAGGATTCTGAACTGTTTGCCTGGAGAACGAGATTCGTCCTTTTACTGATGTGATTTCCCTTATGAGGGTCTCTGTTGACTCAGAAGAGAGTTCTCATAGCAGAAGTTGTGCAACAATAGCAGTGCTGCCTACCAGAAATTACCCTTTCCTTCCTGCCTCTCCCCTCCCTTTCCTACTTGAGTTGATAAGTTTATCTTAGGCCAAGAATAGCCACAGCTATCGAAATTAGAGCGTGAGAGTCCCTACTGAAATAAATGCTTTCAGTCATTATTTTTGGCAAACTTCGATTAAGCTCCCACTGAGTTCCAGGCTCTGGGAATTCAAGGGAGATGAAAACACAGTCCCTGCCCTCAAGGATCTTACTGCCTGGAGGTGGGACACCAACAAGGAAACAGGTAGTTACAATCCCACGTGATAAGTATTATGGTCAAACAGTCACAGATGGCTGTGGAAACCCAGAGAAGAGTGATGACCCCAACTAGTGGATGCTTTCTGGAGGTGACATCTTGCCAGGAAAGGGTGTGAGGCAGGGGAGAGGTGTTCCCAGCACAGAATATGTGCAGAGCAATGCAGAGGAGAGCATTGTAGGCTCAGGGAACTGCAGGCGGCCCAGCCAGAGTGCAGGACGGGAGGAGAGCGTAGTGGGTGAAGAGGTAAGCGAGGTCAAGGTCGTGCAGGACCTTGTACGGCTTGTTCAGGGGTTTGTGTTGGTTCATAGGAGAGAAACTAGAAGGATTAGAAGGATGACTTGGGAAGTGATTGCGTTGGTCTAAGGGAAAACAAATGGGCGACAGTAACAGTGAAGTAAGGAGATGCAATCCACAGGTCTTGTGGGGACAGTTAGATGTGGGAAGAAAGAGCGGGCGTCAAGGATGACATTCCTGGCTTCTGGCTCATTCACTGAGGTGAACTGCTTTCTTTCGGTTTATCAGGTTGATTCTGTTAGAACTGAATGGTGTGGTGAGCTGGTCAGGTGCTGGTGTCTCTCTCTAATCTCGTGTATGTCTCTGTTGCAGGTTTGTTTTTTATTCTGCCATGCACTGACAGCTTCATCAAAGTGGACATGAGAACTATTTCATTTGATATTCCTCCTCAGGAGGTAAGGTTGTCTTTTGCTGTGAGTAACTGAGCTATCACCGGGGAAGGGGCCTGGCGTTGAGAGGCAGCAGGGGACAGTAGTCAGAGCACAGCTTTAGGGCTGTCTGCCCTCACCATTTTCCGGCTGTGTGACCTTGAGCAAGTTCTTTAACTTCTCTGTGCCTCCGTTTCCTCATCTATAAAATAGAGGTTATAATAACAGGACCTACTTTATATGGTTCTTGTGAGGAATAAATGAGATACTCTATGTAAAGTGCTTAGAGCAGAGGCTGATAGGTAGTAAGTGCTATGAAAGTGCTTGTCGTTACTATTATTACAAAACGTACTGTCACGTTAATGTAAGTATAATATTACTGTCATCACCGTTGTCATCATTTTTACTACCACACTTCTCCTCTCTGGGTTTCTGATACGATATTCTTCTTACGGTTCTTGACTGTATTCTAAATAAATTGGTTAGAAGCCAAAGAATTAGAAACTGCCCCTTTGGTACTTTAGATAAGCATATCATGTTTTATATTAGTAATTATTTCAGGCTTTTTCAAATTGCTCCACAAATCACCATTGAAACGCACAGCAGAACCCAGAAAGTAGATGGTTGCAGTGAGACGGAGGAATTCCTCCAAACTACAGTGGTGGAGCCAGGACTCAAAGGCAGCCCTTCAGATTCCCTGTGCAGTGCTTTCCCCACAGCTCCATGCTAATTGCATCCTACAGCAGCTCCGTCCTGGCCCTTGACGCAGTGATGGCCATCCTGGCACTCGTGTCTAAGGAGTTGTAATAACCGTCGCAGATAGAAAGCCTAAAAACATGATGATGGGAGGGACAGAAGAAAACGGCCAGTGTTTTCTGGCCACAGGCCAGGTACTCAGCAGAGTGGTGGAGCCTTGTCACAAAATCCAGAAACCAGCTCAGGCATTTCCCTGCTGGCGCTGAGCCAAGTAGTTAGGGAGGTCAGACTTCATAATCCACACATACCGGGTGAAACCGGAAATCATTTTCACCCACAAGAACAAGACTGAGAGCATTGCTGTATTCTCTGCGTGGAAGATTGGCCCTTAGGAGCCCCGTTCAGGGCAGCGGGGAATTCTCCTGGCACTTTCCTCTGTAAACATGGCAGGCGTCTGGCAGGGTCACTGTGAGCTTCTGCCTTCCAGCTGCTTTCTAAACACAGAGCGGATTGGAACTTGGCAAGCAGTCCTTTTTCTGATCCCCTGTGAACTTACTGCGAAGGGAGATAAACACTCCGCCCACAATAATCAGTAGATAGCGAGGATGCAACTTTACAAAGCTCCAGCTGTGGCAGAGTCACAGTGGCAAGAACTCATTTAGAAACGATACACCTTTTCCCATCACATCGTAGGAAAAGATTAATTTTCACACAAGATGGTAATATACTGTGTATCTATTTACAAATCCCCCACTTCTTTTCCAGGTTAGAAGTATTTTTAGGTTACTAAAAAAAAAGGATTACTGCTTTGATGCCTTGCAGAACTAAACTGCTGTGTATTATCATTGTTTTTATTACTTTCCACATACATAGCTCGCTACACTCGCAAAAGGGCTTCGTTTCCAAACATCTTCTTCTTTGACCTTCAGAGAAATTTGCATAGACTTGGGCCGTATTATTAGCCCCATCTCACAAATGAGGAATCGCTAAGTCAGTCTAAAGGCCTTGCTGGAGGTCACCGAGGGAGGTGCCGGCAGAGCTGAAACTATAGTTGGCGTCTCCTGACTCTCTCACTCCCACTCTTCATCCCTCACTGTATTCCTGGGACCGCATTTCAGTCCCGTTCATCTCTTGTCTACTGACTACCTGCTGTGTGTCAAGCGCTCTGCCAGTGCTAGAGATACAAAGACAAACTTCCCTCAGGAAATTCATAGTCTAACAAAGTGATGATGTAGATAAATCACGTCACTGCAGTGAAGGGGCAAAGGAAAGAGTGTTTGACTCTGCCGAGTGAATCAGGGAAGTTCCATAGAGAAGAGGACACTTGAACTGTGTCTTAAATGATGAGTCAGGACACTCCAGCCTGAAGCCGTGGGGGAGAGGGAAGGGAGGACATGCAAGGAGAGGGCCATCTGCAGAAAGGCCTGGGGCATGGAACATGGTGCATGTGGGGACCTGCATGTCATCTAGCATAGAGTGTGTGCAGGAGTGGGGAGGAATGAAGGCAGAGGGCAGATGTCAAAGGGCTTTACACCAAAGCAAGGACTTTGCCCTTGAATGTGATAGGAAGCACTGATTCATTGTGTCCTGTTGAGCATTTCCACGTAGCCTGCTGTAAATATACTTCCACCTTGACCTCACCCTACGAAAACAGTTCCGTTCACTTTTTGTTCTAGTAACACTCTGCTACTTACAGTTCATCAAACCTCGGCTCCCCGGTACCTCTGTTCCTTTCACACATTATTCTCTCTGCCCTGAATACTCTTTCACTCTATCCTCAGAAAATGTTTATTTCCTTTTTCAAGACTTAGTTCATGTATCACCTCTGCCACCTAAAACTGTCCATCCTTAGTCCCTTAGAGCTTCCCTTGATTCCTCAACCTCTTTGAAAGTGGGAACCAAGTTTTTTCATACCTTTATCCCTGGAACATAGCACAGTGCCTGCTGCTAACTGCTACTAAGTCTCAGTATTTGTTAAGTGATCGAATGAAGGAATGGAATTAATAAATAAATGAATGTACTTTGGTAAAATTTTGTAGACATAGTTAACATTCTGATGCTTTGCTCTCTTAGTCCCTTGGGGCTGCTGTAACAAACCACCGTAGACTATGTGGCTTATAAGCAACAGAAGTGTATCGCTCACAGTTCTGGAGTCTGAGGAGTCCGAGATCAAGGCACCAGCAGCTTCGGTGTCTGATGAGGGCCTGCTTCCACTGTCTTTTCATTGTGTCCTCACATGGTAGAAGGGGGGAGGGATCTCTCTGGGGCCTCTTTTCTAAGGGCACGAATCCCATTCACGAGGGGTTCACTCTCATGACCTAATCACCTCCCAAAGGCCCACCTCCACACACCAACACATTGGGGATTGGGTTTCAACATGGATTTTGGGGGAACACAAACATTTAGTCAACAGCACTTACTAAAGACGATGAGCTAGTGTTTTAAGGTGTTCTGTCACATACCATTCCTTACGGTTTTATTAAAGAAAGAGGTGGTTGACAGTTGTAAAATTGCTTCCTTTGTGTTGTAGATCCTCACTAAGGACTCAGTGACAATTAGTGTGGACGGCGTGGTCTACTACCGCGTTCAGAACGCTACCCTAGCTGTAGCGAACATCACCAACGCTGACTCAGCAACCCGTCTTTTGGCACAAACGACTCTGAGGAATGTCCTGGGCACCAAGAACCTTTCCCAGATCCTCTCCGACAGGGAAGAAATTGCACACAACATGCAGGTGAGGAGTGCACCAGTGCTGCATCTCACAGAAGTTGGAAAATAAAGCAAAGGGTCAATGGGTATTTGAGAACTTTTCATCAAGTCAAGTTGGGGAATCACCGGCCTTTTTTTCTTTGTAGAAAAGTTTTACCAAACTTGATGGAAGGGGATTTTTTTCACATAATTAGCTCCTGGGTTAATAACACTCCGATGTGTGCATTGTTTTTTAATTCCCTCCAGTGTGTATTTTTTTCTCCCAGAATTAGTGTTAACCTTTTTCTTTAGCATAATAGTTCAGAGGCCGTTCTGCAAGATAGCGCAGGTGTAGTTAAAGCCATATTCTGTGCGAGTCCCGTGACTGCCTTTGCAACTCTTACGCTTTCCAGTCTTGCTTACGTAACAGATGACGAATCAAACCTGACTTGTTCAGAAAAGATCAAGTACTATAAATCTGAACTGTTATTATTTGTATAGACTTCACTGTGTGTGAAATCTCTGGTCTTACTTGATGCCCACAACAACCATATGAAATAGAATAGAATGATTTCATTCCTACCGTTGTAAAGGGAGGATACTGAAGCCCAAAGAAATAACGTGGCTCACACAGAGTCACATTGGCTCAGGAGTCTGCTGGCCACCTGTTTTTATAAGTGAAGTTTTATTGGAATACAGCCACACCCATTGTTTAATGTACTACCCATGGCTGCTTTTGACCTACAAGGGTAGGGTTAGTTGCAACAGAGACTGAAAATAAACAATCACTATATGACCCTTTGAGAAAAAGTTTGCCAGCCCACGTTAGCTTATTAGTAACGGAATCAGGATCCGCTCCCCAGTAACCCAGCCCCCCACTTCAGCCTCCCTGCCTGCATGGATAACTGATCTCTCTGCAACCCTCCACCAGTGCCTTTCCCGCTCCAAATCCCAATGAACAGAGCTACCTTAGGCCACGGGGTGGGGGCTGAACATTTCTAGCTTCCTTCTCTCTTCCTAACAGACTACTCTGGATGATGCCACTGATGACTGGGGAATAAAGGTGGAACGTGTGGAAATTAAGGATGTGAAGCTCCCTGTGCAGCTCCAGAGAGCCATGGCTGCTGAAGCAGAGGCATCCCGGGAGGCCCGAGCCAAGGTAACCTTTTTTTTTTTTTGTAGCCCGTTTGTTTTTCCTGTTGAGTTTTCTTTTTTAATTACACAAAGTAAAACGTGTTTGTTGTAAAAAATTGAAACGATCCTGAAGTAGTGAAGATGAAGGCTCTCCCCGTCACTTTACATTTCCCCCAGAGGCCAGCACTCTTAACAGCTTAGTGTACATACTGGAAGATTTCCATTTGGGGTTTATTTGACTAGGTTGTTAGTCTACTGGCTTGTTTGGTTTACAAAAGTGGGATCATACAATACATAACTGTTCTTCACCTTGCTTTTCTCACTCAACAGTATCTCCTGGGAATAGCAGTACACAGAGATCTACCTCGTTCTAACTGCACATCCCATACATTATTCTCCCAGTCCCCTATTAAGGACACATTAACAGTTCTGACTTCAGAGCAGATGGGCAATTGCATCAGTTTGCTTACCATTCATTCCTTCCTTATTTTTGTCTTCTGTTTCATTCTCTGTCTTTTCCCAGGTTCTTCTTTCTTCTTACTATTTCCTCTTCCTTTCTCTCCTCTTCTCTTTTTTTCACTTCTCTTTCTGTTTGTGGCCTCTCCCGAGGTCACAAGTGCACGTCTGACTCCCAAGTGCACGTCCCAAGTGCACGTCTCCCCAGTTGAACGCTGAAGGAGACACACCAGCCCCGATTCCAAATTCACAGCAGAGTGATTCTTTTCAGTCCAACTTCACTCAAAGATCCTAATAAGGTCCCACGGCCCCTTACCTATGAATGGGTGGAGGAAGAGGGATAGTTTTCATAGGAGTGGTTGCTGTGGATGTGACAGATCTCCTAGGATACCAGGAGCGAACCAATTTGTTGCCATTAGAAAACAGTAGTAACTGGTGATAATTGGCTAACCACAGAACCCTGCCCTTCTGTTAGGATGCCCTGTAAGCTACGGATTGGTCACTATAATTTTTTAGCCAGCACCAAATAGAATAGTAGTTCATTTGACACACTGCATCCAGAATTTTCTACTGACCAGGATTTTTAGATTTGCCTGATGTGTTCATTGATGCTTGTGATAACACTACAACACCCTCAAGTACTTTCTCTCCAAACCATCATATTTTATTTAGAAGATTAAATTACATTTGTGCTAATGATATTAAATATGCCCCACTATAATTTAGTTATTTGGAAGATTAGGAATCGCTTTTACCTAGAATATGTCATTAACCAAAAGCCCCATTTCCAAACCATATTGAATAATAGAATTTATCATACATAGAATACGTAGAGTATCGGAGCCTGAAGGGTCCTTAGGGATTATCTTCTGAAGGTGACAAGTACCTGGCCCAGAGGCTGCCACTCCACCCTCAGGCTCCCAGGCCAGTAATTAACCACAGCACCGTTTTCCCCTGAGCTTGACTTGACCTTAGAACAGTGCTGAAACACTCCAGGCGACAGCCTGCAACTGCTTGGAATTGGCCCTAAACATGAAACTTATTTGCCATCTCACACTTTAGATGAAAACGTCAAAGCCCAGAAAAGTTATGTGTTTCCCTGAAAAGCACACAGTTGATTAGTGACCATGGAGATTAGAATTTCTTCTGCTCCCCACTGCCTCTTCTGGGACTTTCCAGGATGGACCGAGCCTCTTCTACCAGCATTCTCACCAGTTAAGAAAGAGAACTCCTGACTTCCCTTTCTAACAATAAGAAGAGATAAAGGAAGCTGGTTAGAATTCTGAATTACTGTGCTCTCACTTGGGTGAGGCTGTCTTTAAGGTTGCGGTTAACACGCAGAATCACCATGAGTCTCATCCTTCCATAAGGTACAGTGACCCCGCAACAGCCATAAGGCCCTGCACTCAAGTTCTCAGGGAAATAGGGGTCACCATTTCTTCAACAAATAAATTGCAGAGGAAAAGGGTGGGAGAGTCTATAGATGAAGAGACTTCAGAGAAAAATTCCTCAAGTTAATTGGCCGTCAGGGAAACGCAAATGCAAGTCACAAGCAGATGCCACGCTAACCATCCACCAGAACGGCTTAAAAAAAGAAAAAAGGAAACAAAAGATCCAAGTGTGGGCGAGGGAGGAGGTTTTGTTGGTGAGAATATAGATCGGTACAGCCGCTCTGCAGAACTGTCTGTCTGTCTGTATCTGCGAGGAGTGCACATGTTTGTGTACCAAAGGGCACATGCTGGAGTGTTCACTCCAGTGCTCCAGCAGCAATTTGTAATTACCCCCGACTGGCAACTACCCACATATCCATTGCTAGCTGGATGGGTAAATAAACATGTGGTTCATACGAAGGTGCACCGCACAGCAAAGAGATGAACGTGTAAGTGCTCACAAGCGTAATTGTGAGAAGAAAGGTCACGAAAGAGGACAGATTATCCTGAACGTGTTATGATACGTTAGGGGGACCTCTTTTTAAAGTTTTCAGACCAACTCTTAATGACTGGAAATGGAATGTCTTCCGTGCTTGCAAATTCTCCCTTATTTCCTTTTTCACGGTTCTCAGAAGAGTGCCTGGCATGTGCTTTCAGGCTCCTATCTCTGGGGCTACTCATCTAATAATTGAGAGGGTGGGGTGCAAGAATGCAGGTCACCTTTCTTGGCGCTTCCCTCAGAGCAGCCCCCCTAGGCCACAGGAGGAGACAGCAGGACGGCCCACGTACCTGAAAATGCCAGCTTTCAACACGACGGTCTGTAAAGACGAAGTGCAGATTGACAGGGGACTACTGCACTTTTTGCAGAAGGCGCACACACCCATGGGTAGCTTGCGTTGCTTCCTAACATCCTACCCATAGTGCCCGCTTTGCCTGTATTAGACACAGCCTGTGGTATTGTGTTCACCTCTTGGGCAGCTCACTCAGAGCAGCTTTTCTATTAACAAAATGTGAGACAGCCGGGTGGGTCTGGCTTCCCAGCCAGGAGATGGTGTATTGATTGGTAGTGGGAGATGAGCTATCTTTGCAGTTGGTCCCTGTCCAGACAGAAAAAAGGACCTAACTGGGCATCTGAGATGACGTGGAAAGAAAATCAGAGCCTGCCATTCTCGTGGCAGGGTCGGCTTGTGCGTTCTCTCCAGTGTTTGCCTGGGAGGACAGTTCCCGGAGTCCCTTTCAGTATGGCTGGCACTGGCCCCTTCTCACACATCTAGTAGGGCATAATGGTTTGCCTTGATAAATTTAGGTTTTTATCCTCTAATCTGGGTTCCATCTCCCAGTAAGTATCCCCTGTCTCACCGAATGCACCGCAATCCAGGAACCTGGACTCAGCCTCTGTTCCCCTCTGGTCCCGTCCCAGTCTGCCCCACACTGTTGAGTCTCCCTCCTGAGCAGCGCCCCAGTCTGTTTCCTCCTCCATCCCCACTGCCGGTGACTGGCACCAAATCACTCTGAAAGCTCTCCCTCTCGGTCTTTTCTCTTCCTGATGCTCAGACATCTGTCGGAGTGTTTGCTCAAACTAGATCTGATGAGGGTTCCCATCGCCTCTGGGATGAAGACGAACACCCGAGCTTGTGCTGCCCTTCCTACCCGGCCCCATTCCCCCCGCCCCCCACCTTCCCACCTTGTCCCATTCGTCTCCCACCTTTCCCTCTGCCCCGTTCACCCCCCACCTTCCCACCTTGCCTCATTCATCCCCTACCTTTCCTTCTTCCCCATAGTGCTCATCCCCTTACAGGGTCCTGGAATACACCAGCTTTTTTACACCTCAGTACCTTTTCATGTGTTCTGTCTGAAATATTCTTTCTCATCTTAATCCAGACAGCAAGCCTTTCGTCCTGTAATGTTCAGCTTCTTCTGTAACCTCACCACTTCACCTTCTGCAAAAATTGCTTTCCTCTCAGTGCCGGCATTTGTACATGTCTCTGTCAGCATTTGTCACACTGGAATGAAATGATCTGCTTCCAGTCTGTCTCCCCTACTTGGCCAGGAGCTGAGGGAGGCAGGGGAGTCCGCCTCTATCCCTAGCCCCTCACAGGGCTTGACACCTGGGGGGCCCCCAACGTTTACTGTATACGTCAATGAAATTGTACTGGTCATAAGACTATTGCTTTCAATTCTGATATTCACAGCAGTGTTAAGAACCATTAATATTTTGAGATCCCTGTGAGAACAACCTAACTACCCTTTTAGTCTTGAGGATTATGGTATGTTTACACCTCTTCTCCTAGGATTACGAATTAGAAGTAACTGCCTTGATTTGACTTCTGAATCTTTTAGGAATTAGGGTATAAGTGGATCCAAAAATTAGGTCTTGAGTTGGCGCTTGCCCTTCCTACATAATTAGCCTCCGTTTATACACTCAACATATAATAGACTTTCTCTGTCTTCCTCACAATGGTCCCATGAGGTAGGTGCTATCCCATTTTAAGAATAAGAAACTGAGGCTCAGAATGTTAAATACAGTAAGTCCCCTACATACGAACCTTCAAGTTACGTACCTTCCAGGTGCGAACTTTCAAAGATGCAAACGTGCGTTAGTGCGTGTCCAGTCAACATAAGTTAGTGCACGTGTCTGGGTTACGTTGTCGTGTGCGTGCATCCTCTCCAAGTGGTTGTGCTTTTGTGTACGTTACAGTACTGTATAGAGTACAGTAGTACAGTATCTTTATTTCAAGCCCAGGATGTCTGGAAGCAAGTGTAGAAGCAGCGGTATATAGCCAGTTATGTTAGTTGGGTACCTAGGCTAACTTTGTTGGACTTACGAACAAATTGGACTTACGAACGTGCTCTCAGAGCGGAACCCGTTCGTTTGTGGGGGACTTACTGTAACCTTTCTGAGGACACTCAGCTAGGAAGGGTTAGGTTTGCGATTTGAGCTTAAGACCATCCAGACTCCATCGCCCCTGCCGTCCCCACCACTCCAGTGATCTTCAAACTTTTTGCTCATGTAACCCCTCAAAGAATTTAGAAAAACTCTACGTCCCATCTCACATTTTAAATAGACATGTAAAATTTTTCATTTTGAATGTATATACTTGTCAAGCATATAAGTCCTGGCATGTTTTAAAAATTGACATTTTGAAATGAAACTGTTAACATCATTCTTTTAAATGTATCCAGTGAAATTTTGATAACATAATGATTTCATCCTCTGTTTTATAGAATGATGAAAGAATAAGTTCTTTTAGCAATTAGGAATTTTTCATTTTTTCTTTTTCTCCTTGAACTTTTATTTCCATTCCACCTCCCCCACCGAGTCTTTTCCTAATATAATGTATTTTGTCATGAATTATTTTCTCACCCTTCTGGAACACATTTAGTATATAAGTTAAAATATTTTAAAAATTTCTCTGACTACAAGCAAGGGTCTCAATGAGATGAATGAGGAATGAATCCATGTCTTTGTAGATGGTTGTTACTTATTGCTAGAATAAGACAATATTCAGCATCAATTCTACTTTTCATTTTTACAGGTATAAGGAGTAAGAAACCTTATTTATATAAATAAGTAGATGGAATTGGAAGTTTTTCTTTAAGTAACTTTATACAATTCTTAGCACTCCCTCTGAATTTACGTGCTAAAAAATCCTACAGTGATCTTTCATCAAAAAATACTTTTAATTATCCATCGGCTTGCAGTACAATAAGGTCCTCTTCCCTTTCTTTGAAATCAAAGCATTGGAAATCCATCTGACTTGCAAAAGGCTTTGTATCCAGTCACTGGGGTCATTCACTTTCTCAGCCCCTACACAGTATTCTGAATCGTCCCCTTGTTTGGTGCCCTAGAAATGGGAGAAAGGCAATAAATAGTAAAAGAGAATGTCTTGCCCTCGGGCACATATTCACGCAAATCAGTTACAGGAAAAAGAACATACAGGAACTGAGTCTGGAAATTGATTTCCTTAGAATTATTCTGGCTGACTCTCAGGAAGGCTCTGTGTACCACCTGAGCTAGACGTACCCCGGTTTGAACTGCTCAACACCCGCCTGTGTTCTCTGGTTTGACTTCTCCTTGCCACTGTTCTGTAGGTCATTGCCGCTGAGGGAGAAATGAATGCATCCAGGGCTCTGAAAGAAGCCTCCATGGTCATCACCGAATCTCCTGCTGCCCTTCAGCTCCGGTACCTTCAGACACTGACCACCATTGCTGCTGAGAAAAACTCGACAATCGTCTTCCCTCTGCCCATAGATATGCTGCAAGGCATCATGGGGGCAAAACAGTGAGCCATGTAGGCCGATGCAGAGATGAGCTCTTCCCTCCTAAGGATGAAGTGGGGACCAAACCAGCCTCTAACCCATAAGGAGGGAATAGGGTGGGAACCTTGACTTTCTTCCCTCCCTTCCTTTTTCCATATGTTGAGTGTGATGTTCTTAGAACGTGTAGTGCTCCTAGCTAGCCACAGATGAAGGTTGTTAGCTTGTAAATAGTACCTGAGAGTGATGATTTATGTAAGATAATCTCTCACTCTAAAATACTTCAAAGTTCGTATTTTTAGATTGTTATGCGATAGGTTAAATCTTCTTTCGAATCTCATTGAGTCATTCTGTGCCCTCTGTCAGCAGCCAGGCCAAAAGGAGGAAGGCAGACTATCATCCCAACCCGACACCCTGGCTGGACAAATGTTTTGCAGAGAACAGTGACCTCGGGCTACAACCAGCTTCTCTGGGCCAGATGTGCCTTACTTCCGGGGAGTCTCAGCTAAGGAAATTTCCCTAACATCAATTTACCTTCTAAACTCAAACTGCCCCACCCACACCCCCGATGCTGCAAAGTAATCCTTACTTAAGGGTAGACATGTCCTTGCCAGTACCTGTTAGCACTGGAGAAAAAGGGGAAGACCAAGGAAAATGATGACCCTAACCCTTGAAAGACTTCTAAATCCATTGCTGTAGACGTCCTTTTAAAATAACATGGGTGGTTTGTTTTTTTAACTTCTCTGAGCCCCTTTATGAGTAAATGATTCCTCTGTGGTCTTTCAAACCAGCTAAATACTTGTCACAAAAGTGCTTTTTTTTCTCACTTTTGCCTATTTTCATATATCAGGTTCTAAGTAGTTTTGATTTTTTTAAATAAAATTTTCTCTAAGTTCTATAAGCCATTGTTTATATACCCATTTGAATAGCTTAAGGGACTAATACTTTAAAAAAATATATCTTCAGAAAACCATTATATTTTACTGTCTGCATGCTATCGACTCATGTACACTGTGAGCTATCTTGGTTACCATTCATTAAGTAGTAGAAGGAATTCATAGTCTCTCGGGCACGCAGTATCCAAGGAGCTTGGGAAGATGCTCTCAAGCTTAGCATATCTATATAGGTATAGATCCTTTTTATTTCCCTGGTGATTTTTTTTTTTCTGTCGTATATGGTGATGCTAAAGGAGGAAGTGGTCAGCCCTTCTGAACCACCACTGCTGTAATATTAAGAAGCATCTTCCGTTTCACAAATGCCTGTGAAGCCAAGTAGCCTGGCATTCTTCTATTGGTCTGGAAAGCCGCCTGGTGACATTTGTACCACTTCCTCTTTGAAGCTCTGAGTTCACCTAGAAAAGTCTAAGAATAGCAGCTTCCTTACCCAAAGCTGCCCTTCATATCTGTCCTTAGCTGGGTCACTCTGTCAAATCCCAGCCTACGAGAGTCCCCTCCTGACAGCCCATTTCTAAGGTTATTTTACAAAACCTTGAACCACCGTGGATCCAGGTGCCTGGTAGAGTTCATTAGATATACAATATACAGAGCATTCTGGCTTGGAACTCAAGCTGCATTTATATTTTGAATTTTTAAATAATGATTTTGTCTCTTTTGTGAGGTGGCTCACCCTCGACCACTGAGGACCAGGAGACAACCACATATCCTGGCTGAAAATCTCTTGTCAGACTTAGAGGTTCAGTGCTTTCTGTTCCTTGAGTCTATCTCCAGATACCAAACAACCTTCGCTCTTCTGCCTTGTGGATTCATAGTCCAAAAGGTTGGAATTAAATTGCCTGGGAGTGAGGAGGCATAGAAGGAGCTCTAGGATGACAGTGTTAGTACGAGAGTTTTTTCCAGGTGGCCTCCCTTTCCAATGCTGTACATAATAAACTGCACTTTTACTCATTTTCTTTGGGTGAGAGTTTTCTTTGGGTGAGTCTGGTTCTGCCTGCATTTCGTGTATGTGGATTTCGTTTTTCAGAAGCGGCACATCAGTTCCTCCAGGCCTGGACTAGCCGCTTTGGCTTCTATGCGCTTTTCCTGGGCCAGAGGCGGAGGAGAGGCCGTGGTCCATCTGCCGTCTCTCATGTCTTGGCTCCCTCTGGTGCACCTGCCTGCAGTTTCCCTGGGGAGTTTGAGATCACTGAATCCTTGGCTGGGCTCATTTCCCTTTGCCTTAATCCAAACAGGACAGGACCTCACTTCTTACTGTCACCCAGCTAATCACACTGGCATACCCCCTACTTAAAAAGAGAAATAGGGCTTCCCTGGTGGCGCAGTGGTTGAGAGTCAGCCTGCTGATGCGGGGGACACGGGTTCGTGGCCCGGTCCGGGAGGATGCCACGTGCCGTGGAGCAGCTGGGCCCGTGAGCCATGGCCGCTGAGCCTGCGCGTCCGGAGCCTGTGCTCCGCAACGGGAGAGGCCACAACAGTGAGAGGCCCGCGTACCTCAAAAAATAAATAAATAAATAAAAGAGAAATAAATGATATAAAACTAATGGGTGTTACCTGCCACATCCAACCTTCAAAGAACCATCTTGAACTAATGGCTACCGCTTGTGGAGCACAAGGTACCTGGCCCTGTGCTCGAATATTTATACATACATTCTATCATTTCATCTTCAAAACAACTTGATGAGGGACTTCCCTGGTGGTCCAGTGATTAAGGCTTTGTCTTCCAATGCAAGGGGTGCAGATTCATTCCCTGGTCAGGGAGCTAAGAGCACATACCTTGGGGCCAAAAAACCAAAACATAAAACAGAAGCAATATTGTAATAAATTCAATAAAGACTTTAAAAATGGTCCACATTGGGGCTTCCCTGGTGGCGCAGTGGTTGAGAGTCCGCCTGCCAATGCAGGGGACACGGGTTCGAGCCCTGGTCCAGGAAGATCCCCCATGCCGCGCAGCAACTAGACCCGTGAGCCACAACTACTGAGCCTGCGCGTCTGGAGCCTGTGCTCTAAAACAAGAGAAGCTGTGACGGTGAGAGGCCCGCGCACCGCGATGAAGAGTGGCCCCCGCTCGCCGCAACTAGAGAAAGCCCTCGCACAGAAACGAAGACCCAACACGCCCAAAAATAAATAAATAAAAAGCCATGCTTGTAAAAAAAAAAAAAAAAAAAAATGGTCCACATCAAAAAAAACTTTAAAAAAAGGACTTCCCTGGTAGCACAGTGATTAAGAATCCACCTGCCAATGCCAGGGACACGGGTTCGAGCCCTGGTCCGGGAAGACCCCACGTGCTGCGGAGAAACTAAGCCCCTGCGCCGCAGCTACTGAGCCTGTGCTCTAGAGCCCACGAGCCACAATTACTGAGCCCGCATACCACAACTACTGAAGCCCACGCGCCTAGAGCCTGTCCTCCGCAACAAGAGAAACCACCGTGATGAGAAGCCCGCACACCGCAACAAAGAGTAGCCCCCGCTCGCCACAACTAGAGAAAGCCCGCGCGCAGCAACGAAGACCCAATGCAGCCAAATAAATAAATAAAAATGTTTATAAAAGTAAAAAAACAGCTTGATGAGACATATTTTTAGCCATTTTATCGATGAGGACCCTGGGGCTCAAAGGTTAAAAGTTACCCAAAGTCACATGGGTAGTGAGGAGCTGACTCGGGATTTGAACGTGGATCTAATTCCAAAGACTCCTAAGTTGTCTGAATGTATCCTGGCGAGGCAGTGCCTGCCTCCTCCACTTTCATATACACACCACCACCCACAGTCTTTTTATATGTAAATCACTTTTCAAGACTGTCAAGGTTCATTTGACTCGTGAAACTTTGCATTCATACCCAAGCAGGCCTTAAACTCTAGTTTTGGACCATCAGATCTAGGCTTCGGTCCAAATGAAGTAAGTAGATTGGGTGTTGGTAACCACAACATTGTTAGAACACACCGGCCTGAGTGGGAGGAAACCAGGGTTCCATGGACCTTTGAAGTTTCGTGGCCTTTTAAACTTTATTATCTCTGTGAGCTTCACCACGCTGGGCTTCACAAGGTTACTAGCTAGTAAATGGCGAACCACCTGTTTCCAAACTTCTTTTTAGCAGCAACCCCCTTTTTTCTTTTTCCAAAGGAAACTATAAAGCAAAAGATTTTAAATGCCTCTTATCAGGATAAATTCTTAAGTTCACATTTATAACATTTACTTAATGTCAATCGATGAGGCTGTTTTGAAAAAAATTAATGTTAATCAGAGTTACAGAAGGCAATTACAGCCTTAAATTAGGCTCTACATTCAATTTCAAGTGTCTGTGATATTTGCTACCACTTTAAAAATGGAATTTGAATCAAACATTTGTAAAATCACTGAAGCACCTCATAGAATTGTACAGATCCCAGTTTTTTTGTTTTTTAATAAATTTATTTATTTATTTTTGGCTGTGTTGGGTCTTCGTTTCTGTGTGAGGGCTTTCTCTAGTTGCGGCAAGCGGGGGCCACTGTTCATTGCAGTGCGCGGGCCTCTCAGTGTCGCGGCCTCTCTTGCGGAGCACAGGCTCCAGACGCGCAGGCTCAGTAGTTGTGGCTCACGGGCCTAGTTGCTCCGCGGCACGTGGGGTCTTCCCAGACCAGGGCTTGACCCCGTGTCCCCTGCATTGGCAGGCAGACTCTCAACCACTGCGCCACCAGGGAAGCTCCCAGATCCCGGTTTTAAAATCACTGCTCTTGAGGCTTTTCCCACTACACCCTTGAACTTGTAAGGTGACCTCAGATGGGTCATACTCCTTTCTGAGCCTCATTTTCCTCACCTGTAAGATAAGAAGTTGAGTTCCACCTGTTTGGGTCTCAGACCTTTAGAGAAAGTGTTGGAAGCTATAAGCACAAATTTGTACACAACTTTAAGAGATGCACTGACCCCACCACCATGCCTGTCCAAAGACTCGAGAACCATTGGACTAAGATAGATGATCTTCAAGATCTTTCCTAATTTCAGCAGCTCTGGGCTCAGATCAGGCTGGGATTTGCCTAAAGGAGTCACACTTGCGAATAGGATGCAGCCCTTTTCAATCCACCCTATAGCCAGAGTTTGTTGACGAAGGAAATTGAAACAACTAACAGATTTCAGGAAGCTCTAGAAACTTAGTAACCATAATGGAGGCTGGGAATCTTCCCACGAAGATTCTGAAGAAAAAACCAAAACAAAACAAAAGGCTGGCAATTAAGCCCTCTGGAAATTACTAGACGTCATAAAACTGTAAGGAACCATTACTGTTCATTATTACTTTTAGCATCTGACTCCAAAAAAGTCTCCCACAGAATGCCTGTCTACCCAGTGTCCATTTACCCCCTTCCTCCTTCCTAGGAACCATGACTTTAGGTTTCTCCCCGTTAGAGCTCTTATCTCAGGGGAAGAGGAATCCAATCCCAGCTCCTGTCATGAATTTTACTGGCCTATTGATAATTCTATCCCCCAGCCCATGATTTGGTCAGGAATGGTCATGTAACCCCATACGGGCTCTTGAGATCTGAGGAGAGGTTTTCTATGGACTGGGGGATAGTTCCTCCTCCCTTTCCTGGGAGAACTTCTCGAAACAATCCTTTATCTTTTCCTTTGGGCGTTGCCATGCATGGGTGTGATAGACAGGATGCCTACAGGTATTTCACTACCAGATCGGGAGTGGCAGAGCCCAGAGAATCAACAAGAAACCCAGACAGACCCAATGGGTTTAGTCAACCAAGATGGCCCCCTAAACTCTGCACTACCATTTATGAGAGCATATAAGTGTGCTTATGGTTTAATTTGATTTGAGTTGGTTTTCCACTGCCTACAGCCAAAAATATCCTATCTGATCCACAGTGTAGTGGGTCTTTACCTCCATGGTTAGGTACTAAGTCCTGCTGTGGACTAGGATCTTTGGTTTTACCAAATAATAATAATAACATTTTTGAGCATTTACTATGTGCCAGGTATTGTATTAAGCATAATCTCATAAAAGTCTTAGTTGGGTGGGCTCTGTTCTTATTCCCATTTTGCAGCTAAGGAAGCTACAAAGAATTGAAGTAAGATTACACTGATGATTAGTGGTGTAGCTAGAATTTGAACCCAGGTCTGACTTCAAAGCCCCACTTTCAATCCCTGTATTGTATCACCTCCAGTTAGGTACTATATGAATACAATATTACCATTTTGCAGGTGGGGAAGCTGAGGCTCACAGAAATTTTCTGTCCTATCCCTAGTGCCTTGCACATGGCCTGGCATAAATATATATCTGTTGAACTGAACTGTCCAAGACAGGATTCAGGATCCAAGCCCAGACCCACCTCTTTCCAAGAGACGCCCCCCGGGCACCTGTCATGGCATTTCACAATGACTTCTCCATTGTAGACGATGGAATCCAACGTCTCTCAAAAACCGTTAGGAAGAGAAAAATATATGGTTGAAGTGATAGTGTTCCTGACTCATTATTTTGTCTTTGGGAGAAAAAAATATGGAGTCCAAGCAACTCCATTGCCTCAGACAACTTCCTTTCTCAGAGTAGACAGACCTCTCTCTCTGAAGCCACAGACACTAACACACCGAAATTGGCCAATAAACTGCCTTGAATGCCAATAAATGGAAATGAAGAACGCATGGCAGGTTCACCTGCCTTTGACCTTCCACAGCGAGCTGGCTCTGTCTAGACAAGCCTCCACTTTCCTCTAGTGAAGGCCCTACAAGCTCTAGGTGGTAAAGGCTGCCTTTGTTCCAGAACTTTGCATTTGTCAAGTTGATAGCTTTGACCATGAAAGTGGCCTTTTGGAGTAGAGGTAGGCATTACAAGATCAAGTTCAAACCCCTCAGCGTGGCATTTGAGGTCCTCTGTGAACTCTCTGCTTCCCCACCTTCTGCTCCAGCCCCCTGGGCTGCTGTCTGTCCCTGAGTACAACATTCTCCCTCAAAGCTCCATCTTTGTATAGCTCCATACCCTGCCTGAGATGACCTGACTCCCGACCACTGCATGTTTCACCTGGAAAATTCCTTCCCCACTACTCTCATCACTTCTGCGATGAATCAGACTCTATTGAGGTAGGACCCCTAGGGAATTTACGGTTTTAAAAACTCCCTGGGCAATTAGGGTGATCAGCCAGCTTTGGAAACAGCAGTGTAAACACACACACACCCATCCCACCACATAAACCCTCACACTGGTTTCTGTTCTTCCGCGGTCCTATGAACGAGTTTTCCCTCTGTAAGTTGATGGGGATGGGTGGGGGAGAGGCATAGAACAAAAAAGGGGAAAACGCGGAGAGAAAAGACCAGAAGGATAGAGGGGAGGGAAGGGGATCTGTCTCCCAGCAGTTCCTTGGACTGGTTTGGGATCTCCATGGAGAAAGTAAGTTCGTGGAGACGTCTAAGAGGAACTTCGTGACAAACGGAGCATCAGCAAAGAGTCAGGGTCTGGGGGACCAAGTGGGGCACAGAGGAAGTCCCTCTTCCACACCCCAAAGGCTGCAAATTTCGGGAGCATCCAGGAGCACCTCATGTCAGCAGAAACACTCGTGGGAACCAGAGGAAGCGAGGAAGATGCAGGCAGATGTTACAGGGTGTGGTACCTTGCCCACGTTCTCCTACAGGGAATGTAAGTGACTCAGGGGTCCAGCTGCTGGCTTTGAACTCCTACCGACAGTGTTCCAAGGCCAGGCCTCCCAATGACTGAGTGTAGTGGGGAGATAAGACACACTCCACCCCTGGGAGACCTTCAAATCCTTTGTTGGCTGATTTGACTTGGGCTCCAGAACATTTTAAATCAAACAAATATTTGTACACCAAAGTTCACAGCAGCATTATTCACAATAGCCAAAAGGTGGAAATGACCTGAGTGTCCATCGATGGATGAATGGATAAAGAAAATGTGGCATATACACACAATGGAATATTATTCAGCCACAAAAAGGAATGTGATTTTTACATGTGCTGTAAAATGTATGAATTTTGAAAACATTATGCTGAGTGAAATAAGGCAGACAGAGGACAAATGCATGATTCCACTTATACGAGGTACCTAGAATAGGCAAATTCATAAGACAGAAAGTGGAATAAAGGTTGCCAGGGGCAGAGGGGAGGGGGGAATAGGAGTTATTGTTTAATGGGCACAGAGTTTATGTTGGAGATTATGAAAAAGTTTGGGTATAGACAGTGGGGACGGCTACATAACATTGTAAATGTATTTAGTGCCACTGAATTGTACATTTACAAATGGTCAAAGTGATAAAATACTATGTTATGTATAGTTTACTACAATAAAAAATAATAACAAAAATGGGACTCTACATTAAATTTTTTTTTTTTTTTTACTTTGGCTCAAGGACTCCCCAAAAGCTTTGCTGAAGTTGCTGGACTGCACAGCCATCTGAGATGCATCCACCCAACCCCTCTTCCTCCCTCCTTCACTTGAGGTCAGACTTGCATCTCAGTCTGATGGCTCTCCAGCCTCCTGGTTCCCTCCCAATTTCCTTCCACATAAGCATTTTACCCCTAGTACAATCTATACCCATTTCACCTCACTGCTTCTCAGTGGACCATGATTCACACACGAGGTGAATGAAACTCACTCACTGGTTCACAGACACAGCCATGCCTCCCCCTTCCCCTTCCCTGACTCGGGCCCTTCTCAGAACAATGACTAAGACAGATGAGCCACAGCAGGGTAACACACTTCAAAAAGCTTTTTATTGAATTCAATTATTTCCAAAAGCACAAATACTTGAGACAATTTTGCAAGCACCCTGAATTTTTGCAGGGCTGTTTTTGGCTACTGTAAAAAAGCAAACAAACAAACAAAACAACCACCACACACACACACACCAGAGTGGCCCTGCTTGCTGTAAGGTCTCCTTGCAGGATGGACAGTTCTGAAAGGCACTGACCAGTAACAGGGTGGGGCCTTCCTCAGGCAGCCAGCTCAGCTAGGGCCCTGTCCAAGGGATCCATAGACCAATAGCTGTCATCCCAGCCAAGGAACCAGCCCACGAAGGAGGGAGGCTCAAAGCCTTGCTTCACCATGGTGATAGGGGTCCGCCTATCACGATTAGCTGGGTCTGTCTCGATGTACCGCTTAGCTGCAGACACATAGGCAGGAGAAGAATCCTTAGGGTCTCCCTCGCCAAGGAGACATGGTTCCCTGCCTAAGATGGTTTTTTGTCCCACTGACCCCAAGGCCCAACCCCGCACTGGACACCACCATCCCTTAAAGGCAATGACACCCACACGACTCCTCCACCGCCCTGCCCAGGAACACGGGAAGGAACGGGGGTCACAGTTTAACCTCCAGCTTCACGAAGCTTATGTCATTTTTCTCTAGCCGTCCCCTACTGGAAGATATCAAAGAACCAGCTTTTGGGTTTCCAGCTCCCAAATCAGATCTGCTCAGCTACCAGGGATCTGCTTTCCCATGTCTAAATCCTGACAAGTTTGGTCCTTGGGCATTCTGGGAATCTGAAGCAGCTCCTAGCTGCTGCTTCCTTTTGGTGGGACCTAAGGCTTCTGCAGAAAGTGAGCTGTTCTTTCACCAGCCCAGGGAGGGCTCACCGGGGGCTGACCACGGATGCGAAAGTCCCCACCTCTACCGTCACAAACGCCCAGACCCGCAGAGGAAGCTGCTTCCACCCCACCGCGTGACACAGACCCACAGGCACCCTTGGGTCCTCACCAGAGGTCAAGGCTTCCGTCTTTTCCTCTTCTTGAGAATCCTTTCCAACCCAGACAAAGACCTGGAAGAGAGGCGCGAGATGAAATGGCGTGAGGCGTGCTGACTCTACGCGCTCCTGGAGGAAGCGCGGCAGGTTCCAGGTGTGGACCAGACACCCCCTCGGCTGACAGAGCCCGCGGACCAGGACTCCAAGGATTTGGAACAGAGACGGCAAACTGGTGACCTCCAACCTGCTCTGTAGGCCCACCACCCTCTAGGGGGTGGTCTGCTTTTAGACAAACTGAGTGACTAGCAGATTACATTCAATCCAGACTTCCAACTTCCCTTGCAAACGGGGAGGATCTGGCAGCTTCACCCGCACGTGGATGACGAAGCTGAGTAGCAGCTGCCCCTCGCAATGGGAAGTTCCAGTTTGCCTCAGACTCCACCATGCCTTCGTGTCTCCCCAGCTCAGCCTGCTTCACTCACTAACAGGTGCCGTCAGCCACTGAGGTTGAGACCCCTGTCTAGCAGTTCAGGAATGATCCTTTTCTGGGCATTTGCTTGTTCAACAAATGAGCAGCCTAACATATGCTCACTGGTTTCCTCACCCAACGAACATGCATTAAGAGTCTGCTACGTGCCAGTCTCCATGTGTCTGAGCCAACATGGTCTAAGGCTTGGAATAAAAACAACTCACCACCACTACCACCATCTTGAATCTTATGACAAGCTTGTTACACCAAAAAACCTATCCAGCTGATTTTTATTTATTTTGATATGTATCTAAAATATCTTAAAGAGCATGTCATTGATAAGATGGTATCAGACAATAAAATGCCAGACTTCCTCGCCCTCACTTATTTACAAATGTGTTCCCTACTGCAGTACATCGGCCCCTCAACACCAGGTATTGTGACTGTACTGCTCATCACAGGACTCCCAGCGTCACAGCATTTTGCCTGGAAGACAGTGGTGCTTCAAAAATGTTGGCTGAGTGAGTGAATAAACAGATGAACGTACAGATTAAGTAGTAAATGGAACAAAGCTGCCAGCAGCTGAACGGCTAAACTGCAAACCTTTTGGTACTGATCCTCCAACTGGGGAGCCCAAGAAACAGCCCTGCGGGTCGAGGGGAGTCTTACACCTGCATGGCTGCTATCTCTAACCCTGACAACTCTGGGAGAAGCCAGCTTGATAGGAGGGGTTATGGACTGCCACCCCCCACGAGAATGCAAGCCCCGTGGGGACAGGGAAATGTCTACTTCTAGGTGACACCCCGGACAGTTTATGCCTGCATATGACATGCTGCAAAGTTCAACTTTCTTTACCAACAGATTTAAAGGAAGAGTTCACGCTCCCCTAAGGCCTGGGAAGTAACGCTGGTCGTCTGATTTGCATTTATATGGTGCTTTGCAGTTGGCAAGGAGATTTTATCTACCTCTCATCTGCCCATTCTGCAGATGAGAAAATGGAGGCTCAGACAGGGAAAGTGACTTGCAGCACCGTGCTTCACCCACCTGGTCCCAGATGTCCAGAAGCATGACGTCATCGGTGGCCAGGTCTTCCTGCATGAGCTCGCCAGGGACCTCTTCGATCTGGGAAGGAATGGAAGAGGTTAATAACAGCGCACCAGCAAGCCCCCCCCTGCCCCCCCCCCCGTAGGCCTGCTCTATCTGCCCCCTTGAGTGAGATGCAGAGCTGGCTCCAACCTGCATGGGTCTATGCTGGTCTGTCAGAAGGGTACACTCCCTGCCCCTGCTGCGGCTGCAACAGCTCCGCTCCCTGGAACACACCTCCCAAGGGGCAAGCAGAGGGAGCGCCCTCCGCCCTCCGCTGGGACTCACCACAAAACGTCCGATCTTGTTGGAGCAGGCGAAGAGGCGAGGAGGGTGGGCATCCATCTTCTTGTCCTTCAGCCGTGGGGACGTGCGGTAGGCGGCCTTCCCACCCAGGGCCTCCCAGAAGCTGTCTGTGAGGGGAGGCCACACCAGTTACCAACTGACCCCCCCCTCCCCCCTCCAGCACTTCTCTTTAGACCCTGGGACAAACCCTGCCCTAGCACAACCAACTGCTCTCAATCCGCAGCCTGCATCTTAAAATCCCAGGGTGCCAAAGGAGGAAGGGGCCTGAGGGATTCGACGGTGATGAAACGGAGGCCCAGAGAGGGAAGACTTGGCAGTGGACACACAGCCAGGACTACTTCTTGTTTGAGACTGACGACAGCACCGCGGGATGGGGATAATTATCCCCGCTCAACATATGAGGCGGCTGAGGCTCAGAGAGGTTAAGCAACTCACCCAACATCACACAGCTAGTATGCTGTAAAGCCACGTATCATTTCTACTATACCTGCTCTGTCCACATGTGCTATTTAAATTTAATTGCATTTTCCCACCAGTCACATTTAAATATTCATTAGCCTAAACATGTGACTAGTGGCCACCAAATTGGAACTGGCAGACATAGAACATGTCCATTCTCTCAGAAGGTTCCAGTGGACTGTGCTGCTCTAGACAGAACTACTCTTCCCCATTTCTGCTAAGCATCAAGCAGGAGGGATTGGGCTTAAAAGTAAGAATGGAAAGACCTAGGGTTGGCATAACAAAGGTGTTCCTGACCCATGCTCTGGAAACAAAGCAGGCTTGTGGCATTGTGACCCCTCTTCCAGCTGACTTCCCCACCTGCCCCAGCCCACACTGAGCTCTCCTTTCTCTAACTCCTGGATGCCTCCCTCTCACTGACCATAGCCCTCATTTTCATCTAACTCACTTTTTTTTTTTTTTTGGGCAGCGCTGTGGCATGCGGGATCTTAGTTCCCCGACCAGGAATTGAACCCGTGCCCCTGTGGTGAAAGCGCAGAGTCCTAACCACTGGACCGCCAGGGAATTCCCTAACTCACTTTTATTAACGCACATTAGGGGACAGGTGCTCAGGAGAGGGGGGAGGATATAGAAACCCCCAAGCAGACAGAAGGGAGGGAAACATAACAGCTGCATCCCCAGAAGCAGCAGAGGCCCCTCTGCCCGTTGCTCCTACCTGGCTCGCTGCCTTCTGCCACTTGCACAGGTTGGGCCCGAAGCACCTGGAGCAGCTCCTGGGCCCCGGTCTTCTCTGCCTGGCTGGCTCCTGTACCCACCCACAGGTAGGCGGCTGAGGGGGTTTTCAGGACAAAGGCATCGTTGGAGTTCAGCACGCCAGCCTTGGGGATCACCTGGGAGGGCAGTCCTCGATTAATCAGGAACCAGATAAAATGTCCTCAGCCCCCTCCTCGTAGCCCAGGAGACGCTGCAGCAGGACCAGCTCTTAGGTGAGGTCACAGACTTTGGGCACTGAGGGCCTTAGTTGACTCCCATGAGTCATTAGTGCACTGTGGCTAGCCAAGGAGATTCTAGAAATCTGGGCTGCATTAACAGAAGTTGGGTGCCCAGAACAAAGAAGGTGATAATCCCATTCTCCTCTAGGCTGCTCAATAGGATTATGTTCAGATCTGCACCTTCCACCATGAAAGGGAGAGCAGCCAACTGGAATGTAATGAAGAACAGTGTCCAGATTGTGAAGAATGGACTGCCTGTTAGGTAGTGAGCTGCCCGTTATGGAAGGTATACAAGGGGCAATGGGCATTTCTTGAAACAAGGGGAAATCTAAGACATACAATCTTGCTGCCAGGGCAGGAAGGTACAAAAAGCTACTTCTTAACCCCTCAGCCAAACCCACCCAATCCCGTGCCCGGAGATCTCCCCATCAAGCCTGGGAGGTTTCAGAGAGGCCAATCCTGCCTGGGGTCCAGGGCCTGAGCATTACCTCAACAGCTCGGGTGGCTCCAGAACTGCTGGCCCGGACCTGGAAGAGGCGGGTACTGGCAGGAGCTGTCTGTCCACCCTCGCGGGAGGTGCCACCCCTGTAGACGATCATGGGTTTCCCGCCAAACAGGCTCATGAGGTGAGCAGGCTCCTTGCCTTGGACCACACGGCTCTGGGAGGGAGATAGGAGAGCAAGTCAGGAAAGGGGGTGGAAACGTCAGTCCTGTACGACACCAGGCTCACCGCCACCCCCTGCAGCCAGCACAGCCTGGGCTCACCCCTCAAATAAGGCCGTCACACTTGGGTCTGTGCGCGGGTGGTGCATGACCCTACAGCACACAGGGGCTGGCAGGGGAACAGGAGTTCCAGGAAGGCCGGACACAGCACTATTGCCTGAGGCCCCCCGGGCACTGCTTCGGTCGCTCCCCTCCCACGAGGCCCTGCCTTGCTGAGCCTGAGTCTAGTCCAAGAACCAAGAGAGCCCACGTTTGCAAATATTCCCTTAAATGGAAGCACAGGGACTGTTCGTGCACTTTCTTCCAGGATGGTGATGTCAGCCTCAGGCATGAAAGCTGGCAGAGTGGTGAGAATAGAGCCTTCCAGATCTGGAGAGACCCCTCCTGCACAGCCAGTGCACCCCACAAGCAGACTGCAGTCAAGGGCTTAGTGGTGGGAGGGAGAGGGCAAGGAGGTCTAAGATATATCACGTCTGCTTCTGCCCTGTGTGCCCATTTCATTTCGGATCCCAGTTGTGACCCTGGCTAGCTAAATCTAGAAGACAATTGCACGTGTGGGCCGGGGGCACTGGAGTCGCTTCCCAGCGTGGGCCACCACTGCTGGGTCAGAGCTCAGATCCAAGCTCCGCCCTGACAGCGAGAATTCAGGCACGGGCCTCAACCTCTCAGTTTCTTCCTCGGTGAAATGGGGCCAAGAATGCTACTCCTAAGGCTGATGTTGGGATGAGCTGAGGCAGTAATCACCCCACTCAGCACCCGGCACCCAGCCTCCAGGACCCGGTCAAAGTTCAAGGCACCAACCCCAAATCTGAATCCAGAGCCCTGCTCATTCCAAGGGTAGGATAGAGAAAGGAGGATTCTGTCTCCTTCTCCCATGTCTTCCCCCACCTGCTGCCCTCCAGGGCCCAACACTGTAGCCAGAGCAACCTTTTAAACTCATGAATCCCTTCACATTACATTTACCATGTTAGCAACGTCCCCTTGTTCTCAGGGTCAAGGTCAACATCCTCACGGTGGCTTCTGGGTGGTCTGGTCCCTCTGATCATCTCCCCAGGCTCCTATCGTGGCACCCTCCCCTCGCTTTAATAACCAGTGCCCCCTCCCACCTCAGGGCCTTTACATGTACCCTTCCCTCTACCTGGAATATGCCTGGCTAACTCCTACTCAACCATTGGGTCCCAGCTGAAAAATCCCTCCCTGGATGGGGGCCCTGTCTACTCCAATTAGCTCCTACTTGGCATGTATGTGTCCTTATACTTAACACACCTGTATAAGGGGTCTATTATGGGCCAAGCATGGCTCTAAATGCCTTACAAATGTTAACTCTTCATCCTCACAGCAATCCTGTGAGATAGGTACTGTTATTAACCCCAGTTTGAGAACACAGAGGCATAGAGAGGCTAAGTGACCTGTCCAAGGCTGCCCAGAGGTGAAGACTAGATTTAAACCCAAGCAGGCTAGCTTCATGTCTGTCCCCTGAACTAAACCCCCACACTGCCTCTCCTGCTCCTCTGGTGTCTTATCATTTTCACTCACTGCACACGTCGTTATGTGTGATTGTCCAACCTTTGCCTGCATGTCTGCTGAACATCTTTCTCCCCCCTAGACTGTAAACCACATCACAGCAGTTCAGGGCAGGGCAGGGGTGGGATCTGTGGGTTCATGGCTGCAGATGCAGTGTCAGAGCCCTGCATAAATGTTCGCTGAAAGGATGGATGGATGAATGGAATGATGGACAGTCAGATAGATGAGTGAACAGATGGACAGGGCCCAGGGTGTGGCCCCGAGGGACAATGGGCTCACCTGGACAGGGGTACCTCCCAGTTCCTCATCCAGCTGGGCAGTCAGGATGGCAGATGCGGCGACCTCATCCTGGGTGGACTGGGCACCCTGCCTGGAAGGGAAGTGATACTCAGCACTGAGGTTTGCAAAGAGCTCCGAGTCTCTCCTTCACCCTGGGCCTGAGAAACCCACAAATCCCCAGATTACAGGTAATGAAACTGAGACACAGGGAGGAAAAGGGGTTCTCTCAAAAGCAACCAGTGCCAGGAACCAGACCAACATGCCACATCCCCCAGCTCAGCATCTCACCTCTTATAGAGATCTGACCACAACCAACAGACTTCCTCATCCTAAATCTGCCCTGCAGGGATATTTACAGTGGGTGGCTTTCTGCCCCACCTCTTCCTATGACTGTCTAAATTTCTCATAACCAACATGTGTTATCTGTATAAGCAAACAATCTGACAAATCAACGTGCTGATGCAGCTATTAAGAAAAAAAAAAAAGGCTTCTCGTGAATTTTGTAGCGTGTGTGTATTACCGTGTCCAAAAAAATTTCTTTCAAGCTGCTTTTAAAAGTCTGAGGTTGTCATCGTTAATCATTAGAGAAATGCAAATCAAAACTACAATGAGATATCATCTCACACCAGTAAGAATGGCCATCCTCAAAAAATCTACAAACAATAAATGCTGGAGAGGGTGTGGAGAAAAGGGAACCCTCTTGCACTGTTGGTGGGAATGTAAATTGATACAGCCACTATGGAGAACAGTATGGACGTTCCTTAAAAAACTAAAAATAGAACTACCATACGACCCAGCAATCCCACTACTGGGCAAATACCCTGAGGAAACCATAATTCAAAAAGAGTCATGTACCACAATGTTCATTGCAGCTCTATTTACAATAGCCAGGACATGGAAGCAACCTAAGTGTCCCTCATTGGATGAATGGATAAAGAAGATGTGGCACATATATACAATGGAATCAGCCATAAAAAGAAATGAAATTGAGATATTTGTAGTGAGGTGGATGGACCTAGAGTCTGTCCATACAGAGTGAAGTAAGTCAGAAAGAGAAAAACAAATACCGTATGCTAACACATATATATGGAATCTAAGAAAAAAAAAAAAAAAAGGTCATGAAGAACCTAGGGGTAAGATGGGAATAAAGACACAGACCTACTAGAGAATGGACTTGAGGATATGGGGAGGGGGAAGGGTAAGCTGTGACAAAGTGAGAGAGTGGCATGGACATATATACACTACCAAATGTAAAATAGATAGCTAGTGGGAAGCAGCCGCATAGCACAGGGAGATCAGCTCGGTGGTTTGTGACCACCTAGAGGGGTGGGATAGGGAGGGTGGGAGGGAGGGAGACGCAAGAGGGAAGAGATATGGGAACATATGTATATGTATAACTGATTCACTTTGTTATAAAGCAGAAACTAACACACCATTGTAAAGCAATTATATCGCAATAAAGATGTTAAAAAAAAATCTGAGATTGTCAAACTGAGAGGCATTCTACAGAATAAGACTAGTGCTCTTCCAAAGTATCAAGGTTGTGGAAGAAGAGTAAAGCCTGAGGGCTTCCCTGGTGGCGCAGTGGTTAAGAATCCGCCTGCCAATGCAGGGGACACGGGTTCGAGCCCTGGTCCAGGAAGATCCCACATGCCGCGGAGTAACTAAGCCTGTGCGCCACAACTACTGAAGCCCGCGTGCCACAACTACTGAAGCCCGTGCGCCTAGAGCCCGTGCTCCGCAACAAGAGAAGCCACTGCAATGAGAAGCCCGTGTACCGCAATGAAGAGTAGCCCCCGCTTGTCACAACTAGAGAAAGCCTGCGTGCAGCAACGAAGACCCAATGCAGCCAAAAATAAATAAATAAAATAAATAAATTTATTAAAAAAAAAAGAGTAAAGACTGAGGAACTGTCACAGATTAAAGACATGATTAAATGTCACTAAGGAGACGTGATGACTAAATGGCATGTGAGATCCTGGGTTAGATCTTAGACCAGAAAAAGGATATTAGTGGGAGAACTGGTGAGATTCAAGTAAGGTCTGTAGATTAGTAGATAGTATTGCAACAATGTTAATTTCCCGGTTTTGAAACTTGAACTATGGTTAAGACATGATCATAGAGGGAGCTGTGTAATGGGTATATGGGAACTGTCTGTAGTATTTTTGCAACTTTTCAGCAAGTCATTTCAAAATAAAAAGTTTTAAAAAAAAGAAACCCAACCGTCAATCTTCAAAAAGTTTGAGACTGCATATAAGAGAAACAAAATGAAAAAAGAAAACTACTATACTGAGATACCATTTCATAAACTATAAGGTTGACAAACAGCAAAAGTTTGATAACACAGTCCACTGGTGAGGCCGTGGGGAAACAGACACTCTCATTTGTTGCGGGTGAGAATGCAAATACTACAAACTCCACCTACGGAAACTGGGTGCTATCTATCAAAATGACGAGTGCATTTACTGTTTGACCCAGCAATCCCACTTCTGGGAACTTGCTGCAAAGATATTTCTCTACACATTCAAACTGATGTTTGTTTAAGGTTACTAATCACAGCAATGCTTCTAATAGCAAAAGTCTGGAATCAACCCAAGTACGCAACAGCAGGGAATTTGTTAAATAAACTACAGGATAGCCACGTAATGGAATATTATGCAGCTGTAAAAAGGAGTGGGGAAGTTCTCTATGTACTGACAGAGACCAAGCTCCAGGAAGTATTAAGTGAAAAAAAGCAAAGTGCAGGATAAAATACATAGTTTGCTAGCTTTTGTGAGGAAGGAAAAGAACTAGGAATATAGGGTGAGATTTTCTTATATTTGCATCAAAAATTACTGGAAGAGTATACAAGAAACTAATGAAAGTGGGCATCCATGGAGGGGTGGGGGTCATAGAGCAAGGTGGGGAGGGACAGAATGGGGACAAGCTTTCTCAATACATGTGTTTTTATTCTGTTTCGATCCTTGACTTGTGAATGTATTATCTATTTTTAAAGAATTAAAAATAATTTTTAATTAGAAAAGGTGGGAGGATGAACAGTACTTAGAGTGGGATTGTGGGAGAGATTTTCTGTTTGTTTGTTTCTCCCTAGTCCCCATGTCTCCTACAATGGACATGTAAGGCTTTTATGAGAATAGTTTAAAATTTGTTTAGAGAAAAAAGACAAGAGGTGTTGCCCTGTGGACGAGAGCCTTTCCCAGTGGATGGTGGCTGCCCCGGCTCAGGTCCACACATTCGCAGGCTTCCCTCAGCCCTGTTCACATCCCTCCTTGCTGCCATGCTCGCCCCACAGCACAGGGCCCCAGACCCTCACCAGTTGTAGATGATCTGTCCCTGACGGCCGCCATGACGGTAGTTGTACAGAATGATGTAGCTGTCACCACCGTAGAACTGTCCATACGTGGCGGGGTCCACGGGCACTTTGTTGGAGCCTTCAATTCTCCAGATCTACCAGAGCAAAGCTGGGCTCAGACACAGTGCAGCACCCCCAGTCCCCAACTCAGACCAGTTGAGAAACCACACAGTGCTGGGTAGTGGTTACAAAACACGACCGCACTCGGACTCAGACTAAAGTGAAATAATCTGCCCAAATCACACAGCCACTAGGATTCAAACCCATGTTTCCTGCTCCGGATCCTTATACTGCAGCCCTGCCCCACCCTGTACTTCCTCCTTGTAGAAATCAGCACAGGGACTGGTAGTCGCATGATAGTGTACTGGACCTGCATGATAGTATTTGCAAAATGGGTTTAGTGGGTGTTACACAGTATAACACAGGCTAAGGGTACAAATCAACAAATGACCTGGATCCAAATCAGGATCCACCCCCTTAGAGGTTGTGCAGCCTTGGACAACTTGCTCACTGTCTATGAGCCTCAGTATGAGACTAATAAAGGATGTTGGTCTATTCATGAAAGTCTAACACAGTGCCTGGCACAGGGTAATGGCCCTACAGGTGGCAGCTACTCTTAATTATTAGAACTATTATTATTTTATTATTAATGTTGCCATTATCTGTATCATTATTAAGTTGTCTGAATTTTATAGATCACCTGCAGAGGCAGGGCCATCACTAAGTGACCTCAGAATGACACCTGCTGGCAGATCTCTTTGCAGAGCTCCGGTAACACGGTGTCAAAGTGGTCACAAAGCCCTGCAGCGCCACCTGGTGGTGCTGCAAGTCCCGGGAAACAATCTCCGGACTTTGAAAATTCTCGAAGGTGATGGAGTGGGCTAAGCCTCATTTTACAGGTGAGGAAAGTGAGGTTCAAAAAGGTTAAGTAACTTGCCTGAGGTCACACAGCTGAGCTGCCAGGGCTCTTTCTACACTGCCCTATCCTGATCATTTTCATTGCATCCTCCCCTCCCACTGAAGTAATGAATGAGTGATGAATGAAAAATAATAACACCAATGACAAAAACAATAATAAATAAAAATTAACACTTTTGCTACTTCTATTATGTAGGATGGAATCAGTGTTTGCCTGAAGCAGATTCTACTTCATAAACATCTCTGAATTCCACCCCCCCACACTTCTCCGTCTTCACTGTGACCTTCCTGATCTCAAGGTCATTATCTCTTCCCTAGACTATTATAACCTCCTCATGAGGTCTCTGCCGTCATTATCCTGTCTCTAAATTCATTTTCACAGTGAGTTTAGGAAGCACAGAACTGAGCCTGTCACATTTCTGCCTTTAAAAAAAAGAAAAAAAAAAAAAACCCTCACTAGCACCTAATGGTTACAGGATCAAGTCCACACCCCTGGACATGGAACTCAAGGCCCCTCCTTGAGGATGCCATCAGCAGCAGGCTCCCAGGACAGCTCCCTGCCTGGAATACCTACTCTTCTTCTCTGGCAGCAAACTCCTACTCATACTCTGAGGCCCAACCAAAAGGTCCCCACCTCTGTGAAGACTGCCCCAACCACCCACCTTCACTTCCCTTCCTGTGTTCCCATAATCCCTGTGCACCTCCCATCTCCCACTGACCACACAGGTCTGAGCAACCAGCTGTGGCTGTGGTCACCTCCCCTCCCAGACCAGGTACTCTTCATGGGCAGGGTGGGGTCTCAGACACTCGGCATGGAGCCTGGAAGACAGTAGGTGCTTAGGGTATGTTGGTTGCAATAATCCAGCAAGACAAAATAATTCCATCCACCAAAAACTGTGGTCAAAATCTCTTAGAGAAACATCTTCAGAGAAGCAGAAGGCAGTGGGTGGGCCAGAGGTGCCAGGGAGGGAGCAAGGAAGGGGCCTGGACACACCCACCCCAGCCCCCCAGGTACCTGTTTCTGGCCTGTGCCATTGTCATCCATGCCATGCTGGGCGGCCATTGCAGTGGAGGTGTGCAGGGTGGCGGCGTCGAAGGGCACGCGCTCTATGTTGGCGATGTGGCTGGAGAGATAGGTCAGGCCCAGGCCATCCGTCTGGTCTAGGTCGCGCCAGTTCTTGAAGAACTGTTTGAACAGTGGGGTCTCGCCACCCTCAGGAAGGACGGAGACCTGGAAGGGGAGGGGGGAGAGCAGGACATGCTGGCTTGGGGTCCCCCTGAGGACAGGGGCCACCCAGCAGGGGTCTTCAAGGGAGCCTCAGACACCCAGTCCACACTGAGGTGGGATACCCACCCAAAATGGACCCATTCTCACTGTCCTACCTGGCTCCAAGACTCACCTGGGTCTGCTTGGGGTAGTCCATCTTGGAGATGAAGTCAGAGGCCGTTTTGAGGGCAGCCTTCCTCTCCTCCGTGTTGGCCTGCCTGCCTGTCAGCAGAGGGAGGGTAAGGGGTCGGGGGTCAGTGCTGTGCCCCCGCATCCAATGGTCCAGGGAAAGCAGAAGGCCAACCTCCCTCCCTCCTCTTCCTAGACTGTGGACAGCCAAGGCCAGAGAACTCAGAGCTGATCACACCATGAGTTCGCGGGGGGCCAACTGGGGGTCCTGCCTGATGATGGCAAGCACACCGACCACTGTGGCCCATTTACTGAGCTCAGAACTATACAAAAATGATGGCATTTCATCCACACAACAACCTTATGTGATAAAGATCATTATCTTGTCCTCATTTACATATAAGGAAACCAGGGTCTTAGAGAGGTGAAGTGACTTGACCAAGGCCGCTCAGCCAGTAGGAAAGTTGCAACTCAGACCCTCAGGCCCCCCTCCTCTTCCCTAGACTCATGAGCCAAATTCCTGCAAGGCTGCTGGAGCTCCCACTCGAGGTCCTGTTCAAGCCCTTCCCCTGTCCCCAATACCTTTCCAGACAAAGATTTTCCCATCTTTGCCATGGTCCAGGATGAAGCAGTCCTCGGACTTCAAGGCCCCCTGGGCGAAGGGGTTCTCATCAGCCACGAGGGAGACCGACATGGTGCCCGCACCATTGGAGACCTGGGAGGACAAGGGAAAGGCAGCCCAGCCCATCAGTGACCTCCACCACTTCAGCCTAACCATGGGCGCCCCCAAGACCACACGTGGGGAGACCCTCGTCTCACCCCCACCCCCAAACGACACTACAGGGTAACATGAGGACTTGTGCCCTCAAGCCCTGAGGCTCATTCAGGATTTCTTTGTCTTTTTCCATTATGTCACAACCACATCTGCGACCTACACACAGGTGTAGCATGGAAACTGCACACGGAAAGGGAAGGGGAAGGATCCAATGCAGGAATGCAGGTGGCATAGGAAAAGAACTGTATAGTTGGTGAAAAGATATTCAACCTCATCAGTTAAAAAAAAAAAGGAAATAAAGAAGAAAAAGAAAAAGATCTAAATGCAGTGTAGGATTCTGGATTGGAACCTGGAATGAAAAATTGGGGAAAACTGAATAAAGTCTGCAGTTTAGTTAGTAGTATTGAACTGATGTTTCTTAGTTTTGACAAATGTACCTGGTTATGTTAAGATGTTCAGGAGAAGCTGGGTGAAGGGTATACGGGAACCCTCTGTACTATCTTTGCAATATTTCTGTAAACCTAAAAATTATTCTAAAATAAAAGTTCATTGAATTTTTTTTAAGTGTACCATACTCGTCAAAATTCAAAAGATTGACAATACCCACGGGCTTCCGTGGTGGCGCAGTGGTTGAGAGTCCGCCTGCCGATGCAGGGGACGCGGGTTCGTGCCCCAGTCCGGGAAGATCCCACATGCCGTGGAGAGGCTGGGCCCGTGAGCCATGGCCGCTGAGCCTGAGCTGAGCCATGGCCGCTGAGCCTGTGCTCCGCAACGGGAGAGGCCACAACAGTGAGAGGCCCACGTACCGCAAAAAAAAAAAAAAAAAAAAGATCGACAATACCCAGCATTGAAAAGACTCTGGGTGAACAGACACTTTCAAACCTGTGATGAAGGTAACTAGGGAGCCCTTCTAGAATGCATTTTAGTAATACATATCAGAACTCTAAAAAATAAGTGCTCCACATTTATTGAAAACTTACTATGTGCCAGGCACTGTTCTAAGCAATTTATGTAATTTATATAATTTAATCACTTCTACAATTATACAACTCCTTTAATCCTTAAAACAACCCTGTGGTAGTCCTAGTAGTATCCCCATTTTATTCACAAGGAAACCAAGGCACAGAGAGATTAAGTAACCTGCACAGCTAGAAAGTACCAGACCTGGGATTCGAACCCAGGTAGTCTGACTCCAGAACCGGTAATTTTTTTTTTTTTTTTGGCCACATCCTGAGGCTTGCAGGATCTCAGTTCCCGGACCCGGGACTGAACCACAGCAGTGAGAGCCCAGAATCCTAACAACTAGGCCACCAGAGGACTCCCAAGAACCAGTATTTTCAATCACTGACTCTTTATTCAGCCTATGACCCAGCAATCCATGTCTGGGAAACTCCCCTAATGCCACACTTCGCCCAAGTGCACAAAGAGGGACTGTCTGCAATCAGAAAAGGTGGAAACATTCTAATGTCCATCAAATAGGGATCTGCTGAGATTCCTACATTCCTAAAATAGAATACTACACAGCCGTTATAAAGGACCACGTGGATCTCTATTACAGACAGATATTCCTGACCACGTCAAGTGGAAAAAAGGCCACAGAAAAGCATGAATCGTTTGGACCCATGAATATCAAACAGAGATGGAAAAATATATGTAACTAGACACAGAAAGCTGTATCTGGAGATTTCTTTACCAAAAGGGTAACCACGTAACCATGGTAACCCATGGAGAGGAGAGGAGGCGAGGTTGACTTTTGTTTTTGAGTGTCGTTCCTTTTGTAATTAAAACCCATTTTTAAAACAGTACTGGCTACCTTAAACTAGTGAAATTGCACTGACTCGTATTTTCTTCTTATGTTCCTGAGAACTGCTCAGTACTGTTATTTACAACGCGTATGTGTTACTTTAGTATCAGAGTAAATGTCAATAATGTGGTTTTTCTGTGGCCTTGATGAGAATCTTCACCTCATGTTGTTGTTATTTTACCACAAACAAGCCTAGGGCACGACATGGGTGTCACAGGCCCAGAGGCCAGAGTTCCCGGGCTCAGGAGCAGCCTCGATTCACTTTTTTAAATCACAAGAAGGCAAATTCCCCGGCGGTCCAGTGGTTAGGACTCCGTGCTTTCACTGCCGAGGGCGTGGGTTAAAGGGAACTAAGATCCCACAAGCCGCACAGCGCGACCAAAATAAATAAATAATAAAATCACAAGAAGAAATTATAAATAAAGTCATTAACCATAACCTGCCCCTCAACACACACACACCCACACCCACACCCCACACACACTTTTGTACTATTTCCCTGTATTTTCCTACAACACTCCCATCAGTTTCCTCTGTGGACCCCCGGAAATCCTGAAAAGTTGACTCGACTGCCCTTCTCCCCACTTTACAGGCTAGGAAACTGAGACCCAGCAGAGAACATGTGCTGCCCAAGACCCCACAGATGAATGTGACGCACATGTGTCTGCAGTCGCTCGCACGCCCTTACTCCCGGGGCAGGAAGGCAAAGGCAGCAGGTGGGCATCTACTGGAGGCGTGTGGAAGCCGAGTCCCCCCCACCCCACCCCCACGCATGCTTTGCTCAAGGCCCCGTGGCAGCGGAGCTCAGGAAGACCAGGTCTCCTGACCCAAGACCCAGGGGCCAGCGCAGCTGAGGCTCACCTTGTAGAGCTTGGCCAGCTTGCGGTTGGCTGCGTCCTCCTTGGCTGTGTCCTCGGTACCCTCGGGCAGAGCCGGCTTGGGACCCAGCACCTGCAGGAGAGGGAGACACGGAAGAAAGGGTGGCGGTGAGCTCCTGGCAGTCTCCTCCCCCAGGGAGGGGACTGAATTCCTGAGAGAGCTCCCTCCCCAGGCAGGTAAGGACCACGTGGGCGTCCATCCACAGCGACCTTCCACTTAGGGTAAGGTCCCCTCCAGAGACATCCTGCATCTCTTGACGTGTCTCCTGTGTGCAGAGCTCAACCAGGGCTGCCTGTCGAGTCCTTCCCTCCTTGTTCCTTGTCTCCAGGAGCTCCGTGCTCCTCTGCCTCCTGGACAGTCCTTCAGGTATTTATTCTACCATTTCCTCCTAGCCTTCTAAGAATGATAAACAGAGCTATGAATACCTTCCACCACATGCCTTTAACAGACCTCATTTCATCTTCGCACCCATGCTGAGAGGCACAGATTATCACTCTCGTTTCACAGGAGAGGAAACTGAAGTCTAGAGAGAAGTACCTTGTCCACACAGCTATAAGGTGGCTAAGTTGGAATTTGAACCCATATCCCTGTGATTTTAGAGTCTATTTTCACACCTCCATTCTGAGCTACTTCCAGCCTCAATGGCCCCAGCTACTGCTCCTCTCAAGCCATGTTTGGTGTCCAGGCTCCTCCCCATAATAATCACCTTCTGCTCTTCCTAAAAACCAGAACTCAACAGCCCCAGACAAGCAGGAGACAAGTGGCACGGAGCAGAGCCCGTGGTCTCCTCCTTTTCCTGGTGACCTCTGCCTCTGTTGATATGTCCTCAAAGCACAACGGCTGACAATGCCATCATGCAATTTGATGAAATGGGCTATAAACCACTAGGAATGGTCAGAAGAGGAAAGAGGGGATTGGGTCTCCATTGTCTCTTTCTGACCTGGCTCCAGCACCAGGCTCACCCTCGGAAGACGCCAAGACCCTCCTTCTCAGCTCCTTTGGAGGACCTAGCCCTCCCAGTGGGAGGGTGTGGCTCACAACCCCGGGATGTACCAGGTCCTGGGATTCCAGCCCCACTTCTCAGGGGAGTCTGGGAGTTGTCGGGGAAGCTGCTCTTCCAGCTCGGTGGAAAAACAAATTCACCTCAAAACTGCCTGTTGGATGGAGGAAAGAAAGGAGCCTCCTGTCCCTCTTCTCAGCCCCACCATGCACTCCTGGGATGTGGCCGTGGGTACCTGGAGCATCGCCTCCGGCTCGGAGCCCTCCTCGGACACGTGCACACGGGCCCGGCCATTCCGCTCGTTGTCTCGGATGCCCTTGGACAGCTCTGTGGCCTTCAGCCTCTCGAAACGGTTGCTCTTGGAGCCGCACCACTGATAGATGTCCTGTAAGACAGGGACCCCACATAAGGCAGTGCCGCATATAAGCCCTGCCCAGCGACATGGCAAGGAGGGAACTATGGGGGCGGGCGGTGAGCTCACCTTGTTCTCTGCTTGCCCGGGTGACAGCCGGTGGAGCACACACATGCCCACATCCAAGCACAACAGGTGTGATCTGTGTGCACCAGGGTATGTGAGTGCATGATTTTGGATATGTGTTTTTTCACAGGTACCCCTACACATAGAATGTGTATAGAAATGTTTGCCTGCTGGTGGGAGCAGAAATTAGTACAACCACTTTGGAAACCCATTTGGCTGTACCTTCTAAAGCTCTGTATACCGGTATCCTATGACTCAGCAATCCCTCTCCTGGGAATACACCCAACAGAAGTGCATGCAAAGACCCGTGCAAGGATGTTCAGAGCAGCACCACCTGGAATAGCCCCAAACTATCCCAAGTGTCCGTCAACAACAGAATGGATCAATGAACTGTGGCATATCTGCCCAATCAGTTCTTATATAACAAGGAGAAGGAACAATTTACAACTAAAGGCAACAATACGGATGGATCTCAGAAAGAAAATGTTGGGCAAAAGAAGTCAGAGATCAAAAGCAAAGATTCCACGTACATGAAGTTCAGAAACAGGTGGAACCAGTCTATGCTGTTGGTTGAGAGAGTCTGGGAGGACGGTTATCCTTGGGGGTGAAAGGATGAGAAGAGGACAGACGGGGAATTCCCTGGTGGTCCAGTGGCTGGGACTCTGTGGGGCCCACTGCAGGGGGCACGGGTTCCATCCCTGGTCAGGGAACTAAGATCCTACAAGCCACGCGGCCAAAAAAAAAAAAAAAAAAAAAATCTAAGAAGAGGACAGATGGGGCCTTCTGGGGGCTGGTGATGTTCTGTTTCTTGATCTGGGTGTTAATTACACGGGTGTGTTCACTCTGAAATCTATAGAGATGCACACTCAGGATTCACACACTCTTCTGTGTACCTGCTACACTTTAATAACCGCTTACACTCAGTGTGTGCCTCCGTTTGCATGGACCTTACACCACGTGTATATATGAGGTTGGGTGTAGAACATCCGGCCATGTCCTTCTGCAGGTACGAGTATATGTGGATTTGAGAAGAATGTGTACAAAGCATCAGTCAGTAAGGTGGGCCTGGGTAAGTGCAGCCCACACACGTTGCCACATACAAGTGGGCATGTGCAACTACACGGATGACGTGCACATTGTGGGTCCCTGAACAACATGCCCAAGTCTCCATGTGTAGGCACTCATCGTGATGCCATGCCCACGCCTGCTGGGCAAGAGCTTATAGTTTTTTTTTTTAATTGAGATATAGTTGACTTACAGTGCTACATAAGTTTCACGTGTACAACATAGTGATTCACAATTTTTAAAGACTATACACCATTTGTCGTTGTTATAAAATATTGGCTATATTCCAAAAGCCTATAGTTGCTGCACATGCGCGCCATGTATTTGCAAGTGAATGACTACGTGTAAAAAGGTACACAAGATGTGCACGTGAACATGCCAGGGAGTCTGTACGTCAACTGAAGCCAGAGTGCGCTGTGCGTGAGGTCTGTGTGCGGGCATATGATGAGTCTGAGTCTGCACGCCAGGCACGTCTGCACCTAAATCTCTGCAGGTATGTCTGACTGCTACACAGAGCATGTGTGTGCATGGGGGCTGCTGTCTCTGTGGCTTGCCCTACTTGTTCACGTGGATGCGTCCCCCTCCCCAGAGTCAGGCCTGGAGCACCTCAGTGGCCCCTGGGAAAGGGGAGGGCACAACTTACATTGCCCAGGTCCAGGATGAAGCAGTCGCCATTGTTGAAGCTCTCCCAGGACACAGGCACCTCGGTGCCGCGGGGCACACGCCGCCCTTTGACCTGGAAGAGTCTCTGCACCACCACCTCATTGGGTACCACGTGCTTGAATCCTGATGCCACGCCTCCTTTCTGTTGGGTCAAGGAGACAGCGTTAGTCCCCGGGAGAGCGTCTGGGGAAGGGATAGGGATGAGTTGAAGGAAATTCTGGCCTATGCACCACTGGACTTCTAGCAGATTCCCTACCCACTGCACATTGCTGCCACCCCTTTGAATCTCGTACTCCACTAACAAAGACCACTGGGCCCACTTTCCTGGATCAAAAAGCTTCAAACATTCCTTTCTCAAAAGCTGCATTTTCTAAGGGATGTTCTAAGGAACTCTAATCCCCCAAATAGTCTGCAAGGAAAGGATTCCATGATCAAATAAGCACAAGGAATGCTCCTTACTTGCTCCCTGACTGTTACATAATGTACATCCACATAATAAAGGCTCTGGGAAGTCCTCTGGTAAATAAACCTGCTTGCCTTTTGTTTTAGAGAATATTTCCCTGCCTTATTGAATCAAGAACTGCTTTTCTCCTCCTCATCCTGCCTGTAGCTCGAGTGTTCTGCAAAACCCACTTTCAGAAGCACTCACCCGAAGCTTTCCCATCCTTCAAGGCTCTCTCGGTCTCCAGCCGAGACCATTCCCCTCCCTCCTCTGATGCTGCTGCAGCAAGTCCCACCCAGCTGTGCCTTCAGAGGCAGCTGTGGGTAAACGACAGAGCACTGACCTCAGGTTCAAGTCCCTGCCCTGCCACTACAGTGCTGGGTGACTTTGGGTAAGTCTCTTTCCCTCTCTGAGCCTCAGGCCTCTCCCTTTTGAAATGGTGACAAAAGCCCCTGCTGTGCCACCTTCTGCAGTCATCACCAAGTTCCAGGGAACTTCAGGAAGGATTCCTGGCAGCGGTCAAAACTGCCCTTGGCTCAGTAGAAAGCCAAATAAAGTGGGCTGGGCGTCCTCATTAACAGTTCCCAGCCCCAGGTGCTCATCGACCCCAAGCCCCAGGGATGTCAAGTCAGAGCTGCGAAGGTCCTTATGAGCTTCCCGTTTTATGCATGAGGAAACTGAAGCCCAGAGAAGTGAAGTGACTTACTCAAGGGCACTCAAAAAGCACGCGGCAAAGCTAAGGAGTAAAACCTTGCCTCCTGTTCCCAATCTGGCACTCACCTCCCTGCTCCACACGTCAAGGGCCACTAAGGCCAGAAATGTGGCCATCCCCTCCAGGCCCCTTGCTGACACCTCAGTTTGCAGAGCAAAGCCAAGTCTGACTTGCCGCACAGAGTCCATGAGGGCAAGGGACAAAGGGAGTGAGTATAATTGGGTTCCTATTACGTCTACACGCAGTAAGCAATATAGAAGTGGTTGTGAAATGATAATGCCCACTCTGCCGGGCATTCTGTATGTGCCATCTATGAGGGAGGCCTCATCATCCCCAACTTACAGATGAGAAATGCAGACGCCAGAAGTGAAGAGACTTGCCTAAGATCTCAAAGCTAGTAAATGGTGGAGCTAGGATGCAAACCCAGGTGTAACTAAATTTGTAAGGGCCACATTTTCCCCCAACATCAGGTTTTCTTAGAGCAAAGGTCACTAGGGTCACCCAGGATGGGATGCAGGAACAAACCACTGTTCAGAGCAAGGTTCTTCAAGTTGAAATGTTTTCCCTGTTGTGAGTGGAGCGCCCTCTGGTGTCCTTTCTTAGTACTAGCATGAGGCCTTTCAAGAGCATCCCCTCGGGCCCAGCAGGGTGGCCAAGATATTCGCAGAGCCTTTCTTTCCACCTGGCTTCAGGGACCCTCCTGCTGGGGAGCAGGTAAGGAAAGGCAGCTGGGGAAGAAGATGCAATGCCCCGTGCTCACCTGGTAATGACCGCAGAGGCTGCCACTTACTAGGCCTGTGACAGAGGCTGAGGCACCTGCTTTATGGCCATGCGGTGTGGTCCCCACAAGCCCCTGAGGTAGCAACTCTCATTACCCCACTTCACAGGCATGGAAACTGAGGTGAAAAGAGGTTCAGCCCCGTGCCCAGGGTCCCAGATAATTGGTGTAAGTTTTACCCCCAAGTTTGCCCTTCTAGGGACCAGCCTTGCCCAAGTCTGCCAGCCCAGGAACTCCTGAGTGTCTGTGGGCACCACTGACCCTGGAACCTCATTCATCTGGAGGTACAGAGACCGTGGATCTGAAAAGCTTTTCCAAAAGGTGCTGAACGGACACATGGACCATTTTCATGGATTCCTCAGAGAGGAAGAAATGGGGAAATGAGGGAAGAGAAAGACCCTTAAATTGGAGAAATACATCTCTAAAATATTTTACTTGTACAAGTGTGCCTTTTATTTTTTATCAAAAAAATAGAAACTTTCTTTTAAAAAAGGAAAAGTGTTGTTCAATGTCATAAATCTTGGTTCCAATAAATTCTCTGTATATGAATTTATAAATTAAAAGAATACTTGATTTCTAATGAGTATGGACAGGCATTTCCTGATTAATTAACTCCTCTAATCTTCCTGATCTGGGAAATTAGACTTAGAAAGATTAGTTAGCAAAAAAATAAAAGTAAGCTCTTAGGAGACATTAGTGGATCTCCAAGTATAAGGGGCAGGACTTTTTGGAAAGTTTTACTATTTTTCACTATTTTTACTTTAATCTTTAGGATTGATTGTTGCTTTCTATGGTCTAATCATTAGGTGGGCAGAGATTGGCATCAAATTATTTAAACAAAATTTAATAGGATATTGTTTTAAAAGCCACTTTCCAAATTAAAGTGATGATATATCTATATATACATATATATGTATAGATTCTATATCTATACATAATATACACATCTATACGTTCATATAGGGACTTCCCTGGCAGTCCGGTGGTTAAGACCCTGCACTTCCACTGCAGGGGGCATGGGTTCGATCCCTGGTCATGGGGAAGGTTCCACATGCCGCGCGGTGCGGCTAAAAAAATAAATAAATAACATATATGTTCATGTATATATAGAGAAAAATTATGTACCATTTGGTGTATATCTTCACGAGTAGAATCATGGGGAACTTTTACTTCCTAGAAGCCATATTTCTACGCTTGACATTTTACAGTAAGCTTGTATCACACTTGCAGTCTGAAGAAGGATAAAAGCTATAAAGATCTACATTTTAAAATATGTTATAAAACAAAGAAAAACCTACTGATCGGGGCTGGTCCCCTCCACCCTCTAAACTCAGGGTTCCTCATCTAAGAAACAGGAGGGAGGACAGGAAGGGTTCAAGTGATTCTGTGAGTTCCCATTGCGTTCGGGAGCTTCTAGGACTCAGGCCACCCCAGACTCTGCTTGAACCAAGGTTTTCAAATAATGCAGCCCCGTGGGGTCTCTAGGGTTCTGTCTGGGAGTCAGGAGGAGGAGGAGGGATCAAATGCAATGACTTGAAGGATGTGGAGGTCACAGAACCGGACAGCACAGGCCCCGTGAAAGCCCTTTCCAGCGGCTCTCGTCCCCTCCCTGCCCCTTCTCACACCCCGAGGACGGAACTGGCTCCAGGAGCAGGCTTTCACAGAAACAAGTCTTGCGTAACAAGCTCTGCTCCTTGGAGATCTATAATTGATGAGGGCGCCAGGCCGAGAACCTTGAACTGGGCCTGCCAAGTGCAGGGGCGGCGGGAGGACTTGCAGAAGGTGGAAAACAGGACTGGCTTTGGACCTCACGTTTCCACCGAAAGCCAGGGCCTCTCAGGACTGAAGTCCCAAATCCAGGCTTGGGCTGGGAACGCATCCCCTGGAACATTCCTCAGAGTATGGTCCAAGAACATCTTGGAAAAATCACCGGAGGGTGAAGGAGGCTTGCTAAACATGCAGATTCCTAGGCTCCATCTGAGCTAAGATCAGAGACCAGGGAGTCTTCAAATGTCCACTCTGAACTCGTTCTGTGCGAGGCCCTTCACACCTGGGTTTAAATCCCAGCTCTGTCACTTACCAGCTCTGTAAGCTGCTTAACTTGTCCACAAGTTAAGTCACTGCTGTCCAGACAGCAACAACAAAAAGCAGGCGCTGTTGCTCAAGGGGCTTGATAACTATTTGCTGAATGAATGACAAATATGTGAGAGCGCCCACCTGGAGGCACAAGCAGGGAGAGGGGTGGCCTTGGGACCTGAACCAACCTCTCTGACTCCTGATCGAGTGTCCTTTCCGCTTTCTGCTCCAGGAGCTGCAAAAAGCCCTGGTCCTTCTCCAAGTCCAGGGACTGGGTCCCAAGCTTCTCACCCCTCCCTCCGTCGGTACCAGGGCCCCAGAAGAGGCTGTAGAAAGAAGGTAGAACTGGACAGCTCCGCAGGAGGCACTGTGGGCGTGGATGTGACTGACAGGGGTGCTGGTAGCCTCCAGGGACTCCAACCCTGCTCCACCCAGCGCAGGGCTGAGGCCCTGTTCCCACAACACACCCTGCCCTCTGCTATCTCAGTCTCATGAGAGCTTTTCCATCACCTAATCCCTGATGTGTCAGCTGAGCAGACAGCGTGGCCACCCTGCTAACACAGACAACCCAGAGGCCCAGAGATGGATGATGACTTCTCTAAGGTCACACAGCACATCAGCAGCATAGATGGGGCTTAATACCTATCCTAGAACCCTGCTCATGAGAAGCAGGTTGGTGTAGTGGGAAAAAGCTGGGAGTCAGGAGATCTGGGTTCTGGTCCTGGCTCTGGGACTGACTGGCTGTGTGACCCTGGACCAGTTGCTTAACCTCTCTATGCCTCAGTTGCCCCTCCCTCTCTTAAAATAAGAGATTTGAACTCTGACATTAAGACCATCAAAGCTTATGATCCCCTCCTTATCCTGACCAAAGAGAACCCCAGCTTCGTAAAACTACAGCTTTCCAGGAGCCCTTCCAAGGTGCCAAGCTCTGTGCAAGGCATTTCCCAGCTATGCCTTCACCAAATCCTCTCCCCAGGCCCAAAGGGCAGGTACAACTGGTTCTCATGTAACAGAAGAGGAAAGGGAGGCTCAGGGAGGCCAAGTGGTTTCCCAGACGTCATACACAATACACGGCACAGCCTCTTGGGGCTTCCAGCTTGGTTTTGCTCAGCCCTACCTGGCTTGGGGCTGGGGCTCAGACGCTTCAGAGTTCAAGTTCAAGGGGGATTCTAACAAGCAGAAGGAGAAATGTGATCAAATGTGTTTCAAATACCTAACATAGGCCCCTCTGTTGGCAGGCTCAAGCCCCGGGAAAGCAAGGTTCCCACCCATGGCCCACCCCTTACAGCTGGGGCTAGGAAGACCACCCTGTGAAGTGATGGAAAATTTTCTTCTCTCAATTTAATAAGAAACCAGAGGCTCAGAGAGAGAGAGTGATTTGTCCAAGGTCGCGCAGCTAGGAAGGGCCCAGAGCTAACCAACTCCAAAGGCTGAGCTCTGACCCATCTGCCCACATCACCAAACAAGACTGAAAGATGATGGATGGACCTGAGTGAGCCCTGCCATTGGTGCATCTGTCCCTGCTGCCCGGCACCCACCTTGTACTTGAGGCCATGCTTGAAGTAACCAAGGAAGGTGGCAGACTCGAAGCCCTGGACCTCACGGTGCTGCACAGCCCGACCGTTCAGGTAGTCATCCAGCTGCACGGTGAAGATAGCAGCTGCCCCGCTCTCATCCTGGCTGCATTCATTGCCTGGGGGACATCAGAGCAGCATGAGCCGGGCTTCTGTAAAGTGGCCCCAGCCTCCCACGGAGGAGGAGTCTGGAGCCCCCAGCAGTGCCCTGGCCTGGCTGTAGAAGCTGGGCAAGCCCCTGCCTCCTATGAGCTTCGGTTAATCTATCTGTATAATGGGGGAGGTGGGAGGCTGACTCCAGGTCTCTAGGAGTCCTCACAGCTCTGACGCTTCCCCCTGCACTCACTCTCAACCTTCCTGAGCACGAAGTCAGGCTAGGGAGCATCAGAAAACCAAGGCACAGGGCTTCCCTGGTGGCGCAGTGGTTGGGAGTCCGCCTGCCGATGCAGGGGACACGGGTTCGTGCCCCGGTCTGGGAGGATCCCACATGCCGCGGAGCGGCTGGGCCCGTGAGCCATGGCCACTGAGCCTGCGTGTCCGGAGCCTGTGCTCCGCAACGGGAGAGGCCACAGCAGTGAGAGGCCCGCGTACCACAAAACAAAACAAAACAAAACAAAACGACAACAACAAAAAAACAGAAAACCAAGGCACAGTGAGGGGGCAGGACTCACAGAGTCACACAGCAGAGCTGCGGCAGGGCTCCAGGCTCCGACTCTGAAGGGCAAACTGGAGTGTGACTGGAGCTCTGCAGGGGGTCCAGGGTCCCCAAATCACCTCCAGTCTGTGTGCCATAGTGGCTTGTTTAACCCTCACAACAGTCCTATGAGGTAGTCTAGTGCAATCATCAGGTCCACTTTACAGAGACACTGAATATCTTGCCAAAGGGCAGAGCCGGGGTCTGAACTCGGGCAGGTGGGCTCTAGAGTCTTGGGAACATGTAACCAAGGGTCTGGCACACACTTGATGCTCAATAGTCACTTAATTCCCGTGGGCACTTCCTGGCGACCATGCCTCAAAGGTCTGTGCTTTACAGCAGAGGGGCTGGGATGGGGGCTCGGGCGGGGCCAGCCTCACCCAGCCAGTAGTGGAGGTCGTACTGCAGGTTCCCACTCCTCAGCTTCACCGTCTTCAGGATGACATAGGCATCGCCTGTGAAGAAGTCTCCATAGAGTTTGCGGGGCACGGGAACCAGGTCGAACTTCTCTACACGCCAGATCTGCAGGCCGGGCTCCTTCCCTGCCTTGAGGAACTCGGGGTGTTCCACCACCATGCTGCTGGGCTGCAAGAGACGGGGAGGAGCCTGAGTGAGGGCAGGAGCCTCGGCAGGGAGAGACCCCACCCCGGGGCACGAGGGAGGGTGGTTTCCAGCACCAAGAGCATCTCACTTGAGCCGCTGACTCTCCCCACCCCGTTCTATGACCCCTGCTCGACGAGTGAGCAAACAGGGCAGAGTTTAGGCTCCAAACCCTGTCTGTGGCCAGCATCTGTCTCCCCTCCTCAGCTCCCTGGTGATGGGGGGACAGAAGGCTCTCTCTCCCTTCTCTCTTCCTTTCTTAGTGCCAATTAGATGCAACAGTCGAGGTGCAGAGAGGTGAAGACGGGGACCCCCAGCTAGGAAATGACAGAGCAGGAATTGGCCCATGCTCTAAGAGCACGAGTTTTGGGACCGTGGGGAGACCCCTCAGATGGCAATGGTAAATCTGGGGGTCGCCAGGGGCTCAGCTTGTTCCCTTCCAGTATCCTCAGTGGTCCTCAGAACTAGAAGGGTCCTCAGAGAGTTCATTATCCAACTCCACCCTGCAGACAGGAAAATTGAGGCCCCAAGAGGGGAAGGGGACTAGCCTAAGGTCACACAGCCTGTCTGCTTTTGCTCTTTGGAAGTGGGAAGATTTCCCATGCCCCAACCATGTCCATGTCCACACCTCCAAGAAGGGCCTAGATGACTGAGCCCAAGTGGCCTCCTGCGCTGTCTGCCTCCTCCCTCCTGCCCCCCAAACCCCACCCCCCCAAATTCCATTTCTTGGAAAAGGCGAGAGGACGCAGCCGGGGTCTGCAGGAGCCTGTTGGAGATGAGGTGGTCAAGGATGGGGGAAGGCCATCAGGCATGCACTGGGGCTAGACATGGAGCAGAGTGGGATGGTTAGCTTGGAGTCAGAGGGTGGAAATCAGCAGGCGCAGGTCACCTCGGGCCGGATCTGGTGGAAGAAGTCAAAAAAACAGATGGGAGAACTCAGGCAGAGGGACGGAGAACACAATAGGACAGCAGGAGTGAGGAGAAACCAGACAGGGCAGAGGAGGTAACAGAGGGGCGAGAATAAATAACAGGAAGGATGGTAAGCAGGCGGAGGTGAGATCATACAGGGAAGAGGGGGAAAATATTGAAGAGGCAGAGAGAAATTAGATGAGAAAGAGGAATCTGAAATGGAAGAAGAAATCAGAAGAGGGAAGGAGAGAAATGAGGCAGAGGGAAGGAGAAATCAGGCAAGGAAGAGGAGAAATCTAGGGGCAGAGATGGGTACGAAATCAGAAGGTAGCACCGAGGGAAAAAGAAATCCGGCCAAGGTGAGGTTAGCCTCTAGGGAGGGAAACAGCCAGGGCCCTGAGGCTCCCACCCCCATCCACCGGAGCCCCGGAAGCAGCAAGAGATACTTACAAAGCAACAAAACAGTTTTTCCATTCTAGACCTGAAATACTCCCCTTTTCCTAGCGCTGTATCTGCAAGAACTTACAATAGAGAGTTACTCCGGGAGCCCCCCGGGGCCCCCCGGGCACTCACCCGCGCCTGGGTCACCCCCCGCGACGCGGTGGCGGCGCGGGCCGGCGGCGACAGCGCGCACAGCGCCAGGACCAGCGCGTCCAGTAGCGCGGAGCGGTGCGGAGCCATGGCAGCGACGGCGGCAGAAGACCTGGGCGGCAGCCTCTGCCTCCCCAGTCGCAGACCTTAAGTAGCCGCCCGCCCATCCCGCCCAAGCTGGGGACCGCCCCGTAGGGAGGGCGTGCGGCAGGGCTGGGCCCCCGCGGGCCTGGGAAGGGCGGGGATCTGGCCTGGATTTTAGAGACCTCGGGGTTCCCACCCGGACAGATCCAACTGGGCGTGGCCACCCCTTCACCCCAGGTCAGGGGTGGAGACCAAGCAGCAGGCGCTAACTCAGTGCACACTAAATGGGCACACGTAAGAATGGCAGGGAGTTCACCCATCTTAGCCTCCTGTGTGGTCCATGCAAGAACCCTCCCCTCTCCACCCCTAACGTCTCCAGCAACAAATCCCCTGAACTAATATTTATTGAAGGTTTTCCACTTCATGTGAAAACTGACACATCCCAACATCCTTTACAGACTGGGTACCATCGACAGCCCCATTTTAAAGAGGGGAAAACTGAGTGCAGAAAGGTCAAGCAATTTGCACACTACTAGGAAATGAAAGCCAACATTTCACTCCAGGTGCTCTGAGTGGACGACCCACTTAGGCAGCATGTGGCTGTCACCAGCTGAGGACACAGTCCGGGGGGCTGACCTTCACTGGACCCTTGAACAAGCCAGACAGAGAAAGGCAGGCAGATCTCTCAACTTCTTGGATTGCAGGTTCTGTTTTACTCAAGACTGCCCGTCTTTCCTTCCTTTTAAAAAAGTTTTTATTTTGTAAAAGGTTGTTTTGATAAAAACTTAAAGTCACGTTATTTATGCAAAGTTTTGCCTCTCAACCCCACTTACACCTTGGGGCAACCAACCACTTCTATCTTCCTCCTTCAGCTGATTTCAGTGTTTGGCTTCATGTCTTAAATAACAAGCCCTTGTTGTTTGGGTTTTTTTCTTTTTTTGGGGGGGGGTGTTAGTTTTGGTTTTGTTCTTGTTTTTTTCAGTTTTAGGTCCTATTGGCTCTCCCTGGGGAAGTCAAGGATTCAAGCCTCTTGCCCTTCTCCCAGGCTCCCTTCCCATCTCTCACTCTCCCACTGGAGGCTTACAGTCAGTCACTGGGTTAGAAGTGCTATTCGAATTCACCCAGGCCTGCTTCCCACCTTCTCCAGCCCCTCTCTTCTCCCTCTCACTACTCTGCCGGGCCCAGCTTCTCTATTTCCAAGTTCCCTTTGCATCCCAAATCTCCTCCTTTCCCAATAACAGGGAATGCAATGACAGGGAAGAGAATGCAGAAGCTGGAGACCTGGGTTTGATTCCCACGTCCACTGTGTGTAAGTTACTTTCTTCTTCTCTGCCTCAGTCTTCTCATCTAGTAAATGGGTATAAAGTGGTTGCTGAGAATTAAACCAGTCTCTCTGTGTGAAAATGGCCTGGTCTGACAATTAGTAAATGGGAGTTCCCATCCCCCTTCCCCACGAGCTTTAGTCATCCGCACCAGCTCCTCCTGGAGCCCAGTTTCTATCTAATCAGGCTGAAGTTTGCCTTCCATCACACACAACTTCCTCCCATTTAAGATGGACTGTGGGTCAGATACAGGGCTAAATGAACACACACACGGAGAAGACAAATCAGACTGCAGGGATTATAAGAAAGCTTCATGGACAAAGGGACTTGTGACCTGGGCCTTGAAGGACAGGGAGGAGGGAGGTTGAGAAGAAGAGGCATTCTGAGGAGGGAACAGCATGGGCAAAGGGCAAATGCAGGCCACATGCAGTGACTAAGGAGGGGTCCTGTCTCAAACACAGGAGCAAGAAGAGATGAGGCTGGAGAGGGTGGCGGGGGTCACAGGGGCCTGTGTGTCACACTGAAGAGTCTGAATTTTATCCCAGTGTCTGTGGGGAACCACAGAGAGATGCCCGAGTTCTTGAAGCCCTATGTCTAGTCCTGGGCCTGTAGAGCCTGCAGTGAATCAGCTCTGGCCTAAATTCAGAGAGCTCTTCCCTCTCCTTAGGCATTTCGAGGGTTATAAAAACCCCACAGTTCTCATATGCTCTTGATGGAAGTATAAACCAGTCTCCCCTCTCTAGAGAGCAATTTATGACCACAAATTCGAAACACATATTGCAACAACAGTGCCATTTCCTTCAGTATCACTTGCAGAGGAACGTGGAAATATACATGCAAGGATGTTCACTGAAGCATTGTTTGAAGAAAACTGGAAAGGACCCAAGTGTCCCGGTTAAACAAATTATGGAGCCGCCATACAACAGACCACTCTGCAGCTGTGAAAAAAGAATAAGCTAGTGCGGACCGTCCCTGGCACATAGTAGGTGCTCAATAAGCACGGAGAGAGCTCCAAGTGCAAAAAGCGAATTGTACAATGACTATAATGTGACTCCTCTCCTCTGTTTTCTGAGGGTGTCTGTTTTTGTATACATCCTTAAAAAAATCAAGGAGGGTAAACAGCAAACCGTCAAGCCAGTTTGTTTGAAAGGGATGAGAGGTTGGGGTTAAGCACCCACATCGCTGCCATTGGCACAAGGGAACATCTTAGGGTGATGAAAACATTCTAACTCTGGATTATGGTGATGATTACACAACTGAAAAATGTACTAAAAATCACAGTCCCGTCTGCTTACCATGGGTGAATTGTTCTGGTATCTAAATTATACCTCAATATATTTGTGTGAAAAATTTTTTTAATGTGCTCTAGGGATTGAAACTATTTACAAGTATTTATCCAATGAAGTTTTTTTTGTTTTTTTGGGTGTTTTTTTTTTTTTTATAAAAGACTGATCTACGGGGACTTCCTCAGTAGTCCAGTGGTTAAGACTCTGCGCTTCCACTGCAGGGGGCACGGATTCCATCCCTGGTCGGGGAACCAAGATCCTGTATGCCACGTGGCATGGCCGAGAAAAAAAAAAAAGGACTGATGTAGAAATAATACCTTTAAAATAGAGAATGATACCTGCTCATTAGACAATTTGGAAAATCCAAACAAGCAGGAGGAAGAAATTTCCTTGTCATCCCTGTCCCCCGAATGACCCTGAGTCGGCATCTGGCCCAGCTGAGCCGTCCTTTCTGCTCAGTTGGTGATTAACAGAGGGCTGTTGTGGCTTGGCCTTGGTGCCAGGGGTCACTGACACTAGCCCAGGGTCACTGGCCCCTGGTTAATGATCACAAAGGCCCTGCAGCTTTGCCTGTCACATAGCTCTGGAGCCTGGGTCCTCAGCACTAGAGACCTGGTGAACAGGCCCTGGCTCCTGCCCTCGGGGAGCCCATGGCCTAGAAACTCTCACTACAGGGCAGTGATGTGTGCAGACTGTGATGGGGACATGGTCTTATGCTGCTCCCTGCCTGGAAGAGGATGAGTTCAGGGCGAGGGTGGGGGCAGGGGCCAGTGGGGGGACTTAAATGCAAAAGAAAAACTTCTAGGTAGAAAGGAAGAGTCCCCACCCAGTGCTAGGCTTCCCTCTGCCACTGACTTCCTGGGGGACTTTGGGCAAATCACTGTCCCTATCTGGGCCTCAAGGTCCAGATACCCAAAAGATGGGGTAGGCCCTGATGCTCTGACTCTAAGCCTCATTCCTAGCCCAGCATTCCCAGATACTGGCTCTACAACCATATCCAGAACCGACACGTCTCTAAGCCTCAGGGTTTCCATCTGTAAAATGGGAGCACTGGTCCAGGTTGCCTCTACAGGTCCTTCTGAATGAGACGGTGCAGGGCCCCTGAACTACACAAGGGGGCACGGCGGTCACCGATGGCAGCATGCCACCTCACCTCTGGATCCAGACATCTCTGGGAGAAGAGAGGGAGGAAGGGATGGGCGGTGTCTGATTCTGAGTCTCCTCACAGCAACCAGGGGAAAGAGGTATTAAATTTCTCATTTTATAGACCAGGAAACGGAGATTCAGGGAGTTTCAGTCACTTGATTGGGGTCATTCAGCTAGAAAGAGGCACTGCTGAGATTCAGACACAAGGCTGGCTGGCTCCAGTGCCCAAGCTCTATCTGGGGATCAAGCAGGGCCTCGCAGCACCATCCCACCTGGGCAGGAAGGGAGAAACAGTACCGTTTACAGGTAAAGGGTTGCAGGCGCGGACTCAGTCAAGCCCGAGCCAAGCCTGGCAGCCCGAACTCCGTGGGGTGGCCGTCCCTACCACGCGTCCCAGGCTGAAGAGGTTGCAGCCCTCCAGCCCTGCACCTGCACCTGTGAGCACCCAGGACAGAGGCTTGTCCTAGGAAGGTCCCCAGGCTGCAGCCACTGGGTGGAAGATGGACTGTGGTACCTACACTCTGTGCCACTCATGGGCACACAGGTCAGGCACGGTCTCCTGTACTTGAGAGGCAGCCCGGCTCTGCCACCACTCGCTACGTGAGTACACCCTAGTCCCTGCCCTTCTCTGGACCTCAGAGATCCCCTTGACCTCTGATCTTGGGTGTTCCAGGCTCCCGCCTAGTGCTACACACAGTAGGTGGCTTTCAGCATCAGCCCACATCTCTCCCCTGTAGTTGGATCCAGGACCCCCACCACCAGCTCTGGCCCTGCTCCTCTGTGACCTTAGGCTAGCCTCCGTGTCTCCCTGGACCTCCCAAGGCAGCTACCAGAGATGGGAGCAGGCAGCCTCACCCTCCGCCCCCGGCCTCGATGTACAAAAGGCCTTGGCTGGCCCTGGAAGACACCACCCTGTTCTTTTTTCTTCACCCCAAACACTGTTGTTCTTGATTCCCAGGCAGCTGGCTACTCATGGAAAGTCTTCTCTCAGAGCTTGCTTGCTTTCTGGGTCACTGCTGGGCTCTGGGTCCTCCTGGGAATACCCACCCCTCTGGTTTTGCTAAATGGGACAACAGGCAGTAAACAGAGAAGGCAGTTATAAAACCCAGTGAAAGCAGACAGGGCCTCTGTGAGGTCTGGGGAGCCCTGGGGACTTGAAAGAACACGTTTTAGAATCTGGGAGACTCAGCTCCTGTGATCAGGGCCTCAGTTTCCTTATCTATAAAATGGGGAGAATGATACCCAGCTCACAGAGCAGTGAGGAGGCCCAGGGCCCGACACACAGTAGAAGCTTCCCAAAAGTTAGTGCCCATTTTTTGAACTGCTTTCTTTGCACAGAGGCCTCTGTTCAGCATGTGCCACGTGAGAGCAGCGTGGTGGTGCTGGAGGAAGGTTACAGACTTCACAGGAGATTCTTGAGTTCAGGTCTGGGCTGTGGAACCTGGAGCAAGTTGCTTTCCCTCTCTGAGCGTTGGGTCACTCATCTGTAAAAAGGGATAGTAGTGCCCAGTTGCAGGACAGTTGGGAGCTCAGCAGTGAGACTGTTGGAGTGCATTGCACAGAGTAGGACTTATCTGTAGCAACGCTCACTAGTCCATCCTCTCTTTGTAGACTATGACACCAAGAACAAGAGTGTAACTTCTGAGAATCACATAGCAAGTACCTGGCAGAGCAGACCTAGAACCCAGGTCTCCATTCCTGGGCCAGAGGTAAGGCCTGAGCCCGTGACATGACAAGGCGCCCTGTAAGGGCCAGCTGGACCTCTGCCCTGGCCCAGTCTACCCTGGGTGTGGACAGCTGGCGGGGAGATGGCCAGTGGGACTCCAAGAGGCTGACTATCCCTGGGACCAAAGCCACTGGCTCTTCCCCAGCTTCGGAGGCAACCCCACCTAGTGCTGAGAGCCAGGGCAGGACATTCAGAGGGGAACTAACCCCACCACTTCCTGAGCCTGTGCCCTGGAAGCAGCCAGATCTGGCCGTGGGTGTGAGTCCGTGCCCTCCGTGCCAGGGTCCACTTTGAAGTCGGTGTCCCCTTCTCTGGGGAGGCAGTGGCCCTGGGAGGCTTGGCAGGCCAGCAGCTGGAGCTGCAAACAGCTGTATCGTAGCCCCTCTGGCACCCCACAGCCCACCGATAGGGGAGTCCAGGCACAAACACTATCAGCAGCAGGACAGTGAGGCCCAACTACGGGCACTGCGGTGCAGGACCAGTAGAAGATGGGAACACAGTCTCCACCCGCCAGCCTCCTGGGGCAGCAGGGCCTACGGGGCCCAAACCAGAGCCAGAAGCAACAAAGGCCACAGGAGGCAGCTCCCTGCTCCACAGAGGAAAGGCTTTCCAACAGAGAGAAAAACAATGTGCATGATTGTGGAAAGAGCTCCCAACAGGAAAAGCTGTGTATAAATCCCGACCTACCACTTCTAGCTCTGTGGCTTCTGCTCTCTGAGCCTCAGTTTCCTCTTCTGTAAAATGGGGATTAGAATTGCTTCTTCCCAGAGTTGCTGTGAGAATGTCGTAAGGTAAAAATACGTTTGGGGCTTAGCACAGTGCTTGGCCTAGCGTATGCACATATAGAGGAAGCTGTGGTGGTTGTTTGCTGGGGGCTAGGAAGCGTCTCTCTCTCTCTCTCTCTCTCTCTCTCTCTCTCTCTCTGACACTCAAGTTCCTTATGTATAAAATCAGGGTTAAAATGTTTTTCTCAAAGGTGAGTGGAGAGCACTGAATGAGACCATAAATGTGGAAGATCCTAGGACCATGCCTGGCATAAGACAGTTCAAAAATGCCGGTTTCCTTCCCCCTCTTCCAGAGAGATAATGAGTGGCCCAGTGGTGACCCAGTCAAGGGGACTCAGATGATGAGCAAACCAGCCCATTTCTAAGGACACTTCAGGCCCTGGGACTTTAAGATTCTGAAAGAAACAGCAAAAGGCAAACAATGTTTGAGCATCTGGTCAAGGTCCCCCACTGTCTGTCTGGGGATCAAGTTCATCCTTCAGCAGGACCCAGCTCCCTAGGCCAATAATCACCATGATGGGAGCAATAATGACAGGACCTCAGAAGACGGTGACATATCCCTCCTGCTGCAGGCTCCAAGTGAAGCCTTTCTCTGTCCCCAAGCTTTGCACAGCCAGTGACAGCCAAGACCTCCTGTAAACAGGAGCCCATCTTCTGGGTGTCAGTTTGTACCTTGCAGGCAGAACTTCCAAGAAACACAAAGGGGGCAGGTTCAGGACAGAGGAGAGAGTCCAGAATCCAGGAGCAGAATCCAGGAGCGGAGCTTAGGTGAGCTCGGGATACCAAGAATGCCCAGTAGGGTGAGGGGTGCACAACCTTCCATCCAGGGGAAGACAAGACAATATCCAGGCTGAGTTTGGACAGAGCCCAAATCCCTACCTCGGCGGGGGGGGGGGGGGGGGGGGGGGGGGGGGTGGGGTGGGTACTTGGGCCAATGGCCCTTCTGCAGTGTTTCAATTTCCTCCTCTATAAAATGCGGTGATGAGTCCTACCCTGGGGGTCATCTGGGAGGAGGGTTGAAGGAGCTCCCAGCACTGTGCTTATTAGCACACAGCAAGCGCTCAATAACTGTAACACCCAAAGACAAGCGCCCGGCATGTGTCCAGGACCCGGAAACGAACAGCCCACTGGCCCCCATACCCACCCTTGACTTCTATCTCTGCACCCTTGCATCCAAAGCAGGGTAGGACTGGAGGGTCCCAGCCAAGGCCCAGAGACCTGGAGGGATGGCTGGTGCCAAGGATAGGAAGGCTTCTTAGGAGGGGGCCTCAATCCAGCACTTCAAGAGTCCCCCTTGCCTCCCACCCCATCCACAAACCTCGTTATGATGCCCTCCCCTCTCCTCTGGTCTCCTCCCACCCCAAGGCACAAGGGCTCTGGAGTCACTGCCCGATCCCAGCCCTGTCTCACCCTGCAAGTGACTCAACCTCTCTGAACCTGTGTCCCTGGGTATAGAAAAGCCAGACTATCTCACAGGCTTGCTGGAACTTGACACTAGTAAAAATCAGTTATGGAAAAACTCCAAATGCTATAGCATGATTAGAAATTCTCTGCAATTTATCTCAAACTTTTAAGTACAATAGAACTACCAGAGATTCAAAGATATTTTTTATCCTTACTAATCGCTTTAATTTTAATAAGGCTTTTTAAAACGTACTTTCCCCTCTTAAACACAAACAGAGGTATAGTACTGGAACCCTTTTGTTCCTTTCCCAGCTCAGTGAATAATCGTAACCAGCTGGAAGAAATGAATGAGATCCAGTCCACAAAGCACAGTGCCTAGCACATGACAGGGCTCCGGAACGGGTGCTGTCTCCTTTCCCCAGATGTTCTCCCAGCCTCACCTCCATCCAGGCACCTGCCCAATGACCCGCATCATCAAGCCCTCTGAGGGCTTCCAGAACCCTCTGGGACACTCCAGAGTCATCCCACCAGGCCATACACAAGGGCTGAGGCCAGAGCAGAGACGCTCAACCCCACATACTCCCCATTTACACTCACTTCCCTCTCCCGCCTCCCAGACACTGTCCTGGTTCAGGGTTCCCACCTCTTCTCTGGAACCACTGCACCAGCTTCCTCAGTGCCTTTGACTCTCCCTTTATCCACAGGGATCCCATCATTCCCTGCTCAAGACCCTTCCACGGACCCTGGTGCAAACTGAAAGAAGTCAGGACTCCTCAGCTTGGGTTTTAAGGCCCTCTGGGATCTGGTACCTACACGCTCTTGCAGCCTCATCACCCACTGACAACCCCCTCCACCTTCCCCCCGACACCCTCTGCGACACCTCTTGCCTCTATACTTCCTGCCTCCCGGAGAGCTGCGGTGGGTGGTGGGGGGGCGTCTAGCCTCAGCTGTGGCTCTGACTGCATGACCTCAGGCAAGCTCTTTGCCTCTCTGAGCTTCAGTCTCCTCATCAGGCTATTGGAGGCCTTGTGCAGATGAGACAAGGTAAGGGAGTGAGCGTCAGGTGCCAGGAGGGCTTGGGCAATGCTAGCGCGGGAGCCACAGCCTCCCCGCTGCACCTGCACCTCCGTTTCCCCCACTCTGACAGCAGCTGGTAGGGATGGGCTCCTCTGCCCCAGCAGCCGTAGGGGCTCTCTCTCCCTTAAGCCCCGCAACTAAGACGCGCTCACAGCCGCAGTGGCAGCCAGGGAGGGAAGCAGGAGGGAGGACGGCTTAGAGGAAAATTACCCGGCTCCGGCCCAGCCAACAGGGGCTCACAGCTGCTTCTGACAGAGGGGACTTGGGGGCCTGGCAGGCTCTTCCTGAGCCATGAACTTGGCCCCAAGCCTTGACCCCTGTCTGAGCTGGTGGGGGGATACTCTGAGCTCCAGTCCTCTGGGACACTCCCACTCTTTGGCATCCAAAGAGGCAGAGAGGAGGAGACAAACCAGACAGGCCTTTGTGAGAGGAGAAAATTGGCTCCTGCTGCCACGTGCTGGGGCCCCAGGCACTGACATGAAAAAAGGACCCTCTGTGCGCCGTTGCCGTACATCAAACCCTATACCCTGGGGACCTTGTTCCTGCGTCATATACTTTGAACCACGCCCAGCGTCCCATACACCGTGTTCTCTGTGTCCCATACCAGACCCTGTGTTCCTCATACCTTGTCCTGCCTGTGTACCCTGGTGCACAGTCCACGTGCTGCGTCCCATGTCACTTACACCTTGGATCACACACCATGCACCATGTCACTTCTGCTGTGTGATGTACTCTGTATAGACGGTCCCTGACTTGTGATGGTCCAACTTAGGATTTGGGGACTTTACGACTGTGCAAAAGCAATACACATTCCCTAGAAACCTGGTAGGGGGACTAAGATCCCACATGCCTCGTGGCCAAAAAACCAAAACATAAAACAGAAGCAATATTGTAACAAATTCAATAAAGACTTAAAAAAAAAAAGGTGCTTTCAATTTTGAATTTTGATCTTTCCTGGGCTAGCGATATGCTGTACTATTCTCTGTTGTGATGCTGGGCTGCGGCCGCTCCCAGACAGCCACGCGATCACCAGAGGAAACAACCGGTACACTCATAACGATTCTGCACCCAGACAACCATTCTGTTTTTTCACCGTCAGGACAGTATTCAACAAATTACATGAGATGATCAACACTTTATTATAAAGTAGGCTTTGTGTTAGATTTTGCCCAAGTGTAGGCTAATGTAAGTGTTCTGAGCACATTTAAGGTAGGCTAGGCTAAGCTATGACATGTGAAGGCAAGGTAGGTTAGGTGTATTAAATGCATTTTGACTTAAGATATTTTCAACTTATTGGGACGTAACCCCATTTTAAGTTAAGGAAGATCTGTGCTATCTATCATCTTTTGAATCCCACGTCCACTGTCGCAGGCCCTGTCCCTTGGAAGGGTATGCCATAAACCTTGCCCTGGGTTCACACACTGTGTCCCTTGCTCCATGATTCCCATCTGTTGTGTGAAGGTCAAGGAGGACAGGCTCTGGGACAGACTCCTAGTACTATCAACCGTTACCTACACGACCTTGCAAAAGTTACTCCCCTTCTCAGTGCCTCAGTTTCTTTGGCTATAAAATGGAAATGATATTGACGTTTACCTAAGAAGTCTTGTCGTGGGGATTGAAGGAGATATAGCAATTACAGGGCTTAGCCCAGTGCCTGACACACAGTGAGTCTATCAGATGTTTGCTGTATTGTTACAACTGTGCCCACGTATCTGTACCACATCCTGTGTGCTGCCTACCAGGCTCGCTTGACCCCAGCCCCTACTGTGCATCAGACACTCTATCACGTTAGTCCAATTCAACCAAAGAGCTACAAGGAGGCTATGCCTCCTCCCCTACGGGAGAGAAATCCAAGGCTCAGGGAGGGGCGATAACCTGCAGGAGGTCACAGAGCCAGAAAGGGTGAAGCTGGGAGTTGCACACGGGTCTGGGCATCCAGAGGGACAGAAAGTAGATTAGTGGTGGGCTAGGAGGTGGGTGTGCAGAGTGCTGGCCAGCAGGCACAGGCACCTTTTAGGGGTGATGAGGGGTGATAAAAATGTTCTCAAACTGGATTGTGGTGACACTGGCATCCCTCATGTAATTTACTAAAAATTACTGAATTAATTAAAACCAGTGAATTATATGTATGTAAATTATATGTAAACTTACTCCAGCAATTTACATAAGTTATACTGCAATAAAGCTGGTTTTGGTTTTGGTTTTTTAAAGCCCATGCGCTTCCCGGGCACGATTCCGCCAAGGCATTCGGCAAGAAAAGTGCTCTCCGTGAGTTCGTGCTGACGGTCAAGCAGAGGCTGAGCAGCCCCTCTGAGGCCCAGGGGAAAGCAGCCATGAGCCACATGGTTCCCAAACACCTCTACAGACCAGGTGTGCAGCAGAGTTACCTGGGGAGCTCCTGAAAACCCCACGCCCAGCGTCTGTCTATAGCTCGGGGTGGGGCCTGGGAACCTGGGGTGATGAGGCTCAACCTGGACTGGGAAACGCTCATCAAAGCCCAACATCTCCTCTCGCACTTGGGGAAACTGAGGCCAGGCAGCACTGGGGACTTGCCAGATCTAGTCCATCAAGCAGTGGGAGGGCCTGGGCTGGAATTGGGGCCGCTTCCTGGTTCCTTCTCTCCTTCCCTCCTCCTCCCACCCCACTCCTCCCTGGCCCTCAGCCTCCTGGTGACTCAGGGCTCTGAGTCATCCAGGGGCACCGGAGAGGAAACTTCTTAGGAAAAACAATCCCCAAACAAATCTTCCCCTGATCTGGGAACAGAATAGGCCCAGGGGGTTAAAAGAGGAAGGGGAGGAGAATACAGGATGGAGTTGGAAGCTGGGACCCCAAGACTTGGTCTTTCCGCTCCACCACTGAGCCCTAGAGAAGGCGCTTCCCTGCTCCGACCTCAGTTTCCCCTGAGTAAATAACACCTGCTCCTGCACATAGAAGCTCAACGTGGGCCAGGCAACATGATAAGTCCTTCTCAGCTTTGTCTTGCTGACAATGCTTCCCCAAAACTCATGGCTAGCATCATACCCATTTTACAGATGGGGAAACTGAGACCCAGAAAGGTTCAGCCCAAAGTTACACAGTTAGGAAGTACAGAGCAGAGTCCAAATCCAGGGCTATCTGACTCCAAAGTGCTACTCTCACTCCTTTTAAAAATATCTACCGCGTAGCGTGCCATGCTGATCTTGTCTCATAAACCGCGTAAGGTCAATGGCCCACTAGGGGCTCAACCACACATGATTTTCTCCTTTCTTCCCTGTGTCAGGTCCTGCCTCAGGACTCCCCGGCCCAGTGGGGCACACACATGAACTTGGGTATTCACCCAAATGGCTCTAGGCAGCAGGAACACAAGGCAGGAAGCGCCCAGGGCCTGCTGAACCACAAAGGAGCATTCGAGCAGGGTCTTGAAGGATGAATGGAGGTTTGTCTTTGGGGAACAGGGAACCAGCACGCCAGGCGGAGGGAACAGCAAAAGCAAACGCTCGGAGGTGTGCCCCCACTGGAAAATGCAAACACTGGCGAGGCATGCCTGGGGTTAAGACCTGGTGGGTAAACACTGGAGCAGCCTGACTGCTAGGGGTCCTGGCCTGGTCTGAGGCAGTGGAGGATTTTTTAAGCCCGGAGAGAATAGGCTCGGAGCTGGTTTCATCTCTGCAGAGGGCCTGGCTGGCGGATGAACTGGGAGTCAGGGCTGGGACTTCCCCTGAGGCCTCCCCGGAGCTCCTCTTCCAAGCAGGCCTTGGGGACGACCCTAGATCCCTTGCTACTCACCCATGGGTCAGCGTCGCCCCTGAGGGCCTCTTCCTCCACCATAGCTGGGCTGGGCAGAGGACAGGCGGGCCTCTCCTAACCACATCAATCTAATCACATCGGCCTATAAATAGGGCCCTGCGGCTTAGTCTGAAATAGCTGTGCCAGGCCCAACTCCACAGGCACACAGTTCCAGAAATGCTCCTTCGCCTTGACGCAGTTAAAACCCAAAACTTCCTCAGGACACGACTGCTCATGCTCTAATTCGCTTTCTTAAACACGAGGCAGTGGGCTGGGGGAAGAGCCCACCCACCTACTGCAGGCTACTGGAAATGGGCCTTGTGGCTACTCCTCTGCTTTCCGCTCTCTGGGGACGCTGAGCAAGTCACTACCTCTCTCTGGGCCTCAGTCTCCCCAAATGTAAACTGGGAGGTTGCACTTGATATCCTTGGGGCCCTTCTAGCCAGGATGCTCCCCAGAATTGTCTAGGGGACATTGTTACCCCTTTCCCAGTCTACTTGGGAACTTTGAAATTGTCAGTACTTTTTTTTTTTAAATGTTGAGCCTTCTTTTAATTAATTTATTTTTTAATGTTTGGCTGTGTTGGGTCTTTGTTTCTGTGCAAGGGCTTTTTCTAGTTGTGGCAAGCGGGGGCCACTCTTCATCGTGGTGCGCGGGCCTCTCACTGTCGCGGCCTCTCTTGTTGCGGAGCGCAGGCTCCAGACACGCAGGCTCAGTAGTTGTGGCTCACGGGCCTAGATGCTCCGCGGCATGTGGGATCTTCCCAGACCAGGGCTCGAACCCGTGTCCCCTGCATTAGCAGGCAGATTCTCAACCACTGCGCCACCAGGGAAGTCCCGTCAGTATTTTAAAAATTAGAATTGCAATAAATACTTGAGACAGGCCCAAGCCATGCCACTGAAGGACTGGGTGACCTTGGAGGAGTCACTATCCCTCTCTGGGCCCCAGATTCCTCAGTCATAAGATGAAGGTGCTGGTAGATTGATGCCTGAGGTCTATGACTTTTTTTTAATTAAAAATTTTTTTTGTTTGTTTAGTATTTATGAGAACCATGATAGGCCAGTCTTGTGCTGAGTGCTGGTGCTAAAAGACAGCTAAGACCTGGTCCAGCTCTCGGAGCCCAGCCCTGTGCCACACCCCAGTGGGGGAAGTGTAAAGGCATCTCCAAACCACTCGGCATCCCACTATAGGCTCCCTTCAGGGCTTCTGGGGACACCTTGTTTCCAGTTCACATTACAGATTTATGGCCACAGAGGAGGACTCCCAAAGGGGCAGATCATGCCAAAGACTGGGCCATTACCAACCAACAGGGAAATAAAGATAACCAAGCCACCACTAGGTACCAGGCATATGCTTAGGACTTTACTTCCCCATCATTAATCCTCAACAGCCCTAATATCACCCCCATTTCACAGATGAGGAAACTGAGGCTGAAAGGGGTTAAAGGACATGTCAAGGGGCACATAGCAAGTCAGAGCCAGAGTGATGCTCAGACCTGCTTGCCTCTGGAGCCCAGGGTGTAACCAAACCCCAGCGAAACACCTCAGGAGGGCCAACCAATGGGGGAATGACCCAACAGGACACAGAACAGAAAGAGGCACAGAGCATTTTACTGTGTGTGTGTAGGTGGGTGGGACTGACAAGGCTTCACCCAGTGATACTCATTCTCTCCAACCAGTTCACAGTGTTGCCTCTTTGATCCGCCCTCCCCTCTGCCTCCCACCAACAGCTGATTGTTCTCAAATCCCATTGCTCAAGCCACCCCTCAGCTCAAGACCTGCCACGGCTCCCTGACACCCAGAGGATCAGGACCCTGCGTTCAAAGCCTCTCCCACGCGCGCTCTCCCAGTCTCCCCACCTCAACCCCACCCTCCTGCTTTAGCCACTCTGCTCACTAGTCCCCAAGCACAGAGGTTCCAGCAGGGGGCCAAGCCTTTGCACGGGCACCTCCCTTGCCTGGAATGCCCATCCTCTCAGCCTCATGCCTGACTCAGGGGGAAGCCCTCTGTGGCTCCCAGGGCCCCAGGCATCAGCCACCGCAAGTCTGGATCTCCCAGGGCAGGACAGGGTCTGATTCACCTCCTCTCCCCAGTGCAGAAGTTCAGCAATGAAAAAAATGCAAGGAACCCAGAGAACACTACCCAGTACACATTTCAGGGCTGCCCAACACCAAGCCTTCTACTGAGGAACAGCGTCAGGATGCCACAGTGTGGAAGAGCCAGAAATTACAGCCTCGGGGTTCATCAGGGTGGGGCTTGTGACTCTCTTTCAAGGGTTCTAATAATGAAATCGGGGCAAACCTCTCCCCTACTTTAAAACTTCCAGTGGTTCCCCAGGGGTCTAGGAAAAAGTCCAAACCCTAACCAAGGTCCCCAAGGGCCCACACGACCAAGGTGCTGCCTGGTCTCCAGGCCCTTCTCTCGTCGTGCTCCCTTCTTTGAGTTCCTCAAGGCCACACTCATGCTGTTCCCTCTGCCTGGGGCTCTGTCCCTACCCACTCAGCCACCTTCTACTTCTTCTTCAGGTCTGAGGGTTTTCAGGAAGGCCTCCCTCATCTGTCCAGACAAGATCCCATCACACCCACCCAATCCCATATGCTCCCATAACGCTGGTCCTTTCCTTCATAGCTGAGGAAAGAATGAATTTGTTATGTGTAGAACAATGTATGTAAGACCCAAGACGGTAAGACCATGAGGGTTGGAAAAATCTCGTTCGTTGCTGATTTGCCATCACCCAGTCCAGGGCCCAAATATCTGTCAGGTGAATGCAGGCATGAATGAATGAACGAATGAATGAACTACGTTACTATAGTATCGTATATATAGTAACTATGTTATTATACATGTAACTCGAGAAAGAAGTAGTCAGAATCCTGCTGAATGTTTGAGGGAAAAAACCAGGGCCCTGATTAGGAAGGTCAGAGAAGTAGGAGATAAAGTGAACGGTGCAGCCCACCAGAAGCAAAAAGAAGAGAGAGCTTCCAGAAGGAGGAGGTACCCGAGGCTCCAGAGAGGTAGGACATGGAGAGCGGAGGAAACACCACTGGATTTTGACAAGGAGGAGGTCACCGGCGGGGTCCCATCAGAGGTGGGCGTGAGGTAGGGTACAGCACAGGGATGGAGGAGGGAAGGGGTGAACATGTAAAGCCCTCAGCTGACAGGTACTCACTCGGTGGCTGCTCACTTCTGCAGAAGTGGGAAAGCAGAAGATGGTTCCTGTGGCATTGTCGCCAAAAGCATTAACACAGCATAACTCTTTCTGGTGACGGATCACTCTGAGGCACTTCGGCTCTGGGAGTTGTCGGGGCTCGGTCTCAAAATCAGGAGCATCAGAACCAAAACGGCCCCCATCCCTCCTATCTGGGCAGCTTCAGGGCTGCCCCTTTATCTAGAACCCTCGGGATACGGCTACAATTGGACAAGTCCCCCTCTCAGGACCCAGCAGGCCTTGTAGGAATCCCCAGCTTTGAGGACACAACATTCTGGAGACCATCGGAAGACCCTTTCATCTAAGCTTGGGGAAAGAGGAACAGCTCCAGCTGCAGTTGGCTTGTCGTGTCACCACCACCCCCCCCCCCAAACCCCCCGAAGCCAGCTGGGCTGCAAGGATGAGTAAGCCCTGAGGCATTCAGCCCCTTCTCCTTTTGGCAGCTAAGGGTGATGTCATGACCTGGAGGGGTGTTTTCCAGGCTCTCCGCACGGTTGCTATCACAAACTCACTTCTTTCTGTTCCGACACTGGAAGCTGGGTTACTCCCCTAGGGCTGATACTTCCCCTTTCCACAGCTCACAAAGCCCTTCAGCATCTATGAGCTTGTGCAGTACTCACGACAACCTTGTTAGGTGAGTGGGGGAGACCAATGCACCCATTTTATAGGCAGCGAAACCGAGACCCGAGCTGGCACCTGAACCAGGTCTCCTGCTTCCAGCCGAGGACTCTGCACTCCACCCCCTGCCTCTCAGCCTCCTTCAGCGGGTCACCTGTGAACCTGATAGTCAGGCGGGCCCCGCCCTGCCGGCCATCCCAGGTGGGTATGACTCATCCACTTTCCCCATGACTCACACTTCTCACTCCTCCTATGGTCAACAAGCCTGGAGCCTCCTTGGCAGCCGTACCCCAGCTTTTCTCACCTCTCCAAAGAATTCCTACACCTCCTCCTCACGGGAGTCCACCCTCTTACAGAAGCGCTAACAGAGGCCTTGAGAGGGAAAGCGCTTTCCCACAGTCACCCAGCACGCAAGCAGCACAGCCAGGCTCGGGGTCCAGGAGCCCTGGCACCCAGCCCAGTTCTTGCCTCTTCCCCACGGGATCACCCTTGTCTGGCCTCCCTCTCAAGGGACCGTGAGGGGTAAATGAAGTAATGAGCAGAAGCATTCGCTGAGCCTTACTAGAAAAACCTCGGCGACTGCCTTTGAATCCACTTGTGGCGACCAGCAGCTGCTTCCACAGTCCCCTCCAGACTCCCCTGGGCAGCCAGGGCTAGGTTTAGAAGGACGCCAGGGTGTCTGCACTGCTCTACCTACCTTGCAGGCTGCTGGGTGAAGACGGTTGCTCCTGTTGGGAGGTGTCAGGACCAAGGCGGAAGCACGGTACAGGACGTTATCAGCACCACCTGTAAAGAAAGGGCCAAGACTCCCAGGGTCAGGGGCTCAAGGTCATCTGGTCAAAGCCCCATTTGATACTTCCACTCGTCCCCAATCCCCACCCCCCCTCCACACCAAGGTCACATAGCCCCTACTTGCACACCTCCAGCCACGGGGCACTCACTTCCTGCCAAGGCTGCAAGACCTTCTGTTGGACAGTCTGGCTGGTTAAAAGGCTTGTCACAAGGATGTGCTAAGATCTCTCTTCCCATGCCTCATACACACTAGTCCTAACTCTACCCTCTGGGGTCACCCAGAACAGGTCTGCCACCCTGCTTCCCAATGTCTCCATAGAGACTTGAAGACAATGACCCTGGGCCCCTCAAGTCTTCTGCAAGTTGTACACCCCCCTTCCTCCAGCTCTTCCTGAGATCAAGGTGTCTGGTTCCCTCCCCCTGCTTCCCTGATCTACTTCAAATGAACCCGGTCCCTACTGACAGCACAAGGCTCAGAATTCAACATTTAGCCGAGCTCTATCCAGGGCGGGGCAAGCAGAATTCTCACCTCCGTCATTCTAGATATCATGCCTCTATTAATCCAGCCTAAAGTCCCACGAGCATTGAAGGTAACCTCATTGCATGACTGAATTTAGCTTATGGTCAACTTCAGAGCTGTGGTTCAAGATCCTGGAGTTAGACAAAAATGGCCCCTCATTTAACTAATATGTAACTTAACCAAGTTCCTTCATCTTTCTGAGTCTCCGTTTTCTTCTCTGTAAAAGAGGGATTATGTTAGAACCTATCCCATAGGCTCATTATGAGGATTAAATGAGATAAAATATGTCTAGGGTTTTGAACAGCATATGTGCTTACTCTGATTATTAATCTCTAAGCCTTTTTCTAACAATTATATCTTTCTCATCCTGTACTGGTGCAGATTGGGGACCCAAGCTGTTTACATGCCATGTCCCCACCTCTATGCTTAGCATTGCTCTATTATTGTAAGACTGTATTATCACTATCTGGTGATGGGTCTCTCTCTCCCATCAGACTGTGAGCTCCATTAGACTGTTTTGCCTTTGAAACTCCAGCGCTGGCATGTGACCTAGCAAACAGCAGGACCAGTGGGTATATGCTGGATGACTAAACGAAGGGCCAGCCTACGCCGGCCCCAGAGTAGATAGTGCAGCCCAGTCTTTCAGCTCCCACACTTTCAGGGACGACCTGGATCGTCACCCTACCTCACTCCCAGACTCATTCACAGCTCATCCACATTCAGGGAGCAGCTGAGCACACTCGCTCCTGCCTGAACTGGTCAATTTCTCTGCACAAACCTCCAAGCCAAGGGGAGACAGTCCAAGATTCCAAATGCAGTGGAGCCCTGCAGGCTCCTGGGATTAAGACACAAATGAACCCTATTCTTAGCTGACAGTAAATGGCGCAGACATTCCTGCGGATGTCTGCATTGTGAGTGGCACCAGTGCATAGCAAGGGATCTGGAAAGAGGTTGGGCGCTTATCTGGGCCCCATGACCTAGATGCCCCTAAATGCCACTTCCATGGGCCCTCTTCAAAGAGTTCCACAGAAACTTCCCAGTTCCACGGGATAGATCAAAGTAGAGCTGGGTTCCTGCAAATGACTAATGACGTCCCACTTTCTGTTAACTCCCTGAGGACAAACCTTTCAAATCCAGCCCCCTTCTCTGACACACCTCCAAATCTCACGCTCATCCTCACCGGCAGTGCTGCATTTGTTCCCAAGTGCCACCTGTTTCACCCTCAATGCTCTCCATCTCAGCATCAGCACCGTCACCCACCATGTACACACGGGGCCAGGCCAGACACCGAGACACCCACCTCTTCAGTCTTCCCTGCTCTGTCACTCTCAGCTGCAAAACTGCCTGCTAGTTCTATCCTAATGCATCTACTTCTCCCCACCCCGACTGCCAACATTTTGGTCCAGGCACCATTGCCTCTCACCTGGGATACTGCAGTGCTTCCTACCTGGTCCTCCTGCTTCCTCTCTCCTCGCCTACAAAGCAAGCCCAGACCACTGTTACTCCTCTGCTCAGACTCGACCATGGCTCCCCGACAGCCCCCAGGTAAAACACAAGATCCTCAGCGAACCTTTCAAAGCCTTTTACGATCTGCCCCCATCAGCGCCTTGAGCCTCAGCTCTCATCAGTTCCTGTCTTCCACCCACACCCCTCCAAGCTCCAGCCAGAGGCAGCTGCACTCTGTTCCTTGAATCTTCCTGTAATCTTTGCACAGACTGTTTCCTCTGTTCCCAAACTCTCTTCCATCCCTCCTGTTCTTTTCTCCCGCTCATGATCAAGTCCAGCTTTCCTCCAAGAATTCTTCTCTAACCTCCCCTTCCCCCGTGAGGCTGAGCTCCTCTGAGCCACCACCCATCTCCCCTGTCACACTGTTAATGGTCTGTTTCCAAGTCAGCCTCCCCCATCAGACCAAGACCTGCTCCTGGCTATCCCAGCGCCTAGTCTAGGGCCACCACAGCTCAAGATTCATCGAAGGAAAAAACTGATAAATCACATGCATGCACACATGCGTGTACACGTGTGTGCACACGTACATAAACACTCATGCGCACACGCGTTCACAGAGACAGCAAAGGGTACAGGTGCTGCCATCTATGGGCAAAAAGAGCATTACATTCTTTTCCAGGCTCTGGACACCGGGAGCCCCAGAGTTTCAAACTCAACTGGGTTTAGAATTAGCTCCAGCTAACTCCAAGTTGGTCTGTTTTCCATTTTGGACCTTAAGGCTGCCACAACTTAGAAACAAGGTCCATAAACCACTAGCTCGAGTCTACCACCCACATGTTGGATGGAGCCATAAAGAGGAAGTGTCCTTCCAGTACTCACCGTCCCAGTCTGGGGCTCGCGTGGCGCCTGTTTGCTGAATTATATCTTAGGGAGGGAGAGAAGCGCTTTCTAATAGTCAGAGCTGCCCACAAGTGGAAAGAGTGAGCAGAGAGCTTGCTGTTAGTGAAAGCGTACAAGCACCAGGAACCCCATCTGTCTGGGTGGCTGAAGAGGAGCTTTCTGCCCTGGAGGGGTGGTGGTGGTTGGGGGAGGCTGGAACAGAGGTGTTCTATCCTAAAAGACTGCTCCCAGCTCGCTGGGAGGACCCTCAGATTTGGTGGGGGCAACGTGTTATCTGTCCAGTAACGCCAGAAGGGTTCAAATGGCCGCCCCAATGACAACAGCTGTCATTTTTTGAGCACCTACCAAGTGTTAAATTCCTTACATACACCATGTCTCATCCTCACAATAACTCAGCCAGCAGATGTCACAGTCCCTATTTTGTGAAGGAAGAGCAGCAGTTCAGAGAGGTGAAGCAATGTGCTCAGGGTCACACAGCTAAGATGTCGGGCCAGCTCCCATCAAGTCAGGCTGCCTCCTCGATACCTTGGTCCCACTAAATTTCAAGCTATAAGGCTGGGCCTCTCGCTCACTAGAGAAAAATATAAAGCTCCACTTACTCTAGACCGGGGTTAGCAAACTTTGACAGTAAAGAGCCAGAGAGTGAGTATTTTAGGCTTTGCAGGCACATGCCCTCTCTGTTGCATATTCTTCCTTGTTTAGTTTTGGATTTTCTTTTTTACATCTTTACATCTAAAAAAATGTAAAAACCATTCTTAGCTTAGAGACATACAAAAACAGGCTGGGGCTTCCCCGGGGCTGTAGTTTGCAGCCTACAGCTACAAAAGAATAATATTTATAATCTTGAGTATAAAAACTTCTGGTGGAAATGTTTATGCCAAATGCTAGGTCCTTCAGCTGTATTTCTCCCCCTTCAGATGGCTTCCTACTGAGTCACTCTCTCCTGAAGAAGAGCCCTACCTCGCTCTGCAATTAGGTAGCACAATATTTCAAGGGCTGTTCAGATTCTAGAAACTCATAACTGTGGACCAAATACAGTTCAACTCAGTGTTGTGAAGAGAGGAGGGAGGCAAATACGATGGGTAGAAAGAACATCAAAGAGAAGACATCAAGAGATGTGGGCTCTAGTCTGGGCCCTTACCAAAGGATTTAGAACCTTACTGTGCAAAGTGTGGTCCCTGACCCAGCAACATCTGCATTACCTGCAAGCCTGTTAGAAATGCAGAGTGTCAGGCCCCACTCCAGATCCTGGTTCCATAGGGAACCAGAATCGCATTTTCACAAAATCCCCAGGTGATCTGTGTGCAAGATAAGTTTGAGATGCTCTAGAACACCCCTTACATCCAACTGCAACATTGTTAACAAAACCCTTCCCCCGAGGAGAGAAAGGGTCCAAAGGCATCTTTTTTTATGTTGTAATATTAAGTCTCTGCCCTAACATCTGCACCACTGACCTCAAAAAGCTTGAGGTCACCCACTTTAGGATGTACAGTCAAGAGACCAAGACCTGCCGCTGGATCTTGTGATTAAGCCTTTGACTGGTGGAAAGGTAGACCCAGGCAGACCAAAGAAGGTGCCCATCCCCATTTCACAGTGGCGGAAACCGGCTAGAGAGGGAAATGACTTTCGCAGGACAACACTGCCAGGACAGACTCGGGGTCTGACCATGACCAAGTTCCTTTCTTCCCAGGTCTTGGATTTAATAATAACTGAAATCCTTTTGGTTTAGACCAGAACTTTTGAAATCTCACAAGTGGTGGAGCAGAAATCAGAGAACTTGCTTTGTGCTTTAGGAAATTCACTTGCTCTCTCTGGGCATTAGCATCCCTGGCCATGGAGTGAGGAGGTGGGACCAAGCAACTCCCGAGGTCCAGCTGTTATGGTCGGAATCTGGAAACGGTTTCAAGGCGAGGAGGCAGTCAGGAGAGAAGCCTTCAGCAGAGGGTGACCACAATCACAACAAAGTCTCTGCACTGGAAACAAAAAGGCAAGTCCCTCTGTCCTAAGCATGGAGGCAGAGCAGTGACCGGGCACAAGCTGAAGGTCTTACGGCAAGTGCCAAGCAGAAACTGGAGTGAGATTCTCTCTGCCTCTTCAGCCTGGGATCTTAATCGTCATCCCTTACTGATGCTGAACTGTGCAGATCTACAGGCATACCTCGTTATATTGCACTTCTGTTTATTGTGCTTCATAGATACTGTGTTTTTCACAAATTGAAGGTGTGTGGCACCCTTCGAGCAAATGGCCTTGTGGCATCATTCTCCCGACAACATTTGCTCACTTTGTGTCTCTGTGTCACATTTTGGTAATTCTCGCCATATTTCAGACTTTTTCATGATTATTATATTTGTGATGGTGACCTGTCATCAATGATCTTTGCTGTTACTACTACGACTCGCTGAAGTCTCAGATGATGGGTAGCATTTTTTAGCAATAAAGCATTTTTTAATTAAGGTATGTACATTTTTTTTGACAGAATGCTATTGCACACTTAATAGACTACAGTATAGTGTAAACATAACTTTCACATGAGCTATGAAACCAAAAACCTTGTGTGACACGCTCTCTTGCGATATTCACTTTATTGTAGTGATCTGGAATCGAACCCACAATATCTCCAAGTTATGCCTGTATTTGCTAAATGAAGAAATGAAGTAGATGCTTCAGGAAAATGGTCCCTGAGCCTTCTAACAGAACAGCTTGCCTTTTGATAACCAGCTTCCAATGCTCCTTAAAGAATGCTGCCACCCTTGTGAATGGCTGGTGGAAATAAGGAACTGCTACAACCTTTCAAGGGTGGCAATTTGGCAAAATGTAGCAAAAGCTGTAAATACATCATTTTTGACCCAACAACTTCATTTCTTGGGCTCTCTTGTAGAAAATAATGAAAGAGGAATAATTTATGCACTAGAATGTTCATTGCAGGATTGTTTATGAACAGCCTGGATGCCTAATAATACAGGATCAGTTAAGTGAACAATTCACACCATAGATACAATAATAGAGAATAATAAAAAATCAGGTCAGCATTTATCATTTTAATAATAAAAACGTAAAACTTGTTTTTTACAAATAAAATGCATTATTTCACTTCTTTAATTCCCCCAGACTATTGGAATGAAAGATTTTAAATAAACATGCATTTATCTACTTAGGTAGAATATACTTTTGTTTTCTAATCATTTTTTATTTTTTAACATCTTTATTGGAGTATAATTGCTTTACAATGGTGTATTAGTTTCTGCTTTATAACAAAGTGAATCAGCTATACATATACGTATATCCCCCTATCTCCTCCCTCTTGCGTCTCCCTCTCACCCTCCCTATCCCACCCCTCTAGGTGGTCACAAAGCACCGAACTGATCTCCCTGTGCTATGTGGCTGCTTCCCACTAGCTATCTATTTTACATTTGGTAGTGTATATATGTCCATGCCACTCTCTCACTTTGTCCCAGCTTACCCTTCCCCCTCCTCGTGTCCTCAGGTCCATTCTCTAGTAGGTCTGCATCTTTATTCCCGTCCTGCCCCTAGGTTCTTCATGACCATTTTTTTTTTGATTCCATACATATGTGTTAGCATACGGTATTTGTTTTTCTCTTCCTGACTTACTTCACTCTGTATGACAGACTCTAGGTCCATCCACCTCACTACAAATAACTCAATTTCGTTTCTTTTTATGGCTGAGTAAGTATACTTTTAAAACTCTCTTAAAAATTAAATTTAGAGTACTAAATAACATGAAAAAATATTTATGTTATAACGTTGGAAAAAAACTGAAAGGAGTAGAAGATTACAAACGTGGTATGACCACAATTATATGGGGGTAAAAAAAAAAAAAAATGTGCTGAAAATATCAGGAAGGAAATGCACCCAAATGTTAGTGGCGATTATCTCATGTTGGCAGAATTATGGACAGTTCTTATTTTTTTATGCTATTTTTATTTTCTAGATTTTCTATCATAAAGAGTTATATTTAGAACAAGAAAAAAAGTCATTGGAAGAGGCGGGGAAAAGTACCCATATCCCATGGGTATCCCACCCATACCACTTTGCCACTCCCCCCAAATTAACTGGTATTTACTGAGTACCCACCAAGGGCCCAGAACAGCCACAGCCACTATAAAAGGAAAATTAAGGGCCAAGCCCCACCCTGAAGGCTCACATATACCGGGTATATATTCTTTGTCTGGCAAATAAGCCGAGCCCAGATGATATCCTTGCTGAAGCTGGAAAGAAATAAGGTTGTTTGCTTAACCAGTTCAGCAGAATAAATAAATCTACTCCCACTGGTGCGGTGGCGCCTTCATCCGAGTTCCCTGAGAAGCTCTGCGGCTCTAACTGCTGCTGGAGCCCCCTTGGGAAGAGCATGTTTCAGGGATACATTACAGCCCAGGAAGAAAACTGTTACCCCTCAGTCCAAGCATTGAATGTAAGAGGTTCTGAGGCAGAACCAGCAAGGTATTGGAAGGAGTAGGATGGGGGGCCTGGGAAGGAACCTAACTGGCCACGTGGTCCCTGGGGACCCCTGGGCATGAGAGCTCACATCTCCAGGCCTCAGTTTCCTCATCTGTGAAATGGGACCCATAACAACCTCAGGGCTACCGTGAGGCTCAAAAAAGAGAAAGTAAGGCATTTCAGCTCTCTAGGCTGAACATCAATTTCCTTATCTGTAAAACTCAGTCAATATCTCCTCCCTAGTAGAGCTGTTAAAAGATTAAACAAGGCAGTGAAGACAAAAAGTGAACACAGACAGTAAGAATACTACAGACAGGGGCCCTCATCCTTATTGCTTATGGAACAGGGACTAGGATACATGAATGAATCCTAGGCCTCAACTTCCCTATCTGTAAAATGGGCAACCAATTCAACACACAAAGACCAAATTTATGAACAGTAGCTGAATCTCCAGCTGGCACTGGTGCAAGTCACTTAAACAAAAATGATTGCTGTGGGCTCACTTTATGCTTACAGACGTGCGGGTCCCATGTTCCTGCACTGAGCACAAAGCCCTGACTCAGAGGCCACCAGAGCTGGGAAAGCCTGATGTTATTCTATCCACCCCCCTAGTGCCAGGAGGACACCGGGGCCCAGAGGAAGGCAAGGATTAGCTCAAGTCACCCAGTAGTTTGTCAGTGGCAAAACCAGGACCCAAGCCCAGGCCTTCTGCTGTCCAGCCTTGCCCACCACGCCTACTGCTGTCCTCTGCCCTGCCCTTAAATTGTTGATGTGGTCCCAGGCAGGGCAGGGGGGAGCAGTCAGTCTACAGCCGGGGGTGGAGAGTGGGGAAGAAAAACCAGAGAGCAGCAGGAACCCAGCCTGCCTGTGGTCTCCAAACTCTCAAACCACACCAGGCTGAAATATGACACAGGCTCACTCAGTTGAAAGGGAGGAGATATTTTTACTTAACATCCCCCAGCTGCCTGAACACTGGTCTCTTTCTTTCCCTCCCCCCCAAAATGCATAGCTCCTGGGACCTGGTTTTCCCTGCTTCTGCCAGCATTTTCTCAGGAAATAACCGTGGGGCAAGAGGGGTGCCCACTCTTCCTGGCTTCCTCAGAAAGCTTTCCAGAGCATGGGCTCAAATGGTGAAAGGAGGGAGACTGGGCCTGGCTGGGCCCCCTGCTAACTCTCTGAGTGACCCTGGGCAAGTCTGTGTCCTCTCAGAGCCTGAACTCCCTAAAACGGAGGGGAGATGGACCTACACTCTGGAGTCCTGTAGACAGTACAGAAAAGCATCAGTTTACGCACAGTCCCAAGAGGCCCCTCCAGGCCTGTGTGCTGCAGAGCTGAGCTCCCCAAGCCACACACACTGATTTGCATCCCTCGTCACAGCCACAGCAAAACTCCCCCTCAGTTCTCATCATGTCAGGACTAAACAGAACCTCCGGGAGAACATTTAGTGCAGTGATTAAGAGCTACAGCTCTACAGTCAGACCTCCAGAATCCTGTCACCGACACCTAACAGCCTCACAACCCGAGGCACGTTATTTAGCCTCTCTGAGCCTCAGTTTCCTCCTCTATAAAAGCAGATAATAGTAGCTACCTTAGAGGAACGGTTGTGAGGAACCAACAAAGTAATTAATGTTCCAGCGCTTGTTTTACTAAAAGGTAGCTTTTTATTATTATCACGGAGACCAACATCTCCATTTTACAGATGAGGTCACTGAGGCCCAACAAACTGGGACTTGTCCAAGGTCACTCAGAAGAACTCAGACTACAGCTCCACTCCCAGGTCAGTGTGTCTAACTTCTCTTAGCCCTACAATCTCTAATAACCAAATATACATGCTCAGAGACTAGATACAGGCTGTAAAGTTTTCTTGAAGAAATGCCTCAGCAAAGGATGACAGACCATACAGAAATCATCTCCATGACCTGGCAACTTCTCATGAGAGACCCAAACTGCCCACATGGAGTGGGGAGAAGTGACCCTCTGGCACTGGATGGCTAAGAAGTGTGAAGGCATCCAGTCTACAGCCCTTGCTTGTGCCAGCTTGGCAGAAGTGCACACAAGGCTGTCAACAGGGGCCACCTCTTGGGAAAGAAGCGGGTTAGAGGGATGAAGCCCACTCTATACTCTTCTTTACGTTTGAATCTTTAACAATATTGTTTTGCTTTAAAAGTAAAACCCAACACTGAACAACTCAGAATAACAGCAACCTTATCCAATAGCTACAAGCCTATTGTCTGCTTTGAGATGAAATTTACTGCAGGTTCTGACAGGTTCTTCAGCTGGGCTTCCAGAATCTGCCACTCTAGTCCATTCCGTGGTCTCTGCTCTGGTTCAGACCTGCACTCTCTTGACCACCCAACAGCCTCCTCGGGATCTCCCTGCCTCCAGTTAGCCCCTTCCAATGCATCTGCTACATCAGCCACAAGATTAATGAGAGTTTTGATCACTGCCTTCAGGATAAAGTAATTCCAAGCCCTTAGTTTACAATCTAGTTCCATTTTGATTTACGGTCTCGACTCCCACCACTCCACCTTTCACTCATCTGCCATTCTAGCCATGTTGATTGTTCAGAAAACCTCAGTGCCTTTGCATGAGCTGTTCCAGCTTCTTAGAATGCCTTTTCCCCAATCGCTTTATGCCCTAGAAAACTATTACTCATCTCCAAGGCCTGGGTCGGCCAGACAGACTTAATCACCCCTTTAGGCTGAAGTAGCTCTCAGTATTGCATGTTTGTTCCAACCACTACAGATGAGAAGCATCTTGAGGACAAATAGCTTTGTCCTCCTCAAGGCTCTGGGGCCCCTCACAGGGTAAGACACAGAACATGGACCCAGAAGAGCTCTAAATCCAGGAAGGAGGGAAGGAAGGAAATGCCATGAGAGGCAACCCCTACAGCCTCCTCCTGGGAGCCGCTTGCTTTTCCAGATTCATGTCAGTCCACAATAAAAAAGACTATGGAAAATTCTGGAGGAAAGTTCCTTTCCCTGATTCACACGGAAACATTTGCTGCTGTGAAACTCACCCGGGTGCCAATGCAAGCTCCCCCGGCTGTTTACAATTTCCCTGGCATTTATAAATAGTGAGGCCCCAAAGAGGAAAATGGAGTTTCAAGGGAGCTGGATGCCAACTGTCCCCACTCCCAGCCCACCTCCTTTGTTCCAAGGCCTCTACCCCTTAATTAACATCCCCAAGAAACACCAGCCAGCACCCCAACATGTGGGTGTGTGTTGGTGCAGGGGTGTTGCTGCAGTGCTCAGTTTCTTCGTGAAGGGAACTCGAGACTCAAGAAAGAGTCTACAGTCCCACCAGCTAGGAGTCAGCTAAGTGAGGCCTGCAGCTGGGTCCCAGCCCTGCCCCTTCCTCACTGTGTGACTATCAGCTAGTCCCTGCACCTTCCTCATTGCGTGACTATCAGCTAGTCACAAACTCTCAGGGCCCTTCAGTTTTCTCAACTGTGGAACGAACAGGGCTGCGGGGAGACTCCAACAAGCTATGGTCACTGTAAAGTAAAGTGCGGCAAGAGTTCACAGTGCCCTGGTCAGAAACATGGTCCTGGGAGAACAGGACCTGCAGGATTAAGCCTAAAAGCCTCCAGAGGCCCTGCCTTCCACAAAAAGCAGTTACCCCCAGGGCAGCCCTGAATGTCCTTGGCCCTACAGAGTTCTGGGTGTTGTAAAGATGTCCTCTCTGCTCTGAGGAAGATGTGAAAGCAGGATAAGGAGTGGATGTCTGGGCAGATGAGGGGCTGCAGAAGAAGCCAATGTCCCCTGCATCCCCCACAGTCTCCAAGGACCCAGGCTTCCTTCTGGCCACTGTCCAGAGCAGCCGGCCTGCACTGAGCCAGGAAACACTGCTGTAATCACGATCTGGGGCGTTTGGACCCAAGAAGAGATGGGGGCCTAGAGGGAAAGGGAGATTCCCATCACTGTCTTCAACTCTGAAAGAAGTTTCCGTGTGCGTCAGGGAAGAGAACATACTCTGCAGGGCGGGGGAAAAGACAGTACCGACAGGTAGCAAGTGCAAGCGGATTCCGGAGTAGGAGGAAGCACTTTCTAACAGTCCTGGGCCCTGAAAGAGGAAGGAGGTCGAGGGCTCCTCATCGTCGGGGGAGCGCAGGCAAAGGCGTTAACCCTGGATGGAATCCAGGATCCGCGGAGCAGACCCGCCCAGCGGAGCCACCGCCCAGCCCGCGCGCTGGAGACCGCCGGCAAGCGAGTGCAGGGGTGACCCCGGGCCCACTTAACCCCAACCGCGCGAACTGGGTCAAAGTTAGTTCAGGTGCTTGCAGCAAACGGGGCCTGTGGGGGGAGGCCTGAACCTCCTCCTCCCCTGCCCTAAGCCCCCAATCCAAGTCTCCTTGGTCCCCTGGAAGACCAGCAAGGTGAGGGAGGAAGCTCTTCTCCAGCGATGCCCCGGCTGCCGGGCCGAGATCCAGGCGCGGGCAACCTCGGACCGGACCGCGAGAGGAGGGAGAAAGACCCAGAGGCCCGGGATCCCCAGATGCCCCAGGGTCGTGGTCGCTCCCCTCCCCTACCTGCTGCTGCGGCGCTGGCGACGGCGGCTGCTGGGTCCAGCTGTGCTCAGCTGGTTCCTGGCTGCAGGGCAGGGGCGCTGAGGTCGCCGGGCTGGGATGGGCAGGGCGCGGGCGGGAGCCGCCCTCAGGGCGGGGCCGCCGTGCGGTCGGGGGGGAGAGGGGAGGAGCGACGGCCCCTCCCATAGGCGGCGGGGAGGATGGCGACTCTGGCTCCGGGCTGGCGTTCGTGGAGTGCACTGCATGTGACTTTGCCCCAGACCCCTCGCTACTTGCCCAAGGAAAGCATCAAGCTCCCTGCTTTACACGGGAGGAAACTGAGGCCCGGAGGCGGAGGGGAGATCTGAAGGAACCTGGCGGGCAGGGGAGGAGACCCGGGGAGAGCTTGAGCTGGGCTGGGGCCAAAGAGCTCAGTTGGAATGGGCAGCGTGCGGAGGCGGATTCAGCTCCGGGGGAGTTCAGGCTTCAGAGGCAAAACCACTGAAACCTGGGCAACCCACAAAACCGGGGAGGCGTATAAGCAGCAGCTAGACCCACTGAAGGGAACAAAGGATGAGAATGATTCCCAACTGCATTCAGAAACAAGAAATATAAGAAATGCCAAAGCGCATCCTTGTCTTTAAAATATTAAGCGGCGGCTTTGGAGTCAGACCGCCTGGGGTGGACCCGCCCTGACACTTACTAGTCCTGTAACTTCGGGCAAGTGACTTAACGTATCAAAGTTTCAATTTCCTCATCTGTAAAATGGACATCATAATTTCCTCTTCACGGGGCTGTTGGGAAGACTCAGTGAGAGAAAGACTCTTAACACAATGGCTGGTACCGTGGGTTCTCTATAAATGGACGTTCTTATTAGTGTGACGGCGGATATTACTTTAGATGATAGAGCAAATCCACCTTGTCAAAAGATGAATGCCACGTCACTTTTAAACAAATGTAATATTTTATTTATAGCAATAGCATCTCACATGCATGTGACAGAGAGCCATTTACGATGGAGGAGGGCATAGGACAGCCTCCCAACAGTCCTGTGCACATGTGATATCCTGGCCTCTTGCAGCTGCTCTGTGACTCCGAGTTGGGAGGATTCACACTGCAGGAGACTAGAGCAGATGACTGCGAGGTCCATTCTCAGCTTAGGTGCTGGCAGCAGTCCCATGTTCAGCTGGGTAAACCTCCCTCCAACAGAAGGTAAAATGTACCAAGTCAATAATTGCCGAGTGCTGGGAATAGAGACAGAAAAGCTTGTGTTGTCAAAGTAGCAGAGAAGCTAAGAGCACACACTCACTTCCTGGTTTTTCCTAGTATTTCCACTGAGTAGCAGTCAGGGAAGCCACAGGGCCTGGGGAAATCCCAGCCTGGCTCTTCCTCCTGCCCCCAATCCCTTTCTACAACTCTAGTAATTACAAGAACCATTTCTTGAACACCTTGTGCCATGCTCTGGGCTTCCCACATGCTACCGACGTTCATCCTCACCTTACCCGTTCCCTGCTCCCCCAGGGTAAGCGTTACCATGTGCAGTTTTCAGATGAGGAGACCCAGGCACAGAGAGGGTTAAGTAGCTCTCCCGAGTTCACACAAGTGACACTGTGCATGTCTGAGTCCTCGGCCCCCTCTTCTTTGCTCAATGTCCTCTGTCATACTCTGCCACTCTTCCTGGCTTGGCAAACTCTGTCCAGTTCCACTTTCTCTGAGAACTGAAGCAGGATGCCTCACCCCCAGGAGGCTCCCACCCTCACCCCCAGGAGGCTCCCACCCTCTCTCTGCCACTCCCTGCTTTTTCCCAGAGGCTGCCTGTGGCCCACTGCGGGACAGGTGGGGAGGAAGGCATAAACACAGACTATTTGGTTCTAGGCTCTTTGATTACAGTCCCTGGTATACACATGACCTCGAATTATCTAACTTATCATTTCTGACCCCAGCAACTTCTCTCAGGCAAAGAGAGGGAAACCTCTGAATCTGTGTCTTCAGATAACTGGAGGATATGATATTGGCATGGAGGAAACATTGGAGAACATCTAATCCAACCCCTCATTTTAGAAATGGGGAAACTGAGGCCAAGAGAGCAGAGAGGCTTGCCCACAGAACACTCTGACAGCTCCATTTGGTCCTGGAGAAGCCCATCAGTCTAGACTGTTACGAGAAATAATTTTAAAAAATGATTATGACAACAATAGTGACATCCAATAAGACATCGGAGGGCCAAGCAAATTCCTAGCGCTCTGCTCTATATACGTCAATGTGTGTCTCACAGCTAATCAGGATATATCTTGGCCTGACCCTTCAGTCAGGGTCAAGTCAGCCTTGCGTGGATGCACAGAGGTCTCCTCTACCTTGGTGTCTTATTCTCATTTCTTTCTAGACTCTTTTTTGTACTCCTCTCCCCATTGGTCTAGGGATCAGTAAGGACTGTTTGCCCTGTAGCTCACCTTCAGAGTGAATGTCTTCTTGTTCTTGCAGATATGGATCTCCTCTCATGGAAGAACTTTGACGTCTTTTGCCAGAAGACCACCTCTTTCCCAGGAGTGAGGGTGGGGGAAACAAAGGCCACACCCAGGCCATGCAGTAGACAATTTGGGGGTACCCGCTCCCTCTTCTGAGACTGCCTTTCCCCATCCACAGTGGTGGCCCTCACTTGGTACCCAAGTTGGTACTATAACTCTCACCCCACCACAAACACAGTTGACACCATCTGGAGTGGACACCACAACCAAACTGCACTATCAGAGTTTGGAATTAGAATTTGGGACATAAGAGTGGTGACTGATTAACTGGGCATGTGAGGACTGGTCATCTCTGAAGGCCAGTGCCACCATTGTGAGGCAGCTGTCTTCCACAGAGAAAGCCAATGAGACTCTCATTAAATGACTAGATGGGTGTGAAGAAACGCAGGGAGGAAAAGGCTGGACTGACCAGGGAAGACTTCTGGATCTGTGGCCTCTTTTGGACGCAGACCTCTCCTGGAGCTAGCTTCAGAAAAATAAATTATAAGGACAGGTGTCTTTTGAGCAGTGAATGCCTTATAGAAGTAGAGCCCAAGTGGAGATGTTATGCAAAGGAGTAATTGAAGAAGTGCTCTCAGGAGAGACCTTGGAGTTATCTCAAGGAGCCCTAGGGCAGGGATGCAGCTGGGCCTCAGAGTCAGACTAGAAGCAGGACCTGAGTACTAAGGAAACCCAGGAAGTACTCTCACTCCATCGTTCATCTCTGCCCATCTGCTTCATTGCTCTGGCTCACATGAGAAAAGCATCTCTGCTTTCCACAAAATGCCTTTGACCAGCAGTGAGCTGGACTCGTTGTCTGTGGCCCACATGCTAACTTAGGCAGATGCCTACCCTTTATCCAACTGACTCGAGCCGGAGTGGAGGTGGGTTTCCCCCATTCAGGTCTCTGCATTGAGATCGCCTGTTTGACTGGGTACTCAGTAGAAGGAGGAAGTGTGTTTGCTTGGTTTTCCAATATATCCCCAGTGTCAAATAGTGCCTGGCACAGAGCCAGTGCTTAGCAAATTTTTACTGAATTAATCGATCAGTAAGTGAGGGAAACAAGAGATAAGTTTGGCCGGACAGAGTGAGTTGGGATGCCTCAGAAGGACGCAGGAGAGGGCTGCGCTTTGAATTTCAAGAGCCGCCAATCCTAGCATCTTTGGAACGCCCCGGGCAGGAACGTGTGTGTCACACTATTTTAATGAGAACTTAGAAGCATGTACCATACAATCACTGTCAGCTCAGTCCTAACGCATAGTTTCTATATTTCCACATCGTTTGAATCCCTAGAAGGCCTGATCCTATAATTGTGCCCCACACATGCCAATAAAATGCTGAGCGGCCTGAGCTTTGGAGAGCGTCCTGGTGCTGATTTCCCCTCCGTCCAGCCTCCCAGGTTAGATTTTCAAGGAAATTGTAGAAGCGCCCAGACACCCTTCTTCCTTCTGCCATGCCTGTCACTGCTGTCCACAGCTACACATAGCTGGCCCTACGACAGTGGTACTTTAAATAATAAAAGCTAAAATTGTAATCATAGCTACCACTTTGGGGATGCTTATTGGCCACTTTATTATTGCAGTTAAGGTTTACAACTACCTCCAAGTTAGGTATAATCTTCAATTTCACAAATAAACAGTCTCAGAAAAGGTAAGTAACCTGATTAAGGTGTCACAGCTGGGTGAGTGGTAGCCTGGGATTTGAACCCAGGTCTGTCTCCAAAGTCCAGGCTCTTTCTACAGTCAAAGTGAAAGTCAAGGGGAAGATAAAGGCTTTTCCATACCTTCTGTTCACGATCAGGAATTATTTCTCTTCATCTTGACAATGTTAGGGCCTGAAGTTGGGCCCTTCCCTGTACATTTCATATAATGTTTGATGAAAACTGAGTATTTCTTTATGTGGAAAGTATCTGGAGTTGTTTAAGAAATGTAAGCCTCTTTTAAGAAAGGTTGTACACTGCTGTGCTTTACAAATAAAAAGTAATTCATAAAACCCCTTAAACACACACACACCCAAAAACCTTGGACGAAGTGCTATTTTTGTATCCTTTTATTCTGTATCCGCATAGGAAGTTCATGTTTTTTGTTTTTCCCTTAGTTATTATTTACTTACCGCTTTTCTGAGTACAAGCCCTGTGCCTGGTGTGAAGGGAATAGAAGTGAATCGGTCATAGACTCAATCTTTGCAGGGTCTGTGGCTAAGGAAACAAGACAGTTACAATAGGGTGTTATAGGAACTAAGAAAGAGGAAGCTCAGCGTGGGGACGGGAGGAGAAGCTGGGGAGCAGACTCCAAGAAGACTGCAAAGAAGGAGACGAGCTGGGCCTTGGAAGATGCCTCTCTGTGCTTCAGTTTCTTCATCTGATATCTGTGTCCACCTCAAAAAGTTGTGGGAAAATGAAGTGAAATTATCTATGTCAACTGCTTGCTGCAAGGCCTGGGGCATAGCAGGGCCTCTGTAAACAGAAGCTGGTATCATTTACGGGAAGCCTACAGGTAAAGACACGGAGGAGTTGAAGAAGGGTGAGCTTGTGCCATCGTGTCTGGAATGCAAGGTACCAGACTGAGTTATGAAAGATGAGGCTAGACAGCAAGATGACAAGACAGCAAGAGGACAATTAGTCATAGGTGCCTGCTCCGGGCATTATCTCCTTCAAATCTGACAGCAGTTCCTCAGATCGAAACTACTCTCCCTCCCAGATCACAGATGGAGAAACTGAGGCTCAGAGAAGTGAAGTCCCTCCTTTACATTGCACAGCTGGGAAATGGCAGGACTGGGACGAGAAGCCGGATTTCACTCCAAAGCCACTGTCCCCCAGGAGGGGCTAAGAGCAGGCCAGGCTGAAGGGACGGGGCAGCGGGAAGCTGGCTCTCATGCAGCAGACCCACGCTGTTGTAGCCGGATCAAGAAGAAGTTTCTGCGGAGGGGCACAGGGGCCTGCTGGCCTCGCAACCCTTGCCTGCCAAGGATTTAGCAGGAAGAGCTGGCTTTTGTTCTAGATGAATCAGCGCAGCTGTTTCTGAAAGCCCAGCCCCACTCTTCTGGGCTCAGCGGACCAGAAGGCATTCAGCTGCCCCAGCAGGTCACCAGTGGGGTGGGGGCAGGCAGAGCTGTGTGCACTGGGCCGCACCATTTCCAGAGAGTTATAGTTATCGCTCCGAGGAACAATGGGCTTTTCAGAGGTTGTGCTGCATCTTGGGCTGCAAGTTGTGGTAGAAACACAATCAGACCAGCAATGCATTACCTTCTTTGCGATTTGAGGAACGGAAAAAACAAACAAAAAGTCGTCCATAACAGCTGATTGGGTTGATCTCGTTCCTCTGCTTTCCTGCTCCTCCACTTTCTCCTCCTCCTTTCCCTTCCCCCTATTCTTTTGTGCTTCCCTCTTTCTTTTTTCCCTCTTCCTCCTTCTCCGCTTTCTCCTTTCTCACTGCTGTTTCAGCAGTAGCAGTGCTTTGCTGGAGTCCAAATAGCCTTGCCCGGGGAATGAGAACACCCGCGTTCACTCCCTGCCCTGCCTCTTTCTTGCAGGATGGTCCTGGGCAAGTCACTCACTCCTCTGAACCTCCGTTGTCTCATCGGCAAATTGGGACAATAGAAGTAACCGCCTCTGAGAAAGGTTATACGTGGCTCATAAGCCCAGGAGCTTTTACAGCCCCTGCTTCTGCTGCACTGGCCCCAAGGAGAGCCAGAGGGCCTCTGTCTCTTAAGATCTAGTAAACTGTCCTTCAAAATGTTAGACTTCAGGTCAAGTCACCCTAGGTTGTCTTCTGTGACAAATCAGCTGTGATTTGTAAGAATGTCTTCAGAAACTCACAGGGCAAATGCAATCACTTCAGTTTTTTTCTTCTCAAATCAAAACCACCAACTTGAGAAACCTGTTTTTAGGTTTCAACAAGAAACTCCGAGGCTGAAGCAGCCCAGCAGGGAGAGGGTCTGCCCATGTCCACACCAAGCAGGGAATCTGGAGTTTTGCTTTCTCCCTGGCACACAGTGGTGCTTTACCGACCCTGACCTCAGACAGGGGACCCTGCAGATCCAGGTCCCTGAGCAGGTGCCAGGGGTCTCCAGGAGCTGGCCAGCTCCCATACTGCTTAGCCTAGACCCCATGCTCAGTTTCTCACCCAGCCATTCTCCAAGGTCCCAGCCTTCCAGTAGTGAGAATATTAGGCGGGATCGATATATTAGTAACCCTATGAGGGATATAGTGAAAGCTATGATAATATTTATATGTACTAAAGACACTTGGTAATGATGAGCCTAATCATAATCTAATGAGTCGAAATCACTTGTTTTGTTTTAAACTAAATACCATATTCAGCTCACTCCAGTCCCTTTTGAGTTCACTCATAGGCCAGGCTAATTGCCAATACTGAGATCAAAAGTAGAGCCATGGTGAGTATTGTTTTTAGGTTGTTTGTTTGGGTTGCTCAGGGGAGGGGCAGTAGGAGAGCAATTTCCAGGTTGAAAAGGAGGAACGTGATTGCTACTAGGAAAAATTTTATGGAAAAACGTAAGCGGGCGGATCCTATAGGGTCAGATCCACGTTCCTAAGGGCTTGTTTTTTCTGCATAAGTGTTTAGTTGAGGGAGTCAGAAGGCGATGAGCACAAGTAATGAGGCCAGTGTTGTATTTGTTAATAGGGTCAGTATTAAGTTTATTATTCTTTTTCGGAGTGTACCGAAACTAACTGATTGGAAGTCAGTTGCACTAATTAATACTAAAAGAACTATGAGCCTCATCAATGGATAGATATGTAAAGGAAGAGTCATACAACATCTACAAAAGGTCAGTATCAAGCAGCAGCTTCAAAGCCGAAGTGGTGGTTGGATGTGAAGTGGAATTTTAATTGGCGCAGGAAACAAACAACAAGGAAGGTAGACACAATAATTGCATGTAGTCCGTGGAATCCTGTGGCTATGAAGAAAGTCGATCTGTAGACCCCATCTGAGACCGTAATACTCTGATGCTTGTAGGATTGTAAAATAGATACCAAGAGTAATTGTAATAAAGAGGGCTTGAAGTATGTGTTTGCGATTTCCTTCCATAATGCTGTGATGGGCCCAAGGAATGGACACGCCAGAGGCCAATAGCACAGAAGTGTTGAGAAGCAGTACCTCTAAGGGGTTTCGAGGGTGAACGCCTGTTGGTGGCCAGCACCTGCCTAATTCAGGTGTAGGGGTGAGGCTTGAGTGATAGAAGGCTCAAAAGAAGCTGGTAAAAAAAGAGGACTTCTAAGACGATAAATAAGATTATTCCGGGGCTTCCCTGGTGGCGCAGTGGTTGAGAGTCCGCCTGCCGACGCAGGGGACACGGGTTCGTGCCCCGGTCTGGGAAGATCCCACATGCCGCGGAGCGGCTGGGCCCGTGAGCCATGGCCGCTGAGCCTGTGCATCCGGAGCCTGTGCTCCGCAACGGGAGAGGCCACAACAGTGAGAGGCCCACGTACCGCAAAAAAAAAAAAAACAAAAAAAAAGATTATTCCGTGCTGAGATCCCTTTTGGACAGTTGGTGTGTGGTGGCCTTGGAAAGTGCTTTCTCGAATAACATCTCGTCATCACTGATATATTGTTAGAGTATTAGTTAGTAGGCCTAGTATTAGTAGAATTATTGAGTTGAAGTGAAATCATATGATTAGGCCTCATGTTATGAGAAGGGCTGAAAGGGCTCCCGTAAGGGGCCAAGGACTAGGGTTTACTATGTTATGTGGTACGTGTGGATTTGGTGGGTCACTATGTGTTTTTGTGCAGATATAAGCTTACCAAGAGGGTAGATACATAGGCTTGAATTATAGCAACAGTGAATTCGAGGACAGCGAGTAGGGTGAGAAGAATGAATGTAATGAGAGCAGTGAACGTGCTGATACTTATTAGCGCTAAGGTTGTTTCTCCGATTAGATGTATTAATAAATGACCTGCTGTAATATTGGCCGTTAGTCGCACAGCTAGTGCTACTGGTTGGATGAATAGGCTGATAGTTTCGATAACTACTAGCATGGGGTTGAGGGGGGTGGGCATGCCTTGTGGTAGGAAGTGATGCTTTTGTTTTGTTGCGGAGACCTAGAACCACGGCACCGGCTCATAATGGGATGGCTACCCCCACATTCATTGAGAGCTGCGTGGCGGGTGTAAATGGGCGGGGCAGTAGTCCGAGAAGGTTGGTTGACCCAATAAATAGGATAAGTGACATTAGAATCAGTGATCAAGTCTGTCCTTTATGATTATGGATGTTTATTATTATTTATTTATTTATTTATTTTGGCTGCATTGGGTCTTCGTTGCTGCGCGTGGGGCTTTCTCTAGTTGCGGTGAGCGGGGGCTACTCCTCGTTGCGTTGCACGGGCTTCTTATGGCAGTGGCTTCTCTTGTTGCGTGCAGAGCACAGGCTCTAGGCATGCGGGCTTCAGTAGTTGTGGCATGCGGGCTCAGTAGTTGTGGCTCGCGGGCTCTAGAGTGCAGTCTCAGTAGTTGTGGCGCACGAACTTAGTTGCTCCGAGGCATGTGGGATCTTCCTGGACCAGGGCTTGAACCTGTGTCCCCTGCATTGGCAGGCGGATTCTTAACCACTGCGCCACCAGGGAAGCCCTTATTATTTGTTTTGATGTGAGTTGGATTAGCCATTGTTGAAGGGAAATTATGCGATTGTTAATTAGTTGTTTTGATGTTGGAAATAAAATACTTGGGAATATAATAATTAGAATGACTATGGGGAGGCTTATTATTGTTGGGGTCACGAAAGGGGCAAATAAATTCTCGTTCATACTGTCTCTCAAGGGGTAGGTTGTTTTTGCACTTTAGTGAGTGTTGACTTTGGGTTGGGGTAGTAGATAAGTTTTGAGATTTTTAGTTGAAATATAATAAATAGTGTTAGAAATATAGATGAAATGGTAATAAATCACATTGATATATCTAGTTGTGGTATGTCATTAAGGAGAATCTTAGCTCTCAGTCTTTAACTTAAAAGGTTAACGCTAACCTAGCTTCTTAATGAGCTTATAGCATAGATGCGGATCATTTTTCAAAGTATTTTAGAGGCACTAACTCAAAGACAATTGGCATGAAGCTATGGTTTGACCCACAGATCTCTGAACACTGTCCGTAATATAAGCCTGGTCATGCTGACATTAGGGTTGTTTGGTTTAGGCGTCCTTGGATTACATCTGTTTTTAGACCTAAGGAAGGTACGGCTCATGAGTGCCATATGTCTTTGGAAGAGAGTAGTATTCGGATTGTTATCTCTATAGGCAAAACTACTCAGTTATCTACTTCTAGCAGTCGTAGTTCTCCTGGTTTTAGGTCTGATGTTGGGATTATATAGGAATCAAAATTTAGGTCTTCGTAGTCAGTATATTCATAGCTTCAGTATCATTGGTGACCTAGTCTTTACAGTAACAGATGGATTGTTAATTTCGTCTATTATGTAAAGGCTTTGTAGTGACGGCAGGGCGATTAAGATCAAGATAATGGCCGGCAAGATAGTCCAGATAGTTCCTACTTCCTGCTCATCTATAGTGCTAGTATGTGTTAGCTTAGTTATTATTAGTGAAATAATATAAAGAACCAGGGAGCTAATTAAGAAAACAATTATTAGGGCTTCCCTGGTGGCGCAGTGGTTGAGAGTCCACCTGCCAATGCAGGGGACGCGGGTTCGTGCCCCGGTCCGGGAAGATCCCACATGCCGCGGAGCGGCTGGGCCCGTGAGCCACGGCCGCTGAGCCTGCGCGTCCAGAGCCTGTGCTCCGCAACGGGAGAGGCCACGGCAGTGAGAGACCCAAGTACCGCAAAAAAAAAAAAAAGGAAACAATTATTAGTGTGTGGTCGTGAAAGTGTAGTAGTTCTTCTATGATGGGCGATGTTGCATCTTGAAAACCTAGTTAGAAGGGATATGCCATAGAGATATACAAGATTTTCACCTGTGACTTAACTTCAACAAAGTTATATAAAATTTTACTAATATCTCATTCATGGAGAAAGACATAGCGGCTATGGTGTTGGCCTGAAACTGATAAAAAAGGGTTCGACCCCTTCCTTTCTTGACTACTTTAGATTGACGTGGATTGGCTCTTCAAATGTGCGGTATGGTGGAGGACATCCATTTAATCACTCTAAATTTGTAGCAGTGAGTTCCCCTGTTAGTACTTCTCGTTTGGATGCAACTGCTCCTCAGATAACGAAGATTATCAGCATGACTGCTGTTAACGAGATGAATGAGCCTGTTGATGAACTAGTATTTCATGTTGTATAGGCATCCGGGTGGCGGAGTATCGTCGAGGCATGCCAGATAAGCCTAAAAAGTGCTGCGGGAAGAAGGTTACGTTGACACCCACAAATATGATTACAAAGTGAACTTTTGCTCATGTTGAGTTGAGTGTATATCCTGAGAAGAGTGGGAATCAGTGCACAAATCCTCCTACGATAGTGAAAACAGCTCCTATTGAGAGCACATAGTGAAAGTGCGTGACTACATAGTAGGTATCGTGAAGGACAATACTAATGATGAATTAGCTAACAGGACAATGCCTGTTAGTCCACCGACCGTGAAAGGGAAGATGAAACATCACGGCCAGGGACCATTTAATATTACCTCCGTGGAGTGTTGCCAGTCAGCTGAACACTTTTACCCCTGTGGGAATAGCGATAATTATAGTGGCTGATGTAAAATATGTTCGTGTATCAACATATATACCTACTGTGAATATGTGGTGGGCTCATACGATAAACCCTAAGAACCCGATTGATATTATAGCTCATACCATACCCATATATCCGAAAGGTCCAGATCAAAATTTGTGTGCATTTCTGCCCTTTGGGACTCCAGACCTCCCTCCCTTTTTTTTTTTTTTTTTTTGTCTCCAGGTGCCCTACATGTCCCCCTTCAGGGATGAGGGAGAAACCTTTAAGCAGTTAAAGGTGAATTACCCAAAGAGGGTCTTTAAGCTCATCTTTCCCTAGAGATGAAAAAGAAAAACATATAAATCTTCAGAGGGCAACCTGTCACACTCTTTTAAAGTATACAACTTAATCATGGCATAAAATGCAATCCGTACAGTCTGGTTTTAGGGGACCCACGGAAAGCTGTGCGAACCTTAGGTGCTGAGGGCCACGGGTCGGCAAGCTCTACATTTTATCACCATCCAGACAATTCCAAGCTTGTATAGCCTGGTATCAGTGGCCACACACGACCTGGCCTTGCTTTATCTTTGCAACTCCGTCTCGTCCCCTCCTGCCTGAACCCTGTACCCCTCTGCCACTGAATCACCTGCTGATCTTCCGGCAGATCCTGCTTTCTGTCACCTCAACACCTCCAGAGCTTTGTACCCCAGTTCTCTCTCTCTTCGGATTGCCCATCTTGACATTTTCCTCCTGTTTAAATCTTTCCTACCTTTTCAGATTTAGCTTTGGGGGGAACCTCCTTAGCAAAGCCTTCTCTGACTCCTACATGGTATGTCATACCAGCTGCCCCTCCGTGCTCCAATGGTCCCCTGCGATGCCTCTGTCATAGCACTTCCTGGACCATTCTGCCAAAATAGCTTCCCCTGTCCTGTTATTCTTCATCCCAGAACCCTGCTTAATTCCCTTACAAATGATGGTCATTTGTAATGATTCAGTTACTGGTCTGTATACTGTCTCCCTCACTAGACTATGAGCTCCCTAAGGACAAGGCCAGATATCTCATCCTCTACCACCTATGAAAGTAGGCAGCACAGCATCCTGGACAGAGCAGACCCTCAGAATACACTTATTAAATTGAATTGAAATGGCACTGATCGCACTGTGTTAATAATCATCTGTTTATGTTTCTAGCTCTACCAGTGAACCCCTCATGGGCAGGGACAAAGTCTCATTCACTATTATGCTCCCAGTGCCCAGCACAGAACTTGGTATATAATGGGAGACTAGTAAATGTGGAATGAATAAATGAATGAATTAATTAAATGAATAGGGACTTCTCTGGCGGTCCAGTGTTTAAGACTCTACGCTTCCACCACAGGGGGCACGGGTTCCAGGTTCGATCCCTGGTTGGGGAACTAAGATCCCGCATGCCACACGGCACAGCCAAAAATAAATTAAAAAAGAATTTTTTTTAATGAATAAAGAGCAGAACTAATATGAAGACAGGATGAACAAACGATCAAATAAAGGAATTCCAATAACCTTTCTGATACAACCAATTGATAGCTGTTACTTTCACTATTTGAAATAAACATAAGCCTCCTCTCTTGATTCTGTCTGCTTGTACTACTGGAAAAAAAATTATAATGGAGTTGGTCAAGTCTAACCTTTAAAAAACAGTCACCACAGAAATCCAATGACTGGAGTAATGAATAGGCAAGACATTGCTATCAATTTACATTAATTAGTAAGGCTAAGATACCCTCTCAAAATGTCTGCTTCCTTAACCTTCTAGGTTTGTATCAAATATCACCCTTTCCAAGTTTCATATTTTAAAGAAGTTTGAGTCACTGTAACAACCCTGAAATGTGTGTGTGTGTGTGTGTGTGTGTGTGTGTATAGGGGAAACTACTGTTCTCTACAATCACGCAGAACTTCACTTTGGCACCAAATGTGTAGGTGTTTTCCCCACACTGACCAATTCTGTGACACCAGCTGGGTGTCCTACAATCCAATTCAATTCTGACATTATCTACTTGGAGTTAGCATCAGATCCCACAGGTTAAGGGCTCAGTCCCACAAGAATGTCCTCCACCTCCACTTCAGATGCCAAAGGCAAGCCCAAGCCTCCAGTACCTCTGACCAACCAGCTGTAAGTCAGGGGTTCTCATGACCCTCTCCTCAGGTTTGGTAATTTGCTAGAATGGCTCACAGAACTCAGGAAGACAATTTACTTACTAGGTGACCAGTTTACAATAAGGGATACAAGTCAGGAACAGCCAGATGGAAGAGATACACAGGGCAAGATGTGGAGGAAAGGTGTTGAGCTGGGCTCCATGCCCTCTCTGGAGTCACAACTCTCCCAGCAGCTGTATGTGTTCAGCAACCTGCAAGTTCTCTGAACCCCATAGTTCAGGAATTTTTATGGAGGCTTCATCATACAGGCATGATCAAGTATTAACTCAATCTCCAGCTCTTCTCCCCTTCTCAGAGGATGGAGGAAGTGGGGCTGAAAGTTCCAGACTTCTAACCACAGCTTAGTTTTTTCTGATGACCAACCCCCATGCTGAAGCCATCCACCAGCTCACCAAGAGTCTCCTCATTAGAATAATAGTCATTCCTACCCACCAAAGTTCTCCTCATTAGAACAGACATTCCTATCACCCAGGACATTCCAAGGGATTTAGGAGCTCTGTGTCAGGAACCAGGATCAGTAAACCAAACATCAGTACAAAAGATGCTCCTGGCAGCCTTACCACTTAGGAAATTACAAAGGTTTTAGGAGCTCTGTTTGTTCCATAATACTTACATATTTAAATGCTCAGTGGTATCAAAAATACTTAAATGTCTTCAATATAGTCTTTAGTTTTAACTACAATAGCCAACTTTCCCCAACTTTCCTAAAGTCAGAGCATAGCACCCGATACAGGACTGCCAACAATCAGGAACTTAAACCCAGGACTGCCCTAGACTATTCTGGATGGGTAATCAGCAAACCCACAGGTATTTCTATTTTTACATAGTTGTGATCTTCTCATTTAAACAATTATGCACATAGCTTTTTTCCCCTCGCTATATTATTATTTTATTTATTTATTTATTTATTTTTTGCAGTACACGGGCCTCTCACCGCTGTGGCCTCTCCCACTGCGGAGCACAGGCTCTGGACGGGCAGGCCCAGCGGCCATGGCTCACGGGCCTAGCCGCTCCGCGGCATACGGGATCTTCCCGGACCGGGGCACGAACCCGCGTCCCCTGCACCGGCAGGCGGACCCCCAACCACTGCACCACCAGGGAAGCCCTGCAATATATTCTTTATACCTGTAATCGCTTCATCTCCGCTGACACCTTCACCAGAGCTCTGGAGAGTTGAGCAAGCTAACAGGGAGGAGGCTATTCTAGTGGGTGAGAGGGCAGGCTTTGTGGTCACACAGCTTTGTGGAATCCTGGTTTTGCCACTTCCTTGTTATGTTACCTTTGGCAAGTTACTTGTCCTCTTTGATCCTCGGTTTTCTTACCTGTTAAATTGGAAATAGTTGTGCCTTATGCAGAGAGATGGAATAAAGATTCAATGGGTTTTGAGAAATGCATGTGTAATATGTAATCCAGTGCCTGACACAGAGTAGCCCTTCATAAACAATAGCTGCTATTAATGCAAAATCAAATATCTTGAATTGCCTAGCCCAAGATAATTCTCTTTTTCTTTGTCTTATTTTCATATTTTATGCTAGTTTTACCAAGATATGGTCCTAAACTTAAAGCTTATATGCATGTGTATATTTTTCAGATACAATTTTATCATTTAATTGCTAAGCTTTATATCAGAAAATAATAAATTTCTTAGCAAATATTAAAAAAAGCTGCTCTTACTATTGCTATTATTATTATTATTATACTTTGCTTTTCCATAACGTTCATGTATCATCATTTAACCCTTACCAAATGATTTCTTATTCCTTATTCTTATAGGTGATTCTGCAAGGTACATCCTCAGGCATACAATGTTTTTATCTCCCCAAAATTATCTCTTCAGATTAAACTACCAGGAAGAGCCAGCATGGCCACACAGGCTTTTTCTCTGTCTGGCGAGCACCTGATTCTTCAAGAGCTTCATTTTCAGAAAGCCTTCTCTGACCTCCAAAGAGCAAATCTTCCCTGCCCCACTTTACCTAGAACACACCATCTCTCTCATGGGTACTGTTAGGTCTTCTCCTTCCAGTCCGATTTCCACATGGCCCCAGAAGGATTTTTCTAGAAATACATGTAAAGCACTCTGTGGGAAAACAGAATCTCTTAATGGTTAGTGAGAGTGTAAATTGGTAAAAGCCCAAAGATGGGCAATTGGAATACTTATCATTTGATCCAAGAATTCCACCTCCAGGAATTCTTTTCTACAGATGTACTCAAAAATGTGCAAAAGGGCACATCTACAAGGTGATCAGGGCAGCAATGCTTATAGTAGCAAAAAACTGGAAATCACTTAAATGTCCATCAATAGGGGATGATTTAAATAAGTCATGTAACATGCATACACTAGAATACCATAGATTGGTGACGCTCTATGTAGTAAAATGGGGGCATTCCCAAACTATATGCATATTTGTCAGTGAAAAAAGCAATGTGTAAAGCAGCATGGATACAATGCCAGCATATGTGAGAAGACTGAAAAAAAGAGAGAGAGAGAGAGAGAAAGAATAGATACATGTGTTTGTACTTGTATAAAGTACTTTGGAAGGATACATAAGAAACTAGTAACATTGTTCACCTCTGGAGAGAATCTTGGGATAGCTAGACACGGGCAGAAAGAGGATTTTTCTGTGTATACCCTTTGTTGCCTTTGAATTTTAAATCATCTGAATGTATCCTCTATTCAAAATAATAACAATAATAGACAGAAAACACATGTTGCAGAGACACAAAAATACTGCAGTATGTACTTGTTGCTAAAGAGATGGCAGAAGAATTCATATTCTGGAGAAAATTGCTCTCCTGTTGGGGAGAAAACCTTCTAAGGGTCTTTTGGGTGTGCAGAGCCAAAGCCCAGCTAAAACCATCAGAAAGTAACGGGTGACCTCTCTGGGTGAGAGGCAGTTCTGATTTTAAGTAATTCTTTATCTCCTCTGAGGTGGACCCAAGAGCCAGGAGTTTGGGGCACTGAGACCTGGGGAAAGAAAAGAATAAAGAGAAGGAACTAAATAAGAATAAGAAATAGGAACAGACCTCCAGGGCTGAGATGGCTCTCATAATGGTGTAAGGCTGGAGGCCTTTAGAACAAGTGACTATTGTTTTAGGGGGAGCCAGATCTTGCCATTATGAATGTGGCAGGATGTGAGGGCTCAAACCATTTCAATACCAAAACAGTCTGCAGTTGCCTCCCTTTTTTCGCCTACTTACCACAATTATTCTCCCTTATTTATTGTGCAGTTTGAAAGGTGAGTTGTCCCTACCCTTAAAAAAAGGGAACTCTTTTTCTTTCTCTTTTTTGGTTTATTTGTATTAATTGCTGATGATCCAGACCCTCGATTTAATAGATCATCAAGTCCTCTGTTAACGAACGGGAGAAGAGCAGAGGAACTAGAAGAGAGAAAGGGGCGTGACCCTTTGGAGGTGACCAAAAGGGGAAAGAAAGATTTTCTCTAAAGTAGAAGGAGGTCAGAGGATGTGAGGAGGAGAGGAAAGTGACAGGCAGGGGTTGACACAAGGACACTCCTGGCCTGGGAGCTGATCTGGGGCAGTTTATCAAAAAGGAACACGACCCAAAGCACAGTTGAGCCAGGTGAATTGAATTAGCAAACAAGGCTTCAAGGGACATTGTTTGAGCAATAAGGAGCAAGGCAAGAGCTGAGTCATTGTCACAGGTCACTCAGCCATGACCAGAGAACCTCCTGTTCCCTGCCCCAAACTCATCCCCACACGTTGCTCCTCTGTGGGCAGCTGGTGAACAGGTCACTCTAACAGCATTGGAGCTGTTAGATGCATTAGCATCTCTAACTCACTGGATGCCTGCCCAGCCATGCCACACAACTTCAACGTGAACCTGCCCCATTACTCCAGGTGACATCATGCCCCAGGACAAAACCCATGAGCCCAAAGCAAGGGAATGGGCACCTGGACCCAGCGGAATGGTGACAAGAAAGCTCTGGGCATCTGTACTCAGTGCGGGAAGAGGAATGAGAAAAGTGGGATTTGAACTGAACAAGCTCAAATCCTCCTGAGATGGGACAGTGCTTAATGACACCACTGTTACACGTGAACAGGGATAATCTGGAGAGCAGTGTCTGGCAAATCTGACCACGTTACGCACTTTCAATGGCTATACTCCACCGCTACGGCAAATTCCAAATTTCTTAGCCTGGTGTATCAGTCAGGGTAGCCTAAATTATGCTGCAGTAATGAATGAATCCCCAAATCCTAATGGCTTAACACAACATAAATTTATTTCTTATTCGTGGTACACACTGCATGCATGCACTCCACTTACAATCAGTCACGGACCCAGACGGATGGGGGGGCTGCCATAGTGCAGCTGTATCACTTGGAACATGAGGGCTCCTTGGTTACTTGGCAAGGCAGGAAAGCTAAGGAAGAACTTGACTGCTTTTTTTTTTTATTTTAATAATATTCTTTTTTCTTTTTTTTAAACCCCACATTTGTTTATTTATTTATTTTTGGCTGTGTTGGGTCTTCGTTTCAGTGCGAGGGCTTTCTCTAGTTGTGGCGAGCGGGGGCCACTCTTCATCGCGGTGCGCAGGGCTTTCTCACTGTCGCGGCCTCTCTTGTTGCGGAGCACAGGCTCCAGACGCGCAGGCTCAGTAGTTGTGGCTCACGGGCCTAGTTGCTCCGCGGCATGTGGGATCTTCCCAGACCAGGGCTCGAACCCGTGTCCCCTGCACTGGCAGGCAGACTCTCAACCACTGCGCCTCCAGGGAAGCCCAAGAACTTGCTTTTTAATACTCCAGTCCAGAACTGACACGCGTAACTTCCACTGACAGCCGTTGGTGAAACTAGGCAGGTGATTCTCTTTAACGGCGAGGAGACAGGGAAATGTGGGGAGGAGAAGGATATTTGAGAAGCAGTAAATATCTCTTCATACATAGCATTTGAGACCCTTTGTGATCTCCCCCCAGGATTCCCTCCAGCTTCATTTCCTGCCACTGGCCCCCTTCCCAACTCATAATCCACCTCTGGTCACAGGCATTTCTCCCAGCTCCCCAGACATGTCCTTGAACCATCATTCCCCCAGACCTTTGCTCATGCTGGTTCTTGAACAATAAAATGCCCTTTCTCTACCTTCACCATCTGCCAATTCTACTTTTTTAAGCCCAACTCAAATACCACCTTCTCCGCTCCTGAGCCCTTGGGGTAAAACTAATTGACCCTTTTCAGTTCTGCCACATCTCTTCTTATATACTTCCTTTAGCACTTAGAGTCCATGGGACTGACTTCCTGGCATCTTTCACAGTGCCTGGCACATAGTGGGCACTAGATAAATATTTGTCAAGTAAATGCTTCTACTTTAGAATTTTTCAAATAATACTTTGTTTGTATGTCTTTCCCACACCCATCCACCCACCCCCAATAGGCTATGAACTCTGGATTTCCCCAGTACCCACGAGCACTGAAAAAATATTCTGTTAAATGTTTGGGGGAGAATTGATTAATTTGCCTTATGTTTAATTTTGAATAATGATTTTTAAATAATTGCGAATGGGTCTTTTATTTTATTGGGGGCGGGTCTTTTAAAAATGAACATCAGCTGTGTGTATGTTACACTTCAATTAAAAAGTTTACTCCAAAAACTGAACAAGAATAATAAGGGAAGGGAAAGGGAAGTATTTACTCTAAAAGGGAAGTATTTAGAGAGTAAATGTCACATTCCCGTTTCCACGATCTCTCTCTGGGGATGCTACTTACCCTTCAAGGTCTAGCTAAATGTCTTCCCTCCCTCTGTGGTGCTTCCACATTGCGTTCATTTTTAGCTCTGGTTACATCTGTCTCTCCTGCCGTGTTTTTCCAGAGCAGTAACCATGTCTCATTTACCTTTAAATCCCCAGTTCAAGCCTAGGGCCTGACCCACAGTAGGAATCAACAAATGCTTATGGAAGGATGTAAGAAGGGAAGGAGAGTGAAAAGCAGGGAGGGAGAGAAAAGCAAAGAAGGAATGAAGGAGAAGGGAAGAGAAGGAAAGGAAGGGAAGGGAGGAAGGAAGGAAGAGAGGAAGGAAAAAGGAAAAACCAAGGGCTTGAAGTTCCACACTTGTTTTCTCTATTTGTCACTAACTTGGAAGGTTATGGTACTCCTCTGAGACTCAGTCTCCTCCTTTATAAAATAACCTGTCCAATTAACTCACAGGCTTATTGGAGATCAAATAAAGAAAGGAATATGGAAGCACTTTATTCATTTCCATGAAAACACTAGTTATTATTAATTAGCTGTTGTGTAGCATTTATTCCCTTAATTAACTGAAGACTGCAGTCTTAGTGGACCACCCGTTGTTGGGCAGGACTCCCTTGCAGGGGGTCGGAGTCAAGGTGGGTGAGGTAACATTAGTTATGTCTTATCAGTGACTCATTACCAGAACCTTGTGAGCCAGGTGGGTTGGACATTGGGGACCACTGGGATCACAGTGTAACAAGTGTGTAAATTTGATGACGTTGTTCTATTTTGGGTGTTTTTGTTTGTTTGTTTTTAAAATATTTATTTATTTATTTGGCTGCACCAGGTCTTTAGTTGAGGCATGCGGGATCTAGTTCCCTGACCAGGGATCGAACCCAGGCTCCCTCCCTGCATTGGGAGAGCAGTCTTAACGGGTGGACCACCAGGGAAGTCCCTGACTTTGTTCTATTTTGGATACTTTTTGTACTTACTTTAAATCCTGGGTGCTCTTTTTCTCCTCTGTTAAATGAATGGTAAGGAATACCCACAACAATTGGCTATTACTAATGATTTAAACTCAGACTGAACATTTTTTACACGCTTCGCTCTGGATCAGTTTAATTGGACAGTAGCTCAGGCCTGACATTGCAATGGGAGAGGATGAAAAACTGCTTCAGTTTGCAACTCCTTATCCGTGTGAATCAGGATTTTCTCAATACTATGTAACCAAAATAGAAGGCAGAAGGAAATTAGAAGCTGCACAGATGGAAGGTTACACTTGTCTGGTGGACCAGGTGGGCCCTGTTTAGACCTGATGGCATGGTAAGAAAGAGAACAACATGGGACTAACGTGGGACAGCAGTGTGGCAAGGGATCCTTTATATGGGAGTAAATGGACCCTTGATCACTGGCACAAGCTTCCCCCAGTGCCATGGCCTGAGCACTTCTGGCCTGGTTAGTTTCTGACCCCTACATTGCTGCACAACCCACTGAACTTTCTTGGGTGAGGACCCAGGAGCAGCTGGGAGCCGAGTCTCCTCACTTGTATCCTTGTTCCATGCATATATTATGCGCTGCTTGCTTGCTTTCTTAAGTCAAGCAAAGTAAAACTCATCCAAGTCATCATTCTCACCAGTCTTTGTACCCAGTCTAAACATCGTGATCTGGCCTGACCCAACTAGACCCCTATTGTCTGTCTGCCCAGCTACTTCCCCCCCACCATCTCTGGGAGTTGTTCTTGTCACCCCCTCCATTCACATGAACACCACCGGAACCACAGGATCAGCCATTTTGCACATGCCTTGAACCCTGGCCATGACTGACCTAAGTGAGCCCTTCCCTTTGGATAGGACAATGCCAGTTCCTGGACCAATCAATCCATTCTTCCAGAATTTTTGGAACTGGGTCTAGGGGGGAAAAAATCAGTCACTATCTGAATGACCGAACTTGAGCGTATAAAACCAGAGACTATGGATGTGCATGTTTTCCGTGATGTGGACTGGAAAATGAAGAAAGTTGGTCTACAAAAGATAGAGCAGTGGGCTTCCCTGGTGGCGCAGTGGTTGAGAGACCGCCTGCCGATGTGGGGGACACGGGTTCGTGCCCCGGTCCAGGAAGATCCCACATGTCGCGGAGCGGCTGGGCCCGTGAGCCATGGCCGCTGAGCCTGCGTGTCCGGAGCCTGTGCTCCTCAACAGGAGAGGCCACAACAGTGAGAGGCCTGCGTACCGCAAAAAAAAAAAAAAAAAAAAGATAGAGCAGTGATAGTCATAATTAAGCTGAGCAGTGGAGATGAGAATTGAAGAAAGAATAATGACAGACTTTACATCTTGAGCTATGTTCTTCATGAGTCTCAGGGGCATTTCTGTGCTAGAATTCCATGAGATTGCCCTGAAGGCCCATAATACATCTCCAAATTTTGCCTAAGCTAAGATTTCTATTAATTACAATTAAAGAATTTTCATGAATGTACATTGAGAATCTCCAGTTTCAATATTTTTATCCACTGAAATTGTCTCATTTTCTCATTAAGTAGTTTCATAATTAGTCAGTTTAATAAACTTGAATTTATACAAATTAAATAGCTATGAATTTGGATGCTTTTGACTTCAGGCTTGCATGCTCATGGTCACAAGGTGGCTGCAGCAGCTCCAAGCATCACATCCTCACACAATAGCTACAAAGTTTTTCAAATAAATTTTTTTTCAGAAAAACACTGGTTTTTCTTTTGAAGGATTTTTAAATCTTTTAAAAATAGAATAGGATAATGGTCCCTATATACTCATCACCCAGCTTTCACAACTATCACTACACAATCATTCTGTATCATCTACACTTTCACACATCTTTCCCCTCCTGTCAGATTATTTTGAGGCAAATCTTAAACACTTATTTCTTTTGTAAATCTTTCATAATATATCTATAAAAGATACAAATTCTTTTTTTAAAAAAACTCCACAATATCATGATCACAGCCAAAATATTGCCAACCATTTCCTAGTGTCATCAAATCTGCAAAATGATTCACTTTTCCCTACTTGTCTTAAAAATGTGTTTTGCTTTTTACTGTTTACTTGAATTTGAATTCTTTTTAGTGGTCATAGCTAGGAAATATATATTATTTTCTAAAGATAAAAGGTATAACATGTTCACATGAATAATTCCAACTGAAATGGAGAATTACAGTTTTCAGTTAACCTCATCAATCCTAATCTGTACCTCTATGCCAAATATCTCAGGTCTTAAGGGCACCAACATCGTTATATATTTTTATCCCATAATACACAGTTCTTTTGTCTTTGGATATATCGCTCTAGGGATATAGAGTCAAATGATGATGACTTAAAGTCACTCAAAGCCTTCTCTGTATGGTTATGTCATCCACTGAATCCACAGTTAGGAACATTTGTATTTTATTTTACTTTCTATTTCTAAGGATTGCTTTCTAGTTTTTTTTTTTTTTTTGGTAATTACATAAAATTTTTTGGCAATTATATAAAATACTTAGCTGGCTCCAAAGTTAAACCTACAAAACACATTATATTTTTTTAATATAGATTGTAGATTCTACCCTATTCCTTTCCTCTCTAGTCCCTCCCTCTGCTATAGTAATATTTATTAAATTTTTATAGCTTCTTTTATATGTAGATAAATGATTGCACACTCTACACACTTTTCTCTTACATTTATTTTTTTACTTTAAAAATATATCCTGGAGATCATACCATAGTAATAAAGAATTTTCTTATTCCTTGCTATACTCCATTTGGGGGATGTACCATAGTCTATTCAATTAGTTTTCTATTGATGGGGATTTGGGTTGTTTCTAGTCTCTTGTGATTACAAAGCTATATTGGATAGCCTTGTACGTGCATCTTTTCACCTTTTTGCCACTGCACCCCTGTGATAGATCTCTAGAAGTAGGATTGCTGCATCACCACACACCTATCCAAATGGCTAAAATTAAGAGAGGAAAAAAATAATACCAAATGGTGGTGAGGATGTAGAGCAACTGGAATTCTCATTCATTACTAGTGAGAAAACAAAATGGTACAGCACTTTGGAAAACCGTTTGGCAGTCCCTTATAAGGTTTAACACACATTTACAATATGACCTAGCAATCCCTTTCCTATATTTACTCAAGAGAAATGAAAACTTATATTTACATAAGAATTGTGTGTACCTGAACATTTAAGGAGGCTGCATTCATAATTGCCAAATATTGGAAACAGCTCAAGTGTCCTTCAACTGATGGATAAATTGTGACACATTTCTAAAATCAAATGCTACCCAGAAATAAAAAGGAACAAGCTACTGGTGCATTACAACATAGATGTATTTCAAATACATTCTTCTAAGAAAAAGAAGTCAGATTTAAAATGCTATGTACTCCATGATTCCATTTATATGACATTGTCCAAAAGGCAATACCGTAGGGACAGAGAACACATCAGTGGTTGCCAAGGGCTGAGGTGAGGGGTAGTTTGATGCCTAAGGGGCTGCATGTTGGAATTTGGGGGGGTGATGGAATTGTGGTAATTATGCAACTGTACGTGCTTGTTGAAACTCATAGAACTGTACACTAAAAAGAGTGAATTTTGCTATATGTAAGTTACACCTCAATAAACCTGACCAAAAAAAAAAAAAGATAAATGCACCGGTAATTTTGCTAATTAGTATCAAATCCCCTCTGTGGTAGGATGATTAATGGCTCCCACAGATATCCAGGTCCCAATTCCTGGAACCTGTGGATATTACCTTTTATGGCAAAAGGGATTTTGCAGATGAGATTAAATTAGGAATCTTGAGATAGGCAGAGTATCCTAGATTATCCAGGTAAAACCTAATACAATCATAAGTGTCCTTATAAAAGAGAGGCAGAAGGAGATTTTACTATGGAAGAGAAGGCCATGTGAAAACTGAGCAGAGAGAGTTTTGAAGACACTGCATTGCTGGCCTTGAAGACGGAGAAAGGAGCTATGTGCCAAGGAACAGAAAGAATGAAGCTCTAGAACACAGAAAAGGCAAGGAAATAGGTCTCCCCTGGAGACTCCGGAGGAAGCACAGCCCTGCCAACCACCTTGGTTACAGCCCTGTAAGACTTCTGACCTCCAGAACTTTAAGAGAATAATTTGTGATATGTTAAGTCACCAAGTTGGTGGTAATTTGTTAAAGAAGCAATTGGAAACTAATGTGCCCGCCATAGGAGCTGTACTGTTTTTGCCGTCCCATCAAAACTATCCTGTTCTTTTTTAAGGAAGAGGAAAATTTTCCCAGAAGCCCCTGAGCAGACATCTTTTCATATCTCATTGGCCAGAATTATGTCACATGGCCTTTCCTAAGCCAATCACTGGCAAGAATAATCAGGTTTCCTCCTACCGCTTGCCCTAAGGCTGCTTCATTCTCTAATGACCCACACAGCTGCCTGATCCTGACCACATCAGGGTTCTGCCCTCAAGGAAGGAGAAGGGCATACCAATGGTGCCTACCTCAAAAATTATTTACAGAAAAAGAAAAACCCTCAGATCAAAATATATTTTATACAAGTTAAAAACCCTTGGACTAAACTCTCTAAGGGGCCATCAGTTGCAGCTTCCCAGGCCAGGGCTTTCCCATATCCATCTGGCTTTGCCCTCTTCTCTCTCCCTTTTTCCACAGGAGGTAGGGCCTAGCTGAGCTCTATTTGTGAGTCACCAGGGTTAAATAAGGCCCTGTGAACACATGGGCCTGCCTTCCAGAAAAATGTCCCACTTGCAATACTGACTCAAGTCCTATTAAGGGAATTTTTTCCATTTTCTCTCTGTTTTAGCTTTTCTATGATATACTATCCTAGAATGTCAGAGCTGCAAAGGCCCTTAGAGGTGATAATAATAATACTAGCATATGATAATAATAGTGTTTATTATTATTATGGTAATTATAACAGCTACCATTTATTGAGCATTTATTATCCTCTAAGCACTTTGTATTTATTATCACATTTAATCCTAAAGTCTTCCTGATAAGGTAGCTATTATTATCATCCCCATCTAATAGATTTTGAAATGAAGGAAAAAGAAAGAATTAGCCAAGGTAAGTGATGGCAACAGGATTCAAACTGAGATCTGTGAAGACTCCAGAGTTTTTGCTCTCAAACCCCATGAAGTCCAAAACCTTCCATTCTCCAGATGGGAAATGATAGCTTGGGCAGGGCAGGGTTGGGGTAGAGTAGAGAGAGCACTGGGAGGTACAAGCATCCTGTTCAGGTCACGTGACCAGTGAGCAGTCAAGTGAATGACTACCCCTCTAGTGCAGCAAACAGCTCACAGAGCTTTTCTCTGTCTTCCACAGGAATCAAATATTGATAATCATCTTGTAACTTGAGTTTAATAAGAAAAAGTGTTTGTCTTTTTGCAAAATGAGAGCAAAATGGAGACTTTTCTCATTGTGATTTGCCACATTTGTCTGGCATCATTGGGGGCTTAAAAAAATCTCAGTTACAGCATGAAGAGTGCCTTACAGTTTATAAAACATTTTCAAATACTTCCTCTTACATGATCCTTGCAACAGCTCTTGAAGCAGGAAGATATGATTATCCCACTTCACAGATGGAGAAAGTAAGGTCCCAAAAGGGTACATTACTTGCCCAAGGTCTCATAGATCAGTAATTGGCAGAGCCAGAATCAAAACCTGGACCCTAGGGGCTTCCCTGGTGGCACAGTGGTTAAGAATCCACTTGCTAATGCAGGAGACATGGGTTCGAGCACTGGTCCGGGAAGATCCCACATGCCGTGGAGCAGCTAAGCCCGTGCGCTACAACTACTGAGCCTGCCCTCTAGAGCGCGGGCCTAGAGCCCGCGCTCCTCAACAAGAGAAGCCACCGCAATGAGAAGCCCACGCACTGCAATGAACAGTAGCCCCTGCTCACTGCAACTAGAGAAAGCCTGCGTGCAGCAACGAAGACCCAATGCAGCCAAAAAAAGAAAAAAACCTGGACCCCGTCCCTTGCAAGGAAACTTGCTGGCTATGAGGGCCTGATGTCTAAGGACGGGGAGTTTTCTCTTGAATTTTAGACTCATATTTTCAAGTTTAAACAACTTAAGATTTTGATTGGCTGAGGTGTTTTCTTTTTTTTTTTTTTGGCTGAGAATTTTTTCACTGAATGAATCAATTTAGTGAGAGGTGACATATTTTTAATCTCAAGTCTGCCCGTCCTTCATCTTTTTTGCCTCCAAGGCGAATCTGATGTTTTTTCTTAATAAAGGTGCTTTGCAGTTTTTGCTGAGTTTATTCCTTTACAAATTGCCTTGATAGCTAATTTGAATAACATCTTTGGTTCTGTTATGCTTTTCTAATAATTGCTTTATAATGCATTATTTTTATTTCCAGTTAGTAACTTGATACTTGGTTGAACATTCCTGTTTTTTCCAAGAGCTCTTCAGTTTCCAGGATAAAATTATACCATCTGCAAATATTTAAAAAAAATAAAACCTGCTCTCCTGATTCCACCATGAGTGCTCCTTTTACCACATGACACGCCATTTTTCCACAACTCTGCATTTTCCAGATGACTAAATGGCTCCTTTAAGTGCCAAAATATTTAGAAATATAACTGCCTGAGCTGAAAATCTTTCTCAAATGAATTACAATGGGTAGCAAACAGCTGTGGTTTTGCCTGCAAAACACATTCCTCCCCCATCTTTTGGTAGCAGCCCCCTGTTTCTTTTGAGGAGCTGCCCCTTCCCCACTCCCATGAGGTCCCAGCAAGACAATATGTTCCATTCACAAACCCCTAAAGAGGCCTTGGTTCCAGTCAGTCAGGCTGACCCAACTGACTCTTCCAAGAATTTGTGTCTTGAGAGAAGAAACACTTGGCCAGAAGGATGTTGCAGCTGAGTCCTGCAGAAGGCAGACCCTAAGGAGATGTCCATGAGTTTTTGCCTAGGGATGCCCTGATTTCTGATTCTGCCCAGACTTTCTCCACCAAAGCCTGGTTAAGTGCTCCTTTGATGCCAGGAGCTACCCAATATCCTTCCAATATATTCTCTTTGTTTAGGTTTGTTTTTGTTGCAAATGATACAGATATCAGTGCCCAAGAGTTGATTGCAGACAATACATCTTGTTATGGATTGCATTGTGTCTCCCCCCAAAAAAGATATGTTGAAGTCCTAACCCCTAATACTTCTGAATGTGACCTTATTTGTAAATAGGATCTTCACAAAGATAATCAAGTTAAAAGGAGGTCATTAGGGTGAACCCTAATCCAATATGATTAGTGTCCTTAAAAAGAAGAAATTTGGACACAGAGACAGATATATACAAAGGGAGGACAATGTGGAGACACACAGGGAGAAGGCCATATTAAGATGGAGAATTGGAATCACACATCTACAAGCCTGGAATGCAAGACATGTCTGGAAGCAACCAAAAGCTAGAAAAGAAACATGGAGAACAGTTCATTCCCTAGAGAGTTCAGAGAGACCATGGCCCTGATGACACCTTAATTTCAGAGTTCTTGCTGCCAGAATGTGAGACAATAAATTTCTGCTGTGTTAAGCCACGCAGTGTGTGGTACTTTGTTATGGCAGCCCTAGGAAGCTAATACAGACCCTCAAGGAAATGTGGGCCGTTGGAATGATGTATGGAAGAGATTGCTAGATGTTCACCAAAACCCCTCTCCCCTTTTTTGCCTATGAGTGAACTTGTGGCCAGTGATGAAAGAAAATTTGTATTTTATGGCAAGACAAGAAAAAATTAAACATAAAATTTTTCTCTGCTTGTTTGGGCCTCGTCCCTCCCCTTTAGAGTGTATTGTGCATCTGCATTAACCAGACCTCCTTAGGAAATAATCTTCTTTCTTAATTTTGTAAGGGGTTGTGATGACCCACTACTCATTTTGTACATGCAGATCTGGACTGTGTAAACTGTTAATACATCATTTGACATATGACACTTTGTCTCAAAATCTTAAATAACTGCGCTTTGACCTCTAACAAGTGGAACAGTCCTCAGCACTTTCTGAAAGACCGTCTCCCAGGTTATAATCCTCAGGTTGGCTCGAATACAACTTTCCATTTCTTTCTTAGATAAGCTATTGATTAGTTTTTTCATCAACATACGAATGGTGTAGTCAGCAGGATATCAGAGATACCCACCAGAGGACCCCTGGAGTCTACCCTGAACCAGCACTTGGTACCAGCAGAGGTCCACTGAGCCCCACCAGCTTCTCGGTACTCCTCAGGTATTCCAGTGAGTTCTCCTGATATCTGGATTTCATTGCTTTTAAGTGATGACCCTAAAAATTTTATTTTTAAAAAAATATTTATTTATTTATGTATTTATTTTGGCTGCACCAGGTCTTAGTTGTAGCACCCGGGATCTTTGTTGCAGCTTGTGGGATCTTTAATTGTGGCATGGAGACTCCTTAGTTGCAGCATGCATGCAGGATCTAGCTCCCCGATCAAACCTGGGCCCCCTGCATTGGGGTCGCAGAGTCTTACTCACTGGACCACCAGGGAAGTCCCTGATGATCCTAAAAATTTTATTTGAGCTGTTTTTACTTAAGACTCACAGTTTTAAAGGGCACCAGTGCATTTCCTAGGCAGAGACCTGGGGGCATATGGGCAGGAGGCCCAGGGAAACATGGGTGGCTGGGTTTTTGTTAAATTTGGTTTAAATGGAAAAAAACAAGTTGATATATGGTCTGAATAAAACTTTTGCTAGTGAATGACAGTTTGAATTATTCAACTCCACAAAACAAGGGACATTTGCTCCTTCTGGCCACAAGGTGTCCTCAGGCAACTGAGGATCTAGTGGAAGTATCTGAGGATTAATCCTTGTGATGTGTAGCGGTTCTACAGGGAAACCCCACTACAGCCATTAAATAAATAGTGCTCTTCTGGGGATGCACGAGATAAGGACTGATTATCCAGTGCTCTGAGTACCCATGGTGGCTTTACACTGTCAGAGGGAGAAATCGAGATATGTAAAGGAGTTGAATGTACTCAAGGGTAACGCCTTGGGGAGCTAGATCCAGAAGCAGTACATATTCGATCCACCACACTGTCCTCAGAAAGTTGTTCATGGGTTCAATCCCTGGGCGGGGAACTAAGATCCCACAGGCTGTGCGGCGGGGCAAAAAAAAAAAAAAAAATTGTTCAGATCATATCTCATATCTGAATTAGACTACCAAATTAATAATGGGAAATTGTGCCTCAGAGGCCAAACAGCCCCCCAGTGGAGAGTCACCTATGGGAATACCAGCAGGGCTTATGTATGCTTGCAAGTGCTTACTTAATTGGAAATTAAAGGAAATCCTGCCCTGAAATGGCAAGGATGATGGGACTCTTTTCTGACATTGCATTTTGAAGCCCCAGAAGGCTTCAAAATTCCAAAACAGCTTCATTGAAGGATTGGTTGTAGAAGGCTAATGAAAGATTAATGATATAAAAGGTACTAAAACAAACAAACAGACAAATAAACAACAACAACAACAAAAACCCCTTAAGACTGATGTAATTACTGCTTCCCTCTATCTTCCATTATTTGAGTACTCACTGTAGTAATCCTCTGTCTGAATTGCCTTTCCACTCTGAAGAGACTATTAAGTGGTTACTTTTAGAAATGGGACTGCATGAGGCTCTAAGCGAGCCTCTTCAGATCAAAGGCTGAACTGAGGTCCACAGTTAAAGAATTTCTTAAGCCCAGGGGGGATCCTTAAAATTTTTTGTAAATGAATAATCAAGATGGCAGGCCACCTGTCTGACTAAACTGACCATAACTGATATTCAGAGCCTGATAGGAATTTTTTTTTTTTTTTTGCCTTCTTCTTTAAGCTAAATGAGGGAAAGGAAAACATTCCAACATAGGTGTATGGGTATGTCACTCCTTTGAAATCATTGAGGTGGCCATCCAATTCTTTGAGGAATTAAAAATAGTTGTCCTTGTTTTACAAATCTAGTCTTAACAGGACCAGAGGTGTGGTTCCAGAAACAATTCAAAGCCAATAATAGGTTTTATACTCTCCAAACTTCCCCTATTCATCTTAAAAGACTTGTAAGTAAAACATTCTGGCCTTAAGGGAACAAAGTCCTCCTAGGAGGAACTGGCATTTCTCCACTTATGCCTTTGAGGTATAAATGTTCTACCTGGTCTTCTCCAGAAACTCTCATCTAGGCCATCTTTCTAAAATGCAAATTTCAGGAAGGTAACTTTTATCTAAAGAAAAAACAAAAGGGGGTAGGTAATTTGGAACTTGACTTGTCAAGGTCAAATACAAATCTTAAGTGTCTTCTCCATAAATAATAATAAAGAGTTTAGTTGTATAAACAGGTGACCTGATTTGTTCCATCTGCCAGAAACACAACTTGAATCCAACTTCTCTTGTAACAGATGGGTTTTGCATTATTGTACCTGATTCATGGCTAAAATTTGAGAATGGGAACTATGGAGTCTCTGTATGTGTTTGCATGTTTGTATGTATCGATATACGTGTGTTCTAGAATTACTGTATTGCTGAAATCAATTGTAAAAGAACTCTAATTGACTTAAAGGAAATTAAGCACTTACATAAATATTTAGAAATGTAAAAGAAACTAACACGAATGAATTTCAGGATCACATGATATAGGATTAATTTTTAATGAATTAAAACAAGTTTAAGTTTATTGTTTTAATGATTGCAGTCATATCTTTTGGGTCATCAAAATTAAATATATTTTTATTGTACGTAGGTTTACTAGAAGTCAAATACAATCTTATTATTCCTGTTATAAAATCTGTCAGCATGAAAAAAACTTGATATGGTCAAACTTAAAAAAAAATTTATTTTATGTTGGAGTATAGTTGATTTACAATGTTGTGTTCATTTCAGGTGTACAGCAAAGTGATTTAGTGATATGGTCAAACTTTTAAGTAAATTAAATGTAAATGAGTTAAGAATTTTTAGGTGAACTCTTTAGAAATAATTATGTTTTAGGACTTTTTACTTTAAAATAGTTTCTCCATATTTTGGTAACTTGAAACTGCTAAATTAAGTTAAATGACAGGAATTGACTGAATATCCCGATCATTTCCAAATAAGATGCTGGAAAATTAATTGCTAAACAAGTCTAAGTTTACCTACTTTTGCCTTTTTATTAGAGAAAAACTAAAGATGTTTGAGTATATTGTTCATGTCTTAAAACTGAGGTTTTAAGGTTATGAATTCTGATTAAATATGTAATTAAAATATATAAAAATATGTACTAAATATTAATAAGGAAAACCTCTTGGTATGCAAGGAAAAAGAAGATATAAAGGATGGAAGTGTGTTTTGTTAAGGGAAAAGGAAGTAATTTTGTCCAAAAGCTGTTTATTTCTAAATGGCAAAGAAAATAAAAGACAAATTAATTTGGATATAGGAAGTTATAGAAGGTTTGTGAGGGGAAAAAAAGAATCTTTAGAAAGGAATTCTATGTGTGGTCAGGACTAAGAGTAGAATAAATTTAACTGAATAGATAAGTTTTAATATTAAAGGCAAAGTGGTACAAAACCTGAATTTGGTTTTCTCTCTGTTAAGAGAACAAAGTTTTCTTAGAATATTACTGCTTTTGATAACAGATTGTAAAGTTTCTTTATCTTTCAAGTAATCTGTTGTTACTTTCTGTATTTGCTCTTGAACTCTTTTTATCGCCACTTTAATTAAATGAGTAAGTATTATTTCCAAGTGCCATATGATTCTATTTGACCTCAAGTGTTTAAAACTTTTTTGATAGTTTTGACAAACTTAACCAAATATCAAATTCTAATTGAAGTTCTTTTGACCTCTAGCTAACTGTGGGATGCTTCAGAGAGGGCCCTGGAAGCACCTCAGAGAAAGAAATATTAAACTAATTAGGTTTATTTGGTATGTTAAATTACATGGAAAGCATTCTCAAATAAGTGGTAATAAGCCTTCTTAGGTTATATTGTATGAGTAAATGTCATTAATACTGATGTCTAGAAATTATTTAAAATTTCTAAAAGTTGAATATGTCCTGATAAAACGTTATCAGTCATAATTCTTGTTATTATCTTAAAATGTTGTATGTCACAGCAGTAACCACATTTCTTTGTCAACTGCATTGTAATCAGATCTTTGACCATGATTTTAAGTCTCTTGTCATCTATAAACAGTTATTGTTTGATGCTTTTGCAAAAAATGCTTCATCTTCAAGAAGATTCACAAAAAGCACTTTTTGACAAGTACAGATGTCTGATACCTTTCAGATAATACCGCTGGATTGGGTAATAAATTAAAGAATTCTAATGGAAACCCTGATGGCTTCATAAAACTATTGACAGAAGATTAAAATCAAGGATTGGTGACATAGGACTGAGTGGTGAACTAGTGAATATGGTTAGACTTTTTATGTTTTTTGTCTGAAATATTATTGGCTTTTCTTTTCTTTTTTTTGGCTGTGCCACACCGGCTTGCAGTATCTTAGTTCCCTGACCAGGGACAGAACGTGGGCCAGGGCAGCGAAAGCAAGGAGTCCTAACCACTGGACCACCAGGCAATTCCCATTACTGGCTTTTTTTTTTTTTTTTTTTCCATTACTGGCTTTTAATCTGTTTTCCAAGTAATGCTCTGCAACACCAGCTGAGTGTTCTACAATTTAACTCCATTCTGACACTATCTACCTGGAGATAATGTCAGATACCACAGGTTAAGGGCTCAGTCCCACAAGACTGCTTTCACCCTACTTCAGATGCCAATCACAATTACTAGGTCTCCAGGTTTCCCACAGTCCTGTCCAACTTTGGCTACAAATCAGAGGTTCCCATGACCCCCTCCTAGGGTTTGAGTAATTTGCTAGAGGGGCTCACAGTACTCAGGGAAACACATTTACCACTCTATTAAAGGATAGATAAAGAATACCACTGAACAGCCAGATGAAGAGATATATAGGGTGAGGTCTGGGAGGGTCCTGAGCCCAGGAACTTCTGTCCACGTGGAGTTGGGGTATGCTACCTTTCCGGTAGATGTGTTCACCTATCCAGAATTTTCCCAAGTTCTGGAGATTTTTATGGAGGCTTCACCCTGTAGGCATGATTGATCATTAACTCCATTTTTAGCCCTTCTCCCTACTCAAGAGAATGAGAGGCAGGGCTGAAAATTCCAATCTTCTAATCTTTGTATTGACCAACCCTCAACCAGGAGCCACCCAGGAGCCCACCCAGAGTTGCCTTGTTAGAACAAAACATTCCTAACACCCACAAAATTACCTGCCTCTCTCATATTCATACTGGTTTCCCGAGAACTGCACTGGTGCCCAGCATGCATAAATGCAAAATAAACATTGTTGAATGAATTAATTGGAGAGTCCAAGAAATCTGTGAGTTCTCAGAGAAAAGAATGGAAAGAAAACACACATTTAAAAAATTGGCTAATGGGACTTCCCTGGTGATCCAGTGGTTAAGACTCTGTGCTCTCAGTGCAGGGGGCCCGTGGTTCAATCTCTGGTCAGGAAACTTAAGATCCCACATGCCGATCGGCACGGTCAAAAAAAAAAATTGGCTAATAAAATTGGCTAATAAGTGTCAGGCAGACCACATACATCATCTTGTTAATTCCTCAAAGACATTCTAAGCTGTGGGTATCATTAGCCCCATTTTATAAATGAGGAGATAAGGATTTGAGCGTTACACAGCTTGTCAACGGACTGGCAAATGCCAGCAGATCCAGGATTCAAATCCGGTGTGGTTAGCTTCAAAGGCTGGGCACTGAGGAAAAGTGACTGATTACTGCCCCCGCGGCCCCCTTCATACCTGCACCTGTGTCTGAGATTTTCCACACAGATTTTGGCTGCATCACTGGAAATCAGAAGGATCATGATGACAGCTGTGACAGCCAACAACCATGCCTACATTAATGAAAAATGCTTTTGAGTAAGCCACATTCACAGGCATTATCTTTTTTTTTTTTTTTAAGCATTATCTTTTTTAATCCAGTAATTGATCTAACAATTGGGGAGCCTTAATTATTTTTTTTTTTTTTTTTTTTTTTTTTGCAGTACGGCGGCCTCTCACTGCTGTGGCCTCTCCCGTCGCGGAGCACAGGCTCCGGACGTGCAGGCTCAGCGGCCATGGCTCCGCGGCATGTAGGATCCTCCCGGACCGGGGCACGAACCCGCGTCCCCCGCATCGGCAGGCGGACTCCCAACCACTGCGCCACCAGGGAAGCCCCCTAAGTAATTTGTGATATGTGTTTTTGTTTGTTTGTTTAAAAGAGTTAGATCTTCTGTAAATTCTCCTTTTGTCTTTTAAACTCATTTGTAGTAGTTTGTTGTTGTTGCCAGTAGATGGTTTAGCCAAATTTGTCAAACTTGTTAAACTCATCTTTATGATTTGTCTTATAAATTGCAGAACTAATTTACTCATATTTTTCTTATAATCTATTTTTTAACATCAATTTCTTTACATTTAAGTGTTTGGTACATTGGTGATGAGGTGGGAATTCAATTTTTTTTTTTAATGGCCTAGCTAATTATCTATTCATCTCCATTGATTGACTAATCCAAAGAAAACTTACTTCTGATGGGTCCCCATCACCCCACTGGTATTCAGACTAAAAGCAACACTAGTGGCAGGGTCATTGGAAAGACTCTATTCCAGAAAGAAGTCAGAACTTTGAGGAGAGTCCCAGGTCTACCCTTAGCTCACAGGATGGCCTTAGACAGGTCCCTTTCCCTCTAGGCACCTTCTTCTAAGTTTATAGCTCTACCATGGGGGGGGGGGTGGACAGCAGGGGGTAAGTGAGGCAAGGTGATCTCTGGCAATTGTCCTTCTAAAAGCGTTCTGAAGAATTCTTGAAATAAAAAGAAATGTAAATTTAAATAACACCAAGAGGGAACCTGTTGTTTGTTCTCGCTCCCCCCTACTTCAGCAGGGGCCCCAATAAAGCCTTGCCTGGAAAAAAAAACCACACCAAGAGGGACTTCCCTGGTGGTCCAGTGGTTAAGAATCCACCTTCCAATGCAGGGGACGTGGGTTTGATCCCTGGTCGGGGAGCTAAGGTCCCACATACCATGGGACAACTTAGTACGCGCGCCACAACTACTGAGCTCGCGAGCCTCAACGAGAGAGCCCACGTGCCGCAAACTACAGAGCCCAGGCACCCTGGAGCCCACGTGCCACAACTAGAGAGAAAACCCGCATGCCACAGCTAGAGAGAAGCCTGTGTGCCACAAGGAAAGATCCCACATGCCTCAACGAAGATCCTGTGTGCCACAACTGAGACCCGATGCAGCCAAAAATATAAATAAATAAATAAATGACACCAAGAAACTTTTTTCCACCTGTCAGGCTGGCAAATATTGAAAAGGTTGATAATACTTATTGTTGGCAAAAATGTAGGGAAATAAATTCTCTTAAGCTCGCTGCTGATGGGAATATCAATTGATTCTGCTTTTTGAAGGGCAATTTGGTCACAACCATCAAATGTAAAATGCATACATTTTTGGACCCAGCCATTCCACTCTGAGGAATTCTGAAATGTGAAGAATGATATAATATCTTTGATATAATGATGAAATAATATTGACTGTAACGTTTATCGTAGAAAAAACTGGAAACAACCCAAATGTCCACCAATCAAAAGTTGGATATACAATGTACTAGTCAGGGGTTTGAATCCCTAGCTTCCCACCTCCTATGTGACATCGGGCAAGTTACTTAACCGCTTTGTATCTGAGTTTTCTCATCGGTAAAAATGGAATGATAACAGGGTCTACCTCACAGGCTTGCTGTGAGGATTAAATAAGATAATACTCATAAAGTATTGTACCTACAACAGTTCCTGGCACACAGTAACCACCCTCATAATATTAGCTGTCATAACCACAGTATACGTTCAGATGAAAAACTGTGAAAGTTTATGGACTGTCCTTTCTATGGAGTGTTGGGTGTTATTGCTGGGAGTTCCCTGATTCTATAGGGGCCTGAGTCTTTCACTGTCTATTTCACAACCCTGTAAATTATAGAAAAATGATAAGAATGCAAATTATTCTTGCTCATAGAAATGCAAATTGCTTTTGCCCTGTAAATGTATAAATTAAGAGATAATTCAAAACATCACTCTATGCGCTAAAAATAATATAACCAACTTTGCATCATTAGCAAATTTATTTCTACATTACTGATTGCCTATATACACATTAGCTATATCCTATATATAATACTATACTATATAATATATGGTATATATACTATGTATTAATACATATACTAATTAATATATATTTAATCTATATATTAAAACCACTTCAAAGGAGAATCTGATTAGCATATATATGTGTGTGTGTATATATATGTATGTTCCTTCATTAATTACTGAGTTAAATAAAAATCTTTGACAAGTGTTCATTTTATATTTACATGAGAGTCACAATTTTACCTTTAAAAAATTATAACAGTATTTCTAGTATGATCTTATTTTCATTATAAAGATATATATATATATATATATATATATATATATATATATGTTAGAGAAAGCCGAGAAGGATGAACACAAAAATGTTTTTGAAGGATGTCTCAGGCAGGGTTAGGTAGAGAACATTTCAGTTGACTTTTACTCTCTTCTTTATATATTACTATATTGTCCAAACATTTTTATGCTGAACATCTGTTTTATGGAAAGTTAAAAAAAAAAAAAACAACCACAACCTATTTTCCTTTTTAAAAGACAAAACTGAGAACTCTCCTGCTGGAACCAGTCATTTGGGATGGGAGGAGAGAGTGCTCATGAGGGGTCAAGTGTAAACAGCTTCCTTACTCTACAGGGCTTTGAGATTGGGTATTTAGGTAAGGAGACCCCAGGAACGGGGAGGCCAGCTTAATTCCCAGAAGACCTATTCTTGCTGACATAGGGCACTAAGGCATAAAATGATCCAAAGTGGTCAAGTGGCTGATCTGGGGGTGGTCAAAGCTGAGAGTTGGGGACTTCTCTGGTGGCACAGTGGTTAAGAATCCTCCTGCCAATGCAGGGGACATGGGTTTGAGCCCTGGTCCGGGAAGATCCTACATGCCATGGAGCAACTAAGCCCGTGCGCCACAACTACTGAGCCTGCGTTCTAGAGCCCGCGAGCCACAACTACTGAGTCCACATGCCACAACTACTGAAGCCTGCGCACCTAGAGTCCGTGCTCCGCAACAAGAGAAGCCACCGCAATGAGAAGCCCGCGCACTGCGACGAAGACCCAGTGCAGCCATAAATAAATAAATGTATTTTTTTAGAAAGCTGAGAGTTGGACCTGAGCTCTGGCTCTTTCAGCCTCTTTGATCTTGAGCTGGTCAACTAATTCAGCCTCAGGCCATCACCCATAGAAGGTCAGCTCAGGAAAAGACTCACCTAATCCAATCCCTTCTTTCTATCCATGGGAAAACTGAGGCCTGGAGATGGGAGGGAACCCACAGAGGTCACCCAGCAAATTAGGGGTCACCCTAGCACTAGAACCCAGATATCCAGAGTCCTGGCCCAAAGCACTTTTACCAGTAATATTGGGCTGTGTGAAGGGCTTCAAGCGGCAAGTCAAAAAGATTGGCCCGAGAGAAAAAGGCATGTTTGAACGGAACACGCCAGGGCCAAGGTCAGAGCTGTGTTTAGGAAGAATTTTCACTCAGAGTGGAGAGGAGCAAAACCACCCCCAGTCTGGGAACTGGGCCGGGAAAGGGGTCTATTTCAGGACCTAACGCTCTACCAGGCCTTTAACAGACTGCCACTGCCATTTAATTGCTTTGGAGGGGAAAACTGGCTGCTCTCTTTTGTTTGAGGAAAAAGTGTCAGGGGACTTTTGTTATGCAAACAGAGCTGGAAATCCCCCTCAAAATGGAGCAGATACTAAGGCAGAATAAAGGGAAGGCTGCACTTCAGGTGTGTCTGGGGGTATTATGATGTTAACTGGCTTTTCTTGGGGCTGGAGCTGGGCTGGGTAGAGGGTCCTCTTCTCGGGGGTCCCTGCCAGAAACGGAAGAGAAAGGTGGCCCCTTGGGACTGAAAAGGCCAGGCCGGTCTTAAGTTCCTCCTTATTAAGTGCGCTGTTCCCCAGCCTTGAGGCCGCAAATCTCACAATCTCACGTTTCCATGAACTAACCACACTATGGTTAACTTAATATTTTTCTGTAAATCTACTCACTTTTAATCATTTAAATATATACTTAAAGAGCATTTATATCCCTACCTCAGTGAGAAATCAGTATTATTTTCCTAAAAATAAATATAAGGAAAGCAAAACAGTGTCATAAAATTCCAGCTAGATACTGTTGTCCAAGCTCTGTTATAAAGGGAGATTGGCACGTGTTAGAGAACTTTTGAAAGGATATTAGAAGCAACCCGAGGCTTTCCTCGATTTAATCAGAAGGAATGAAAGGTAAGTGAAAATAGAATAACTATCTCACTACGAGGTTCATTTACTCAATGCCTTTGTGCGAAACGGTGTAAATGTGCTATGGTTCTACCAGTGATCCCTGCCAAACTTTGGAGAATGCTTTGGGCCCTGCTCCCCCACCCATTAGCTGAATAACCTTGGGAAAGTTCCTCAACCTCTCTGAACCTCGGAGTCCTCACTTACAAATGGAACCTACCCTTAGGCTCCTCTGTGAGGTAATAATGGTGATAAAGATGAGGATGATAGTGATGCTATTAGGAAGGCTTTGGTCGAAGTCTTTAAGCTGAACCTTCAGGTATTAGGTGTACTATGGGGAACTGAATGAAGAGTCTGGGTCTTTACTTGAGTTAAGAGGGGGAGAGAGACGAGCAGAAGGCTGCATGGTCAACAGAAGTTAGCGTTCACCAGGGTGGATTTGTGGAAAACGGAAGCATTCCCTGGAAGGAAGTGAAACTGAATAAAGATATTGAACTTCCACGGTCATGCAAAATGGATGCTCAGATAGGACTGGTTGAGCATTAAAGTGAAAGGTGACCTCTAAATGACAGACCAGGTGTGCAATAAACAACCTACCTCATCCAGCAGTACTGCCACGAAGCAATAGAGAGATCCATAAACTTCTACCATCCCCACAAAGAGATGCCCTCACACAACTTTCAGAAATTGTGCTCACAAGAGATAAATGACAACTCTTTCTGTTATTTCTGGCAGCCATCTTATCAGACTGTGCCTAAAGAATTTTGTGGAATATACTTTGCTTCATGGGCAGATAACCAAAAGTTATTTTAAAAAATCGTTTCAATCTTATTAGTGGGGAATGTTTTTTATTGGAAAAGTTTTTCAGAAAACTTTAAAAAGTGTAAGTGAGTGATCTGAACCTGTCATTCTAGTCCTATAAACTCTAACCGAGGTATCTTGATGGTTATACGTGGTATTGTGGGCCTGAGGAAATGAGTATTATAATTACTGTTTTCCATTTTATATGCAAGGAAAATGAGACTATAATATCAGATACCTGCCAGAACACTCAAAGCAGACCTATTCTCCATGGCTTCATTCTTTCCAGTATTTCAACAAATGTTCCAAACATGCTTAACCATAGCTAAGCTCTGGGTCTGGGTGGGTGCGGGGTAGCTGTGTACATTTAAAAAAATAAGATGAAGCTTTGCAAAACAATGTGGACAATATGATCTTATTTACGTGAAAGAAAAAAACAGCAAAGCTATATCTTTATGTACGTGCACCATATTTATTAAAGCTTACAAACAGATCTGGTAGCCGTGTTCACAGTTGCGTGGAGTGGGTAGGGAGGGGAGGACTTGAACTTTACCTGTATTGTTTGAGAGAATAATAATAAATTTCTATATTCTTTAGGTTTTTAAAATTTTAAATAAATGATTGTTACAGGCTGAACTGTATCTCCCACAAATTCATATGTTGAAGTCCTAACCCCCAGTATCTCAGAGAGTGACCATATTTGGAAATAGCGTCTTTAAAGAGGTAATTAAATTAAAATGAGGTCATGAGGGTGGGCCTTAATCCAACATGACTGGTGTCATTTAGGAAGAGGAAACTGAGGACACAGACACTGAGAGAAGACCATGTGAAGACATACATCTACAAGCCAAGGGAAGAGTCCTCAGAAGAAATCAACCCTTGATTTCAGACTTCTAGCCTCTAGAATTTTGAGAAAATTAATTTCTGTTGTTTAAGCTACCAAGTCTGTGATATTTGTTGTGAAAGATGTTAAAGAAAAAAAAATCCAATGATACTTGTTGAAGATAGAAAGGCAGACTTTATTCAGGACCACGCTGATAGGTATAGGGACTGCAAAGGGATTTTCCAATGTGGGAGAGAGATGGGGCTAAGCTCCAAATACAGCATGGGCAAGTGGGAATTTGTAGCCAGGGAGCAGGGTGGGGTCAGTGGATGGAAAATTACTGGGAGGAAACGTCAGGGGTAAGAAGAATTCTGGCTAAATCAACCTAATAGGATTTTTGCTGAAGGCAGGCCAGGATAATCAGACATCATTGGGGAGATGGTAGAGGGGATAAGGAACCTGATCAGATATCGAGGGTCAGGGGTTTGGGTTAAACTGACTTAGCAGGGTTCTTGCTAAAACTAGATTTTACAAGGAAGTGCAGAGATGTGCCTAGGAGAAGGCTCATCAGGCTGACTACAGTGTGCTCAAGCAAAGAACCTTTGACACAGCCCTGGTAAACTAATACAACAACCAAGGTGATGTTTCTGACTTCTGGGAGCTCTTAACTTAGTGGGAGAAGCAGTTAATAGTACAACCTCACTATGATACCAGGAAAAGCGGGAGAAGTGCTGCAAAATGCAGAAGCAAGATACTATGGAACTGGGGGTGGGAGACACTGTTGTGCCTGGCAGCTTTCATGGAGGAAGTGGCCTTTGAGCTGGGCCTTGACTGTTGAGTAGCAGAGAAAATGGGGGGGGTTGGGGGTAGGGGGGTACATGGGGGGAGGGGAGTGGAGGAGACGGGGACTGTTCCTGGAGGAAACACAGAAGCTGGCAGTGAAGGTCTGTTTTCAGCCAGACCGGGGAGCTACACGTGAGCACAGGCTTCACCAGGGGATGCAGGGGAGATGTACCTAGAAGTGTTTGTTGAAGTATCCATTTGTCAGCTATTGCTGACAGCTATCGGCCATCATGGAAAGAGTAACATCATCGTATTTGCTTAGTAGGAAGACCACCCTGAAGTCCATGAGGCCAGGGTTGAACAGTGATGGCCCAAGGGACTTTCATGTCCACAGAAATATTTTATTTGACTCATCTAGCTATTTTTAAAAAATTAACTGTCCTAACATTTCATAAATTATAAATAATTTAGATACATAATTTATTTAAGAATTTACTGATATAATTTGAATCTAGGTAACATTGTTTATAATATATTTTTACATCAATTTTACATAAATTAATAAAATAAAACCAATATATTATAATTATGTTGATGTACTTTATATATAAATAAAAAATTTTTTTCCTTGATCACATTTTTGTTTTCTTTTTTATAACATCTTTATTGGAGTATAATTGCTTTACAATGGTGTGTTAGTTTCTGCTTTATAACAAAGTGAATCAGCTATACATATACATATATCCCCATATCTCCTCCCTCTTGCATCTCCCTCCCACGCTCCCTATCCCACCCCTCTAGGTGGTCACAAAGCACCGAGCTGATCTCCCTGTGCTATGCAGCTGCTTCCCACTAGCTATCTATTTTCCATTTGGTAGTGTATATACGTCCATGTCACTCTCTCACTTCGTCCCAGCTTACCCTTCCCCCTCCCTGTGTCCTCAAGTCCATTCTCTACGTCTGCATCTTTATTCCTATCCTGCCCCTAGGTTTTTTATAACCTTTTTTTTTTTTTTTTTAGATTCCATATATATGTGTTAGCATACGGTATTTGTTTTGCTCTGATTTACTTCACTCTGTATGACAGACTCTAGGTCAATCCACCTCACTACAAATAACTCAGTTTCGTTTCTTTTTATGGCTGAGTAATGTTTCATTGTATATATGTACCACATCTTCTTTATCCATTCAACTGTTGATGGACACTTAGGTTGCTTCCATGTCCTGGCTATTGTAAATAGAGCTGCAATAAACACTGTGGTACATGACTCTTTTTTTTTTTTTTTTTTTTACATGACTCTTTTTGAATTATGGTTTTCTCAGGGTATATGCCCTGTAGTGGGATTGCTGGGTCGTATGGTAGTTCTATTTTTAGTTTTTAAGGAACCTCCATACTGTTCTCCATAGTGGCTGTATCAATTTACATTCCCACCAACAGTGCAAGAGGGTTCCCTTTTCTCCACACCCTCTCCAGCATTTATTGTTTGTAGATTTTTTGATGATGGCCATTCTGACTGGTGAGGTGATACCTCATTGTAGTTTCGATTTGCATTTCTCTAATGATTAATGATGCTGAACATTCTTTCATGTGTTTGTTGGCAATCCGTGTATCTTCTTTGGAGAAATGTCTATTTAGGTCTTCTGCCCATTGTTGCATTGGGTTGTTTGTTTTTTTAATATTGAGCTTCATGAGCTGCTTGTAAATTTTGGAGATTAATTCTTTGTCAGTTGCTTCATTTGCAAATATTTTCTCTCATTCTGAGGGTTGTCTTTTCGTCTTTTTTATGGTTTTCTTTGCTGTGCAAAAGCTTTTAAGTTTCATTAGGTCCCATTTGTTTATTTTTGTTTTTATTTCCATTTCTCTAGGAGGTGGGTTGAAAAGGATCTTGCTGTGATTTATGTCATAGAGTGTTCTGCCTATGTTTTCCTCTAAGAGTTTGATAGTGTCTGGCCTTACATTTAGGTCTTTAATCCATTTTGAGTTTATTTTTGTGTACGGTGTTAGGGAGTGTTCTAATTTCATTCTTTTACATGTAGCTGTCCAGTTTTCCCAGCACCACTTATTGAAGAGGGTGTCTTTTCTCCATTGTATATTCTTGCCTCCTTTATCAAGGATAAGGTGACCATATGTGCATGGGTTTATCTCTGGGCTTTCTATCCTGTCCCATTGATCTATAGTTCTGTTTTTGTGCCAGTACCATGCTGTATTGATTACTGTAGCTTTGTAGTATAGTCTGAAGTCCAGGAGTATGATTCCTCCAGCTCCGTTTTTCTTTCTCAAGATTGCTTTGGCTATTCGGGGTCTTTTGTGTTTCCATACAAATTGTGAACTTTTTGGTTCTAGTTCTGTGAAAAATGCCATTGGTAGTTTGATAGGGATTGCATTGAATCTGTAATAAGTCAGAAGAGCTCATAAAATTTCAAATTTTTTGAAAAATCTTTTAACAAGTGCTGTGGGTTGAATTGCACCCCCCTGCAAGATATGTTGAAGTCCTAACCCTTGGTGCCTGTGACTTCTACTTATTTGGAAATAGGGTCTTCATGGACGCAATTAAGATGTAAATTAAGATGAGGTCTTAGTGGAATAGGATGGACCCTTAGTCAAATATGACTGGTGTCCTTCTCTAGAAGGGACGCAGATACACAAGAGGGAGAATGCCATGTGGCTGGTAATGGAGGCAGAGATTGGGGTGATGCAGCTGTCAGTCAAAGGATCAGCAAGGATTGACTGCCAGAAGCCAGAGAGGCAGGGAAGGATTCGATCCAACCTCAGCCCCTTGATCTCAGATTTCTAACTTCCAACACTGTGGGAGAATACAATGGTTTTAACTACCAGCAGGTGGTACTTTGTTACAGCAGCTGTAGGAAACTAATACGACAAGGAACCTATATATTCTCCCAGCAACATTTGGCTGGAGCTAAGGAAGGGAGCCCCCTAGAGGTGAGCCACCAGCCAGGTAGCATCACTCATTCCTCCCAAGGTGCAGGCTCTGTAGCAATAGTCCAGGGGAGAAAAGAGGTCTCAACTAAGGCAGTAACAAGGATGTGTGTGTGTGTGTGTGTGTGTGTGTGTAAAGCTTTGTTCTTAGAAACAATCATTCTTTACTTCACGGACAGGGATAAAGTAATACTTATCATTATAAACTGTATTTTATATCACTACCATGAGCCAGGTCCTATGTTGTGAGTTTTTTTGTGTTGTGCCATTTAATCCTCCCTACAACGCTATGTAAAATCCCCACTCTATAGATGAGAACACTGAGGCTCGGAAAGGTTACATGACCTAGACCTAGATTATAAATAAGATACGATATCTACTAGGTGCCAAGCACCTAGCTGAGCACTTTATGTCTGAGCTCATTGAATTCTCACAACACCCTATGAAGTAGGTACCATTATTATCCCTGAGTATATTTCCCCTCCCCCACTGAGACGAGGAAACTGAGGCACAAGAGGTCAAGCAACTTGATCAAGTTAGACACCAGCAAAGCTGGATGATGAATACAAGAGTTTGTGTTTTTGTCTGGATCCAAAGTCCTTGCTGGCTTATCTTTTCATTCAATTTGTTCATTGATGAATGCTCTTACGTCTTATGCATTTTTAAAATTATTTATTTATTTATTTGGCTGCGTTGGGTCTTAGCTGAGGCGTGCGGGATCTTTCATTGTGGAGCACAGGCTCTTCACTGCGGCGCACAGGCTCTTCATTGCAGCACGCAGGCTTCTCTCTAGTTGTGGCGTGCAGGATCTAGAGTGCGTGGGCTCAGTAGTCATGGCACACGGGCTTCAGAGCACGCGGGCTCGGTAGTTGTGCTGCACAGGCTTAGTTACCCCGTGGCATGTGGGATCTTAGTTTCCTGACCAGGGATCAAACCTGCGTCCCCTGCGTTGGAAGGCAGACTCTTAACCACTGGACCACCAGAGAAGTCCCTGTCTTACGTATTTTTTTGTTTGTTTGTTTGTTTGTTTTGTTGTTGTTGTACGCGGGCCTCTCACTGTTGTGGCCTCTCCCGTTGCGGAGCACAGGCTCCGGACGCGCAGGTCCAGCGGCCATGGCCCACGGACCCAGCCGCTCCGCGGCATGTGGGATCCTCCCGGACCGGGGCACGAACTCGTGTCCCCTGCATCGGCAGGCGGACTCTCAACCACTGCGCCACCAGGGAAGCCCATGTCTTACGTATTTTTGAAGGAGGCAGCTGGGTTTTGGTGTAGCCTGGGCCTCAGTGTCCCCATCTGTGAAACGTGGTGGGTCTGCTGGCCAATCTTGAAGATCTCTTCTTGCTCTATAAATCAGTGATTCCCTGGCCTTGGGAATTTAGCAATTATTAATAATACAACAGCTCAGAATATTAACTCATTTGCCAACGTCTCACCAAATGACAGAGCCAGGATTTTAATTCAAGTCCACCTGACTCCAAAAGCTTCTCCACTTCCTCCTGGGCCAGGAAAAGAGAAGAACCAAAAAAGAGACTGAGGAAGTACTGCCGAACCAGATTTGTGTGAGCTACACAAGTGGGACCAAAGGCCAGGAGTTCCAACCATGGAGCTGGCCTGGCATGGGCCTGTGACACCCTCTTGTGGACCGCATCTGAAATGCTCTGCTTTGCCATCTTTTTCATTTTGATACCAGAATAGACGTAGGGATTGGGGGAAGCAGGATGTGGTTTTCCCAGTAGTTTTTGAAAACCAGTGACCCCAGCTACTGTCCTAAAACAGAGACTGCTTGAAGGCATGGGTCACTTAGACAAGCCCAGCTGCCCTGTGTTCATTTACTGATGAAACAAGTTACTTTTTGTTTCTGTCTTCACATCTTGTACATGCTTGTACCAGGTATAAAGCAGTGAACCCAGTAAAAATGGCCCCTTTCCTCCTTTGTGCTCAGAGTGGGGGAGGTCAGACATTAAGCCTGTAAAACCCAGGATAAATATATAGGCAGGAAAGAATTCTTCCTTCACGCTCCCTTTCCTCCTTAGCTTTCTCTCCAGAATCTGGAGGGGAAAAGTGTAAGGTCCATTGGCCCGGGTGAAAGGAGGCCCGGGGGGTAAGAGAAAACATCGACCAGTATGAGGTAGGAGAGGCATTGGGACATAACGACCTCACCTGTTCAACAAGAGACTCTAACTTCCTGCCCAGAAAACAATGGGGCTGACGGGAAGGGAAAATGGGCTTACGCCCCACAACACACCAACCAACACCTGGCCCTGCTGTATTCTCACCAAATAAGGAATTACCCTGTATAGCAAACCACCCCCTCCCCTTGCAAACCGCCTTCTGCTTTTACCCCAATAAAAATTCCCCTCATCCAGTACTGGACGCGACTTCTCTGGCCCCTTTCTCTCGGACCAGTGAACCTCGCCCGGGAGCGCTCCCTAATAAAGCTCACTTGAAGCTTTCCTTTGTTTCGCGGTGTCGTTTTGTTAAGATCCCACCTTACATTTGGTGCCGAAACCCGGGAGGGGTACCAAGCCCCGCGGGCAGCCGCACGGGCCGCTCCTCCCCTCCCCCAGGAGACAAACAGGGAATCTCTGCTCAGACACCCGATCCGGCAGAAAACGGGGTAAGTCCCTTTCCGTTGTTCCCTCCGACCCTCAGAGTTCCTGCCCTCCGGACTCCCTGTCCTTAAGCGCGGCCGCGTCAGGGATTCCTCCGTCCTCCCTCCGGTCCTCGGGCAACTGTGGAGACGTCCCAATCGCCTGACCGCCCTCCGACCTGCCGTGAATTGGAGAATGAGACCAGGGACGCCTCTCTCCCTCTCCATTCACTCAGGGACAGACTGGGGTCATGGGAACCTCACAGTCGAAACCAGATCCTAAGACGCCCCTGAGGTGTCTCTTAGCCAATTTTACAGCCCTCGATTTCTCCCAAGATCACCGCTGTCAGACGGCTTATTTTCTCTTCCACTGTGGCCTGGCCACAATATCCTCTGGACAATCAATTCTAAAGGGACTTTCGATTTTAACATCCTCCGTGATTTAAATAATTACTGCCACAGGACGGGCAAATGGTCCGAGGTGCCCTATGTTCAGGCCTTCTGGTATTTGCGCTTCCGCCCCTATGCCTTAATTGCTCTACCTCCCAGATTCTCCTCGCAAAACAAACTTCTCCAACTCCCTCCGACGAAAACTTCTCCTCTCCTTTAACCGATCCCCCGAATCTCTTGCTGCCCCCCTTTTACACCTCCCCCACCCTACCACGAAGCGGTTCCCCCTTCCCCTGAAGCCGCTCCTCCCGCTGCTCCCCCGCCACCGCCGTCAGCTCCTTTGCCCACATCCCTCCCCTCACCAATTAGCGCACACACGCGTTCGCATGATTCTCAGGATCCTAACCTCCTCTGTCCACTGAGGGAGGTAGCAGGGGCAGAAGGACTGGTCCGAGTCCACGTCCCCTTCTCCCTCCAAGATCTCTCTCAAATAGAAAAACGACTGGGTTCCTCCTCTGCTGACTCTTCCCGCTACATTAAGGAGTTCCGCTATCTCTCTCAAGCTTATGATTTAACCTGGCATGATATCTTCGTGGTTCTGTCCTCTACCTTAACCCCAGACGAAAGGGAAAGAATTCAAACTGCTGCCCGAAACCATGAAGATCAGGTCCACCTTACTGATAATTCTATGCTAGTCGGCGTAACCGCTGTGCCGGGCACCGACCCAGGCTGGACATATCAGGACGGCCAAGATGGTCGCCGTAAACGTGATCTCATGATTCAATGCCTCCTAGCTGGCATGCAGGCTGCTGCCCATAAGGTAGTCAATTTTGAAAAACTAAAAGAGATAACCCAAGAACCTAACGAAAATCCAGCTATCTTTCTCAATCGCCTTACAGAGGCCTTAACTCTCTACACCCGGCTGGATCCCGACACCCCGGCAGGGGCAGCGGTCCTAGCCACCCATTTTATTACCCAATCAGCCCCAGACATTCGGAAAAAATTAAAACGGGCAGAGGACGGCCCTCAAACCCCTATTCGAGACCTGGTAAAAATGGCCTTTAAAGTCTATAATGGCCGTGAGGATTTGGCAGAATCCAGCCGACAGGCTCGGATGCACCAGAAGGTGGCCCTCCAAACCCAAGCTCTTGTGGCCGCCCTAAGGCCGGCCATCTCCCATGGATCACAGCATCCACGGGGTCTGCAGAAGGCAACCCCGCCAGGGGCCTGCTTCAAATGCGGAAAAGAAGGCCACTGGGCTCGTCAATGTCCCAATCCCCAACCTCCTTCTAAGCCCTGTCCCAGCTGCGGGCTAACGGGCCACTGGAAGAGTGACTGCCCTACGGCTGGCCCTCCCTCAGCGTCTCCACGCGGGGGGCAGGCCGACCCAACGGCATTACCACTCGAACTGCTGGGATTGGCTGACGACTGACGGCGCCCGGACTCGAAGAATCCCATCACCCTCGCCGAGCCCAGGGTAAGGCTACAGGTGGCGGGTAAGTCCATCTCATTTTTGGTGGACACGGGGGCCACCTAATCGGTTCTGCCTACCTATTCCGGGCCAGTTTCTCCTTCCCAGATCTCGGTTATGGGTATTGACGGCAAATCCTTCTCCCCATTTCAAACCGGTTTACTCCCATGTAACCTTGACGGGATGCCATTTACTCATTCCTTTTTAATCATGCCATTCTGCCCGGTTCCCCTCTTAGGCCGAGATATCCTCTATTACTTAGGGGCCTCCCTCCAGCTGGTCAGACTTGACCCTAAAGTCCCCTCCTCCCAGCTTCTGCTTCCTCTTCTCGGTCTATCTCTAGAACCCTCTCCCTCCTGCCCTCCTCTTTTAACCACACCATACCCAATCAATCCCCAAGTTTGGGATACTTCTAAGCCCATAATAGCAACACACCATTCCCCTGTTCTCATCCGCCTAAAGGACCCCTCCAAGTTTCCGTCAAGGCCCCAATTTCCCATCTCCGAGACTCACCTTAGGGGCCTACAACCTATTATCACCAGACTCCTAAATCAGGGACTTCTTATCCCCACTTACTCTCCCTGCAACACCCCCATCCTGCCTGTCCGCAAAGCCTCTGGAGATTATCGCCTGGTCCAGGATCTCCGAATAATCAATGAGGCCATAATTCCTCTCCACCTGGTAATACCGAACCCAAACACCTTGCTCTCCCATATTCCCCCATCCACAACCCACTTTACGGTTTTGGATCTCAAGGATGCCTTCTTCATTATCCCCCTACATCCCGACTCCTATTTCCTCTTTGCCTTTACCTGGACGGATCCGGACACTCATACTTCTAGCCAGCTCACCTGGACAGTTCTTCCCCAGGGCTTCCGCGATAGCCCTCATCTCTTTGGTCAGGCGCTGGCACGGGACCTCACTTCCTGCTCCCTTACCCCCAGCATACTCCTCCAATATGTAGATGACCTCCTCCTTTGCAGCCCATCTCTTAACCTCTCTAGACAACATACCGCAGATCTCCTCAATTACCTTGGCTCTCGCGGTTATCGGGTCTCCCCAGCCAAGGCTCAGTTATCTGTATCTTCTGTAACCTACCTGGGGCTCCACCTTACCCCTACCACAAAAAGTCTAACAACCGACCGCACCCGGATTATCCGTGAACTCCAACGCAAACACCAACAGTCCACCTCCCCAATTCCCGATTGGTGGCAATCCACCCTTTTTACCTGGCTAACACCAATCTTGGGCCCGCTACTTCTTATTTGTATCCTGTTTATGTTTGCTCCCTGTTTTCTTAGGTTCCTTCGCAGGTGCATGGAAGAAGTCTCTCGAGTAGCCACAAACCAGATGCTTCTCGGCCCTTACACCCTGTTTCCTACAGAACCCCCCACCGGCTCTCCTTAAATCCAGGCCCCCGACCGCCCAACCCCAACGACGCCCCCACTCATGCAGGAAGTAGCCAGAGACAAAACGTCGCCCCAATCCATCAAAGATGTTGGGATGTAAGGTCCATTGGCCCGGGTGAAAGGAGGCCCGGGGTGGGTAAGAGAAAACATCGACCAGTATGAGGTAGGAGAGGCATTGGGACATAACGACCTCACCTGTTCTGGGAATCAACAAGAGACTCTAACTTCCTGCCCAGAAAACAATGGGGCTGACGGGGAGGGAAAATGGGCTTACAACTCTAACCTTCATAACAATCCAATAAAGTCAGGGCCACCATACCTATTTTACAGATGAGGAAACTGAGGTTCAGAGAGCTTAATAAGCTTGCCCAAATCTCAGCATTAACGGCTGTAGTGTTGGAATCTAAGTTTTAGAAAAGCAATAGATTAGGAATCCAAAGTCTGATTTCTAGTCCTAGCTCTGAACACACTTGCTGAGTTGGGCAGGTCAGTTTACATCTTGGATCTCTATTATCTCTTCTGCATAATAGGGGCTTGGTTAGAAAGGCATCCATTTTTCTGCCTGAGCAGAAAAATAGGAAGGGGGCACTGAGGAGCTCCAGTGGTCAGAAGGAGACAGGAGCCCAAGTCCAAGCAAAAACATCAGTTACTGATGAGTGAATCACTGATGCGTGAATGCCGGGTTGCCTGTGATGTGTGGTCGCCTGGCAGCCTCTCCTGAGTGGATCCCACAGCTTTCTCAGTAAGAGAACACTGAATATCAGAGACCTCAGAGATTCCCTTATCCAGTTGGTTTTTAAAAAGCTTTATTATCTCTCCTGTTAGACTCATACTAGTAATAAAACCCTCTCATGGGAGTGCAGGACTTTACAGTTTACAAATCACATTCATATCTGTGGTCTCATTTGAATTCTTACCCCTTTTCTGTGAGGTTGACAGGACAAGTGTTGCTATCTCCATTTCACAGAGGATAAAATGGAGGCTCAGAGAAGGTCCAGGGTCTAATAAACAGCTAATAAACAGCTGTCAGTGGCTGTCTGTCCCTCTGACACCTGAGTATGTTTGGATGGGGAGGTAGTCCACTGTGGAAGAGTGGATTACGCTTCCCCTATATAACCTCCCTGGAGCAGAATTATGTGCCCCAACTCTGTCATCATGAAGCCATAAGACTTGCTCTGGCCAATGAAATGTGAGAAGAAGTGATGTATGTCACTTTGGAACAGAAGGCTGAAGACCCAGCATGTTGTTCACCATGTCTCTTTTCCTTCTGCCATGAAATCTGGCAATGTTCCAGAGAGAGAGAGAGAGGAGCTCCCTCAGCCTGGGTTCTGGAGTAAAGATAACATGGAACAGGGAAGTAGTTGACCCATCATGGACATAGGGGTGAGCAAGAAATAAACCTTTGGGGTTGTACACCACTGAGATTTGGGGGTTATTTGTTACACAGCAAAACCTAGCTAATATATCTATAAAGACAGTACCCTCTCCTGGGAATAGCGATGTCAGACCCTGGATAAGTATCAGCTGGTCTATGATTTTGTGTGTGTGTGTGTGTGTGTGTGTGTGTGTGTGTGTGTGTCTGGGGTGGCAAAGTGGGTACGGGGAAGGGAAGGCTTAGCGGAGTTTGCCCTGTATCCTATTTCAGTCAGTCTTTCAAACCAGCTACACATACAGGGGCCTGCTTCCCATCCTTCTCCTCTCTTCTCTCTGTCCCTATTTTTATTATTTGGCACAGAACTTCGGATCTCTGTTGAATTCCATGATAGCAGATAAAGTTTTTTTTCTTTCCCAAATCATATGGAGAAACTGCTTCAGGAGCTATTGATTGACTCTCAGAAATAATAATTGTAGCTACTGTTTCCTGAGGATTTGCTGACGATCAGGCACTCGTTAAGAGCTTTTCATGCTTTACCTCATTTTCTCTTCACAACTACCTGAGGAATTTGATCCTACTATTTCCTCATGTTAGAAGCAAGAAAATGAAGCCTTAGAGACGTTAAGAAACTTTTTTTTTTTTGGCTGCGTTGGGTCTCCATTGCTGCGCAAGGGCTTTTCTCTAGTTCTGGCAAGTGGGGATTACTCTTCATTGCAGTGCACGGGCTTCTCATTGCGGTGGCTTCTCTTGCTGCAGAGCACGGGCTCTACGAACGTGGACTTCAGTAGTTATGGCACGCGGGCTCTAGAGCACAGGCTCAGTAGTTGTGGCACAAAGTTGTTCCAGTCTTTGTGGCTTCAGTGTGTAAACCCAGCTTCCCTAGGCCTTTGAGCTCTAATGCTTGCCCCCTCCTAAGCAAAGGAGGGTGGTGTGGCAGAAATGGCCAGTTGCTGCTCAATTTGGGAGAGGGATTTGGGGCTCTGGCAGAAGCCTAACTGTGCATCCGATTCACACAAATGAGGAAATCAGTGAATGAGGGAAGGATAGAAGGATTGGGCATCTGTTGAATGCTTAGAATATTCCAGATACTGTGAATGATCCTTTCTATTACACTTTCTTAGTTGATCTAAACAAACATTCTATGGGAGAAGATCTATTACCCCATTATGTCACTGAGGCTCAGAGAAGTTAACCGCTTTGACTAAGGTCATTTAGCTTATAAAAACTTATGCTAGAAATGGAGCTAGGGTCAGTGTGACTGTTAAAACCATATTCTTTCCTCCATAGCAAACCATTTACTCACTGTGCCCTTCCACCAAATATAATACAACATAATAAAATCTTGTCCTCTTGTGTTTCTGCACATCTTGTGAGCAGAGGCACTATCATTTGTCCCACACCATCTTCACAAGGATGTTTGTAGAGCAAACGGCCTTCGAAGATAGAGTATTTCCCTCCAGAGCAAAAGACAGAAATGCTTGCTTCCCACTATAAAAGATTTGGTTTCCCTAAGCTCAGGGTTCCTGACATCCAGGAACTGATGTAAACATGCCGATGCTCATGCTGCATGTGGTGCTGTGGATAATAAAGTTCTTTGTCTCTGACCCGGAATTCTCATGTCCTCCGCTCATATCCATGAAACCACGTTACACTAAGTTGTCGGCTTACAACTAGGTCAGTGAGATCTTAGCTCCTGACAGCACCTGCCATATTTGGGCCATGGAAAGAGCTACCATGTTTAATCCAGTTGTGTCACATCACCCATGCTCTTCACTTACATTATTTCAACTAAATGTATAAGGTCAACAAAGCAATAAAGAAAATTTAAATACCACTCTGCCTTCCCTTTTTCTAAATAAGTGCATGCCATGGAGGAAGCATGTGACAAAAGAGTTAAATCTGCTATTTTCTCAGTAGATCTTAGTTTTCATGTGGCTTTCATGGCATGGTCATTTTGCCACACTGAGTGTGATTCAAAGATGCACGTTTTTTCATGTAGCATTGCCTCTAAATCTAAACCACCCACTTTGGATGGTCAGCCAAAGAGAAGGCTATCAGATCAAATGCTGGAGGAAAATTCAGAGATGATAAATCAGTCTCCAGTTCGAAGCTCTCCTAAGAAATTTTCAAGTACATCTTCTTTTGTTTGTTTTGGCTGCACCATGTGGCTTGTGGGATCTTAGTTCCCCGACCAGGGATTGAATCCAGGGAGGAATGAAATCACAGAGTCCTAACCACTGGATCGCCAGGAAATTCCCTCAAGTACATCTTTCACCTCATGTGATTTTTGTTGTTCTTACAGATCAACTTTAGAATGTTCCACCCTCATAAGCTATGACTCCAGACGATTATATAAGGTGGAGGGGGGATATGCTAATGGTCACAAAATTTCTTTTACAATTGAATATAGCGTGTACTTATCCTTACATTTATATATCACTTTCTTCTTTAGTACCATAAATTTGAATCTAATCCTTTTCCATCTCCAGAGACAAAAGAGTCCCATGGACTTAATTTTGACTTCTTAGTCTGCTAAATTTTGAAGTACAGTATATCAATTGCCATTTCTTTTTTGATTAAACTAGTATTATTTATTTATAATTTATTTTTTTTCTTATTAGTTATCTATTTTATACGCATCAGTGTATATATGTCAATCCCAATCTCCCAATTCATCACACCACCACCCTCAACCCCCGCCGCTTTCCCCCCTTGGTGTCCATATGTTTTTTCTCTACTTCTGTGTCTCAATTTCTGCTCAGCTGAACCAATCTCTAAACTAGTATTTTTTATTACTGTTTGTTTTTCCTCAATTGAATTATGTATCACTGGAAGTTAATCAACTACATTTGAACATATATTAGTTTTTAAAATTAGGTAGTAGTACATGGTAATAAATACCAGAGTACAAATTGTATTAGTTCTGCTATATCTTCAATATTACCTCAGGGATTGGGACATCAATATTTTAATATCTGGTTCTGGATTGATGGCAACTCCAAAACTACTACATAAAAAAAGGGTGAGCATAGAGAGAGATAGAGGAAAAAGAATGTACAGTCCAAGATAAGTCTATGAACCAAAATTCTAAAACATATGAGTAAACTTAACAAATTTAAGCCTATAAAACCAATAAGGAGATGAATCATTTTGGTTTAAATAAACACAATAGAGAGATCTGAAAATGAATTTCAAGTTTGGGCTCTGGAAAAAGATAAAGAATAGAATAACATCTATTTTTACAAAAGAAATTATAAAAATATAAACAGGTGTAAATGAAACAAGAACAAGTAGATATGAAAAAGAATCAGTACTGGAGTGATCAATCTCATGAATCTCCTCTAGGAATGGGTGACCCCTCATACATTTGCTGTATCTTCCAGCTGAGTGCCAGCTTGTGTTATTCAATCTAGGACTGCGAAGTTAAGCTGTGTGTGAGCATGGTGGGGGCAGTTCCAGTCCCCTTCCATCTAAAGCCCTCCACCATGCCATCCAAAGTCCCCTTCCATGTGGTCTTTCTCCATTTGTGTTTTCCTTTGCTGAAGAAGCAACGGGCAGAACAGATTAGTAAGTAACAGATATCCGGGGGGTTGCCAGTGTCCTCTTCCTGCAGGCACGCCCAGTCTTCACTAGTGATTCTCTGGGAGCCCTTCTCCCTTGCCTCTAAGAGGGACTACAACCCCCCATGGAGGGAGAGGAAGGGATGGGTCTCTTTTCAGAAAACTGCATTTGTCCTCAAGGCTGGCTTCCCTCCCTTCTCTCCATTCTTTCTTTGCACTGATTAGTGGTGATTGTTTGTCTGTGGGCGAAGGGTGGGAATGGGGAATAGGTGGAGTAGTGGAGTAGGAACTGATGGAAGGGCTGGTAGAATAACAATAATGGCTCTTCAAATGCCCTGCTGGAAGGTAGCTGGTTCCAACCACTGGCAGTTCTTTAAATATAGAATGTGGGCTCCTTATGGACTTTTTGGTTCGGATTTGGGTTTCAGCAGCAGTTTCAGGACAATAGGAAAAAGCTCTCTTAATGTCCAATTACACAAGAATATATGTCTATTATCCTTTCCTTTTATAATTTAATAAATGTTGGCATACTATTTACTTTTCCATATCTTGTTTTTTTCACTTGAAGTATTTCCTAGAGATTGTTCCATATCAGGATATGTACATGTGCCTCATTCTTTTTTATTGCTTCATATATTCCACAATATGGATGTACTAAAATTTATTACAACAGCTCTCTAGTGACAGTTAGTCTCTAGTCTTTTGCTATTACAAACAGTGCTACAATGAACATTTTGCATATACTCTTTTCATGTAAATAGCTTTTTTAAAAAAAAAAACAACTAGAAACCCTGACAGATGTTTGTCATCCAAAGGACAGTCCATTTTAAGTATGCTGCAGTTAGTGTCACACAACCTCTTCCTACTTTGAAAATTCTGTGAATTATTACAAGAATTGCCAATTTCTACTCTTTAATTGCACTGCTTAGCATGTGATAGGCATTCTGCATTCACAACGTTTCTTTTCAATGCAGCTTCAAAGTGTAATGACTTTGACACAGATTTAAGCAAATTTAGAGATCTACATTTAAGCTGCTAAATGCAAATAAAGCGTGAACTACAAAGTAATGCTTAGGATGGGAGATCTGAAGTTATATGTGTTTTAATTCAAATCCCAGTACCAGTTTTCACCTATATGACTTTAGCCCTGTATGACACTCAGTTTTCTCATTCATAAAATGGGGTGAATAGAGCAGTGACTTCATGGGGATGTTGTAGGGATTAAATAAGAAAATATGCATGATTCTTAGGACATTTCCTGGAACACAATAAGTGTTCAGTAAGCATTAGCTATACATAAAGGTTTCAGTTCAGGTGACAATTGTATATATACAAACTTTCTAGCCAGACATAAGTTCATAGCTGGACCAGTAGTGTCAGTTGGTTCATAGCTTTCTCCTTTATTTGGTACAGGCAAATTTCCTGATTTCAGAGATGTTAAATTGTGAAACAAACAAACTATACTTATTGGAGTTAAAGAATATAGAAATAGGGGCTTCCCTGGTGGCGCAGTGGTTGAGAGTCCGCCTGCCAATGCAGAGGACGCGGGTTCGTGCCCGGGTCCGGGAGGATCCCACATGCCACAGAACGGCTGGGCCCGTGAGCCATGGCCGCTGAGCCTGCGTGTCTGGAGCCTGATGGATTACCTTACAGATTAGTATTACCTTATATTAGGTTATCATGTAATAACCATCCCATGTATTAAATTCTCATATGCCAAGCATTTTGCATATATTATCTCATTTAATTTTCACAAGGACTCATGTGAGATAGATATTATTATTCTTATTCTGAAGAGACTGAAGATCTGACAAATCAAGTGACATGCCCAAAGATATCATTAGTAAGTTGTAGAGCAGGGATTCATTCTCAGATTGTTCTGAAAAAAAGATATTTGTAAATTCCCATACATTTTTCCAATGAAATCTCACTTACGCATGGCAGAACCAGCTTATGAAAGGTCTTGAATGCTAAAAGCAGGCTTGAACTTCATTTTGGTGGATTGAGGCAGGGCTGTCTTATCCATTAGGTACAGCAGGCACAGTGCCTAGGGTCCACAATACTTTTAGGGGTCTATAAAAATGTTTAAGTTCAAAATCAGAAGAGAAAAATGGACTTTTAGATTGAAGAAAATGACTTGCTATATAACATTAATATATTTATCTGTATATTAATGCATTTGTAAAATATGAAATATATATTAAATAAATATTATCTACTACATAAATATATATATTATATATCCACAAGCGCAAAGCAAAAGTGCCCGGGGCCATGAAAGTCAGAATGCGGCCTTGTACCGGGGTGCGCTAAACTTTCTGGGGAGGTGATATAGCAGACTAAGTTGGAAGAGGGTGGTAGGTGGTGGCCAGATTCTGAAAAATGTCACAATTTCTCTCCTCCCATCAAAGTTACCCCCCCAAAGGGAGGTTGTAAGGGACAGAGGTGAAACATAGGGCAGAAAGTGCCACTTCCTAGCTGCATGATTTTGGACAAGTGACTTGATCAATCTAAGCCTCAGTTTCACCATCAATAAAATGGAGATATGTATCTCCTGAGGTTGTTGGACAGGGACCTAGGTGCCGTGTTCACCGTTAGGTACGAATCGCTTGATACATACATGTTGAATGAATTCAGTAAATGTGTGCTTTGCACAGTGGTCGGTGTAAGGTAAGCCTCCAGTAAGTGGTAGCTGCTAGCATTAAAAATAGTAAAAAGTCCCCATAGTTACAACCCTAGCGCTGCAGAACCCAGACGTACCTCAGCAGGTCCGATGGAAACCTGCGCAGTAACTTCCCACAGGAGGCGAGGACGCGCGACTGCGCTTGCGCACAAGCGCTTTCCTCCGCCCCTTCGGGCGCGAGGACCAGAGGGGCGGGTTCGGCAGCGTTGCGACGAGTCCAGAGGGGAGGACTGAGGAAGGGGCGTGGCCAGCAGGCCGGGCCACGGCCACACTCTTCCGGGCTTCTCCAGCTGCGTGCGCATCCTCCTCCCCCCTTCTTTTGTGGTCCGGCCCATTGCGAGGGTGACAGGAAACCCTGTGCAGGGAGCGCCGCCATCTTGGACGTGCCCGAGGAAGACCCTGAGGGAGCTGCAGGAACGTCGCCGCTGCCACCGCCACTGCCGCCAGTGCGTCTGCAGCTTCTCGGCCTGCCCGCTGCTTGCCGGCGCCTCGGCCGAGCGCCCCCGCCCCTCTCCTGCTGCGCCCGCCCGCCTCTTCCTCGTCCTGACGCCCCCCTCACTCCCGGAAAGCTGCCCAGCCACCAGCAACCCCCCAGGTAACCCAGGCCTTCCGCAGTGTCCGGGGGCCCGGGGCTTCCTCGCCAGGCTCTCCCCGGGCCGGGGGTGGGGACGACGGCGGGCCCGGGGCGCGGGCGAGGGGCGTTGCAGGGTGGGCCGTGTCAGGCCGCGGCGAGCCCGGGGTCGGCGGTGGGCGCCGCGGCGGCCTGACAGGAGTCCATGCGGGGGCGAGGGTGTCCCCACGCGGCGCCCGCCGAAGCTCCGGTCCTCCCCGCCCAGTCGAGGGCTCCGGGGCGCGGCGTGGGCAAGGGTGTGTTCGGCCTCGTCTTCCCCGCCTCCTCAGCCGACCTGGGCCGACTCGCACCTCCCGCGGGCCCCGTCTCCTTGCCGCCACTCTCGGCGGCCGCCGACCTCCCACGCCGGGTTTGTCCACGCGGGCCGCGCCGCTCTGCAGCTCACGAGCCCCGGACGTGGCGTTCCCCGGCCCATAGGCCGCGTCCGGCCCCGAGCACAAAAGGCAGCAGCCCGCAGCCCCGCTGGCCTCTTGGACCGTCTGCGACGTCCTTGTCGATGTGGGTAGGCTCTCTTGGACTCGGGCTGGGCAGGGGTCTGGGCGTCCGAGGTTCTGGTTTGGGTGAAGCCCTGTAAGGTCTGTGACATCCTCTAAGACCCCGATGCTAGCTAGCATCTAGAAATAACGAAGACAAAAAGTTTTGGCTTTTCTAGAATTTAAGAAAAGAAGGCGGAAGAAGCGTGTTTTGGTGGTTTGCACTTTACCGTGTGCCAGACCCGGATTTAGGTGTCTTCCAACAGGTTTATCTTGCTTCACGGGGCCCTGGGGGGTAAGTGTCTCCATCTCCCAAGTGAGGAAACTGAGGCGTGAAGGTGTGATGTGGCTGGTTAATGATGGTATAGGCAAACTCAGGTTAGGCCAGGGTTACACACAGGACCATTTAAAATGTAGCTACGGCTTAATTCCTTTTTTGCTATGTTTGCATTTGGGTAACAGCTGATTACTCCTTTAGAACCCAGAGTCTGTCGTGTGGGCCACTACACTGCCAGTCCTCATTTTCACCACCCCAGAGGAGAGATGGCAAGATTTCCATTTTATATTTGAAGGAGAAGCTGGGTTACGCAGAGAGCAAATGCTTTCCTGGTGGTCCCACAGCAAGTGTCAGTGTCCAGATTTGGACTCTTGCAAAGTTTACTGCTCGGTTCCATTACTGTCACAACTGCCTTTTATTTAGGGGTGGTTATTGAGGACAAATGTGACCTTGCGATAACCCAGCTCCCACTCGCCCACCCCCCAAGACTTCCCCAAATGTTTCTTCAGATTTCTGCTTACACCCATTTACTTGGTCATGCCTTTGAGACATGTAGTGGTTAGGAGTTTGGAGGGTTCCCATGCCCGTATTGCCACTTCCTAGTTAAGTGACGTTAAGCAAGTCACTTAACTTCTCAGACTAAGTGTCCTTATCTGTTCACGGGATAACTGTACGTACAATTTAGAGTTGTTGTGAAGATTAAATGGGGTTTAAAACCCTTAGCACATTGCTTGGAATATGGTAAGTGCCCCGTTGTCTCTTAACAGTGCCAAGCATGTAGTGGGTGTTTAGTATTTGTTGATTGAGAGGAGCATGGCTTTAGAGAGCTGTAGAGTTAGACCTGGGCCTTAATCTTAGCTTTCCCTTTAGTAGTATATGACCATTGGTATATCTCCTCTCTGAGCTGGTTTCCTTATCTGTAAAATGAGTTAGTTTTTAGAATTAGAGATTGCTTATAAAGTAGCTGGCATATAATAGTCACTCAGTAAATGGCGGTTATTGTAAAGAAGTAAAACCTTTAGATATTAATAACCTAAAAAATTCCTTGGAATTAAAGCTACATTTTAAAAAGATTTTGTTTTTTATATTTCATGTTACACTTTATAGTTGTTGCATACTTTAGCTATGCAACAGAATGTGGAGTGTTTTTACAACTGATTATTAGTCTTAAATCATAATCTCAGTAAGATATTGTACAATTAGAGGAAACTTTGGGTTAAGGCAAATAAGATATTTCAAAACTAGAGCTATTGAGAGATGTTTCATTTTTTAAAAAAAGCTTGAAACATTTTTATGTGATTAAAAATGCTGGGCATGCCGGGAGTCAGCAATGCACATATAGAGGTATCAAAGATACTATTATTTTAAGAAACTATTTTTTCTAGACAATTTTAAACATATACAAAGTAGAGCAGTATGTTGAGCCTTCATATATCCATCAGCCAGTGTCATCAGTGATCAGTCTCCTTTCATCTATATACACCTGTACCTCTCCACCAAATTACATTTTTTGTTGTTGTTTTTTCTTGTTGTTTTGATTTTTATTGGGGTATAGTTGATTTACAGTGTTGTGTTAGTTTTCTCTGTACAGCGAAGTGAATCATTTATACATATACATATATCCACTCTTTTTTAGATTCTTTTCCATCTACCAAATTATTTTGAAGGAAATCTCAGACATCATTTCATCAGTAAATTTTTCACTTATTGCTAATCCTTTTAACTCTAACGGTAAGTGCAGGGTTTTAGTTTTGTTTTGTTTTCCTCCTAAGTACTTTCCTTCTGTGGACAGAGGTACAACAGTAAAGTACTTTATTTCCTATTCACAGCGTGCTGTCATAATTAGGTGGAAACTTTTGTCTTTCTCGTGATACAAGAGAAATATGTTTTTTTCTTATCACATTATTAATTTATATAAAAGTGTGACTTTAAATATCTTGTCAAAAGTCAGGTGATTTTTAAAGTGCGTCTCAGAAATGAGCGGGTTATTTTCAGAGGTTGCATTAGTGTTGAGGAAAGGAAATTGAGCATACATTTTGATTAGATTAGTTTAGTAGATTAACTCCCAAAGTTCTGTGTCCACTTAACTGACAAATCAAGTAGCATTCCACTTTAGTGGGCTTGTAAGCACACCAAAATGCTTCTCTTCTTGAGTTCCCTGAAGGGAGGGACCCCTTTGTTTCATTACTGTGTTGTAATGTATTTCATTACTGTATTGTATAATTTCATTACTGTATTGTCAAAGCCTAGCATAAGGCTTTGTGCCTAGTAGATAATTTAAAAATTTTTTTATATTGGAATCACAAATGCAGTTTATCCTGGCTCAGGTGTTTTTAACAGTGTTCTTCATGTAAAAAAAAAAAACCACTTAATTCTAACAATAAGGATAAGAATTTAAATCACCTGGAATATTTTTATTCGGGGGTAGCTTTTTTCCTGTGTTGTCTTGAATCAGTTACGTAAAAATTACACAGTAACATCTTATGTTCTAAGAGTGGGATAAAATAGCTGTGTAACAGTTGTGAAAGGATTAGTCAGACAAATGCATAAGGTAACACAGCAAGGAGTCAAACCATAAGAAAATGAAAAAATGCCCTCCATTATTGGGGTGTTTTCTGTTTGTGTGTTTGGTTTTTTTTGTTTGTTTATTTTTTTTTGTCTGCGCCCCAGAGCTTGTGGGATCTTAGTACCTGAACTAGGGATTGAACCTGGACTCTCGGCTGTGAAAGCACAGAGTCCTAACCACTAGACTGCCAGGGAATTCTCCTGTTTGTTTTTTGAGTCTAATCACGAGTCACTTCATATGATGTTCCCCATATTATTGGTAAATGTGGAAGTAATGTTGGAAGTATTATGACTGGGATTTTTTGTTTGTTTGTTCTTGTTTTGTATTAGAATTATATATAAAAATGCTTAAAAAATATTTGTCTTTTTTTCCTCTACTTTTAATATTTTAGAATATTACTAATGAATATAGTACATGCTTATAGTGTCCTCACAGGGATATATAAAGAAAGTTAATAATTTTCCCCTTTTTTTCTCTCAATCTGTGTATTAATTTTTCACAGCTTGGTGTGTATCCTTCCATAGTATATGCATATAGGATTGAGTGTGTATGTGTTCAAAAATGGGATGTGCTATCATAAAACTCTGCAGCATGCTCTTTTTCACTTAAAATCATGGATATATTTCCAGGTTAATACTTATATCTAAATGGTTTTTAAACTAGATTTATATTATTTCATAGTACAGATGTACTTTAGTCATTTCCCTGTTGACGAGTGTGTAGATTGTTTCCAATTTTTTGCTGTAAAAATGCTGCATTAAATGCACTTGCACCTGTAAATTATGGACTGATGCTTTTGTTTCTGTAGACTACTTTTAAAAAAATAAATTTATTTATTTATTTTTATTTTTGGCTGTGTTGGGTCTTCGTTGCTGTGCGCGGGCTTTCTCTAGTTGCGGTGAGCGGGGGCTACTCTTTGTTGCAATGCTCAGGCTTCTCATTGTCGTGGCTCCTCTTGTGGAGCACGGACTCTAGGCGAGCAAGCTTCAGTAGTTGTGGCATGTGGGCTCAGTAGCTGTGGCCTGTAGGCTCTAGAGCTCAGGCTCAGTAGTTGTGGCACATGGGCTTAGTTGTTCCGCGGCATGTCTGATCTTCCTGGGCCAGGGCTCGAACCTGTGTTCCTTGCATTGGCAGGCAGATTCTTAACCACTGCACCAACAGGGAAGCTCTGTAGACTACTTCTAAGTGGGTTTCTTGGCCAAAGGGTGATTTGGGTTGTTTTTAAGATATTAAAATATACTGATTACTTCCCCAAAATATTGTGACACTTCAGATTCCCACAAGCAGAGTAAATGAAAGTGCCTACCTTCACATCTGTATCTGCACATTTCAAAACTAGTCGTTTATATGTATAGTTTTATTTGGAAAGGTGTCTGATTCAGTATATGGAGACTAGGTGATACTATTTTGGCCCAACAATGATTAGTGTTTAATGTGCATTTAGTAACCATTTAGATCTATATGTATTGGCCTGGAAATAGATCCATGATATTGTTAAGTGAAAAAAAGCACGCTGCAGTTTCATTCAATAGCATACCCCATTTTAAATATATTTCTCACCTTAACAGTGGTATGTGTTTCATGTTCACGAGATGAGGTTGAGAAATCCTTTGTTACAGCATCATTAGGCAAAGTTAATATTTAAATGGGGCCACAGAATAATTATTAGTGTTTAATATGCATTTAGTAAACATTCTTCTTGACAACCAGGAAGTTTAGGACTAAATTTTACATGGACTGATAGTAAAACTATTACCTTAACTTTGAGTATTAATTAACCTCCATCTTTCTCTGATTTTGATTTTTTGCTTTTATTTTATCAACCTACATATATATGTTTTTAATGAGCTACTTTAGATAGAGAAAATCATGTTCTTTGGAGTCAGGTTTGGGTTCAGGTTCCAACTCTGCTATTTGCTAACTTTGTAAACCAAGCAAATCAGTGAATTTCCCCGAACCTCAGTTCCTTCAGTTTTTACGCGGACATAATGGTAATGACTCTGCAGAGTTGTAAGACTTGAGTAAGAATTATACAAGACAACATAGGGAAAAGTAGTGCACATCCTCACATGGTTTACTCTCAACAAATGTTAGTTCCCTTCAGAAACTTTTTTGTAAATAGATATAGTATGAATCGTTGTTACTAGTATTATCACTTATCCATATCTACAAATCCTGATCATAGTGCATCCTCTGAATGTAGTTATTTAATAACGCCTATTCAGAATATTAAGTTAGAACCAAGTGAGTGAACTGAGAAAGATTTGTGTCCCAAAGTACCACTGTCGGGTTTTGTGGTGCATCTCAACTGTGGAGGAGGCCAAATAATATAGTGATTAAGAGAGGGTTTTCTGCAGTCAGAACAATTGTAGGTTCAGTATAGACTTGACCACTTAGCTCTATGACGTGAGCATATTACTTACCTGTTGAGTCTTACCTGTGAAATGAGGATAATAGTCACCATTTTATATAAAGGTAGTAGTGAGGATTAAATGAAATAGCAGCATGTAAAGTATTCAGCACATTGCCTGGCATATGTTAAATGCCCAATAAATGGTAACTATAACAATTGTGTTTGTTATTAGTTTACAGATTGTTCATCACATATTTAATGACTTCTCTGCTTCTTGTCTTTAAGAAAAAGGTGTTAAAGGAGATCTTATTTATATGTGAATTTTATTCAAATGATTTTTGTAGAACATGTAAGAAGGTGCATTTTAACCACACCAATCACACATTTGCTGTGCACAAATTACAGGATATTACCAAGATTTTAAAATTAGTGGATATTGTAGTGTTGAGTGGACTCATGTTTTCAGAGTGTTTGAACTCGACCAATATTTCTTGCTCTCCCAATACCACTTTTTTTTTTTTTCACTTTTTGAGTTCTCAAAGTAAGTAAAGCAGAAGCACACATAAGTAATAGGGGAAAAACTTTTTTCTCCCTTCCAAAGCTAGTTAAAAATATATTCCTCACCTTAACATTGGTATGTTTCATGTTCAAGAAATGAGGTTGAGAAATCCTTAAAGCAGTATTAAGCATAATTAATAGTTAAAAGGTGCCACTTGAACATGGTTCTACTGCAAATACGTAGTTTTGAGTGAATGCTATCAATAAACTATGGGAGTCTATTTAAACCTAACTAGTATCTTACCTTAGAATAATAAAAAGAGGACTTGTGTTAGTGGCTACAGTGCTAGATATTTTTGCTTTCCTATCTACTGAAATTAGTAAATTTTAGTAGTTCTCCTTTAACTCTGCTTTTAGGATTTTTATTGTAATTTTTAAGAAACTTGACCAGAAAATTGTGTACTGAGGTGGAGACAGGGTGCTGGTATTCAGTCTGAAATAGGGATCATTCTCTTCTATTTGGAAATAGTTTATACTAATTAATGCTTGGAAATTAAAAAAAATTCAAAATTAGTCGTCTCAGTAGATATTTAATTAATTAATGCTTGTGTGATAATTAGCAAGTACACAAATTAGTACAACTAGAATTGGTTTATAATTTCATGATTAACCTTTAGAGCATTTCAAGTAGAAACTGGGATTGTTAGAGGCCATAGTTTTAACATAAAATGAAGGGAAGCAAAGTATGTACAGCTACAATGTTCAGTTAGAAGAGAGAAAAGAAATAGGAAAATCAGAAGAGGGAGAGCTTGAGAGTAACAGTAATTTAAAGGTGACTAATTACCTTCCCCCAAGTTTGAATAGGGAAAAAGAAGTTAAAAGAGGAGTTAAAAATGAATTGGATGAGAAGAACCTGAGAGAAATGCAGCCCAAGAAGAAATTAATAACCTTTAAATATCATTTTTATTGTGAGAGATTATTTTTTTCCTTGTCTTTAGGATCTGGTTCAGAGATGTAGTAAATAATACAGACCAGTTTGAGCCTCAGGACCAAGTTCATTCTTGTTTTTGGAAAAAGGGAATCAAATTAGTGTGATGTTCAGAATCAGAGTTACTTTAACTAGAAACTCTTTCCTGAAGGAACTGGTTAAGGGAGTTTTCTGTGATGTGACTGATTATAAATGTGTTACATCATGTCCCACTTTTGTTGAATGTAGTTCATACAGCTAAGTGGGAAGACTATACTGTGTGAAATTATCTAATAATTTACTGTAATTGACAACTTCCTCTTCCCTGGTAACAATAATTCACTTATTCTAAATATATACTTTTTCTACAGGTTAAATTTTATTAGTTACTTAGAAATTTTATTTGAAATATGACTTACAGTAAGGTGTTAATTTCAGTAAATGAGTTTCCCCAATCATACTAAATGTCTGGCTTGTGTATGCGACAGTTGGCCAAAACAGTAAAATCCAGGTTAAAAAAATACTGGAAATAAATTTTTTTAAAAATAGGGTTAAACCTTCATATTTATAAAGAATTTTTATCTTAAGCTTTTTGGCTACACCGTGTGGCTTGTGGGATCTAAGTTCCCCAACCACGGATCGAATCCCGACCCTTGGCAGTGAAAGCGTGCAGTCCTAACCACTGGACCACCAGGGAATTCCCTGAAAACTGCTTTGAGAATAAATTTTTTTCTTTCAATTTTATTGGGGAATAAAATTTATTGTAAGTTATTACCAGCATTAAAATTCACCTCTTATTTCTCTAGCACCTAGCACAGTGTCTGACATATTCAAGGCATTTGTTTGAATAAATTGGAGAGGTTTTTTTTAAGTTATTAAAAGTAGAAGAGGGGCTTCCCTGGCGGCACAGTGGTTTGGAGTCCGCCTTCTGATGCAGGGGACACAGGTTCGTGCCCCTGTCAGGGAGGATCCCACATGCCACGGGGTGGCTGGGCCCCGTGGGCCATGGCCGCTGGCCCTGCGCGTCCGGAGCCTGTGCTCTGTGATGGGGGGGGCCCCATTGGTGAGAGGCCCGCGTGTCGAAAAAAAAAAAAAAGAGAGAAATTAGAATTCTTTAGGTTAAGTCTTCTCTGAGGGTAAGAAATGGGCTGTGATCTTTAAGAATACCTTCTAATAAACAAACTTTCAAATTTTAGAACCACAATATGCTATTATTTCTCTTAGCTCCTAGAATAATATATAGCAGGCATTTGGTATATTGTTAATCTTCAAATCCTATATTAGGTTGAGCTATATGAAATTGTCAATAATTGACTTTTTTTAAAAAATCTATAAGAACAACAGATTCATGTGGTTCTAATTCTGACATTTATTTGGTTTAGAAATAATATGATTACTCTTTCTTTGGATGCTATGCTAATTGATAATTTCACGTAGAGTAAAAAGGTTATTTTGTGTTTATAAGTTGGTGGTTACTTTTTATAACATTCTGTTGTAAAATCAAAGAGTTCCAAACAAATAGGTCATCAGTATTCACTTGATCAGTTAACAGGGATGGGGACCTTCATAGGGGAGGAGGATTATTTATAATGATGATACTGTTTAACTTAAATTTATAAAGATTTTCTTGTTTGAAAATTTTCAGAGTAGCATTTCTTATTGGGTATTTCCTAAAGTGAAATATTGGAATTGTTTTTATATATGTTCTTATATTTCTGGGGATAATACATGAGAATGTTAAAGCGTGTTCATCTAAGTGAGTTTGTGCATTTGATCATTTTGGAAAATGCAGTTTTGCTCTGATATTGTAACCAACATTTTGTTTATAATCACTGTGCTTTATTTTATATATCTTTAAAGGATACACAGCTTGGGTGACTTGTGTATACTTTTTTTCTGAAGTAACACAGTTTTCTTTGTTTTTAGTGCCACAATGGCAACTGCACCATACAACTACTCTTACATCTTTAAATATATTATTATTGGTAAGTTTATTTAACTTATACTGTTGTTCTCCAAAGAAGGTTAAAATGCAAAATATTTATATGCTAATACTTAATGTAGTACTCCAGAAGAAGTGAAGGATTTTCTTTCTCACTGCAAAATTAAAGCTCCTTTGATAAGGTTTATTTTTGTACCAGTGATGTACCTTTTGCTTTGTGACCCTGGGTACTTCTGTAGTACAAAGCTGGGTACATTTGAAGTGATGTTGGTTTTTCTTGAGGGCTACCTGAAAGTTTGTTAATACTGGGAATGAGATTAACTTCGTAGGAGTGCTGATACATCCAGAAATATCATGAAAGCTCTCAGAGCTCCCTGGATTCCAACAGTTGATAAAGATTCAGAGTAATTGTGTAAGATACATAAAATATAATGGTGGTTTTTCTCTTAATAAGTTTTGAGATTTAGCTCAAATTAAGACAATGCTGTTTATCCAGATACAGTTTTAAGAGCACAGTTGAAAGTATACATATTATTCTGTTAATTCATATTAGAACAGTTTGGTTTAATGTTGAGCTTATGTGACTGTATTGTAATGCTTCCTTCATCAAAGGTTAAATTACTGTTAGTACAGTTAGAGATGATATCTCTTCTGTTATGATTTTCATGTGATGTACATTCTTTTGTGGAATTCTACAAGAAATACGAGATAAGATGGGATCTAGTGAATCAAGCTTCCCAAACTTATTATTTCTACTTGTTATATGCTGCCCTTTTGGTCACTCCTAGGAGTTTCTGACTTTTTTGCATGGGTTAAGGGAAAAGAACAAAAAAAGTTGAAATAGTTCAAAGTAAAAAATACTATGTTTCTCTGTTAAAAAGCTTTTGCCAGCTGGTGTCTATTTATTAACATAATTCATAACCAAATTCTGTCACTGGTGAAGGTTGGGAATATTCAATTTATATATCACAGTGAAAACTGACCTTTAGGATCTTTTGAACTCGTTATAAATTATGGAAATAAAACTTTTTTAAGTGCCCCAGAAGTTTGTGATGTGATATGGTAGAAGGGATATAGCAGTCATTGAAGAGTATAAAATTATAAGTATAAAATTGAGAAATATAATTACCACTTGAAACTTTTTTTTTAAACAGGGGACATGGGAGTAGGAAAATCTTGCTTGCTTCATCAATTTACAGAAAAAAAGTGTAAGTTCAATATATAAGATAAAACATTAGTAAATTCTTTATTGTCACATGACACTTATTTTCAGTGTATTCTATGCAATTAAATATAACCTTTCCCTATATATGCACTTTTGTCTTTAGAAAGTGATTTTTTTTTTTAATAGGTGCAGACAAAATGAAATATACCTGTATGTATACAGTGTTGGCTTTTTATGCCATAAATAACTTGATTGACTTGTTTAGATTTTTTTGATGATATAAACTTAAATTTTAAAAATGTATACTATAAAAAATTTTAAAAAATTACAGTGTCAAACTTAAGTAATCTTTTTCTTGTTCTCTGACTTTCCATTATAGAAATTATCTTATTGGGGGAAATTTGCTCATATATCATTTGCTAATAACTAAATAATAATAGATTGGAAATATTTAAGGTGGAATTCTTTCTACATTCATGACTGGTTGATTAAGATTCAAAGTGTACTACTCTATCTTGGGTGGTAGGGGAAGGGGGCATTGTATTTTATGTAACCGATAGGCTAAATATAGTTGAAATTGTTTCCAGTAGTTGAAATCATTTCTATGGCATTTTTTTTTCTATGGCATTTTTTGGCTTAATGTAACATTTTATGAAGTGTCCAGCAGTCTGTGTGTACTATAGAAGAGAATAATAGTGGGTTCAGGTTTTCAGTGGCCTAATTATAAGGAAAGGACTAATAAAATTGTTCTGTTGGATTAGACGTATATAACTTGACAATATATAATTATAAATATATATTAAACATGGTGACTTTGAGATATTGATAACATTTTGCAAGATAAATATTTGTTTGACCAAAAACTAGAGTCCTAAAACCATTGATTGATTTGTTATATGTAAGAATTGTCAGAAGGCTAAATAGTATAATGTTGGTATTATGAAGAGTTTATGAAAATCTTTATTTTTCATTAGCAGATTCTTTTAGTCCAAAGGTCAGCAAACAGTAACCTGTGGGCCAAATCCAGTCACTGGCTGTTTTTAGAAATAAAGTTTTTTTGGAATGCAACCATGCCCATTTTTTACGTATTGTCTATGGCTGCTCTTGTGCTTCAGCAGAATGCAGTCTTGTGACAGAGATTTTTTGGTCTACAGAACTTAAAATATTTATTATTTGGTTCTTTTTTTTTTTTTGGCCGCACAGCGCGGCATGCGGATCTTCCCTGGCATGTAGGATCTTCTCCGACCAGGGATCGAACCCTCACCCCCTGCGGTGGAAGCACGGAGTCTTAACCAGTGGACTTCCAGGAAAGTCTTATTATTTGGTTCTTTACAGAAGTTTGCTGACCCTTGTTCCAGTCACATCTCTGTGACTCACTTCTGGGTTTTTGCTAATTTTTTTTTTTTTTAGTGCAAGCTTTAGTCTGTTTATAGCCTACAAGCATTAGTAAGTCATTTGATTTACTAGTGGATTATTTTCCCACTGGTCTTAATTTGAAGATTTCTGCAAGTTGGAACGTTATATTTCTTTTCCTCCCTAACAGTTATGGCTGACTGTCCTCATACAATTGGTGTTGAATTTGGTACAAGAATAATTGAAGTTAGTGGCCAAAAAATCAAACTGCAGATTTGGGATACAGCAGGACAGGAGAGGTTTAGGGCTGTCACACGAAGCTACTACAGAGGAGCTGCGGGAGCACTTATGGTGTATGATATCACTAGGTAAGCGATTAATAATTTTCAACCTTCATCCTTGAAAAAAGAAATCTATTTTAGGAGTGTGGTTTCTTTTTTTATTGATTTAGGCATTCTATAGTTTGTAATTGCGTGTCTGTAAATGAGCTTATTTGGGTTTTATGGATTTTTCTCTAAATTGCTGTGTGTAATACTTGATATAACATGTTGATTTCCCTTTCTGAAAGTGAGTATGACTGAAGGAAAACTTCAGGAGATGCCGGTGGAGCGAGTGAAAGGATACTGTTCTGAAAAGCAGTATCAGTTGAATTATTTGAGGTGAAATAATATTTTACACCACATATTTTCACTTCAGTAGAAAGCAAGCAGATCTTGAGGAGTTCCTCTGTTCAGCCTCTAGTTATTTATTTTTGGCTGCATTGGGTCTTTGTTGCTGCACACGGGCTTTCTCTAGTTGCGGCGAGCAGGGGCTACTCTTCGTTGCATTGCGCGGGCTTCTCATTGCAGAGGCTTATCTTCTTGTGGAGCATGGGCTCTAGGCGTGCGGGCTTCAGTAGTTGTGGCTTGCAGGCTCTAGAGTGCAGGCTCAGTAGTTGTGGCGCACGGGCTTAGTTGCTCTGCGGCATGTGGGTCTTCCCGGACCAGGGATCGAATCCATGTCCCCTGCATTGGCAGGCGGATTCTTAACCACTGTACCACCAGGGAAGTCCCCACACCTTTTCAAAATAAGGTCAAGCAAGGAATTAAGTAGTTTTGCTAACCCACCATGGTAGATTATAAAAAGTTCTCATACTTGCATCTGAAGTATTTTATTGTTTATTTACTTAAATTCTTTTTTGTCCTAAAATGGATTGAAGTAGCTCATGATACTTCATGTAGCAAGATTAAATTTATTTCAACTGTTTCTGGAAACTCAAAGCAATTGATAGAAACTAACGAAACTGGATCCTAAATGTTTGACTTTGGAATACTGTGCCACTTCATTAAACTCTGTACTGTTTATCTACTACTGTAAGCTAGAAAATGAACTGGATCACCTTTCATGTTAATGCAAAGCGCCAGTCTAAATCAGTGTGACTCTTGTCTCACTTTTTGAGGGGGTAGGAATTGGTGAGTGGGACCAAGTGATAGACTTTCAACCTTATTTCCTTTTGGGAAATGATTTATACTGTTTCCTCTTGAAGAGTCACATTAGCATATTATAGGACCTTGAGAAGTTCTGTAGTAAAGGAACTCTTTAAGTTTGTTTAATTTGGTGTTTTCTAAGGTTATTTTATTGAGGAACACCCTTTGGAAAATGCTGCCTTAGAATAAAAATAGTGGATGATTATAATTATAGTGCTTGAAGTCTTACTAAATTCTAGAATTTGGTGGTGTCGGGGCAAAACAGAGTGAAACAGCCTTAATGCTCTTCACTAGAGCCAGACAGTTGGTAAATAGTTTTGTGAGAAGACTGTTAAAGAACCTGGCCATCTGTACAGACATCCTTTTATGAGGGATGCATTCCTGAAGACTTCGCATAATTGAAAGCTGCATTCATTATTATAATTTTTTAAAATTTATTTATTTATTTATTTTTGGCTGCGTTGGGTCTTCGTTGCTGCACGTGGACTTTCTCTAGTTGGGGCGAGCAGGGGCTACTCTTCATTGCGGTGTGCAGGCTTCTGTTCGTGGTGGCTTCTCTTTTTGCAGAGCATGGGCTCTAGGCGCATGGGCTTCAGTAATTGTGGTGCACGGGGGATCTTCCTGGACCAGGGCTCTAACCTGTGTCCCCTGTGTTGGCAGGAGGATTCTTAACCACTGTGCCACCAGGGAAGCCCTGCGTTCATTATTAATAAAATTTAAATATGGTGATGTGTGCTTAAGTGTATCTATCTATAGTGTTGTAGTTTGTTTTGCTTTCTCTATGTGCTCTTTTTTTAATTCCAGCCTATTGAGATACAGTCAACGTAGAGGATTGTATAAGTTTAAGATTATTTGATACGTGTATATATTTTGCTTTTAAACATAACTTTTAAGCATAGTAACTACTTTTGAGAAAATTTGTGTCTATTCAAGTCATTAAAAGTACTTTGCTGGAAACAGCCCAAATGCCCATCATCTGACAAATGGATAAACAAATGTGGTATATCCATATAGTGGAATATAATTCAACCATTAAAAGGAAGGAAACATTGATACATACTACAAAGTGGATGAACCTAGAAAACATTTTACTAAGTGAAAGCCAGACACATACAGTCACATGTTGTATGATTCCATTTATATGAAATACCTGGAATAGGCCATTTCATAAAGACAGAAAGTGGATTGCCAGGGGATGAGGAGTAAGTGCCAGTGGGTACAGAGTTTCTTTTTAGGAGTGATGAAATGTTATAGAATTAGAGTGATGATCATGCCACAAATTTGTGAATATATTAAAAACCACTACATTGTATACTTTAACAGGATGAGCTTTGTGATGTTTGTTATATCCCAATAAAACTGTTACTGAAAAAAAACAGTACTTCAGGTTTTAGATGGGTACTTTTTCTTGGTAAAGTGATACTTCATAGCAACATTGATGTGGCAGCTATGACACTGATTTTTTTCCCTTTTTTTTTCTATTATTAATCATTGACATTTTGCAAACTTAAAAGTCTCTGCTTTAGAGTAATACTTTTTATTCTTAGCATTAACACTTTTTAAAAAATTTATTTATTTATTTTTGGCTGCGTTGGGTGTTCGTTGCTGCACGGGGGCTTTCTCTAGTGGCGGCGAGCAGGGGCTACTCTTCGTAGCAGTGCACGGGCGTCTCATTGTGGTGGCTTCTCGTTGTAGAGCACGGGTTCTAGGCGCGTGGGTTTCAGTAGTTGCAGCACATGGGCTCAGTAGTTGTGGCTCACGGGCTCTAGAGCACAGGCCCAGAAGTTGTGGCGCACGGGCTTAGTTGCTCCGCGGCTTGTGGGATCTTCCCAGACCAGGGCTCGAACCCATGTCCCCTGCATTGGCAGTCACATTCTTAACCACTGCACCACCAGGCAAGTCCACTAGCATTAACTCTTTTTTTTTTTTTGCGGTACGTGGGCCTCTCACTGTTGTGGCCTCTCCCGTTGCGGAGCACAGGCTCCGGACGCGCAGGCTCAGTGGCCATGGCTCACGGGCCTAGCTGCTCCGCGGCATGTGGGATCTTCCTGGACCGAGGCACGAACCCGTGTCCCCTGCATTGGCAGGCGGACTCTCAACCACTGCGCCACCAGGGAAGCCCAGCATTAACTCTTGATTGTCACAGGGTACTTGCCTAAATTGACATCATAGTTTATCATGGTAGTTTGTTTGATATATCACATCTAACATCACACCAAATTTAGGGATCTTTTAGCACCTTTTTGTTTTTTTTTTTTTTTTAGCAGTAGTAACACCAGTTAATGCATATTTGGGTCAATATATAGAGAGATATTATATCTATAGATTTGAAAGTATGTTGGTGAATTTTAAATTAGTAATGAGACAGTTACCAAAAGCATTAGCAGAAGTTATGTACATGTAAATAATTCAGTATACATGATCTTGATACTACTTACAAAGGATGTGTAGATTTTTCTGTTTACCAAAGTGTTGGCAGTTTGTAATTCACTCTTGCTGCCAGCTTTGACATTTTAAAGTTGATCTAAATCAGTATAAATATTTTTGGACTTGCGTTGTATAAGGTTTTGTGCACAAAGCAAGATAGCTGTGTTGGGTAAAAGCAAGGTATGCTAGTACTACAAGTATTAAAGAGTGATAAGGCTTGTGCTTTTTAAAAGAAAATTTATTTATTTATTTATTTTTGGCTGCGTTGGGTGTTCGTTGCTGCACACGGGCTTTCTCTAGTTGCAGCAAGCAGGGGCTACTCTTAGTTGCGGCACGCAGGATTCTCATTGAGGTGGCTTCTGTTGTTGTGGAGCACAGGCTCTAGGCACATGGGCTTCAATAGTTGTGGCATGTGGGCTCAGTAGTTGTGGCCCACGGGCTTAGTTGCTCTGCGGCATGTGGGATCTTCCCGGACCAGGGCTCGAACCCGTGTCCCCTGCATTGGCAGGCAGATTCTTAAAACCGCTGCACCACCAGGGAAGTCCCAAGCCTTGTGCTTTTTAAGAATTATATTTGACTATTGTTTGCTTAGAAAATTTTAAAGCATTGGGAAAAAAGTTTTTATGTGACTTTTTTTTGACATTTATGTGGTGATTTGTGTATAATGTAATATAGCACAGAAAAAAGAGAGTCTGAGTAAGAAATTCTTTTCACTTCTCACTGGGAAAGGATTAAATGTTTGGAATATCACATTTTATATGAGCACTGGCAGCTGGAGATCATGCAGTATATTCACAAGGCTGAACTCGAAACACTTCAAGGACACAGTGTGTGTACAGGGTTCTACACCCGGCTCTGAAATCATTAAAATCTTTATGGGCTTCTGTTTCCTCACCTGATAAATGAGTAAGATAGATTAATGTTCTGTGAGTCTGTAGAAGTCAGAAATATTTTTAAGCTACAAAATTTTTTAAAATTTTGACCTTTTTGGTAAAGTCTAATTAATAGTAATAGTATATACTCTGTATATTATTGTAAATTATTTGGATTTGTTTGTTATCTTAGATCCTACTTGGCTAGTGCAAAGGAGCCTATGAGTTTTTAAACTCTTGGGTTAGAGAAAATGGAGAAATAAGGCAGTCTGTATCCCCAAATGAATTAGCTGCTGGTTAATAAGAGTACAGAGTTAGGATAAACTCACTGTCTGATATACCTGGGGATTTCAGTTTCCAGTCAAATGTATTAAATGTCTTTTTAAAGACAATTTTTAAAACTCTGAGTTTAGAATTGTTTTCCATCAGTTTTTTTAAGTTGTTCCTTGCTTGCTTATTGGTCTGTTTATGGATGTTCTTTTAAATGTAAAAAATTTACTCCTGACGTGTAAGTAATTAGCAAAGTTGCTGGCTATTGAGTTATTTATTTAAAAATAATAGGTTTTCCTAGATTTTTGAAAAGTATATGTTTGCATTCCACAGTTGTACTTTAGTGTAACAATCTAGTCAAATCAAAAATACTTCTTTAGGATCTGTTGATTAAAGTGTATATTTAAAATATTTGTTGAAGTTTCTTTTTTTCTGTTGAAATGGCATCTGTGGCAGTCACAAATGTAAACTTTAATTTTTGCAGAAGAAGTACATATAATCACTTAAGCAGCTGGTTGACAGATGCAAGGAATCTCACCAATCCAAATACTGTAAGTTAAATGACATCTATTATACAGAAAACTTAAGATCTAAGTTGACTCAGAAAGGAAAGCCATTTGCTAAGTGGGCTTTTTTTGTATTTGGGTACTAAGAATGAGAGAATCTTTATTCTGAAATTAATTGAAGAAAAAACGTTCTTTTCAAATATGGATTATGCCAGGTTTTGCGTCTTATACTTGGGTTTTGTTCATGTTAGTGGTTAAAAAAAAAAGTTATGAGTGGGGTAGTCTCATGTCAAGTGGAGACTCTGAAATCTGAAACTATCACTTTAATCTGCATTAGTTTCATAAAATGTTACCATTAGAGGAAGCTAGGCAAAATGTACTAGGGAATCTCTGTATTTCTTAAAACTGCATGTAAGTCTCAATAAAATTTCAATTAAAAATAAAAAGAGTTCTGCATGCGTTAAAAAATTAGCCAGTCTGAGAAGATATTTATTTATGGAGATTTTCATAGCCACCATGCTAGACTCTGCAATATACAAAAATGAATGTGGGTCCTTAGCCCATAAAAGGTTATAGTCTAGCAGGGAGATTACCTGTGGGTATACAGATAGCTATACTGAAAAGCAGAGTGGAATATGGGTTAGAAATAGAGTTACTGGTGTAGTGCTTGGTGGTGGTGGTGAGGACCCAGTATGAGCAGTGCCATCTGGAGAAACCAGCTTTATAGAGGAGGTGTTGTTTGAGCTGGGACTTGAAGGGTAAAAAGGTTTCAGTAGATTCTGTTGAGGGTATTCCAGGAACAAGTGAGGAAAAGCACAGATCTGTGACAGACTCTGAGCTTTTTGAGAGTAAGGCCTGTGTCTCACTTAGCTTTGTACCCCAGCACCTGGCAGTGGCCTGGTTTAGTAAATATGTAATCAGTGGTAAGATTGGCTTTCATCAGGGAACAGCAATTTAATTATATTGATAGTCAGTTAACATGGTTTGCCTGTTATGCCAGGGACTGTGTCTGGAACTTTCCATTATCACATTAAACCCTCTGTAGGTATACATACAAATCTATAGATGAATGTTCATCAGCAGCTTTATTTGCAATAACCAAAACTGGAAAACAACCTAGATGGCCATCAGCATGTAAATGGTGAAACAATCTGGTACGTCCATACTATGGAATACTCCCCAGCCATACAAAGGAATGAACTGTAGATAAATGCAACACATTAGATAGATCTCGGGCATTGTGCTGAATGAAAAAAAGTCAGTCTCAAAAGATGACATACTGTATGATTCCATTTATATAAAACATTCTCAAAAAGACAAAATTATTGAGATGGAGAACAGATTTGTGGTTGTCAGGGGTTAGCGATGGGGGTGAAAGGTGTTAGTGTGAGTTGACTATAAAGAGGGCAGCACAAAGCAGTTTCTTTGAAGTGATGGAACAGTTCTGTATCCTGATGGTGATGACACAAATCTATACCTGCAATAAAATTGCATAGAACTATACACACTCCAGAACCTGTAAAACTGGTGAAATCTGAATAAGGACTCTAGATTATACCAATGTCAGTTTTCCTCGTTTTGAGAGTGTACAGTAAGTATGTAAGATGCTACTATTGGGGAAGCTTGGTGAAGGGTATATAGGACCCCTCTACTCTTGTGTAAGCTTTTGTGGTTCTATAGTTACGTTCAGGTATTGGTAAAATATTAAAAACAGCAAGGAAACAACTTATTGTACAGGGTCCTTAGAGGAGTGTAATAAAAAAATTAGCCGTGTCCTTCCTGCCTCATTTATGCCTCTTAAAATCTTTAGAAAAAAGAAAATCTCTTTAAGGTCCAGTGCAAATGTTACATTTTCTGTAACGCTGCCTTTGATTTCTGTGTGGAAGTTAAATACTTCCTCATTTTGTTGGTGGTATATTTTGTACCTCTGTCTTGTTAGCATGCCACTTTATGCCTCCCCTTTCATGATGATGAGAAGCATTTTGGAAATTCTTAAGGAATGGAGAGCAGGCAGTGTTTCCATTAAGCACACATTTCTTGCTCTGAGCACCTGTGCTGTAACGGCCCTGTACTACTAAGCCATCGTGACTTGACCAACTTTGATATTTTTTGAAAAATTGATTTCCTTTAAGTGTTATTGCCTTATTCTTTAGAAGACTAGTGGACTATATATGAAAACTTCTTTCTCTCCTCAGTGGACGCTTGTCCACACTGACTGAAGAATGCTCACTTGCTGAAGGTTTACATTCGGGTCAAAATGGCTATACTTCATGGACAGCATTTTTTGAAAGTAGGACAGCCAGGGCCTGAAATTTCAAGTGAAAAAAAGTTAATGGTGGAAATCCCTTTTAGTTGAAACCGTCCATTTCTGAAGTATCTGTATCTGGATTACCACATCTGTTCTGAAGGGGAAAAGCGAGGATGGGGGGAGTTGCCAGTTGGTGTCAAAAAATACATTGGTAGAGACAGTTTATCCCCCAGCTCATTCCAGTAAAGGCTGAAGCCCTGTTTCCCAAAGCTGCACAGGTTTTTCTTAGAGCTTTTCAGAGCAGCCTTTAACTTCAGCCTAACTTCACTGGTATAAATGACTCCAGAGTGGGTATAGATGTATATAATATTTTGCCTTGAATTTGAACCCACTGCATATACGTCCTCCCACCCCCAATGTCCTCTATCATGGATACACAGTCATTTGTTATCAGTTGCTACAAACTTAGTCCAGCCTAGGGATAGTGTAGGGGAGGACAGTATTTGATGGTCACAGTTTGGGTTTTTCTACCTGACTTCTAATGTCCGCCTACCACTGACTGAGTGACCTTTGACAAGTCCTTATTTGAGTATTAATTTCCTTACTTGTAGCCTGAGAAGTTGAACTGGTAGTTGTAAAGTTTTTTGAGGGTCCCAGGAACTTTTGAAAATCTGATGAAAGCCACAAACCACCTCTTCCAGGGAATGTCCTTGTTTACAGCATTTTGTGCTTAATTTCAGTATATTCACAGATACCCTGGCGCTTGTCCATGGACCCTTAGTAGTCTTACTCAAATAAATCATAATCTTTGGCCTAGACCAGATGTGTTTCAGGCACACAAAAACAAAACAGGACTGTTTTGTTTTTAAATGGCTTGAGAGCTGAGACTGGTTTTTACGTGTTCATAGGGTTGTTTTTAAAAAAGTCAAGAAAGAAGTATATGCAAAGCGACCACAAACCTGAAATATATACTTTTTGCCCTTCACAGAAAGTTTGTCAATCCCTGGCCTAGGTAATTGCTGACATCCCTCTTCATACTAATACCTTCATGATTCTGTAGTTCTGTCTGATGGATAATTGCTAGTATTTCGTTTCCTTTTTAGACCCACTTGTTTTTTCTTCAAGATTTTTAGATTTCAGAATTTTCATGTTTGATTTAAATGGTTTCTTTTGTTTTAAGATGTTTTTCTTTTGGTCACAAACTAGGTAATAATTCTCATAGGAAATAAAGCAGATTTGGAGGCACAGAGAGATGTTACATATGAAGAAGCCAAACAGTTTGCTGAAGAAAATGGTGGGTTTCTTTTAAGACTTTCAATGGCTTTTTTGGGTCACACATGGGAGAATTTCTAGGGATAGGTGGGATTTTGACAATGCAGATTATTTGACAGTTTTTTAAAAATGCAAACTGCTCAAATCTAAGAATGAGGAAATAACAAAATGTGTTTCTATTTGAGGGCAGTAGAGTTATTTAATGACAAATGTAAAGATTCCCTCCATCTCAAACTCATATAGTCTTTCATAAAATACTATAGAAGGAGTACTGAAAGCTGTTGGGAAACTTTTATTCAGATGTTACTGAAGAGAGTGTCCTTGTGAAAGTTAATTCGAAATATCCTTCATAGTCTGAATTTTATTTTTAGGCTTATTGTTCCTTGAAGCAAGTGCAAAAACGTAAGTATGGCTAAAGTTAGTAGATCATTTTTAATTACATTCAAATTTCTCAAAGTAGAACCATATATTTAAAAATGTATAATGTATATACATGTAATGTATAATATATAAATGTGTAATGCTTATGGCAGGGAAAACAGTCAGCAAACATCCCTTTGCTTCCTGTTTCACTTTTCAAAATAATGTTTTTTGTTACTTTCCCTAACATATTATACCTTGCTTATACCCGTTGGTAAGCCAGGTTAATAAATGAAATTGTGTTAACATTTCAGAAGTGTTTGACTTTTACAACCAAGGTTGAATTTGGCATCTTGGACTCAAGGTTGGTCAACCTGTTGATTTAATGCTGCTGCTTATAGTAAAAAGCATGACTTAAGGAAATATTCAATGTCTAAGAATAATTAGAAGCATAATTAACATTTTCTAATTGTTATTCCATGTTCATTATTGAACCCCAGGACTGCTGTCATAGTTCTTCATTTATTAAGCCAAAAATTCCTTGCAGTGGTGAGAAGCTAGCTCCTTTTTGTTTAGCCTCATCTGTACTGTTAGTCCTAAGGGAGATGAACTCAAGTGTGAACATGGCTAAGCATGATAAGAACAGTACAGTTCATGCTTGGCTAATCAGACCATACAAATCCTGGAATACTGTTCTGCATGTGTTTGGAGATGACTTCATTTCTATTTGAAATACCCACTGTAATGGCCTGTCTTAATTATTGTTATATATTAATATACAGCATTTTAATGATTAGAGCACATAGTTTCAAATAGGGTTTGTAGAAAGAGCTGTTAGTATTGTTTATATGCTTTCCACAGAAAATATCTTCCCATGTTGTTCTCTTAGCTCAGTCTTCTGGTAGTCCCTTATTAGATGATACTGGCTGAGTTGAAGACATCATGCCAGTTGACTAAAGGTTAGCAAAAGGTCAGTGTATAATGTCCTGTCTGTCGTAGAAAGCTGTGGTTCGCCAATAAAGTTGTCGATTGCCTCTTAGGGGAGAGAACGTAGAAGATGCTTTCCTTGAGGCTGCCAAGAAAATCTATCAGAACATTCAGGATGGAAGCTTGGATCTGAATGCTGCCGAGTCTGGTGTACAACACAAACCTTCAGCCCCACAGGGAGGCCGGCTAACCAGTGAACCCCAACCCCAGAGAGAAGGCTGTGGCTGCTAGTGACCTCTTTGCCGTGGCTCTCATTTGACCTTTCACCTCTGTCTGTTGGAAGCAGTACTTTTTACTTGCTGCCTCATTGTCTTCTGTACATCTTACTGGGTTTAATTAAAAAGAAAAAACAACTCTGTTGTAAAAACAGTTTAACACAATACTAAACTGCTAAACAACTAGATGTAATCAGGTTATCAAAGGCAAGTAGAGTAATAAATCTCTTCTGCATGGTAAATCTAGACTTTTTTCCCCCCTTGATTGTCCTCGTGATAGGTATGTCACCAATACATGATTTAAACTGAGCACTGATGCTGGACTTGAGTTTTACCCCTCCCTCTTTTTGGCAAGGCTTTGTCTCATTGTACGGTTTAATTTCATGATATCTTAAGCCTTTCTTCCCATTTTTAACTGTTCAGGTATGTCTGTTATAACCCATAAGTTTATTGCTGTGAAATGACTTCTGATGATAGAGAAGGGGTCCTTTAAAGCCTTTTGTTTTTGTTGGATAAATTCCCTGTTGTGTGGGTGGCATTTTTCTTGAGGCGGTTTGCTTCTGTCTTAGCCTTGCACAGGGAAAATATCCATTTATCTTTTCTCTTGTGCTTAATTAATAGCTTTATCCTTTTTTTTTTTACACCATTTTATCTTTTTCTCTTTAGCAGAAAGTAAATATGTATAAAATTTGAAGGAACCGAACTAACAATACATTCTGTGTATATTATTTTAATGAAGAAAATAAATTGATTACTGGCATTGGAACAGTATAAAATACCAGTTTGTACAGTATGACCTATATGTGACTATGTTACTCCCTTCCATTTCACATAAGGAAATAGACACAACTGCAGTTCACAGGATGTACTGGCTCCACCCTTTGGTGCTGGCAGTGTTTGGGGACATTATGCTGGAAGGAGCTCCTGGCGTGAGAGGATTAACACTAGTAGATTCTGTTCCATCTTTGCACTGTGGCTTACCTGCTGATTTTCTTAACTGTTCTTGTGCAATCAATAATGTGCTAACCTGCTTTTCTCTTTTTGTAACGTTTTGCATTACAGGCTGCATTTCTTGCCTTACTATATAGAAAAAGAAAAAAGGCTGGGTTTATTATTGCACATTTTAAGCTTTTATACCTGTATCTTCTTGGAATGGTGAGATTCTAAACGAGACAGCCAGAACTGCAGGTCTGCTGTTAAGGGATTTTAAATTGTGCATTTTTAACACTACAGTGAAATAATCTAAGATATCCCATGTTCTTAGTATGAGGGGCTATTTTATGTCATGTTGGCATAAATTGTTTTGTAAAGGGGAAAGTGTTTCTAACGGTGTTCCAATATTTGTGCTGATACAAAGTAAGTTATTGCTTTGCACTAGGTGGTTTGGCCACTGACAGAATACTGTATTGCAAGGGAAATAATCTTTTATTTCTTTAGAAAGCAAACTTACATTTTACCAAGTTCTTTACTTCTGTTGATTGATTTCTAATTGAGTTTATGGTTCAGGCTGGGAACTGAGAAGTTATTTGAAGTAGGATAGGCAAACCTCAGTATATTATATACAACGCACTCTCAGCTCAACTGTTGTGTTTAAAATACACATTTTAAATCCCTATTTACAGACACTAACGTAAAAAATACAGCTTTCTGGGTTGTAAACATGTGGTAGTACCAGAGTATTGTATAGTCAGTGTTAAATAAAAGCCAAAACTGGAATGTGCAGAAAATAGGATTTGGTTAATTTGTGGACTCACCTTTCTGTCTTTGTTTAACTTTTTAAAAAGATACCTGGAGTAGATCAGTGTATTCTGTTAAAGACTTAACAGTGATCCATTTTGCTTACACTGTTGCATCACAAGGGACTTGCCCAGGGACCATGACCTGCTGGTGTGTGTATATATTTACAAAAACAAAACAAACAAACCACCCATTGGGATATAAGGTAGCAATCACAAATGAAAGACTGCGGCTTGTTTAGGTGCAGTACCCTGATTTCCCAAAGTTAGTTACAGTGGGTCTTAATTGTTTTTGTGACAGGAGTTATTCAGACTGCTGTACTCTTCATTTGATGTAACAAAATGCTATTAATCTAAATATTTGTAAATAAAGTACCTGTATCTAGATTAAATTAAAATTGTTTGCATTATTTTCTGAATTATAACAGGATTTCATATTTTCTTCAGGCAGTTATTTGGCATAAGTCGCCAGTGTTTATTTCAGAATTGTCCTTTTTGTTTAAAAAGAAAAGTCTACATAAGTAGCGTATAAATCCACATCACCCAGTAATTGAGCTAGTCTTATCCTTGTGTTCAGATCACACTTGCAGTGTTTTTCAACCTTTTTCAGTGTGAGATCAGCACATTTGGTGGCTGATAGTGTTCTCCCTTGACTGTACTTGGGGCCAAATTCTGTTATTTGCATGTGTAATCCCCTATAATAAACTTGGGTGCTCAAAAATAGAGAAGCAAATTGTCATATTGTAATATCTGTGTGCCAGACACTGGGCAAGTACACTTTGGAGAGAATGTGAAATTCTTTTAATTTTTAATCCATGGAGAGCTTACTACGTGTGTGGTCACCTGCTTTTCTGGGTTACTCGTTGCCCTTTTGCACCTACGAGGCCCTCCTGATTAGTAATTGGTGCTCAGTACTCTACGCGTTAGACATTCCAGTATGATGTTCAAGTATTTTTCATGGACAAAGTGTTTGATGCGGTAACTTTGATTTTTTTTTTTTTTTTTTTTTTGGTGGGGGTGGGGGTTGGTGGTGTTTTCATAATACTAGTTAGAGGTAGCAAAGTTTCTTTGGCAAGATGTCTTTTGGAACCGGGTGTTTGTTTGGCGTTACACGTTAATTACCTCACCTCTAATTCCAGAAGACTATAGTTTTGGGAACTTTTTTGCCCACTTTTTTTTTTTTGTGGTATGCAGGCCTCTCACTATTGTGGCCTCTCCCATTGCGGAGCACAGGCTCCGGACGCGCAGGCTCAGCGGCCATGGCTCACGGGCCCAGCCGCTCCACGGCACGTGGGATCCTCCCAGACCGGGGCACGAACCTGTGTCCCCTGCATCGGCAGGCGGACTCTCAACCACTGTGCCACCAGGGAAGCCCCGCCTACACATGTTTTAAGTGTTCTCTTTTCTTATAAATGTGTGGCTCAATTCACTCCCCTTAACAGAAGACCAAATGATTCCTGTTCATGTGGGAATATAGAGAGGGTTCATGTGGCAGTTTAGAAAGAAAATATTTTACCCTCATTCAGCACATGGACAGACCAGGAAACTGCGTCCTTGAAGGATTTCAGTAATTGTGGATAGGCCAGGATTTTAAGCATTTTGCTAAGACTTGTGGAAATGAAACAAAGAATATAACTACCAAATCAGTTTTATTTTGGAAGTAGATGTTTTCTGGAACTTAATGTGTTAATAAATTTTATGCCATTTTCATTGTCTTTAATCGTATTTATCCCGTATCTGTTTTTTTTTCTTTTGGCTGTGCCACGTGGCATGAGGGATCTTAGTTCCCCCACCAGTGATCGAACCTGTGCGACCCCTAACCACTGGACCACCAGGGAAGTCCCTATCCCATATCTCCATGTCTTAATGGTCCAGCTCTAGCCAAACAACTTATTAGGAATATAAACCTCAGTAGGTGGTGAGAGATTACTCACTGTGCTATACTGTGTATAGTAACATGGTATATAATACCTGTTATGGTTCAAAAGCTGTATAGGGGCCTAGAAGAGTCCTTGGGGATATTTTAAAACAAGTCTGACTGAACACAATTTGAATTTACCACTGGGTCAGATTCTCCAAAGTCCAAAGTTCTAATTTTCTACCACAGAATATTTTTGGTTAAGGAAAAGCACCTGAAGTATATATATAATAGTTTTATAACAGATATTTTCAAGTGATAAAATATATTCATTGATAGGTACAACATATTTCAACCTGCAGGCAGAGATGGAAAATCACTTGAAAGACTGAAATTTAGGTAAAAATTTTATGGTTTAACTGTAGATATGTGAAGTGTAAAGTCAGAATCTGTCAGACCCAAATTTACTTTATCTTTTATTTTTATATGAATACAGATTTTAAACAAAATCCAAAAATAACTTGGCACTGTTAATGAAGAGGGGCTTAAGTACATTTTTTTTAACCTTCCTAACTATGGATTTTACCAGTTTATAGATTCAAATCAGTATTGGTTTTATAATAATGCATTTCAAAGTGAAAAAACCCTTAGCCATCTAGGACCCTGGTTTAAATTGTATACAGTTGTTCCCATATGTACAGGTGACTTACAAAAACCCTGACGGTAATTGTCCAAGTGGAGTTTCAGCATTTGAATTCACTGGTTCATGGTAAAAAGCAAGTGGCATTCTAATTATGAAGTTGGTGAGGTAGTGGAAAAGGTATTTCCTCATATTTCTGCAAGACAGTTTTCCTCCATCTGGCTGAGCCACTCTTTTCCTACAAGATGAGAAAGTCAGGATGAACTCTTGCAACAGTAAAAACAGGTTTTAACTAGGTTAACAATTAAATGATAGCATCATGGCTAACAGGTAAAATATATACTGAGTACCTCTTCGGAAAAATGTTTTAAGATGAACCACCATACGATATTATCCAAGAGAAAAGTCAGAAAGTTACTTTTCTTAAGACTGTATGATAAACTAGAATTCAAGATCTTGCAATTGAAAGTGCAGGTTAAAAGAACTCTTTGTAACATGTACCCTGTGAGCAGGAGGCTGGGAATGGCATCAGTGTCGGTAACCGTCTAGTGATTGTGACGGACCTTGTAGAACTTGGAAGGAGCTCTGAAATGAAGGAAGAGAAAACATTAGGCTCAGAAGCCAGTCTCTTAATTCCAACCTAGTTCAGACTTTTATCCCACGTAGACCTAGATTATGACTCCAGAGTCCAAAATAATTCTAACAAACTCACCTCTACTCCTTGTGCCTCAAACATTCCTCTGTTACTCCTGGATTTAGAGCACCTGAACTCTTCTGGCTGCCACCATGAGCTAAGAGTTTAACCTGGCCCTCAAACCCCTGTCTACTCATCTCCCACTATTCTGGGCTCTCTTACCTCCAGAGTCATCTACTCTTCAATGCTCTGTGCCTCTGACACACTGTTCCTCAAGGCCTGCCCTGAGGCCCATGATGGTTTTGGCCTGTATCTGACTTGGATCCTACCATGGAAGGTTTTAAGGTAATCATTCAAATCTTGGCGCTGCTGCTAATGAGCGAGCTGTGTGTCTATTAAAGATGCAACTGGCCTTGAATGTTCTCATGGCTCAACCATACAATATACCACTCTGGTAAAGAAAGATTAGCCTCTAAGTCCTGGTTTTGTCTTTTGCTGTGACCTTGACATTTTTCATTTTATACAATTTCCTTATCTATGTAGAGGGATAAATCCTATTTCCCAGGATGTAAATGAGATAATATATGTAAAGTGTTTAGTACACACACACAGTAGGCACACAAGATGGTAGCTATTATCCATCTCTGACAGTAATACTGTGTTACTTACTGATTCCATGAGTATATTTTATGTTCCTCTAAATAATTATTAACCTTATGTAAGTCATAGAAAACTTGTGAAATCCAGGGTTTTTTTTCTAATAGACTCTCAGTTAAGAGTTCAAACTCTGTTCAAACTTTGCTGAGGATTAATAGTTGGCACAGTCATCTTCCCAAATGGACAGACTAAACTGGGACTCAGGTTGGTTTCAGAGGTCTAAACTTTTTTTTTGGCTATGCCGCACAGCTTATGGGATTTTATAACTTTGTTGTTGTTGTTGTTAATTTATTTTATTTTTGGCTGCGTTGGGTCTTTGTTGCGGTATGTGGGCTTCTCTTGCTGTGGAGCACGGGCTCTAGGCGCGCAGGCTTCAGTAGTTGTGGCACGTGGGCTCAGTAGTTGTGGTGCACGGGCTTAGTTGCTTCGCGGCATGTGGGGTCTTCCCAGACCAGGGCTCGAACCCGTGTCCCCTGCAGGCGGATTCTTAACCACTGCACCACCAGGGAAGTCCCAGCTTATGGGATTTTAGTTCCCCAACCAGGGATCGAACCGGGCCCGCAGCACTGAGAGTACAGAGTCCTCACCACTGGACCTCCAGGGAATTCCCTAAACTCTTTATATTGACCAAGTAGACGATAAGGACATCCAGAAATGGAAGGCATTTATAGAAGAATTAACTATATCCCTGACAGGTCACCCAGTTTCCTAGGCTATTTCCTAAATCATCAGCTTATCCTCTTTATTCATCTACCAACCAATTGATTCCAGTCTCCCCAGGGACCATGAAAAAGCAAGTCTTTCCTAAGACAAGTTTTTCAGAGATTTGAAGGTGGCATTCATATCCTTCTGAGTCTCCTCAAGATTATGGACCCCAAAGCTTTCAGGTACTTTCCATGTATAAGTCAGACCCCTTGTGAAGAGCTTCCTCCTACCTGGCTTGGTCCAAGATGGGAGTCCTCTGCAAGGGAAGACTCCAGCTGAGACACACTGGGTGATGACGTGGAATCTACAGATGTGCTGGTGACCAATTCCCCTAAGGCATCCACTTGTCTCCTCAAGCTGTGTAAAGTGCCCTCTGTCTGCCGCTTCCCTTTGCTTAACACTTCTGCCTGCTTGGACATACAGTGTCGAAGCTGGGCCTGAAAGTGTTATGGTAGAACATATTAGAACTAACACTGGGTACCTTCCTCATGTTTAACTTTTTTTTTTTTTTTGCGGTACGCGGGCCTCTCACTGTTGTGGCCTCTCCCGTTGCGGAGATGCGCAGGCTCAGCGGCCATGGCTCACGGGCCCAGCCGCTCCGCGGCATGTGGGATCTTCCCGGACCGGGGCACGAACCCGTGTCCCCTGCATTGGCAGGCGGACTCTCAACCACTGCGCCACCAGGAAAGCCCATGTTTAACATTTGATAGGCAAACCTGACTATAATAAAATAGGAATGGCTGCTGAAAATCCTCTTCTTGTCCTTTAAAAAAAAAAAAAAAGGAGGTGCCAGATGGCTACTCTCTGTGTTGTCATTAACTGGGCCTTCAACTCAGCCTGTTCTCTCTGCTGTCACAACACTTAGGATTTCAGCATCCCTGGCCTCCCCATTAAATGACTGCCTCATCTCTCTCTCCTTACTGCCCAGACTTAGAAGATTGGTTTATACCGGATATCTTCAGAGTCTCTCACAATGTATGTAATCCTCAACCCCATACTACGTTCTGGCTTCCCCACCGTACCTCTGAAATGATTCTCTTATTAAAGTCAACAGCAAGCGCTGTCCCATAGAACTTTCTGTGATGACGGGAATGTTCTATATCTGTGCTGCCCACTGTAGTAGCCACTGGTCATGTGTGGCCTTTGAGCACGTGAAATGTGGTAACTGAAGAACTGAATTTTTAACCTGATTTAATTAAAGTGAATTTACATTTAAACAGTCACATGTGGCTGGAGGCTATTTGATGTCAAGGGCCTCCACTCACTTGGTACCGCCCATGGCTCCTTCTCAGCCCTCGCTGTAAGTGGCCGTTCTCCAAAGATGCATTCTGTCCTCTCTTGTTCTATCTAACTCACTCTCATTTTCCAACTCCCACCTAAACTCTTAACCCCCAGATTTTTAGGTCAACAATGACCTATTCTAGACACCTGTTTTCAGCTGCCTATAGAAAGAGATCCTTCTCTGAGCTTCAAACGTGTAATCTATAAAACTGCCGTGAGAGCTGCAACAGAGCAATTCCCCCCACTCTCCTCAATATGCCAAGTATCTTATACTGTATTTTTCTTTTAAAAGGGCAACCTTGAGTCGATCTTCACGGTGACGCAGTTTCTCTCGGAGTGCTTCTCCACGCCAGTGTTCATCCTTTTTCAGAGGGAAAGGGAAACAGAGAGTCTCTAAGCACCACCATCAGTAACCGACCCACCTTTCCCCCCTCTAACCCTCTTCCATCCTCAACTCTGTGTTTGAGCTTATCTAGGGTAGGTGGGAACCAAATTATCTTTTGATGAAGTCCACAGAATAGCAGGATAAACCCTTACCATTATGTGAACATGAGAAAAATTCAGTTTTTCTTCAAAAGGTGATGGTCTGTCACTCACGGGGAATGGAAAGTTCTCTTTCAAGCTTTCCAGCCCTCCTTCTAGGTTTTTGTTCCTTTCCAAAACAGCTTCCAGATCTGCTGGTTGTTCTGGAAGAAACTGGTTAAGATTCTTCAGGCTGGTTCGGATTTCATCTTTCACTTCAGACCTAAGTGTCCTCATTGCTTCACTGATTTCCATTTGTCTTCTTTCCAAATCTTTTTGGTTTTCCATCTAAGGAGTGAGTGAGAGTCAAATAACTACTAGGTAAAGTTTGGGACTTACCTGGAATTGAACTGTTATTGTTAATGATTTAAATTTAATGTTTTAAATACATGTGTCATGTATTTACAGACCTACAAATGTTAATTACTATGATTAGAATGGTAAAAACTTGTGATTTTTCAGCTATTCCAAGTATCTACAAGCTACCAAGTAAACGATTTTACTGACATTTGACTGAAGCAACTTCCATTTAGAAAAGCATGGGTGCCATGTTCCTTGAAGGTGCATTACTCTATAGAAGTCGGTCTCTCTGGAGCTAGACAGAGCTGGATTCCAATCTCGTTTCCAGTAAACATTACCAGTATGACTTAGGGCATGTCTTACCTCATTTAACATGAGGATAATACCTTGCATCCCGAAATGCAAGAACTAGGTGAGAATTTATACAAAGCACCTTAGTGGTACCCAGATGAGAAAAGGGCCATTTACCTAAACAAGCCGTAAGTGATCTAGATTATAAATGTTAATGCTGGAAGAGGCCTTAGAAAAGACCTGGTCCAACGTTTTCATTTTATGGGTGAAGAATCTGGTGGTTTCGGCAGTCTGGAGGTTTCCTCAGGTTTTACAGTTTGTGTTTAAGACCTGAGACTACCCTATGTGGCTCTCTCCATAATAGAGAGCTTAGTGAAGATATTACAGTCATACCCACTTCTAACTGCCCTTCCAAGTTTGCAGAGGCTGGGGGGGCCTTTAAATAAAAGTTATTTGTGTGTGTGTGTGTGTGTGTGTGTCAGGGCTGGGGGTGGGTGGCTATAGGCACAGATGAAACTGAATGGCCACATAGGGTTATCCAAAGGACAAGGTGTAGCAGGGTCAACCGAGTGGCCCCAGCAGCCTGACTAGACTAGAGCTCTGGGGTGGCCCAGCTGCTGCCAATGGCTAAGGGACACCAGGGGGGGTCTAGGGTTAGACTCTCCATCTAGCGTGAACTGCTTTCCCACCCTCAGCTTGGCAACGTTACAGGTTATCAAAGGTTTTCCCGGGGGTCATTTTTTCCTTCCCCAGGTGTTTGGCTCTTATAGACTTGTTTCTGACATAAAATCTAACATTTCAATACAGCGCTTTGGGACATGATAAAATTTTATGTTGAAGAGCTGCTATTTTTCTTTCAAAAACTAACATAAAAAAAAAAACTAACATAAAAACCTTGTTGAACTTAAGGGCATTTTAAAAGTATATTTTGACACTATTGATACTATGTATATAATAGATAACTAATGAGAACCTACTGTATAGCACAGCGAACTCTAATGCACTGTGGTGACCTAAATGGGAAGGAAATCCAAAAAAGAGGGGATATATGTATATGTATGGCTGATTCACTTTGCTGTACAGTAGAAACTAACACAACATTGTAAAGCAACTCTACTCCAATAAAAATTAATTTTAAAAAAGTATATTTTGAACAAATACTTTTTTTCTTGTGGAGGTACATTTCTACATTTCAAAACTAGAAAAACAGATTTGATTAATTAGCTTTTCACGACTTTCCCAAAGAAATACTCCTTTTAAAAGAGCTACTGAAGAAATATAGCTCTGCCTGAGTCCCGTGGGGTGTGGGCGCACCTGTTTCTTGAGCTCTGCGTACTCCTGCTGCATCTGGCTGAGCTCCTTCATCAGGCGCCTGGCCCGCTCGTGGTTGTCCTGGGCCACCTGCTCGATGGTTGCCATTTCCTTCTGCATGCAGCTGTTCTCCTGCTTTTGCTCCTAGCACCAGAGGAGGAGGATGACTCTGGAGGTGTGCGTTGCTGGCTTACGCACTCACTAGCTCTGTGACTTCATTTCTCGTCTAGGCTTCAGCTATAAAATGGGGATAATCTACCTGCCTTCTTTAGCAGCTGTGGTAGAGCTGGGAGTAAACATGTGGTCGGTCAGTCTGTCAGCCCAGAGTCTGAATCCTAGATCTGCAACATTACCATTGATACTAGGTTACTTTCCCTTGTCTGTAAGATGTTAACTATAGCCACCATCATAGGGTTCCTGGGAGGATTAAAATCTAGACATCTACATACTATCTTTACAATCGTGTTGCCCATCACTGGTTGTAAGTGTATCACCCTTAGGGAAACACACCTGGTTGGAAAGTACCATTCAACAGGGCTACATTAATTCCTCCAAAGGGTGTTAGAAAAATCCATTCCTGTGACAGCCCCCGTTGCTGCCCACTGGCCTCCACCCACCATACGCTGTTTTGAACTCATCTGAGTGTCACCTCCCACAGTTTATCTCCAGGGATAAAACCATGGTAGGTTGAGCTTCCCGGTTTCAGGATAATGATTAATTAAAGCTAACGTTGACCGAAAAGGGCGTGATGAGAAAAACGTGTGAGCACAGACTGCAGCTGGGTAAGAATGTCTTTAGAGGCTTTCCTTCCCCAGCCCCCTCCTCGACCCTGCTGGGGAGGCTGGACCGCTGAGCTCTGCTCAGTGCTGACATTGTCTGTGCACACGACCATCGTTCCAGCCAGCCAGACAGCTCCTCTAGGGCTGAGCCCAGACTCTGGCAAAATCTACCATCAGCTTCAGGAACAAATTACACGTAAATGCACCACAAATCACAGTTGGGTTAGGGACTTGGTTGACAGGTAATTTATTTTCTCTACCTTGAAGAAGTATTTTAGTTAAAAACGTAAAGGCGTCATCTCCTCATAAACTGCCTGGGCAGCGGATACTCACGAGAAGGTTCTTCTCCAGCTGACTCCGCTGGATCTTAAGTGCTTCCTTGAGGCCGGCGACCTGCTTCTCGGCTTGCTTTCTCTCTGTCAGGAACTGGTTCCGCAAGAGGCTGAAGTCCGCCCTCACAGAGTCCGTCTCCTTCTGCAGAGCCAGAAGCTCGCCTGACTTCTCCAGTAACTGCTGTTCCCGTTCTGAAAGCTGTCGTTCTGAAATGAGCGTTTTAGGTAGTTTAGCCCGAGGCTCTGGGCTGGCCGTGGGCAGACTCCACAACGACATGCCACCCACTCAGGCACTTTGCTCTGTCACTCAGTCGTCCAGATCTCCCCTGACCCACACCAGAGGCCCAGAAAAAGGCCCAGAGAAGGGTGCCTCTTGATGTAATTTGTTCCCAGAGGCCTGATCCCAAAGTGACAGACAGCAACTGTCTTCCCTTTTGAGTCTTTGAGACCAGAGAGCACCAACCCTGAGGTGCAGGGAACATGGAACAGACTACTGAAATGTTTTTTATAAACCTAATTTTAATAAAGGGGGGCACACAGTATTTCTTCCTTCATGGGAGGCAGCGCAGAGGAAAGAACACAGGATTTGGAATGGCACACATCTTATTTTCTACAGAAGAAACGTATTTCCTGGTGTTTAATGGGAATCGTGTATGCAAACACCTAGTACACAGTGAGTACTCAATAAATAACGCTTATGCACAACAGTGATACTTAACACAGATTTTTCTAATCACCCTCTGTAAAGCAACACGCAGCCCAGATTTCACTTCTCACACCTCTGGCATGGTCAGACTCGGCATATTTGTTAGGTTTCAGTTTCCTAATGAAATGGTTGGGTCTGGATGCATCAAGAGTTCCCAGGGAAAAAAGGAATAATAACCCTTTCAGGTCCCAAGTCCACTGAGTTCACTCAAGGTAGAACAACATTTTCTGAGCATTATTAAAACCTAAAGCCTAAGAAAAAGAAAACTCATTTATTGATGTGAGAACGATCATTTACCCTGGATTCCCATGTCAACTTCATTTATGTATGGCTTGAGAGAGTAAACAAACCCAAAGGCCAACATCTGTATCTTAGTACCATTCGCTATGTCAAATTTAGACAGAAGTAGAATTGTTAATATTGTGGGTTTTTTACTAGATTGAGATGAAATGGATCATTGTTCCAAAGCTCAGAAGTAATGTCCTTTACAGAAAGCCTCGAGCACCTTTTGGCACTTCTCTGCCTTCATGTTCCACTCCCTTGAGACAGCACTCTCGAAGAAAGCAATACAGTAAAAGCAAAAAGACCTGACAGTCTTGGAACCAAATCCTATCTCCATAAAGACAAATTCCCTCTGTCCCTCTGAGCCTGTTTCCTCTTCTCTCACAGGGCTGGGAGGATCAAATGAGGGACCATTCTTCCCACTGTGCTTGTCCTGTGCCTCCCGTCTGGGCTATAGCTGGGGCCTGGGACTCCTTCACACATTTTACTCAACAATCAGCAGATTTCCCCGCCCTCAGTGCAATGTTCCAGAATACATACGGGTTTGGGAGAGCGTCTTCTCCAGGGTCTCACCCCACCTTTCCTCTTCCTGCAGAGTCCTGATGCGCTCTTCAGCCACCAACACCTTGGTCAGCACCTGCTCCAGTCTGCTTTGCTGGTCTGCTATCTCCTTTTCCAGCTGGTGCCGCTGCTCCTTCAGTGTCACTCTACTGGCTTCTAATTTTTCTTCTTCACTTTCTCTCTCTTTCTGGAGTCTCTGAAACATCTTAATAGAGAACAACCTTAGTTAGTCATAAAATAACAAATACCCAGTGTCCTGAGGGAATCTTCATGGACACTAGATAGATTCCAGTTCAACAGAAAGTAGAAAACAGCCCATGGGGATAGAGAGTGAGTTTTTACAAAGGTTTTTACAAAGATCACCTTTACAAAGGTGATCAAGTAGGGACTGGAAAACTGTTTGGCCAGCATGTGAGGAGGGGATTCAAGCAGGAACTGGCACGTGGCCTTCAAGATTCCTTACCGGGCCTGTTCTATGGTCTTAATGGCCCGTAATATTAATACCAAGGGAGTTAAAGAGTTGGTGTAAACTCCCCTCTGGTCACACAGGGCAGGTAAGGGAAGGTAGTCCCAAGGGGGATACTTCTCAGCAGCTTTGTGCCAGGGGAAAAAAGCTCACACAAGTGATAAAATGTTTCCTCTTATATAACGTCATAGATGTGCGGTACCATTTCCTGTTGGGCTAGTTTGGCCTTGTTTTCTTCAACTTCATTCTGAAACACCTGCAGTTGTTGTTGTTTTGTTTCCTCTTCTTTTCGGCAGACTTCCAACTTCTTTACTTGTTCTCTGATGTCCTCCTGGAGCCTGGTCTGCTCACTGAGCAGTACATCCTGACGCTTGGTGGTGTGGAGCAGGTCCTTCAGGTGAAAGAACAAATTGAAACTACGGACAAAGCCACCTTCATTACAGGTGGCTAGTGTCACAGCTACATCTATCTACTAAGTCTGACAAAATTAAAGCGTAAAAGTTCCATATCCTTTATTATTTCAACAAACATACAAAGGTACCTGGAACTCAACTTAATCACTGGCTTCCCTCTTTTTAGTACCTAGGATGACAGAGATGTCAGAACCTCAGCAAGAGACTCAGTTCCTCCGAGCTTTAGCTGCCTTGTCACTGAGATGGGAGTAAACAACACCCACCTCACAGGATTGCTAAGATTAAGAAAAGCTGTGAATAAGGCTTAACTCTGAAAATGAACCTAAAGTCATGGTTTTGTTACTATTTGAAATATTTATACAGGTTAAAAAACTCAGACAACAGGACTTCCCTGGTGGTGCAGTGGTTAAGAATCCGCCTGCCAATGCAGGGGACACGGGTTTGAGCCCTGGTCCGGGAAGATCCCACATGCCGTGGAGCAACTAAGCCTGTGCGCCACAACTACTGAGCCTGCGCTCTAGAGCCTGCAAGCCACAACTACTGAGCCCACACAACACAACTACTGAAGCCCGAGCGTGCCTAGAGCCCATGTTCCACAACAAGAGAAGCCACCACAATGAGAAGCCCACGCACCGCAACGAAGAGTAGCCCCCGCTCGCCACAACTAGAGAAAGCCCACGCGCAGCAACAAAGACCCAACACAGCCAAAAAAAAAACCTCAGACAACAATAAATACTTCTTTCTTCAAGGAACCCAAATTAAGCACTTTAGAAAAAGTTACCATATTTCTAACAACACAGAAAATATTCCTACGAACCTGTATGACTTCTTAAAAAAAATAGAATAATTATGTTTTTTTTTTTTTTTTTGCGGTACGCGGGCCTCTCACTGTTGTGGCCTCTCCTGTTGCGGAGCACAGGCTCTGGACGTGCAGGCCCAGTGGCCATGGCTCACGGGCCTAGCCGCTCCGTGGCATGTGGGATCTTCCCGGACCAGGGCACAAACCCGTGTTCCCTGCATCAGCAGGTGGACTCTCAACCACTGTGCCACCAGGGAAGCCCTAATTTCAGTTTTATATATCTTAGAAACACAGAATCTTAAAGGTAGAAGGAGGAGAATTTAGATGTCTAATCTAACCTGTAATTTACAGAGTGGAAACTGAGGCCCAAAACTTGCTTGAGTTTCTCTGAAATTCAAATTTTGGCAATAATCTCACAGGACAACACTGAATTACCTCAAGAAGATGATCAGAAGTACAAGGGTAAAAAGAATCTGCTCTAGGGGCTTCCCTGGTGGCGCAGTGGTTGAGAATCTGCCTGCCAATGCAGGGGACAAGGGTTCGAGCCCTGCTCTGGGAAGATCCCACACGCCGCGGAGCAACTAAGCCTGTGTGCTGCAACTACTGAGCCTGCGCTGTAGAGCCCACGAGCCACAACTACTGAGCCCGTGTGCCACAACTACTGAAGCCCGTGCGCCTAGAGCCCATGCTCCGCAACAAGGGAAGCCACCACAATGAGAAGCCCGTGCACCACAATGAAGAGCAGCCCCTGCTCACCGCAACTAGAGAAAGCCCGTGCTCAGCAACAAAGATCCAATGCAGCCAAATAAATAAATAATTAAAAAAAAAAAAAAAGAATCTGCTCTATTCAACACCTGACAAGATGAAGGCCCAGATTTGGCCATGATTCTGCAGCTCAACGAGTGATCAAATCTAAGCCCAGCCTTTGCAGGCCTCATCTGTGCCATGGGTAAGAGATGATCCATCTGGTCCCTGAAGCCCCCAGAGTGGCTGCTGAGGGACTGTTGGGCTCTTTTAGCCATGACCTTACTTATTAGCTTCGAGTAAAACGTTGTTTGAATAAAGAATTCTAGGGATAAAATAAACTGGAAAATCACTGCTCTGCATCAAAATTTTTGTATATCTTATATTTGTGTTTGATAAATGGTTCTAAGGGACCTGCTCGTGTGAAAAGGAACCAGCCTACTTGATTTGTTATTTCAACCAATTATCTGCATGCCTTCAGGACACTACTAGAAGATTACCTTTGTGAGGCTTACCTGTTTTGCTAGGTTCAAGTGGTCTTGGACATCAGCTAGTTCCTCCTGTAATGAGTTTACTGCTTCCCGTTTTCCTACAGAAATAACATTTACATAAAATAAGAAATACTTATGTATACATGTTCCAGATTCCTATCAGTCCACTCAGAGAAGTAGAGTAGAAGTGAATTTATACTTTCTTCTGTTAAATGTATGACTATGCCACCCTATCTTATTAAAGGCCAAAAGAGAGGTACGTGATGCGCAATCCAGATCTGGACTTGGAGCCCACGTTTTTAAAGACTTGCATGTTCAAAAAAAAAAAAAAAAGACACGTTACATGTTCAAAACCTCACGATGAAAATTTACACATAATAATACCTCATGTTGATGAGGTGCATGGTTTAAAAACAGGTATCTTCCACATTGCTGATAAAAATATAAATTTGGTACAACCTTTCAGGAAGACAGTTTGGGAATAAATTTTATATCTGTACTGGTTTTGTCACTTACTAGCTGTGTAAGCTTGAGCAAGTCACTTCTCGCTTAGGCAAGTCGCAAGGAAACTAGGCTTAAGTTGCTTTATCTGTAAATGGGTGAAACAATAGTTTCTACCTCATAAAAATGTTATAAGGATTAAGTGATAAAATGCATATGAAACACCTGCATCATGTCCAGGACACAGTAAGTGCTCAACAGTATACTGCTGGCTAGGATTACTTAGTAACTTATAAATAAACAATCATGAGGCTTTATAAAGAGTTGGTAATTAAGATGTTATTTGCATCTTTGTTTTTAAATCTACACACACACACACACACACACACACACACACACACACACGCCCCAAGGAAAAATCTGGAGGGATATTTACTAAATTGATAATAGAAATTATCTCTGAGGAGTGAGGTGAATAGTAATTTTTATTTTGTCATTTTGCTATGTTTTTAAATTGTTCTCTAAAGAATATGAATTAGTTTTTTTAAAAAATAGCTTTACTGAGATGTAATTCTCATACCATGCATTTTCCACCCATTTAAAGTATACAATTTCATGGCTTTCCGTAAGTTCACAGAGTTGTACAACCACCACCATACCTAATTTTAGAACATTTTTCTCACTTCTAAAAGAAGCCCCATGCCCTGTAGCATGAATTATTTCTGTAATACGACAGCAAACAATTAAATAAAGAATCTAGCAAAAGGAAGAAAGTCCCATCTCTCCTGTTGTGCTGCCTCATACCCTGGAGCTGCTGCTGCATGGCTGCGATGTCTTTATGCAGTGAGAGTTTGTTTCTGTTTAGTTGGTCTAGCTCCTGCTGCAGTTTTCTGACATCCACTTCCAACTTTTCTAAGTCTGATTGCTTTGTTCTGCTATTCTCCTCTGTAGCTGCTAAAACCCTACAATACAAATGGAGAATAAGTTAGACTGTCAAATACAAAATGTCTAAGCACACACAAGCGACAACTAAGGAATAGTGTTATATTTCACAATGTAGTTGTGGAGTCTGGATGATATTAATAAATAAATATTAATAATTTACCAAATTATTAAATGTTATTAAATATTAACAAAATGTAAGGCTCTTCAACTCATTTTCAAAAGAAATCTTATTTTCAGCTTTCCAAATAGAACATTTGGAAATGTTTATCATTTCAAAAAGTGACTTGCTAAACCGAGGTTTTATAAAAATCAGGGATAACATGGATAGCACTTGTAATTCCAAAAATGTGATTAAGGACTTCCCTGGTGGCACAGTGGTTAAGAATCCACCTGCCAATGCAGGGAACACGGGTTCGAGCCCTGGTCTGGGAAGATCCCACATGCTGCGGAGCAGCTAAGCCCGTGCGCCACAACTACCGAGCCTGTGCTCTACAGCCCTTGAGCCACAGCTACTGAGCCCATGTGGCTAAAGCCCGTGCTCTGCAACAAGAGGAGCAACTGCAATGAGAAGCCCGCGCACCACAACGAAGAGTAGCCCCCACTTGCCACAACTAGAGAAAGCCTGCGCGCAGCAATGAAGACCCAACGCAGCCAAAAAATAAATTAATTAAAAAAAACGTGATTAAAATGGATCACTAACTTCTGATAAGTGAAAATGCAGGAAACACACTGTATGTATAATAGGATTTACCCAAAAAAGATATGTATGAGCATGCATTCCTTTACACGAATGGAATCATATACTATGGACTGGTTTTTGTCTGGCTTCTTTCAGTAAGCATAGTTACTTTGAGATTCATCCATGAATTTGTCTGTATCAATCCTCCATTGCTTTTTATTGCTGAGTAGTATTCTATGGTATGGCTATACTATAATTTGCTAATCCATTCACCAGCTGATGGGCATTTAGGTTGTTTCCAGTTTTGGCTACTGCAAATAAAGCCGCTATGAACATCAGTGTACAGTTTTTGTATGGACACATGCTTTCACCTCTAGGTGTGAGAAAGCTAGATCTTCTGCTAGGTGTATGCTTGCATTTTTAAGTAACTGCCAAACTATTTTCCAAAGAGGTCTTACTAACATTTTATACTCCCATCAATTGTGTATGAAAGTTCCTCGCTAGCATTTGATATGGTCAGTGTTTAATCTTAGCTATTCTATGAGGTGTGTAATGATATCTAATTGTGGTTTTAATTTGCATTTCCCTAATGGTTCATGATACCAAGCATCTTTTCATGTGCTTATCTGCCATCCATATATTTTCTTAAATAAAATTTCAAATCTCTTGCCCATTTGAAAAATTGGGTTCTTCATTTTCTAATTACTGAGTTTTGAGAGTTCATTATATCCTGGGTACACGTCCTTTATCGGATACATGGTTGCCAGGATTTCTCTCGCAGTCTGTGACATGTCTGTTCATTATCTCAACAGTGTCTTTTGAGAAACAGAAGTTTTAAATTTTGATGAGGTCCAATTTTATCAATTTACTCTTTTATGGATCATGCTTTCAGCGTCTTATCTAAGGAATTTTTGCCTAACCCATGGCCACAAAGATTTTTTTCCCCCTATGTTTTCTCTACAAGTTTTATATTTTGGTTTACATTTATGTTTGTTAATTTTTATATGTAGTGTGAGGTATAGATCAAGGTTCATTTATTTGGTTTTGGATACGTAGTGCTTTTAGCAACAGTTTTGAAAACACCATCTTTTCTCTACTTTGCATCTTTGTCAAAATCAGTTGTGCATATATTTGTGAGTTTACTTGCAGACTTCTGTTCTGTTCCTTTGACCTTTTTGTCTATCTTTATACCAACACCACAGTGTTTTGATTACCATAGCTGTATACTGTCTTGAAATCACATAGTATTAGCCCTAAACTTTTGTTCTTCTTTTTCAAAGTTGTTTTGGTGTCATATCTAAAAAGTTTTAGATTCTATTCTAGGTCCTCTGCATTTCAGTATGAATTTTAGAATCAGATGGCCAATTTCTATTTAAAAAACCTGTTGGGATTTTTTTTTTTTTTTTTTTTTTTTTGCGGTACGCGGGCCTCTCACTGTTGTGGCCTCTCCCGCTGCGGAGCACAGGCTCCGGACGCGCAGGCTCAGCGGCCATGGCTCACGGGCCCAGCCGCTCCGCGGCATGTGGGATCCTCCCGGACCGGGGCACGAACCCGTGTCTCCTGCATTGGCAGGCGGACTCTCAACCACTGCGCCACCAGGGAAGCCCCCTGTTGGGATTTTGACTGTGATTGTTTTGAATCTATAGATCAATTTGAGGAGAACTGAATCTTAACAATGGGTTAAGATTGGGTCTTCCTACACACGAACAAGCATATATTCTTTTATTAAAAAAAGAAATCACAACAAGTTATTTTAAAAAATGCTTTCGGGGAAAAAAAAAAAACCTAAAAGGAGAATTCACCCAAAAATGCTATTGGTGTATTGTATTGTGATACTGAGTTTGTGGCGTATTTTGTATTTTTTTGCCTTTTCTCAATTTTCCAATTTTTTGAATAGTGTGTTAATAATGCTTTAGCCTTCCAGATGGGATCTTACAAGCTTACTTGTTCCTGCTCTCACCGTTTGGTTTGTGCCAACTTCTTCTCCCAGCCATCACATTTCTCTTCAAGATCTTCCTTTTGTTTGCACAAAGACTCAACACACAACTGCAGTGCTCGGGTCTCAGCAGTTATTCGCTCAATTTCTCGTTTGTCCCTTTCCAAGAGCTGCTTCTGCCACTCCATTTCCCCTTTCTGTCGCAGGGCTGTCTGCTGCAAACTGTCCAACTCCAGTTTCTCCTAAAGCAGATAAAAGAGAAGTCAACCATGCAAACTGAGAAAGACCGCGGTTCACTACTGGTAAAACAGCTTTATTACCTCTAGCACTTCAACCTGAGCCTTCTCTAACTCAGACACCTTTTGGTCATGTTGTAGCTTCAAACCTTGCAGCTCATTGTTTTCAAGTTGCAACATGTCCAGAATATTCTTTAGTTCTAACAGAAACAAAGCATGGTCCAGGCTATTAAATGAATGTGGAAACATTTACAAAATGAAACAGAAAATAATGTTACTGGCTGATACAAGAAACAAAAGATAATAAAAATATATTTGTTGTGCTGAATTAATGGAGCTAATTAATTATATTCTGAATGTAAAAAGCCTTTAAAAGTATTGCTAAACACTAATTTGTTATAAACATTTAAACAAAAACATTCAACAGAGACCTAGTTCTAAGAAGTACTTACCCTACCTAAAAGAATTTAAATCAAAATAGGAAAAACTTTAAAATATATCAGCTGACATTTATATAACAATTCTTTTGTCCTTTGAAATATAGACTTTTAAATATTAACTACTTTTATCTGATTATAAAAATATTTTTTCATTATAGAAAATTTGAAAAAAGTATAAGAAAAAACTGAAAACCCATCATTATCCTACCATCCAAAGACAATCACTACTGCAATAGCATTTTGATGTATTCCCTACCAGGACTGCACGCACACGAATAGACACACACACATATATATATTTTAAAATAAATTGGGACTACAATCAATATTCAGTTTTTATCAATTTTTTCACTCTTCTTTCATCAGCATTTTTACATGTCATTAAATGTTAAAATATGTTTTTAAAACAAATTTATTTATTTTATTTATTTATTTTTGGCTGCATTGGGTCTTCGTTGCTGCGCGTGGGCTTTCTCTAGTTGCAGTGAGCGGGGGCTACTCTTGGTTGCGGTCTGCGGGCTTCTCATTGCGGTGGCTTCTCTTGCTGCAGAGCACGGGCTCTAGGCACCCGGGCTTCAGGAGTTGTGGCTCGCGGGCTCTGGAGTGCAGGCCCAGTAGTTGTGGCGCACGGGCTTAGTTGCTGCGCGGCATGGGGGATCTTCCTGGACCAGGGCTCGAACCCGTGTCCCCTGCATTGGCAGGTGCATTCTTAACTACTATGCCACCAGGGAAGCCCAAAATATGGTTTTTAAATTAGTCATTTGTTTCCAAATTTTGTTATTACAATTTCTGTTGCAAGTAACTGACTCAGTCAACTTAATTTGTAAAACTAGGAAATAAAGGCTTACTTCTTAAAAAAAAAAAGAGAGAGAAATAAAATAAATATTGCTGCGATGTACATAAACGCTTGCCCTCTCTAGATAACTGGAAATGGGCTACCCGGTTTAACAGGTGTGAGTTTAATAGTCTTAAGACACTGGGAGGTTGTTCCATTTTATACTTCAATCAACAGCCTGTAAGTGCTCTTCTTTCATCACACCCTGGTCAGCAATGAAGATGATTATTTTGCTTTTAGTCAATTTGAGTGGCAGAAAATATCATATTCCTTTTATAATCTGCTTTTCTTTGATTAGAAATAAGGTCAAACTTTAAACTTACCAGTTTTATGTTTAGACATTTGCCCTAAAACTACCTGGAGATTTTCTTCCTCTTTTTCAATTTCCTGCTTTATAAGTGAAAGTTGATCTTTTTTCTCACTAATCTGGACATTCAGTTCTCCCTTCTGAAAACTCAGTTCTTCCAGAAGAGATTTTAGTTCCTGTGCAAAGAAAAAGAAAAGAAAAGAAAAGAAAAAAGTCAACCCACCTTCACCAAGTTATGAATAGAAATTACTTTAAAATCAGTTCTGTTATTAACTGTCTCATTTCATAGAAATTCTCATTTGGAAACAAGCTCATGTTTGAATTTTACGTCAAGAACAGCACTATATTTTACACTAACATATTTTAGTATAATAGAAGTAAAAAAGTAACACGTTATCTTCATTTAAAATTTATATGCAATATTTACTATGAGCAAAGCAATGTGTTGCAGAGAAAAAAGGCTAACTCGGACACATCTCCTGCCCTCAAAGGGTTTAGCACCTGGTGGGGAAATAAGGCAGGGAACAGAAACATGATCACGAAAGGCTACGGTGCCCTAGGAAATGTGCAGAGTGCTACCAAACTCAGAATCGAGAGAAACTCCTTCCAGGGTAAAGGAAAAGTTGGGGAAGTCTTCTTAGTGGCATGAAGCTGGACCATGGAAGCTGGGTCAGATCTGGACATTCCCAGAAAGGGAATTCCTAGAGAAGAAACAGAATGAGAAAGGCACAGAGGCATAAAACCTTGGGCATGTCCAGAAAACAACACAGGGGGAGAGCTATGCACGGCAGCCACAGCAAGGATAGATAGCACAACACCAAGCTCGTTACAGAGGCAAGATGCAGGAATTTAAATTTGCATTTTAGGGGGAAACCAATGAAAATATCTCAAAATAAATCTACAGGACTATACTAGGACTCTTAAGAAAAACTATTGAAAAATGTACCCTGATGTGACTGCACTTCTCAGCTACTTCAGTTTCTCCCAGTCTCAGCGCTTCCTGGAGGTCAGCTCTGGCCTGGACCATGCTTCCCTGGAGTAGATGCAGCTCCTCCTTTTTATGCCCCAACTGTCTGTCCAAGACAGCCATCTCCTGCTGCTGACCTGTTACCTGCATTAAAGAAAAGTAAAGAATGCAAAGCCTGACAAAGTGCTGAGATGGAGAATATTTAGTCCAGCTAAAGGTTGTGTGGGGAAATAAGGAGGTAGTCTAATTCTCACAATCCTAGCTGCAAGAGTCAGGAAGGCCAGGCTGGGGGCCTGCAGGCATAAAATGCCTAATAAAGGCCTTGAGCTCACATAGGTAAAAACACTTAAATCACAGCAAAAACAACAATATGATAATAATGATTGTCCTTCAGGATATGGTTTTCAAACTTTCATATCTATATTTTATTCCAATTGGCAACCACCTTGGCAATGGAAGTTAGGCAAGGATTTAAAAAATTTATTCATTTTGTAAATTTAAAACTTATAATTTTAAGGGCAATACATATTTAGTTACAGAAAAGCAGAAAATGCAGACATGCAAAAGGAATAGAAAATATTCACAATCCCCCCCTTATCAGATGACCATGTTTGTACTTTGGTATAGACCAAAAATTCAAACACAAGTATACATAAACACATTTAACATAAATGATCTCAGAGCATATTGTGTTTTGAGACTTACTTATTCAATAATATATCGTACTGAGTTGAGATTCAAATTTGGGTTGGACTCTATTCCTAAGCACTAAGATATATAGCCTCATTTATGCTTTATACTTTATTATGTATTTTCCAGTCTTTTCTACAATCAAACATGTATTACTTTTTATAATAGGTTTCCAAGCAGCATGAACTGGTTTTCGAGGTGTCTGCTGCCCTACCTGGCTTCTCAGCTTTTCCAGCTCTGCTCTGCGGGCCTGCAGGAGGGTCTCCGACTCTTTAAGCACCTGCAGGTGATGATCCTCAGTGCGTTCTGCGGTCTCGATGTCTTTCTGCAGCTTCTGCAGCCTACAAAGCACCAGCAGTACTGGAGCAAATTGGAAGGGAGACAGAGCCCCAAGAGCTGCCTTCCAGCACAAGCCCCTTGCAGGCCTGCAGAGGCCGTACTTACTCTTCAGTCAGTTTTTCCTTCTTCTTGTTTAGACACTGGAAGTCTGAGTCTTTTGCTGCAACAACTTTGTTTATCTCTTTCAAGATTTCTTCTTGCTGAATTTTGTGCTGCTCCAAATCCTTTGTGTCAGCCTGGAGCAATCTAAAACACATCTCTTTATTTCCCCCAGACTCCTTAGGCTTGACATGCATTTATCATAGAGCAATTATTGTCCACTTAGAATCAAACTTCTCATTCATCTCACCGAGTACATCAGTGGCTGAGGGAGTCCACCTACCTGAGCTGCTGATCGGCTTTGACAAGGTTAACAGCAGTTTCCTGAGCTCTCCTTTCTAACTCCTCAGCATCTTTCTCAGTTTGCAATAAATTTCTTTTGGCATCAGTGAACTTTTCAACAGCATCTTTTGTCTAGAAAAGAAACTGTCATTAAAACCAATTCAGTTACAATACTCTCTCACGGCTACTGGTATCGTAAATTGGCTCAGCTCTTGGAAAACAAGACAATACAGAAAGACTGATAAAAATGTTCACTCACTTAGACTCTCCAATTCTCAAAAAAGAATTCAGAAGAACTATTACACAAAAATGCTCATTGTATACTGAAATAATATAAGACTTGACAAACAATCGATTCAGTAAGTGATAATGCATCAGCACAATGGAATACTGTGCAGTCTTTAAAATAATGACAATGTGGTAACATAGAAGAATGTTAATGATAAAATGTTGGCTGAAAATAAAATTTTAAATGGTTTAAGCACTGTAAGAGCAACTATAGAAAACTATCTTGTCAACAAAGACAGAAAGGCTATGCAAAAACAAAAATAGTCATCTGAGGGTGGTGAGATGGTGGATGATATTTTATTTAAAAATAATCTGTAATATTATTATATGCTATTTTTTTCACTTAAAAATATCTACCCCAAAACAACCACCAAAAAAACAGGAAAAGAAGAAATTAGGGCTTCCCTGGTGGCGCAGTGGTTGAGAGTCTGCCTGCCGATGCAGGGGACACGGGTTCGTGCCCCGGTCCGAGAAGATCCCACATGCCGTGGAGTGGCTGGGCCCGTGTGCATGGCCGCTAGGCCTGCGTGTCCAGAGCCTGTGCTCCGCAACGGGAGAGGCCACAACAGTGAGAGGCCCACGTACCGCCAAAAAAAAAAAAAAAAAAAAAAAGAAATTAAAGGAAAACAAGAAATTTAAAAAAGAGAAGAAAAAAGTGAAAAAACAAACAAATATCTACCCAATTAAGTGGCAAGGAAGTGATTCTACCAATAATCCCTCCACATAAAGATTCTTCCTTTACTCTAGATATTATCTTGTTAAGTAAAACCCCATTAATCTAAGGATGATTTAATTATGGCTAAGAAACACAAATATTTAATACTTTTGAAGTATTTCAAAATCTTCCTATATATGATTTGGCAAAAACATCATTTTTTTTTTTTTGTCACCTTGGTTTCTTTTTCTGTCTCAAATAAGAGGCTTAACATAATGTCACGAGAGGTCCAAAAACAGAGTATGGTTTGTACTTGGTTGAGCAGTGACTCACTCTTCTGCCAAAACACTCCGTGTTGCAGTTGCACTCAAGTCAGAGGCATCTGTATGTGAAGCTCGTCTAGTAAATACCCCGTGTGGATGCAAGAGGGTTTGGCCAGTTCCCAGAGAGCAAGATATTTCACCACACTTCTTTCCACTTCGGATAGCTGGTTTCTACTAGATTCATCAGCAAAGCATTGGACAGAACTCACTATACACTACAGAAAGCCAGCCACGTCTCTAAGTAGTTTTTTATCCCTTGTATGTCAGGTTTTAACAAGTCTGGCACATTCCTTACAAAATGCAGCACTTTCTCCTTTCCTCTTCCCTTTTAGCAAGCTGCTTCCCTGAGTCATTTTGGGAGGATGAAGGAGGAAGAGCTTATTAGTCTCGGTTCACTTACTATCTCTGCCAACTACTAGTCTCAGCAATTTTCTTTTATACACCAGTGATACATTTTTCTCTGGTCCTGCTCACACCTATTCTCTCACAGTAATCTAACATGTGACAGAAGAGGGAACTGATCACCTGGAAAGAGATAAGGAAACTTTTCCATTCTTATCAAAGCCATCACTCACAGAATTTCTTTAATAAATCCTTCATTTCAGTTCCTGGGTAATAGATTCCTATTCATTTAAATTGATCCATGTTGAAATAACAATATAAAAATAGTAGTTCCTGATGTGCCCCATATGATTCGGGACCTTTGATTTTAATCCTGGAATTCCCATCTAAAGCTCTCTTGGTGAGTCAGAACTTTAGCTGTATGACCCTGGGCTAGACCAGCCTCTGAGCTACATGCGCGAACTGGGCTAATGACCATCTTACAACGCTGCCAGGAAGGTTAAATGAAGTGGTATTTATAAAATAGCCAATGTGTGGCCATAGCAGGGGCTCATAAAAGGCAGTTCCTTTTCTTCCCCAACTTTCTCTGTGTTTCAGTCTTAAGAATACTACCTCAGGCCCAAAAATATTTGATTTTATATTACTATCAACTTGGAGAACAAAGTAAGAATAAGAGTCTTGTGAGGTCCATTGTTATAAGAATATAAGATTGGCCTATTTAATAAACACAGATATCACAGCCCGAATAATTTTCAAAAGACACAGATAGGATACGGAGGTGGGGTGTGTTAGGAACTAAATGACTTTCAGGAGCTTTAAATATGCTATTACATTTAATTCATACTGAATTATACTAGGTTAATTCTAGCATAATTAGTATAGTCTAGGTTAATTAGTACAATCTAGGTTAATTATACTTCATTTAATTCATACCGAACAGCCTAGGTTTTCTTAGCCTGAATTTACACAGGAGGAAAGCAAAGCTCGGGGACTTAAGCAACTTGCCCAAATCCTCACAGCTCCTTAACTAGCAGAGCACAGACTGGCTTGGACCACTGTGCTCTTCACGTTTTCTTTCTAACCCTTCCTGCCGCCGCCGCCGCCGCCGACAGCAAGCCAGCAAGCCGTCTCACCCCAAGCACAGCAGCACATACTTTCTCGGTTGTGTGTGAAAGTTCACTCTCAGCTTCCGCCAGCAGTCGGTCAGCCTCCCTGAGCTCTGCTCGACGTTTCAGGAGGGTCTTCTCGATGCACTCAATTTCATCTACAATATCTTCATGGTGCCTGAGTGATTTTTCTATTTCTAGTTCATTCATAAGACTCTCAACATTTCCATCAATGAAGTCTCTAAAAAAATCATATATACACACTCATCAAGAGATTTTAAATGTGACAATATAGATACTTGTAGCCTAATGATAAAAAGATGCACAATGATTTTCTAATTTTATATGAGAAGGAACTGGACAGACAGCTACATCTGATTAAGTTCAATATCTATGCTTACCTTTTTACTCAACATGGCATACTGTTGACAATAAGTGGATAATATGTATAATGTATGAGGCAGTTGTTTTGTCCTTTTAAATATAAAGATTATTTTTTCATCAGCACTTGGTCAAGACAATGCTGATACTTCAATTCTTCTGTGGTATAAAAATAAAACAAACCACTGCCTCAATAATCATCCATTCCCTCAAAACTATCCTAAGTTTCTACTAGAGTAAAATTATGGTGACGATATTTGACAAATCAGAAAGCGTAACACAGGACTTGGTAACTCAAGGTTAAAGTCAAAATTATTTGAAAACGGGACTATCATTGACAGAAAAACATGAAAATAAATTCAACCACATATTAACAGATTAATTCTTCTTTGGACATTTTTGTGTTATCCAAATTCCCTAAAATGATCATTTATTATACATTTATAACTAGGAAAAGAAGTGGTTCTCCCACTGCACTACACCCCCCTCAAAAAACTTCACCTCCCCCATATATACCTACAAAAATGAAATAACCATCCCCCAAGCCTTCAAACATCTAGTCCCAACCTTCTCTCGGAATGACCCTTGGTTTTCCCTGCCAGGTCTATCAGTCACTCTTGCGTTTGCTCCTAGAAGGCAGAGACCATATCTCACTCACCTCTATGTACTCCACAGGTCTCCCCGCAACCCTGGTACCTGGGCCAGTCTGGCTTAAGGGACAAAAACTGGGGAACTGTCATAATTCATGGTCTAGTGCAGAAGATGGGCTTCTACATAACTGACCCATGCAGCAGATACAAGCATTAGCTAACGGACCCTATGCCAGATGCTGGGGCACAGAGAGGGAGGCCCCGCTACTGCCCTTCTGGGTATCTTACAACATGGTCTGAACAACACTACGCCCAAGGTTGCCAACTCCAAACTGTGGGAGCCTGAGATGAGAAAGCTTTTCTGTCAGAGGGGATCCCTAACCTTCATCTGGAAAGACACACTGGAGTTAGGTGGAGGGCAGGTCGGGAAGCCATTTCAGGCAAAGGACAGCATGTGCAGAGGTGGGGAGGCAGGAGAAAATGTGGTGCTCGGGGAAACCACAGCAAAGTGTAGGGCCAGAGTAAGTACCGCGTGGGAGAGAAGGATAAAAAAGAGAGGTAGGGTTCAGATCTTGCAGGGCAGTATGTATGCTGGTGGGAACGAGAGACACAGGGCAGCGTGCACAGTTAGGTCTGCAGCCATGTCGAGGGTGGGATGGAGAGAAAGACACTAGACCTGGAAGGCCTGACCTAGGATGAGGATGACTAAAGGCCAGGGCAGTGGAGACGAAAGAAGGGGACCAGTTTGAGAGCTCTTTGTGTACAGAGTCAGTAGGACTTGGAGAGCAGCTGGATCCCTGGGGGAGTGAGGGAAAGGCAGGTGTTGAGGACACCCAGCATGTTTTCAGCCAGGGTAACTGGGGAGGGGTGGTGGTTGTGCCATTCTCCAAGAGGGACTACAAGAGGAGCTGATATGGATTACTGGCCAAAAGAACTTAGACTTCTACTGTCCCATATGCTAATCTCCACGTGGCTATTAAATTAACTCTGTTCCTCAGTTCTATTAGCTACATTTCAAGTACTCAATAGCCACATGTGGCTAAGCCTACTGTTTTGGATAATACTGATCTAGAACATTCCCAAGATCACAGAAAGTTCTACTGGACAACACTGATTTAGGTTACCTTAATGAACTAATATCATATTCATCTGAGTTATAAAGATAAAATGGCTAATAATTACTTTCGCTGTTGATGTTTCTGAATGGTTCTATGCAATTCTTCTACTTCGTGCTCTAAGTCTCTCTTCTCTTGCAAAAGATCATCAATATTATGATGCAGTTCTTCTATTTCTTTCTCACACTGCCGCTTGGATACTCTCATCCACTGTTCCTGTTTCTTTGATTTTAAATGCTGTATTATGTCTTCCAATCTAGAAACTTCATTCTCCTGAGCAAAGAAAGAAATGCAATACTGAAATATCACATGATGTTTCCCCTTCCTCCTGCCAAAAACTGAAATTAACAGTGATTAAAGTGGTATCTTTGACCTGATAATAGTGGTAGCTTCTAAGACTTCAGTATGAAAAGAAAAATTAAGTCAAGCCAATTTCTTCACGTGCCATAGATGAAATTGACGGACCAACAGATCTTATGACTCTTCCATCAGTCCAGCTATGGCTGATAAATAGTCACCAAGCACCTCCTGTGGATAATGTCTGGCTCCAGAGTTCAGCATCTAGCAGAAGACACAGACAGAGGTCTCTCCCTCCTCTGCGCACATGGGAGAGGAGTTGGCTGAGAAGGATGCCTAGAGGAAGTGGTGTTCTGCCTGGTTTTGAAGAATAAATGAAATAGGAAACGACTACGCTGAAGAAATAATGTGCAAATGTAGGGAGGTATAAAGGCACACCCGGGAAACTACAGGAACAGCCGGGTACTGGTGGAGGGTAAAAGAACCAACAGAATTGCTATAAAAACAGTGTGCACTGAAAAAACTGCAGAATGACACGAGTAACTACCATTTTTAACCATGTAAACATCCACAGTCCCTCTGAAACTAGTCTGACCTACTAAAATGGGGCTGGTGGCTTGGCACCCAGGTATCCTAGTCCTTTATCTTCCTCTCAATCCGCTGAGAGGAAAAGGAAAAAATAAAGAGCTCCAGGTGCCTTAAGTTTGAAGGAGGCCCTTGTAATGCATTTTATTTCTTTAAAACAAAAAAGTTATAAAGGAAGCTAGTGATTAGGAAGTAATCATTTCTTAGAATTTAGCCTAGAGGAAAATAAGAAATACAGTAAAAATTTATACACAGTTAAATGAACTACACAGCCTACAAATAAAGAAATGTTATGCAGTCATTAAAATACTGCTTAAAAACGCTTGTAAAACCATGGGGAAAATGCTTGTAACATTAAGTGGGAAAAACAGGACACAAAATTATGCGCACAATAAGAACTATGAAAAGAAAGAAAGAATAATCATTAATTTCACCACCCAGAGATAACCCCCACCAAAACCTTACTGTACGCTGCTCTTACATGTGTTTGTACACAAGCACACATAATATGTGTATGCACAGGTACAGGCACTAGTATGTGAATATGCCTATACATACACATTAATATAGTACTGGTCAATAGAAAAATATATAAAAAGCTTTCTAAAAATGGCTATTTTCTGGACTGAAAGCATTTTTGTTATAAAATGGTTAAACCAGGTTCGTAGAATGGCCTGGTACCCTAACTCCTGTCCAGAACAGTGTTTTAATAAGAGGATGCTTGCTCAATTCTAAACATCAGCCTTACAAACACACTTTTGGGGTATAATCCATGCATAAGTAGGTCGACTCATTAAGTATATAACCTTACTCAGTCTCCCATGGAAGCAGTGTGGACAGGGGTCTTGTGTCTTTCCACTTACTAAGTTATGGTGCTCCGGGACATTGCAGTGCAGCACGCCCACTGGGATGAGGGGGATGGAGAAGTTGGGGGGTGGAGGCCCATATACGATGGGGGCCCCAGCGGGAGGCGGGCCATAAACAACAGTGCCAGGGGTGAGAGGTTGGCTGTTGTTGGGCAAGGGAGGAGGTGGTGCATACAGGGCCATGCCCTGGGGTACAGGAGAACCATCGGGAAACACGGTATACATCATGTATCCAGGAGGAGGCACAAATGGGCGGTCCTCTTGGTCATCCAGCTCACTCTCTTCCTGGCTATCTCCTCCACTGTCTGCATCTTGAAACAAAATAACAGAAGAGCGTTTTATTCCCACGGCTCACTAGGTAAACATGTTCAGTAGAGAACAGCAGTGTTTAGGCCAAGATACCAGAGATGTGAAAATAAAATTCTGTAAAAAAGGTCAAAAGCAGTTTTGAAAAGTGGATCAAACAGGGATGCAAATTATTTTCACCAGGTGAACTTGAGTTTTTCTTTTTTTTTTAAATGAATGAACTTTATTTTTTTTAATTTAAAATTTATTTTTGGTTGCATTGGGTCTTCGTTGCTGTGAGCGGGCTTTCTCTAGTTGCAGTGAGTGGGGGCTACTCTGCGTTGTGGTGCGTGGGCTTCTCACTGCGGTGGCTTCTCTTGCTGTGGAGCATGGGCTCTAGGTGCACGGGCTTCAGTAGTTGCAGCATGCGGGCTCAGTAGTTGCGGCACTCGGGCCCTAGGGCCCGCAGGCTTCAGTAGTTGTGGCACATGGGCTTAACAGTAGTTGTGGCACATGGGCTTAACTGCTCCGTGGCATGTGGGTCTTTCTGGACCAGGGATCGAACCCATGTCCCCTGCACTGGAAGGTGGATTCCTAACCACTGTGCCACCAGGGAAGTCCCCTGAGTTTTTCTTATACCTATCTGTTGGTTTTTTCCATCTTCATTCATTCAGCAACATTTGCGTGCCTGCTTCGTGCTACGTAAAACACCAACAGAGAAGTGCTGTGAGATACCACAGCCTCTCTCAGTTGTTGGTTCTCTTACTTATTTCCCCTATAAGCAGGAACTAGTTTTTTTTTTTTCCACTGATGAAGAAAGCCTAGCACACAGCAGGCCCTCAATAAATAGTTCCTGAATGAACAAATTCTCAGAAGGTAATATTCCCATTTTACAGATTAGCAGTCTCAGAGTGGCTAAATAATTCCCCTAGGATAACACAGTGAAAGTGCCAGGATTTACCCCAGGTCTGACTCTTCCCCCTGGAGCTCTGGAAGACAGACCTGTAACACTTCATTTCAGTCGAGCTAATTAGTGCCATAACATGAGGATGTAAACTGCCACGTTCCAGGAGTGGAGGTGAAGATGTCGCTCAGTCTGCCGGGAAAGGCAGGGAGAAGGAAGGGTCCAGAAAAGGAGTGTTGTTTGAGGACCTGGGTCTTGCTGAAGGATGAGTAGGAATAGGTTTGGGAGAGAAAGGAGGAAGCAGGACATTCTGAACAGAGGGTTCAAAACATGGAGGTGTGAGAAACGTGGCATGCAGTGGGTATGGCTGACATGGGAGAGTGATGGAAGGTGAGACAAGAGGTCGTTGGCCAAGACCAGGTCACAGAGGGCCCTGCAGAGCAAGGTAAGGAGTCTGGACTGTGTCTTATGGATTTCAGGGAACCAATAAAAGGTCATTAAACAGGCAAGAGAAATGCAACTTCCCTGATGTAACTTACCTCTATTTGAACATGATTTATGTAACCCACTCCTGATGGGAGAATAAACCCAGTATCCTGAAGCAGGTGGAGGTGCACTGTGTTCCTTCCCATCCTGCCATGGTTTCCTAACAGGAGTTGAGGCTGCATACTTTAGGCCGACACCAGAGTCCTTGGTGGCCTGGGAACTGTGGCTGGAAACCTAAAATAAATGACAGCAGAGCATACTATCTCTTAACAAATAAAAAGGCCGATGTGGAGAAATGTCAAAGTCTAGAGCGAAGTTGAGAAAGAACTGGTTTCTTTTCATATATCGTAATCTCATTTTTCACAGGCAGAAACGAGACGTGATTACGTGGTCATATAACCTGCATGGGTGTCAGCCTCCCGTCTCCCGTACTCATCTTTCCTGGTGGTTTCTCTTCTTTTGCCTAGTCCTTGATGGCCCAGCAACTAAGATCAAGGAAACAGGAGCTTGCAAGGCAAGCTGGGATATTAGTCTCCTGTTGTGCCAGGAGCTTGGAGTGGCTTTAGAGCTCTACTCTGTTACTCTCCCTCTCCTTTCAGTTATAAGTCGACCCTCTAACCTACACTGCTTCCACCTGCAGCCCTGGCTGTGACACGGATGTCTGGCTTCCTTTAGATTTCTGGGAGGAGGATTTCAGATTCTGCTTTTCGGGGTTCTGATTAAGTCTGAACGACCTGGGGATCCTAGCATGTGGGAGCTGCTTCTCCTGACTGCTGTTGTCAGCTGATTCTAGCAGGATGTTGCCCAGCCCCTCTGCTTTGGATAACAGCCACTTACAGTCCTCTCCTTCCTTCCCACATTCAGGCTGCAAGCCCTGACATTTTGCTCCCTGAACACCCCTCAGTCCATCTCTGCTCTAGCTCCACTGCTCTGGCTCTGGCTTCTTCCATCCTTCACCCGAACAAGTTCAAACAGCCCCACACAGAGTTCACCCACTACAAGTCTAGCCTCCACACTCCGCCTGATTATTCTTCCTAAACTACAGCTCTGATCATAGCACACTCAACTGCAGTTTCCCAAGGCCTACATAATTAAGTGCAAGGGATTTTGAGGCCCCTTTTTTTTTTTTTTAAAAAAAGCATGACCCCAATCTACGTTTCCTGTTTCACCTTTCATTGTTCCCATCCAGCCCTCCAGCCCCACAAGGGGCTAAGCCAACTCTCCTTTTCCTCACAAGCTGTTCCCTCCCTCCTGAAAGCCCGTCCTTTGAGGGTTGCTAAGTGCTGACTTCAAGCTCCTGTTTGTGAAGCCTTCTTCCCTAAACATCCCCATGAGATAAATCTTTAACATTTCTCTGCAACTGGGGCACGGAAGTCCAGTCTGTTGTCACATGCGTGTCACTGTTTTGTAATTACATTGGTGTGCTTGTCTTCCCCACCAGCCCATGAGCTCTTTGGGAGCAGGGGCTATATGATTCATCATGGTTCCCCACCAAAGCCTTGTACTTGACCTAGACCTAAGTACTGAATGAATGTGTTAAAAGGAAATGCAATCCGGGTGCTACTTTTCTGTCTGAGACTCTATAATTCTACTGCCATTTTCAAAAGGCTCTCTGGGCTCAAGTCACTTTATCTACCCTTATAGGATCCTTGTTCAGGGATCCCACACATACCACCTGAGCATGAGTGGGCAATTGCCACATTCCTTGGGAATGCCCCATTTCCATCTCACACAGCACAAAGTACTTAAGAACCTCAATGCATGGCTTAGCCTAGATATGTTGTTCTTGAGACCTGATCACAGATTTAGGGAAGGCAACACAGTCACACTTTCTTAAAGAAAATTTAGTATATATTCCCAGCACCACAGACTTCCTACTTTTGATGATGATGGTGGTGGCATAAAGTACCAATAGCCTCGTCTTTTGAAAGGATCTGCCATGCTGCTGATGTAATCATTCTGATAAGAAACTTCACGTCGGAGTTCAGCAATTTCTTCCATAACATTTTCAAAGCCTCCTCTGTTATCTGTAAAAGGAAAGCCATTCTGTGAAGTTGGGTATGAAATCATCTACTTCCTCTCTCTCTCAAAATACAAAAGTGATTCCACTAGAGCCAATGACTTTTATCAGTTCCTCAAAGCTGCCGTTCAGCCTGTCCTTTGGTAATAAATTTTTGTTGACACTTAAAGAGGATAGACATATCCTACTGCTGTTCACTTATAAAGTGAGCCAGAGAAAGAACAGATTTGTAAACAGTATTTCTTTTGAAAATACAAACATAAATCTCTCTTTGTAATCAAGTCCCTTGATACTGCACTTACTTACATTTAAAAAAGTGCTTTATTTATTAAGCTAATTATCACAGCTCTATAAATCGAGCATGGAATTAGTCTGTAACCGTTAAATAAATTTGCTAAAGGTAAAAAACAAACACGATGATTTAATTTTAGAACTACAAAACCACTACCAAAATCAAAGCCCAATACCTTACCAGCCCCAGTGAGGTCTAGTAAATTCCGCAGTCTTGCGATCTCTTTCCTTTGTCTCTCCATGGTCTCATTCAGTTTTTCGATTTCTAGCACCTGTGAGTTTGCTCCTCTGGTGCCTACCTCGACTTTCTCCATCTCAATTCGAAACTATTAAAAAATCACATATACAAAGTTGCCAATGAATATTCTTTCCCAGATGCACGTCTCCTTGCAGTAAGATTCTAATTCTATAATTTTTTACTTACACTTTACTAACGAGGAACTGCATTACTCCTTACATTTAAACCATGCAATGCCTGGCACACGGCAGAGAATCAAGTACCGATTGGCTATTGGCTGCACCTCAAAATTCTTTGAGATGTCGCCTACACTAATTCAATCTTTTAGGAACTGATAAGTACCCAGTAAGGAGGCGGTCTCATGGGGGTACCAGCACTGACCTGCTCCTCTTTATCCCTGAGGAGATTCTGCAGGAGTTCAATCTCCGCTTCTGCTCGGGTCAGATCCCTGGCGGCTTGAGCTGCCTTTCTGCTGAACCTCTCTGTTTCCTGCAGCTCCTACAGGGACAGAGGTATGAGAAAGGCACCACTGCTATTGCAGGCTGCCCTCTTTATTTCTTTCTTCCTCTGAATGAGTCTTCTGCTTTCATCAGATCGCCCGCCTGGCTACTCCATGCACACGTAGTGCCAAGTCCCAGCTTATCTGTGCTGTTCCTATGATTTGGCAGCTCACTCTGGCACTCTCTGGGGGCCAAGTGAGCAGGGTTCTGCATCAGAAAGAGCAAGGACTAATTTTTTCTTCTCTGTTCTACAGTCTTCCATGACTAGTGTCTCTGTGGACCCCCATGGTTAGATTTTCCCTCCTATGATTTACTGTCTTAATCTCATAAGCATTTGCATCTTATAAAGACTATAACAGACTTATCTCAGTCAGGAGTCATAATAACCCTGTGAAGTGACATATTGTCATCAGACTGCACGAGATGACAAGGACAAAAAGTTGAGGTTCAGAAGGGTTATACAGCAAGTCTTGAAGACCTCTGTTCAGATGTGTATTGACAGGTGCCTCCCTGAGCAGAGACCCCTACACTTTGAGATTAGGGTAGTATATTTCATTTGATGTCTCCTTTGGGACTCAATAGAGTACAGGACCCATAGCAGGGTTGTGACGGGGGAAATATAATCTTCAGGTCTGAAGAGGAACAGACAACTTTATGGTGGTTTATAAAAGAGCCAAAGTCTATAACAAGAGATCAATAATACAAGTTGCTATGTTTTCTCACAGGGGCAGCCCTGCTGGAAACTTGTTCTGTACGTGGGGACTCACCTCTGCGCGCTCCTGGTTAATTTTCATAACGGTTCCATGAAGGGACTTGAGCTGGTCTTTGGCAGTGGTGAGCTCAGCTGTGGCCAGCTTATCAGAGGCGGCCACGGCTTTCTTTAGTTTCTTCAGTTCTTTATCTAAACCAAGAAACTGTGCCTGAGATTTGGCATCTTCAAGTTTCTTCTAAAATAAAAGAAACACTAATTAAAGAGATGAATCATTTGGTAGCAATGAATTAAGACAAAAGCCCCATGAGGGCAGGGACTCTGTTCACACACCCCATGCCTAGAACCATACCTGGTACTCAGCAGGTGCTCCTGAGTGAATAAATAAATAACAACATCTCAAAGCTGTATGATAACTTAGAATGAAATCAGTATACTTAGTCAAGAATCTTCGTGATCATAATCCATTCATTTGTTGTAGAAACATTTCTTGGCACCGTCACCAAGCAATGGGCCCGCCCCTTGTGATCACGGAGTCAGGCACTGGGCATATGGTGGTAAACAAAACAGACTTGGCTGCTGCCCTCAAGGAGCTCATGAGAGACATGTATTAAACAAACACTCAGACAAATGTGTAACTAACACTGTGCTCACTGCTATCAAGGGACAGAACAAGGTACTATGTGAGAGGCCAGCAGGGGAGACCTAGATTGGTGGGGGGAGGGCTTTCCGGAAGAAGAACGGTGGAGGGACATGGTCCAGGAGAAGGAACGGCCAGGAGGGAAGACAGAGCTTGGGAAGAGTCAGGAACTGAAAGAAGCAGCACGGTAAGAAAAGGAGAGAGCTCAACAGAGGCGAATCATGCAAGGGCTCAGAGGCTGAAGAATTTTTGTCTTTACCCTAAAGACAACAGAAGCTGCTGGAGAGAAGGGGAGACGGGGAGGGGCTGACAAGAGCCTATTCATGTTTTTGGAAGAGCGTGTTGGCTGCTCTGTGGAGCAGGTCATGAGTGGAAGTGGGGGACTGTCAGGTGGCCACAGCAGTTGTCCAGAAGTGAGATGATGGCTGGATGAGGGTGGTGGCACTGGAGAAGGACAAAGTGCAAATATTCCAGAGAGATTTTGGAGGCAGACTCAATAATACTTGGGAACTGATGGGTTCTCAGTGAAGCATGAAGCAACTCATTCACTGGGGCTGGGAGAAGGGAGAGGGTAGGTGTGAGACATGAGAAGGTATGAAACAGTGCAGCAAGGGAGTGGCAAACATTTATAGTGTTACTGCTATGCCTGGATGGGTGACTTTTTCTTCAGGAATACTTAGCCATGGGTGCAGGGCTACAGAAAGCAGATGGCTGCAGTTCTGTCATAGAAGATAGGAGAAAAGAGCAAGGGATTTGAGGATACTTGCAAAAAACAGCGAGAGTGGGAGACCATGGAATTTAAGTTGGACAAGGAAGAAAGTAAAGACAGGAAAGCCTAACACACAGAAAAGGTGGGGGTAATGCACTGGGATTATCAAGAAGGTTGAAAACCTGTCAGCATGACTCATCCCAATAGCATTTAAGCCCCACCTCACTGACTCTCAAGTCACTCCTTACATCCCAATTCTCTTGCTTCCATCTAGCATGGCACCCTCGTCTCAGGCTCTTGATTCGACGACATGCATCTAGGTCTCTCTAGGTCAGGTCCACCTCTGGGCCAGCAATGCAGCCAGAGGTGACCGTGGATCACACCCCTCTCAGCTGCCCCATTGCTGGGTGCAGGACCCTGGCAGTGGGGACTCATATGTCTCTTTCCTAGTCTTGCCCACCTTCTTCTCTAACTCTTGGAGTTGGGCCAGAATTCTCTCCTTCTCTTCATCAGCTTCCTGAAGTTGGAGATCTGTAAGGCCTTGGATTTCCTCCATACTTTTTAGATTTTCTTGTAAATAGTGAATTTCATTCTCTAATTGCTGAATTCTTGCTTTGTGTTGCCTCTTGTCAACATTAATCTGTGAAGAAATCAAGTTTCAAAGATGATTTTTAAGCAAAGTATGTTTTGAGCAAAACAAAAACCTTCTAGAGGATTATGTTTCATTTTACTAAAGAGTAAAATGAAATACTGTGCTAATGAGTTACTGTGGATGTGGCTTTATCACAACTGCTCTCTAGGATCCATTTTAATGTTTGCCTCATCATGAAAATAATTACATCAAAAACTCAGATTCTGGCACTATACTACACTCTAGCGATGTTGTATTATCCACTTGCACGTTAAGAAACATCTCTCACTTGCTTCCAAAACAAGGAAAACACAGTGTCACAAAGAAGCCTGACTTTGACATCAGTAACCACATTTAGAGTTGAATTTTAGTCACACCTAGTTTGACTTATTAGGAGTGAAACTAACAACAATTACACTGTATTTAAAAAAATTATACCTTTATTAATTATACCTTATAAAGGGATACCTTTATTAAGGTATAATCTACATAACAGACACTATTTTCTTTCTTTCTTTCTTTCTTTTTTTTTTTTTGGCTGTGCCACGCAGCTTGTGGGATCTTAGTTCCCCATCAGGGATCGAACCCTGGCCCTGGGCAGTGAAAGCAAGGAATCTTAACCACTGGACCACCCGGGAATTCCCTACACTGTATTTACATGAGAAAGGAAGCACTGTAATTTGCTGAAAAATATGAATGTTTTCTGAACACTTCCCTCTAGCTGCCTCTTGCCCTTCTCTTACTCTTGCTTCAAGGGCTCTCTCACAGGCCTGCCTGAACTCTTCTTGTCCGCTGGCCAGCTTCTCCTGATGCAGAGCCACTTCTTCTTGGAGTTTTCTCTCTCTCACTTGAGCTTCCTCTTTTTCCCACTGGGAACGTGTAAGGATTTCACTGAACTGTTTCTGCAAATCAGCGAGACTTTTCCCTAAGACATCTGAAGGACTATGGATTCTGGTAAGGGGGGGAAAAAAAAGATGGTATAAGTGTGACATTTTATTTTTGATGCTGGATGCTGGATGCAAACATGACGGTAAAATTAGTGCAGAAGTAAAAAGAGTTGTGAGGAATGGGACTGGTGTCAATCCGTAGCAAATTACTGTGCACCTCCTGAGTGCAAATCATTGTTTTATTAAATGACTGTTGCCACTCTGAAAGCACAGGCTCCTGTCAGGCTAACAATGTGTGTTCAAAGAATAAATGTCCATTTCATATATTCAAATTAGCCTCAGTTTTCTTTCGATATTTGTTTTCTATTTAAAATGCATAATGTGACTCTACTTCCTGACCATCTGCAGTAAGCTTTCAAGAATGAGTTACTCGTAAAACCTTTGTGTTTTTTAAATTAAATAATACCAAAAAGTACGAAAGATCAAAAAAATCAGTGACAGACACTTGAATTAAGCAATCTGTGTCTCAATCATGGTAATACGATAAGGGAAAAGGGAAACCTTACAAAAGAACTCAGCCATTAACAGTAGTTGGAAAGGTGATTTCATCATTGAACCCCACATTCACAACTCAGCCCACTCTCTACCTGGAGGTCTCGAGTTTCCATTACCTCATCTCCCCAGCTCCTGATTTCAGTTTTCTCCTTAGCTCATCTACACGAGCTGCCACTTCTTCTGGACGAATCAAACCATCAACTACATGGTTAAGGTGATTCTGGAAATCTTTAAGTTGCTGTTTTAACAGGTTATTGTCATCCTGTGGAGGGGGTAAAATGGAGAGGGGTAAAAATTACCAAAACAAAATAAAAAATACACCCAAATACACACACACAGCCCATGTTACTTACCATGTAACAGTTCCAGTCAACTCCCTTTACCAATTTTTTAAAAACCCTTTGCACTATGGCCGACAATATCTGAATCTTTTGATTAATCCGAAGTCACAAAAGACACAAACAGGCATTACGATGTGTCCTGACGTGATGCAAAAAAGTACGTATGAACACTACCTAAGACTGTCTTCTTGCCAAAGAGTAAATAACTTGAATCTAAATAAGCCTCCATATGTGACATAAGAACATGTTAATCAATGCCATGGGGATGCAACCACCAAAATCTAGACTATGGGAAACTCTACAGGACAAAGACCTGGTTTTCTTTAGTATGTAACAAAGAGAAAAAAAAGGAGCAAAACTATAGATTACAGGAGACAAGAGTCAAGTCATCCAAATGCAATGTGTGCACCTTATTTGGATTCTGATTCCAACATAACACTTCTAAAAAATTTATAATTTGAACATTTTGTATACTTAAGGTATTTGACGATATTAGGGAGTTATTGTAATTTTTTTTTTTTTTTTGTGGTACGCGGGCCTCTCAGTGTTGTGGCCTCTCCCGTTGCGGAGCACAGGCTCCGGACGCGCAGGCTCAGCGGTCATGGCTCATGGGCCCAGCCGCTCTGCAGCATGTGGGATCTTCCCGGACTGGGGCACGAACCTGTGTCCCCTGCATCGGCAGGCGGACTCTCAACCACCGCGCCACCAGGGAAGCCCAGGAGTTATTGTAATTTTAAGGTGTAATGATAGTATCCATGTTTATGCCTCTTTTTTTTTTCTGGCCATGCTGCGTAGCTTGTGGGATCACAGTTCCCTGACCAGAGATTGAAGCCGGGCCATAGCAGTGAAAGCTCGGAATCCTAATAACCACTAGGCCACCAGGGAACTACCCTATGCTTCTTTTTTAAAGCCTTATTTTTTAGAGATACGTACAATAGTACAGTATTTACAGATAAAATCAGATGTTTTGGATTTACTTCAAAATAATTCAGTGTGTGAACAAGTGTGAGGGGCGAGGTGTGGAGGGTATTATAGATGAAATAAGACTGGCCATGTGTTATAGATGAAGTAAGGTAGTCCATGTGTTGAAACTGTTGAAGATGAGTGATATATACATAAGGATTCATTTTAGTATTCTATTTTTGAATATGCTTGAGAATATACATAATTCAAACTTAGAAAAAACAAAAAACACCTTCCCATAATACTCAGCTTTATCTGCCAATCAACTGAAAAGTGGAACATCTAATACTGAAGTTCTCTAATAGCTTACAATTCTCTGTGGGAGTATTTGTTATATGCTAGGATATTTTCACTAAGAAACTAATGAACATAACTAGACCCCAGAATTAAATCCAGACAGTACCTCTTTCAAGTAAAAAGAAACTGCTAAAATTTCCCTAAATTGTACAGAAAAATAGTTCTATGTCCTAAACTATTAACTATATTCCCCTGAATACCTATATTCTACTTAAGTGATTTTCTTCAAACTTGGTATAACATTAGGTTTTTTTTTTTTTTTAAACACTGTTAACTAAATTGGAGAATTAGCATTGCAATGAACGTGCCTGTCCACCATATTTGCACTACTTTCTAATCCTGGCCACAGGTGATCTGACCCAAGGACAGCCAATCCACTGACTAGCCAGAAAACAAGTTCTCTCCCTCTCCAAAATATGAACCAAGATCCAGTCCAGCAAGTCCGTATGAGAGCTAGACCTGTAAGGTTATGTCAGCTTGGGGCTGGGGTTGATGCTGGGCCAAATGCAATGCCCAGGGAGACAGAGGAGAAATGAGAGCCACACAGGCCCTGGAAGGTTATCAGAGCAGCTCTGGTCACCAGCAAGCTGCCTGTTTCCTTCTTTGAGCTAGTGTTAGTAGGTTTTGGTTCACTGCAACTAAATGATTTCTGACAAAGATAAATGTAGAGTGAGTTTAACTTGTACTCCGCATCAGGAGGTCAGTAGGCCTAGTAACCAAAGGACCTAGTTCCAACTAAGAGAGTCTTACAGCATGGACCAGCATTCTGGAAAGCTGACCTCAATTTCTACCTTGGAGAGAGACCCCTGAAGTCCTGTTCTTTAATAGATGTGTACTGAAGTATTTATGGTTGAAATAAAGATGTATGAGATTTTCTTTAAAATATTCCAGCAAAAAAAAAAATGTGGATTAATTGAAATAAGAACAGCAGGATGTTGACAATTCTTTAAGCTGAGTAAACGAAAGGGCATAAGGCTATCTTCTCTCCGATTTTGTGATTATTTGAAAATTTCCAAGGTAAAAATAAAAAATAATAATCCAGTGAACACCCAATACACACACACAACACACACAAGAATGGAAAACATGTATATCTTTTATGATATTTACTTCAGAAGCTGAAATGATAGCAGTAAAAATTAAATTCTAGGTAACTAGATTTTCTTAAACTTTGAGAAAAAAATATTCAAGGCATTGGAAGAAGAGAGAGAGAATTTGGGTGAGTTTAGTCTTATTTGTCACAAATCCCCCTAGATGAATATTTGGAGCCTTCCCCCAAACCACAATAACTCTGCCCCTTGATTTCTGGTGAAGAATAACAGCTGCCACCTACGTCAGCTAAGTGACCCCTGACCTCACAGATCTGGAAACCTGCGTGTTGATCCAGGTACTTGTTTGTTCAGACGTATGTCCTCTTTGAGAGCGTTTAATTACCTGGAAAATCCTGTCCACTTGCTTCTCGGGCAGTTTGTTGGGCAGATTATTGTGACAATAGCTATAAAAATAGTCTGCCAAAGAAAACTCTCAAAAATGTAAAATGACTGCATTTTTAATGACATTCCTTCTGAGAAGGAGACTGAAAACTTTACAATTAAGAAGTTCTACTGCAACTCATTCTAGTTAAATTCCTGGATAATTACAAAGATATTTCAGTGGAAGAAGAATGCATCAATCTGATAATTTTAGCTCAGTCTGGTAACAAAGCCGCTTCTAGCGGAAATGCAAGGTACTGCTGTCCTCCATGAGTTTACCTAGTGTTCTCTGTTTACTATCAACACTGCCTCTATCTCTTAGCACCATAATAACAACACAAAGGATATGCATATTAGTAATCTTAAAATAATCGCAACAGAGGCTATGGTACTATCCCATCCAGAAGTCCTTTTTTCTAATAACTCAAGTAGCTTACTACATGTAAGAGCAGGTTGTGAAGTGTCTGACATAAAGATGCCAACATCTTTGGGTGTCCCATATAAGAATGTATTGGGAGCCAATAAGTCTCTACCTGCAGCTGTTTAAGTTGGGTGCGGAGCTCACTATTTTCTTGTTCCTTTTCTTCTGAGAGCTGGGCTTTTCCGAGTGCGTTCTTGAGGGCTTGCTTTTCTTTCTCAAGTTCTGTTTGAACAGCTGATTGTTCTAACTATTGCCATAGGAAGCGATGATACAAAAAAAGTAAAATAGCAATAATTTATGATCTAATAAGGCATAAATAAATTTACATACACATGCAATCCCTTGGGAGCTTTGGTTTTATAACAACTCAGTTTTACATTTGTACCCCCAAGTTTAAAAGCCCAAGGTAAGTTTTTCACATGCCTCCTTAAACTATTAATACATAAGGAAGAGCAAGCATCAGAATCAGCTCAGCCCAGATACACCAATTCAGAATCTCCAGGAGTGAGCCTAAATACCTACCTTTAAAAGCTCTGTGAGTGATTCAACAGTTACTGCTCTCTTTTCCCTTAGACCAATATTTCTCACACTGTGGTCCTCAAATACATGCATCAAAATCACTTGCTGCACCTGTTAAAAATACAGATGCCTGGACTCCCTCTCAGACTTGATGGGCAGAATTTCTAGGGCAAGTCCCAGGAATCTGCATTTAACAAGCATCACAAGTGATTTCATATAACTAAAGGGTACCAATCATAGATCTGTAAAGCAGAGAGAGAAGATCTGTTATGCTCCACAATCTCGATGTGTGGTTTGAAGACCAATCTTGGTAGTCCTGATGCAAGGAAAGGAATGTCCCTTTCAATACCATATGAATTTGTGAAAAGGCCAGGCTGCTGTAATATTTTTGTCAAGACTTATAAGAAAAAAAAATAAAGGACAATGGAAGTACAAAAGACAATGGATTTTAAGCCAGTAATGGCTTGCTTAAAAACTTTTGAAAATTTATTTCAAAGAAGATGCTATCCAGAAATTGTATTTACTATTATTTAAAAATATGTATTTACTGTTATTTTAATTGTTTCCTTCCCAACCTCTTGTTTTCCACACTCTGATCAGGTCAACTATAGTTTTATAAAGCTTGGTACTCTTAAGAAATATAACACTGACAACTGGCAAATGGTCATTTGATATCATTTGGTATCTAGTAAGTAAAGGAACACAAAGTAATTACAATTATTATAATAAGCCTATTTTTATATCCTTTTCTAATCATATGAATGCCATTTTACATGAATTCCTGGGATTCAAACTATCTAATTTTTTTAATGATTAATTAATTTTAAATTATAGTTAATTTACAATGTTTCAGTATACAGCAAAGTGATTCAGTTATACAAATATATATCTATTCTTTTTCAGATTCTTTTCCATTATAGGTTATTATCAATACAAGATATTGCATATAGTTCCCTGTGCTATATAGTAGGTCTTGTTGTTTCCCTATTTTATATACAGTAGTGTGTATATGTTAATCCCAAATTCCCAATTTATCCCTCCTCCCCCCTTTCCCCTTTGGTAACCATAAGTTTGTTTTCTTTTTTTTTTTTTTTTTTTTTTTAAATTTATTTATTTTATTTATTTATTATTTTTGGCTGTGTTGGGTCTTCACTGCAGCACGTGAGCTTTCTCTAGTTGCAGCGAGCAGGGGCTACTCTTTGTTGCAGTGCGCGGGCTTCTCGTTGCGGTGGCCTCTCTCATTGCAGAGCACAGGCTCTAGGCACGCGAGCTTTAGTAGTTGTGGTGCACGGGCTTCAGTAGTTGTGGTGCGCAGGCTCTAGAGCGCAGGCTCAGTAGTTGTGGCACACAGGCTTAGTTGCTCCGTGGCATGTGGGATCTTCCTGGACCAGGGCTCGAACCCGTGTCCTCTGCATTGGCAGACGGATTCTTAACCACTGCGCCACCAGGGAAGCCCCATAAGTTTGTTTTCTATGTCTGTGAGTCTATTTCTGTTTTGTAAATAAGTTCATTTGTATCATTTTTTTAGATTCCACATATAAGTGATATCATATGATAGTCGTCTTTCTCTGTCTGATTTACTTCACTTAGTATGATAATCTCTGGGCCCATCTATGTTGCTGCAAATGGCACTATTTCATTTTTTTTTTTTACAGCTGAGTAATATTCCATTGTGTATAAATACCACATCTTTATCCATACATATGTCGATGGACATTTAGGTTGCTCCCATGTCTTGGCTATTGTAAATAGTGCTGCTATGAACACTGGGGTCCATGTATCTTTTCGAATTAGTTTTCATCTTTTCCAGATATATTCCCAGGAGTGGGATTGCTGGATGATACAGTAACTCTATTTTTAGTTTTTTAAGGAACCTCCACTTCTCCATAGTGACTGCACCAATTTACATTCCCCCAACAGTGTAGGAGGGTTTCCTTTTCTCCACACCCTCTCCAGCATTTATTATTTGTAGATGATGGCCATTCTGACCAGTGTGAAGTGGTACCTCATTGTAGTTTTGATTTGCATTTCTCTAATAATTAGCGATGTTGAGCATCTTTTCATGTGCCTGTTTCAAACTATCTTATTTTATTTAACTTTCATCCAGTTAGAACCTATTGACCCTCCTCATGTGCCAGGCACTGAAACAGGCATCTACAATCTGGGCATTCACTGTGCTCTGAGTCTAGCAGAAGAGACAGACAATCTAAACTGATGATTTCATACACAAGCTAAAATGCTTTGACTGAGCACAGGTTAAAGGAAAATCAAAGTAGAGTCCTGAATCCAGATTTTCAGCAGGCATAACAGAAGGTGAGGGCGGGCTTCCTGGAGGAAGATGCAACCCATTTGGCTAATAGCTAAACAAAACTGTATTTTAATGTGATCAAGAATATATTATAACTGGCCTCTGTCCTCCTCTCTGCCCTTATCTCTCACTCTCATTCCCTACTCCTCTTCTCGCTCCTGACATATTGGAGGCATACTTTCAGCACTTCAAATGCATTAAGCTCTCTCTCCTTGCCTCTCTGCCTAGAACACATCCCTTACCTCTACCCTTTCACCTCTGCTCCCTCTGCACAGCCAAATCCTAGTTCCCCTTGAAGTCTCGGCTGAAATACCATTTCCATAGGGCAGTCTTCTCTGACCACCACTCCCCTAGCACAGAACCCTATCGTTTTCTTTGTCCGACACCTGTTTCACCTACCAGACTGTCAGCTTCACAAGGACATAACCATGTCTGTGCTACTCCCTACAGCATCCATGGCACCTGGCCCTTAATGGCCAATCGATAAGTATTTATTGGATGAATAAATATTTCACTAATTTGCAAGTATAATTAAACTAGTGGGTATTTCATCCAACCAGAACAGGAAGTAGCAAAGTAAAATTTAATATCAACTTAAAAGAGGTCTCTTAAAGCTGTTTTGAGAAAGAACAACTAGAATTTATTGATTACCAACTGCTAGGCGCTTTCAGGCCCATTGTCTCACTTACCCTCACCATAACCCGCTTTACAGATGATGAGGCATTTGTCAGAGGCTCAGAGCCATGAAGTGACTTGCCCATGTTCACACATGGGTCATATTTAAGCTCAGAATGTCTGACTCCAAAAATGTGCTCTTCCCATCACTCCACATACATTATATTAAAAAGTGTTTAATCTTCGATTAAATTAAAGGAAAGTTGTTATGTTAAGGCCCAGCCTACTTGGTTTCTAGATGGCTTTGTGCTCTTACTTACCTGGCTGAGCCTTGCTAGTTTTTCCAACTCTTCTTTGAGCTGGTTGGCTTCGGCATCCTTTATTTTTAACTGAGCCTCTAGCTCAGCCTCGTAGGCACTGAGATCTCCTTGGGTCTGCTGCAGGGATGCATTCACCTCATGCTGCTCCTGAAGGGCACTTTCTAGCTCTGCAAGCTCCTGCAAGGATTCAGTGTTTTAAGTACAGAACCCTCAGTGTGCTGCTTAAGCATCTGCAAGTCATTATAAGTAACGTGAGCACTTAAAGTAAATGCTGGCCAGCCAGTGCTGGCCAGGCACAGAGTATTCAATGGCAATACGATGAAGCTGCAGGCTGTGTGAATCCAGGCTGGAAAACAAAAACACTGACTAAATGTAATAAGAAAAATCAGTAAGCTACAACATGTTTTCCAAAGTAACCAGTTGTGTGATACTTTAAATGAGTCTTATGTATTCGTAAGAAGAAAAAAGAGAGGAGGATAAAATTTAAGGCCTATTTTCCTTCAGACACTGGAATAAATGTTTTCACATTCATTATTTAATTACATCCTCACAGTAACTGTATAAGGCAAAGTATTATCCCCGTTTTATAGATGAGGAAATGGAGAATGAAGATCTAAGTAAACAGCACAGAGCTGTGCAGCTAAAAAAAGGACAGAGTCAGAATATGAACTGAGATTTCTGACTCCAAAGCCCACACTCTTCTTGTTAAACCACAGTATGTTCACTTATCAGAAGAACAAAATGGGACTAGCACTCTCTAATATTAAGGATGAGAGAGAAGCTTAAACGAGTGTTAACAAGAATATAAGTACCTGTTGATTAGCATACCACAGTTCTGATTCATTTTAGCCTGTCTATTTTTTTATGATTAAACATTATAGCTTTCACCTGTTTATTTGGAATCTTGAAGAATTAAACTATTCTGATTAAAGAGGAGAATCCTGTGATAAGAACTTCTATAGAAGAGTTTCTCAGTAAGGGATCAAAAGACCACCTGGCATCAGAATCATAAGGGTTGCTTGTCCAAAATGCAGACACTACATATAACCAACAGAGGATTAATATCCAGAATATATAAAAAGTTCCTACAAATCATTAAGAAACAGACAATCCAATAGAAAAAATGGGCAAAGAATATGAATAGGGATTTCACTGAAGAGAAAAACTGAATGGCAAATAAACAGATGAAAAGTACTTAACCTCTCCAGTAACCAAGTGAAAATGCAGTTAAAACAAGACACAATTTTGCACAGAGCATAGAGAAACAAGTTAAACAAACCATGAGGAAACAATCAGATAAATCCAGAATGTGGGACACGCTACAGAACTACCAGCTGGATTCTACACACACACACACGCGTGCATGCGCGCACCATGAAAGACATTCTTGGCACAATTGGGAAAATATGAATATGGCTCAGATATTAGATAATATTAGGGAATTGCTGTTAATTTTCCTAGGTATAATAATGGTATTGCACTGATGTAGGAAAATGTCCTCATTTTTAAGAGATATGTACTGAAGGGATGATGTCATAATATCTGCAATTTTCAAATGACCCAGCAAAAAAAAAGATATAGAAAAATATTTGTTGAATCTAAGAGAGCACATAGATGCTCAATGAATTATTCTTTCAACTTTCCTGTAAATGTAAAAATTTTCATAAAAAAGACATCATTTCAAACTCAGCACGTTGGCAAACACTAAGTCTGACAAAATGTTAAATTTCCTGAATTTGATCTTTATTCTGTGTTTATCTTAGAAAATGTCCTTGTTCTTAGGAAACATACTGAAATATTTAGAAGCTAAAGAGCATGATGTCTACCGCTAATTCTAAAATGATTAAGAAAAAAATTTATATAACAATGTATATAAAATCATGTAAAATTATATATGAGACAGAAAGCAAATGTGGCAAAATAAATTGGTGACTCTGAATGGAAGGTATAGTGAGCTATTCTTGCAACTCTCCTGTAAGCTTGAAATTATTTCAAAATTAAGGCTTACAGAATAAAAGTTAGATAACATTAAGGTGATGTCAAGGATGTGGTGTAATGGTAGCCCTTCACACTGCTGGGGGGAACAGAAATTCACAAAATCACTATGGACAGTAATTTGACAATATCTAGTGAAGCTGAGAAGGCACGTACACTCTGACTCACAGTTCCACTGTGAACACAGTCCCCATGCTCAGGATGTGTGTAAGAATGTCACTCTCAATATTGTAATAGCAAAAGAATGTAAACCACCTCAATATCCCCCAAGAGGAGAATGAATAAGCAATAAATTTGTGGTAGGCACATACAATGGGATGCTATATACACCAATAAAAATAGAGCTACATGTATCAACTTGCATAATTCTCAAAAACATAAACATGAAGGAAGAAAGGAAGTAGCCAAAGAATACATTATGTACTTTTTATATAAATCCTAAAATTATGCAAAACTATAATACGTATTGTTTATAGATGGATACACATATAATAAAAGAAGAGAGATAGAGGGAAATGATAACCATATTCAGGATTTTGCTGCCTCTGGGAGGGGTACACAGAGGGTTTCAAATATATCTGTATGTTTTAGTTTTTAAGCTGTGAGTACATAGTGTTAAATATTTTTGATATTCTTATATGTCTGATAAATTTCATAACATTAAAACAAATTAATTCAAATTTCCAAAGCCAGCCCTACTGAGGATGAGGTTTGGGAATCTGGGTTCTCCTGCAATGTAAAGTTTACCAAACAACTAAAACAGAGCAAGTGAAATCTCCAAATGAATGTCAACAAATCAAGCATGGAAGGGTATAATTTACAATGCTGTGTCTGTTTTGTTATCTGTAAAATAATACTACAATTATGAAGTAACAGCAACAAGAATAAGAAAAATTATGTTATGCTTAATTTTGCTACACAAATAACAAAATATGAACATCTAATACAGTATTTGTAATAGCTATAATTTCTTATTCTTTAGAGTTATTTGATCACAATACTTTTCAGGGATAGCAATTCAGCTAAAATAATCTTCCTTTTCTTAGTAAGGGAAAAATAATGCTTCCAAGTGTATCACAACTAAAGGGAAAAAAAACCCCAAAACACTACATAGCCCCTAACACTTTTGCCACTTATAATTGCACTGTGGCTAACTTCCTTAACTAACTTAACTTGGACATCAACCACTTCTGAAAGTAAGGAAAACAGACAAGAAGAAACAAATCATACCTTCCTCATATTTTCTGCATCTAAGGCAACTATTTCTAGTTGGTCCCTTTCCTGCTTGACCTCAGTCAATCTCTGCAGCAATGTCTCTTTCTCATCCTGTAGCCTTCTGCACTCATTCTGGGCCTGAGTAGCCTGGCCTTTGACAGTCCCCAGGTATTCTTGCAACCCACTGATGACACCTTCTAAGTCCTTCTTCAGGGCTTCATTTGCTGCTATCTGGCCTAAGCAAGACGAAGAAAGGGAAGACGATAATATATATAAGAAAATGCTTTCAAGATACATAATTACTGCATTTAGTCTCCTTAACTATTGTTACTAGCTAAGAATGAAATTCTAAGCTTTCAATTATTTCCTACTATCTTAGTTTTCATTTTCAAGATATAGTAATAGCTTTCCCCCCATTATCCATGGTACAGGAGTATTAAGCAGGTACACAATAAAAATAGTATATTCATTGGCATTGCTTATGAAATACTTAATACATGCTATAAAAAGTTTAAAGTAGTGATTTCCAAATAAAATAACGAAAAGTGTGCAACAAAACAGTTCTTGCTGCTAGACACACAAAACAAAACCAAGTCAAATCCCAGACTAGCCGCATTAACCTGTAACCTGAAGACTTATAAAAACAAACAAACCATATATTGGGTACTTACTATGTCCAGGCACTTCATGAACACTATTTCATTTAATCTTCCCCAAACTAATGATCGTGACAGAAATAATTTATCCCAGGTAACACAGCTGATAATGGCAAAACAAGGACTGGGGTCTTTTTACCACAAGCCAAGGCTCTCATCACTTACAGTCTATTATCTTCCTCTTCCACTATTATGGCAATGTCACATTTTTTTAAAATGATTTTTTTAAATGGGTGGAAGATCTATTTTTATTATTTATTTAAAAAATTTTCTTTTTTGGCCACACTGTGCAGCTTGTGGGATCTTAGTTCCCCAACTAGGGATTGAACCTGGGCCCATGGCAGTAAAAGCAAAAGAGTCCTAACCACTGGACCACCCGGGAATTCCCAGCAATGTCACAATTGAAATTTGCACTGCAAAAATAGATCCTAAAATTCTTTCTGCAGTCTCCTTATAACCAGACACCGAATGCCTGATATCAATGGACTCTTTGCTCCTGAAAAGATTTTAGGCCTTAGAAGAAGACAATCACATGCCAGAGTTTATCATGATAATGTACGGATTTCTTGCCATAGTGACCTGACTCACTAGGACATCAACCCAAGAAAACTAAAATAAAAATTTTTAATTTTATTAAACATTTTTGAGTACTCTGCAAATATTTCCCTATCAAATACTAGTACTAACAGCTGAAGCATATTCAGCTAATATCTGGATTAATGCCTGTTATTTGTCTTTTATTAACACTGAATCTGATTTACCTTAAATCATACTTAAATTCTCACCTTCAGTAAGCTGTTGTTCAAGGTCCTTAATCTCTTCAGTTTCTTTAGCAATTCTAGAAAGTATCTCATCCAAACGACTTTCAAGTTGTTTGTACTGCTTGTTCATAACGTCAAGCTGTTGTTCTTTACCCCTTTTCTGAGCCTTCATATGGCACTGAATTGAAAAAAAAAAAATCCCTAATTCTTTAAATTCTTATAAAAATAATAATCCTTAATAACATTTCTAGGGAAGAGTGGAAAAGAAAATGTAACAATTTGCATCAGTTTTGTGTCAGACACTGTTGTTTTCACATGAAGTTTTCATTTAAACCTCATGATAACTTGATGTGGAAATCATCTCCATTTTACAGACTGAGCAAACTGAGGCTCAGGAAGGTTAAGTGATTTTTCCCAGGTAACAGCTAGTAGGTAATGTAGCCAATTTCAGTGTTCTTTGCACTGCACTAAAACATATCTTTCCAAAAGGTTTCCCAAAAGTTAATTGATTATATATACATATATCCATAGGAAAAGGCTATATTCTAAAATGATAACAAAGGTTATATCTGGGTGGAAAGATTACAAGAGATTTTTAATAAGTTTTTTTAGCTAAAAAATTTATAATAGACAAGTAATAACTTTTTATTAAAAAACATTAAGTATAATTTTTAAAAAGGTTTTTTTGGGGAAATACAGACATGAAATAAATACTTCCTTAGAATTCAAGTTTATTTTCTTTTTTTTTTAAACTTCTTTATTATTGGAGTATAATTGCTTTACAATGGTGTGTTAGTTTCTGCTTTATAACAAAGTGAATCAGCTATACATATACATATATTCCCATATCTCCTCCCTCTTGCATCTCCCTCCCACCCTCCCTATCCCACCCCTCTAGGTGGTCACAAAGCACCGAGCTGATCTCCCTGTGCTATGCAGCTGCTTCCCACTAGCTATCTATTTTACGTTTGGTAGTGTATATATGTCCATTCCACTCTCTCGCTTTGTCCCAGCTTACCCTTCCCCCTCCCCGTGTCCTCAACGAGTTCATTTTCAATTCCTTATACAAAGAAACATTTTGCTTTTAAGTTCCATAAACTGGGAGTTGAGAGGGACCTCGAAGACCATTTAGCCCAGTGATTCTCAAGATGGAGGGCCCTATGGAGGCACACCCCTGCAACCACTACATACAGCTGCAACCACTACATATGCCCCTGGTGGAAAAGAGCTTCCACACACCCACACACACTCTGACAGTCATCGCTTTAGGGAGCTACTGTTAACTGAAAGGATTGGATTGTATTTCTCAGGTGTGCTGGGGGAAAAACTGAAAACTGATGACCTAGTCAAACTCTTCCTTTTACATGTGAGAAAACTGAATCTCAGATCCATCAAATGACTTGCCCAGGTCTCCTTAAGCAACTGTTCATATGGAGACAAAATAATTCCCCAGAGAACCTGTGCCCTCCCACTCACGTCACACCCTCGCAGCTCTAGTTGCCCCCACAGGATCAGAGGGACAGAACAATAATAAATCAAGAGGAAGTTACCAGGAGCAGGAACGGCATTAGTCTGAACAACGAGCTCCATGCGCCTCAAGTCTAAGACTACAGTTTGATTATAATTTGATTTGATTAATTAAATTTGATTATAAATTTTGATTATAAAAGAACATTTCTCAATGTCTGCTGCCTCCAAAGACAAGAAAGAAAGTCTCTTCATTTCTGAAGAATAAATGAGAGGCAGCTTGATTGGAAGGTTTTTATTTTACTACTGGTAAAACGTGATGGATGTTCAAAACTCTTCTCCTACTCTCCCAAAATACCCATCTGAAGTCTTTCTGAAAAGATAACTGCAGATAAAACCTTAAATTCTAAGTAAATTTAGGATTTTTATGGCTCAAGAATTTTCAAAAAGATCTACACTCATATCTGTATCAATAAATCTTAAAAATTCACCATTAAAACTTCCACTGAAATCTCTACATGCAGGACAAAAAATTAGTTCAATACACCAATGATCTGCATTAAACACATGGGAGCAAAAGTAGATTCAGCGATTTTCACTACCATGGAGCTCACAATAGAGGTACTGTAAAAACAGGAACTTACATCTCTCACTCCTCCTCCTTTTTAAATCCTTTGTACACAGAGAGAGAAAATGATCATACCTTAATTTAGAATTTGTCCTGTTAAAACTGAGACGTTGAGAACAGAGGAACTGTGGGCGGAATGCTTTCTAATGCTGTCTTGAAATTCATGTGCACTTCCCTCTCTGACAGCCACAATTTTGTAAACGCCTCTGAGCCTCTAACCTCCCAGCGCTTCAAACCACATTCCTGGCAGAGATTGAGCGGCAGCCCAGCCCGTCCAATCACAAGCAGCCTCTGAAGGCAGGCCACACCCTCCGTGCTTTAAATCACAACACAGGAAGCTTCCGCAGGCCAATCACGCACAATCTTTGCAACAGATTACTACAGATTAATTGCCTTTAGCATACAGTTTGCTCCCATAGAGCATTGCTAGACAGGGAACAGGGATACAAATCTTCCTTTATTATGTTTGCTCCTGTGGTATTTCTGCTTCTGCGAATGTTTTCTAGAACTAAAATGGGATTTGATTTTTATATAGTACCTTTTCCTTTTGAAAACTAGTTAAATGCTTATGTCTGTTGAAAACTTGGCTTGGCTCTGAGCTAATTTTAAAAATAATTAATCTCTTTAGACCTGTAACTCCTTTGTGAGGCTCTGCCTCTTCCTAAAAGGGGGTACTTTGGGAAATCATTTAATCTTTCTAAATCATATTTTCATTTTATGCAAATTTAAAAAGTCACCAGTCTCATTTGGATGCTGTAATAAAATAAAGTTCCACACCATATGTGCCTAAAACCAAGTGCAATGCAAGACACGTCACTGGCACTTAACATACTTGTTTTCCATCATATCTCAGTCATTTACTGTTTCCTAATCTCTCAAGCTTTTACTTTAAATTCTATTTGCTATTCAGAAAGATACTTCATCTGATTAGATAATAAAAGTTAAATAAAAGCCTGAATCTACAGAAAAATATGCAGAATACCATTCTTGATTCTTTCCCTCTTGCTAAAATGTTCACATTTTGCAGCCTAAAATGGGGTGCCTAACACTAGGCATTAAGGTGACTTTGTGCAAATTAGAAAAAGATGCTCCTTCCAGGTGAACAAATTAAAAAGAGACATCCTCTGGTGCTCAGACTAAGACTGTAACCCTAAGAAGTAACCTTCACAAGTTTTAACAATACCAAAAAGGAACTTCAAATTCTGGCTTGTATGTTTCATCTCCACTATTACAGATTGATTTTGACTACCTTCAAAACTTGGATGCCTTTCCTACTTCTCATTTAACTCCTTTCTATATGTAATTCTTTACAGATATCCAGTGTATTAGACTCCCGGTATGCCAAGACTATCACAGTCCTAAGTTGAAAGCAAACAGACAATCTAGGTTCTGATTACACTCATAGAACACAGAACTACAAGAGGGAGTAAAGGAGCTTTGGGTAGTGCCTATAGGCCAGTTCTTCCCTACTTTCCTTAATGCAAGCATTCATAAACATAGCACTGGCCCCTGGGGATTCAGTTCCTGTCCTCAGGGGCCTTACATGGGGTGGTAGACTTCTGAACAAATAAATATGATACAGGAAGATATCACAGACCATATTATATATTATTTAAAATCTCTAATTTTTCATGTAATGCAAATTCTTCAAGATAATCAAGACCACTTTTGGTTTCTTTTTTTTTTTTTTTTTTTTTTTTTGCGGTACGCAGGCCTCTCACTGCTGTGGCCTCTCCCATTGCGGAGCACAGGCTCCGGATGTGCAGGCCCAGCGGCCATGGCTCACGGGCCCAGCCGCTCCGCGGCATGTGGTATCCTCCTGGACCAGGGCACGAACCCGGGTCCCCTGCATCGGCAGGCGGACTCTCAATCACTGTGCCACCAGAGAAGCCCTGGTTTCAATTTTAATACTAAGTCTTAGGCTTTTGTTAGAAAAGACCTTATGTCTGTGATGATATGGTCACCCTTTGTCAAAATTAGCTGGCCTCCAAAAAGTATCTATGATATTTTACTAAAATGCTTAAAGGGATAACTAAATAACTCGTCAAGTACATAAAGCAATTATAGTGCATTGTCTTTACCATGTTAAATTCTATGGTTTCTCATAATCCAGAGATTTTAAAGTTTTTTTTAAAATAACCTTATTATTCAAAGTATACCAGTAAAATATGCAGGAAATATTCTTACTTCTATTTTACAAATATTGGCTAAAATATAAACCATTAGTAAGACTTTTCAGAGTAGAGACAGAAAGAGACAAGAACCTAACTCCATCATCCAGCCACCTGACCACCTCTGGCCACATTTTAGGAAGACATACTCTAGAGAAATGTTTTCTTTTTAAGGACAAGACAAAACAATATGAAACAACAAATAGCTTTAGTGGAATATTTGCATAAAGGATTAAAGAAGTGGTAGAAAAAGGACTGCGAACCCCCTCAGCTCTCCCATCTTGCCACCTTGCTGTTAAGAAAGAAGAAAATAAAACAAGGAGAGAGAAAGAGTAAGAGGTTTGGAGAGCACCTTAGAGCAGGTTACTCTTGATTTGAAATATAATGAAATTCAATTACTTAAAAAAAATAAGTATATCATTCATCAATTGTTCTACTGAAAGCTACTACCTCCATCAAGCCCTAGGTTGTTTTGTTTTAAACACACACACACACTTCATATATATGTGTGTGTGTGTGTATGTATATACACACATATGTATATATATAATACACATACATACACTCATATTATATATACACACACACATATAAACATATGTATTGCTCAGATTTGTGCATCAAACTAAAAGAGATTTTCAGAAAGGACTCTGAGGCTAAGAACGATTAGACATAATACCTAGAAAGAATGATATGCTCATCCCCATAGAACAAGCCAAAGATCTCTTCATTTACTTACATGTTTTGGGTCTTTGGAATCCAGACTATCAATACCTATTTGCAGGTCCTTGATCTCCTTCTGCTTTTCAGCAATTTCTCCTCTTTGCTTTTCCATCTGCATTTCTAGATCCAGAGCTTCTTGGCGTAATTTATTTAGAAGTTGTATCCTACCACTCAACTGCTTGTAAAGAAAGTCTTTCTCCGCTTCTGAAATCTAATTCCCCCCCCACCCCAACATACAATTAACAGAGAACAGCAACACTGATTTACAAATTTACAGAAAACAACTAGTACAATTTAAAAAGGTATTCCATGCTCTATCAGGTTTTTTTTAATAATAAAAGTAAAATGCAGGAGATACCTAGGCACTCCATTCATATCTTTTACTTTTATCCTTATTATATGTAAGAAAATTTTATTTTATAAAAGCTTATGAAAACAATAGCAGTAGAAATGAAGTTGTCATATTAGTATAAATAATTTATAAATTATTAATAATAATAACCATAATATTAATGGTAGCTGACTTTATATAGCACTTACCCTTGTATTAGAATATCAAGCCAACTGACAATGTAATGAAAAATTTAGGCTATATTATACTTACTCATTTAAAATAACTATTTTTTCCAAGGACATTTTGTAAGCAGCCATTTACTTAAAAATTATGTACATTATTTACTTCTACCAATTTATCTATATAAAGCTTTTGCCAGTACTGTTATAAAACATTCTTATTTAATTATTAAAATCATTCTTAATAGCTCCATCCACCTCATCTCCCATTTTCAATCCATCTTTAAGTCCTGTCAATTCTACTGCCAGATTTTACCTAGTCTTCTTTCTCTCCATGTCCACCATCACCTTTGTAGTCCAAGCCATTATCATGTCTTGCCTGTACTAAACAACAGCCTCCTAACCGATGTACACATCTCCATTTTTTCCATCTCTCAACCCATTTCACTCTCATCAAGAAGCCAGAGTGACCTTATAAAAATACAAATAGGACCAGCCATGCTACCACCTAAAGTCCTTCAAAGGTTTCCCATTACATTCAGAATAAAATTCAAACCCCTTAAAATGGCCTATGATGCCTGGCATGAGCTTTAACCTCATCTTCCACTATACTCTCCCTCATCCTGCAGAGGAATCTTTAGTCTGAAGTCTTTTGCACACACTGTCACCTCTGTCTGGAATATGCTTGCCCTTAGTTCTGCCTTACTGGCTCTTTTTCATCCTTTGGGTCTCAGCCTAAATGTCACTTCCTCAGTGACGCCTTTGTGGGTTGCAGCAATCTACATCCTCTTTACTGTCTCTCCTAATTTTCTTTCCCCCCTAGAACTTATGTTAACTATACATTTCTTTTAAACTTATTTTTACTTATTTTTTGCCTACTTCCTGCCCATGAGAGAGGAACACATCCGTTTTTTTCATTACTCAGGGCCCAGCTCAGTCAGCAACTGCCACATAAACTTGAATCAATTTCTAGTTACTAAATAATTTGAAACTAACGACACAGGGTTATCTTTTTAAAAGAATATATAATTTGGACTTCACCTTCTTTTCTTCCTACTATGGTATGAATACATTACCATCACAATTTTCAAATACTGATTTTTAAAAGTTGCAAATAACTAAAACCTTTTACTTACTTAAAAACTAAAATGTCAAAATACTTCCTTTTTTGAACTTTCTCCCTATGCAACTACATCATGGGTTTGAGCTGCTTGCTTCTTCATGACATCATCTTTATGTATACCATATTTTATATCATTTATATTTTTGCTACTCATGTTTAATAATGTTCATTGTAGAGGTGTTTTCTGGCTCTTAATCTAGGTTCCAGGATCTTAAAGGTGGTGAGTGCTTAATTAAATTAGGAGAGATATATTAGGAAGCAGCTTCCCTGGGTAGATTGGACACTTTCATAATACAGTAGACTGAATATATCTTTTTACATAAATGGTTAAGTAACGTGTATCTATACACTCTATTAAATGCTAATAGGATGTCATCCTGAATGGAAGGAAATGAAATTGGAAAACGCTAGAACCATATCTGACTCTGAAATTTGTTATTCCGTAATTAATTAGGCAGCACTGATATAAAGATTTTTTTACACGGTTATGAAGAGGGAAACACATTTCATTTTTGGCATTTTCTCTTAGCAATGCAGCTTTACTTTTACTTACTTTTTTAAGTTGTATAGCTTCTTCCAGTTGTTTAAATTCTTCAGTAGCTCTTAAAATTTGTTGTTCTGCCTTTTCTATTTCATCATGCAGTTCTGATAGTCGAGCTTGTGCTGCAAATTTAAAAACCATGCACACAGGCACACAAGAAAAATCTTGAATTCTCAAATTTCTACCTTTTTCTTAGCAATAACTTCCTCCAATTAAATTCTGCAATTATACAACACAGGAATAAAAAAAAAGTAATTTCTTATGATTGTTTTCCTCTCTATTAGTTAATCTCTAGAATAGTTTCATGATATGCCATAGAGCTATAATTGATCCATTTATTTGTAAAATCCTAACATAAAAGGGGCTCTACTTGATGCTCCCAACATTAAAGAACTCTTTTGAAAGAATAAGGATTTTATTTGTAAATATGTGCTTACATGTCACCAAGTTATAATTAGGTTTAGAGTATTAAACAAAAACCTGTGTTAGAGACAAATGCTTTATGATGGGATTCAATATCAAGAAATTCACTACTGATTTGGTAATCCCAAATCAGTGACTTTCCACCTCAAATTCCTGATTTCTTTCTCCCTCCCTGCCTCCTATAAAACTTGAGGCTGGTGTGATTTAGTTTCGCTTTCCCCTTCCAGAGCCTTGCATATAGTATACGCAGGCACGGACAATTCGGCCTCTTTTCTCCCCTCTCCAAGTCAACCGCTATTGGCCTTCCATGTATTCCATTTAGCTGCCAACCAAGGGAAGATGGGCTACTAATCTCATTGCTTGAGATCCCCACAATGGGTCACGATTACTAGTGAGATGAATGAACTCAGGTCTGCTTTCTCCTTCCGCCATATGCATACAGCTAAGTGAGGAAGTGGGTCCAAAGTTTTCCATTTGGAAGGTCTCTAAGTGTCCCCTTGGATTGATTTCTTCCTCTTTGTGACTTGCCAGGAAGTGATAAGATTCCTTGAATTAGATGGCTGGGGGCGGGGTGCGGTTGACGAAGTGGAGTGTGGGGCAAGTCAAGAAGAGTCAGAGGCCAGCCTCAGGCCTAAGCCTAAGGAGAGTGCACTGATCCAGTTTATCCAAAGCACTACTTTAGGTTTTGGCGACATGTATAGGAATCAATAACTTTACTTGCTTCAATTATTACTAATTATGTCTTTGAATGTGTAAGTCATATAACAGATGAGGAGCACCTGTTGGCAGGATGAAATTTAAGCATTCTTGGAGCCCCTGGACATGCTGCTATCAAATAACGGTCAAAAACCCCATTCTTCATAACAGGAATCATTAAAAAATAATCTGCTCAATGAATCACTGCTTTTGTTTTAGACGTCTCATGTAAACAACAATATAATAAATAACTTCAGCATGTTTAACTAGAAGAATTAAAAAACAAAATTTGCTTATATATTCAATTCTTTTGTATTTTTAAAGAATTTAAAGTAACTTTTTTTAACCTGCACTTATTTTGTTTTCTTTGTCTTCCAGTCGTGTGTCCAGTGGCGTATGGGCTCTCAAGTTCACATGTTCATTTCTAAGTTGTTCCCCTTCATCTGGATCCATCCTCTTGATCTCTACTAGCTGGGCATTATCGGTAATATAACTCTCTGTGGCAAACATATTTCTCTTGTATCTGGATTTGCCAATGTAAGGGCTTTCGTCTGGGGCTTTATCAATGTCAACATACTAAAAACAAAAATAAATGTTATGACTTAATAAGTAACTGCTATGCAGCCGAGTGACATTATTCATTTTATTAATGAAGAATATATCACAGAATTGCCTAAATAGTAATCCTACACACATAGAAGTTTAAAAAAATATATAATTCTTTTATCTTATTCTTAATATACTAAAAAGGAACTAGAACAAAAAATGGTCTCAAAAGGATTACTCCTATCCCCAAACAGTGAGCTGGATTGACTAAGAAAGTGCCTACAGTTATGTGGTTTTTGTTGTTGTTTTTAGCACTGCTGTATCTCTCAGATCAGAAATCTACATGTTTTATTTTGGTTTCTTGGCTGATATATAAGTAAAATATCAGTCTAATAAATTTTAAATGTTGAATTTTTACTAAAATAATTTTTCATAAAAATTTAGTATTTACTAAATACTAAATTTTTACTAAATCATATTTGATATGACATTTTATTATCATATATTATTTTATATGATACTGACTGGAGCTTGGAAGTTAAACAGTTCCCTGTTGCAGTGGCATTTATGGTATTTGTACAAATAATGGTTGACTAATAGTGAACCCACTGATTATTGAAAAAACAATGTAGGGAGATGTCTATTCCATGGTCACTGAAGCAGGCAGTGCACTTTTCCTGGAGGTTTGGATTTAAGGAAGCTGATCAACCACACTCTTGAGTGAGGTAACAGGATTAGAAGGGCTGCTTATGGTTACGAATATGGATGTGGGCAAATATCCTCTTGGGGCTTTTAACCTCTTTTGGACACTGCTCTACCTCACTGAGCCAAATAATTCACAGATTCAACCAAAATACTCTGCTGGTATCTTAAGAAAAACATGGAGTGGTTATTGATAAAATCATTTGAACATCTCCACCACCCTGCCCTCCCCTGCCCCATTCTATGCTGGCTTTAACTGTGGATTACTACAAAATCAAAATAACTCACCTCTGATGGATAATAATTCAGTGGCTCAAATTTAGCATCAATTTTATAAAAAGCCAATTCCTGTTCCAGTTCATACTGTTTCTGACATGCTCGAGTTAGTTCCATGGTCTTCTGCCTTAGCTATTGGCCCAATTTGATATGAAACAACACATAGATTCAGTAAGTTAGTATAAAGGTATAGTGGTGTGGCAAGCTCTAATTATAACTGATAATTAGATTTTTTAAAATCCTACAGCAAATAGAATAACATTAAGAGCATTTTATCTTAATTCTAAAGTATTACAAAGAATGAAATACAAAATTATCATTTCATAAGAGATCACATAAAAGACCTTTGAAGTTTATATGTTATTTCAGGATACAATGAATAAAAGTTTTAAAAATCATTTAAATTTGCTTTATCCAAACATGAAAATAACTCTGTATCAATTATTTTTAAGTAACTAGTCTACTAAGTACCTGCTTCCTGATTTCCCAATAACTGGTACTAATTTATTTAACTGACTCATGATAGTTTCAAATCATGGATAGAAATAATATTTGACATTTATTACTAAGAAATTAGAAGGAGCGAGAAGGATGAAAATAGGAGATTGGTTTTATTTGTTGTACTGATGTTGCTGTAGTATTTTGGCTAATGGCATCTCGGTTTTAAGTGTTCAGAACATTATTCTTTGTAATGGAGGATAAGGGATGTGAATAAGCTCAATCAGATCCAAATATAGGATATTAAATTTTTAATAAAGTAATCCTACTGTAATTACAACTTTTCAGTTATTCTTAGAAATTTTAGGAGCTAGAAGAAAAATCATGTAATCTAACCCTCTGAATTTATAAATAAAGAAACTGAGTCCCAGATTGGTGAACTGACTTGTCAAAAGTTACATCATTAGATTAGTGGCAGAAGTTAAATATTTTATTAACTACCAGTACCAGTCCCCTTTCTACTAAAGCAATCCTTGAGTTCATTTCAAAGGTCCACTAAGTGATTTCTGCTTTTTCATTCCCCCCAGCATCTGACAGTAGATACCAGACAAAAAAAGGCATGCAGAAACACTTCTTTAATATAAAAATGCAAGCTGAAGAAAATAAAACATAAACGAACATGAACATTTTACAAGGCCCGTGAAATCAAAGTCGTGCATGATTTAGCTTTCAGTCACCTCCTGATTATCCAACTGAGTGGAAGTAAGGCTAACCTGGATAACAGGTAATTCTGACTGAGTACTCACTGTATGCCAGACACCATGCTAAGCATTTGACATATGCCATCTCACTGAATCTTCACAACTACCCTATGAGATGATAAAAGCTGTACAGAGAGGTTAAATAACTTGTCCAATTGCACAGCTGGTAGTGGAAGAGGCAGAGTTCAGTTCCAAGTTTCCCGATTTCAAATCCGACACTCTATTATACTACACTGCCTTCGATATCCTGCTGCAGGGTGTCAAGCACATTACCCACATTGATGCTTTCACTGAATGCTCACAAGTCCCTGAGTCCCTAGAAGGCAACTCACAACCAACAATGTCAACTAATCTTGCGCTTCTCTCCCTAAAGATCAGTGGCAGTGGGGACAAACAAAGGCAAATGTGACTGAACGGTGGAGGCTATAGGGACTGGTCTCCACAGGCAAATACAGTTGACCCTTGAACAATGTCGGTTCGAACTGAGCAGGTTCACTTACACATACTTTTCAATAGTAAATACTATAGTACTAGACGGTGGTTGTTTGAATCTGTGGATGCCGAGGAACTAAGGATATTGAGGACCAACTATAAGTTATACGTGGACTAACCCCTGTGTTGTTCAAGGCTCAACTTTAATAATGAATACTCTGTGCATCTTAAAGTACTTTTGTGTCTTTTACAGCAGTAGGCTTAGCATATAGTAAGCATTCAATAAATGTCCTTTGAAGAAATGCATAAATGGGAGCAAAGTGGGAGTCAAAGCCCGGGAAAGTATTAGCTGTGGATAATCAAGAGCTGACTGCAGTTAACATATTTACCAATAGGAAAAATGATACAAATTCTTTCCCCCACATTCAAATTCACTCTCCTATGTAAACAATCATTAAAAAAAATTATACGTACACACAAGCACATTTCTCAAAAGGCAAGCCAGTTTCAAAACTTAAAATGTACATAAGGATATTAATACAAGTTTTCATGCAAACCATGAAAAACATAGTATACAATTCAGTCCTGAACAAACTACCTTTAAGGAAGAATAAAGAATCAGCAGAAAAGGGTCTGCAAGAAACCAAAACAAGGGCTAAAAGGAGAAAGAAGCAAACAGATACCATCACCTGGAGAATTCTAGAGAGTGAGGCTATAACAACATAAGCTGCTCTTTACTGACAACTTACCTTAGGAAGATATGGTTATTAATACCTGCATTATTCTCACATGGACACATTTTATCATCATTCTAATGGAGTTTTATATTTACCACCTTCCATTACTTAGCTTGATTCATTTCAAATCATTTTCATATTCATAACCTCACTTAGTCCTCACAACTCTGTGGGGCTGGCAGGACAGGTAAATCATCCTCATTTTAAAAATGAGGAAACAAGTACAGGAGTTTAAATAACTTGCAAAAAGACAATGAGTAACATTAAAGTTAACATTTGTTGGTGGCAGGAGAGGGGGACTACTACAGGTTAAATGGCCACCAGAAGTTTTCCTTCAATGTTACAATGCTTCATTTATAAGTTAATTGACTTACTATATGAGGAATTATTATATGAAACTAGAAAACATTATACAACTATAGGTGATATTATCACCAGATATTCTGCATAAGATAACGGAAAATGTTTTTCAAATGTAGGCTCTTGGAATAAGACACAGAATTTTTTTTTTTTTAACACAGAATAGTCCTTTGGAGTAATAAAAGAACTGGCAAAACAATATGAATTTGAAGAATACAAAATAGCTAAGAAATACATATGCAGTACTCAGCTCTCCAATACCTAAAGAAATGCAAAATTAAAGCAATGAGATTCCATTTTTTTCTATCCTATTTACAAGTTCAAAATAATACTATCAAGTGGGGGTGGGCTCTTTCACCCACTGCTATAGAAGTGTGAAGCAGTTATAAGCTTTTTGAGGGGTAACATTAATAGCTATCAAAATTTAAAACTTATAGTGATTATGCTAAGGAAGTACTAGTATGAATGCGTAAGGTATATATAAAGATTTTCTCTATAGTATTGTTTCTAATAACAAAAAAGTGGAAGCAACTTAAATATTCATCAATAAGAGAAGGTTAAATAAATCATGGAAAATCCGTATAGTGGAACACAATATATACACTTTGAAAAGAATTTATGTGTGTGTGTATATATGTGTGCGCACATATACACGTGTATGTATTTTTTTAACTTGGACAGCTGTCCAATGATATACTGTTTTGTAAAAAATAAGATGGCAGAATTTTAAAAAATATATAGTAAAATTTTTTTAAATCACAAAAACATTCAAAAATATATATAATTACATATACACTATGCAATTATATATATATTGTATAAGCATAGAAAACAAAAAGGATACATATTAACCTCCAAGGAATGTGGCAGGGGAAGAGTGAAACCTTCATTTTCTAGTGTATACATTTGTGTTGTCTGAATTTGTTATAATAAACATATAGTAACTTTGTATATAAAGTGTTTTTAAATAGTTAATGATAAAAGTAACATAATGACTCAAAAAGAGCACAGTCTGTCTTCTAACTGAAAACAGTTACAGGAAAAAAAACGAACAAAAACTGTTGACAATTTACAAAACATTTATTTACAGCATAAACATATCAACATAATAAACGAACAAAAGAGAAAACTAGGCAACTATAATAATCCATAATTTTGGGATAGCACACAAATATAAAATAAAATATTTTGCCATGATTTTCAATGGGTTGACTTAATGTGCACCAGGGAGTCAGCATATGGAAATCATAATGTTTTTTTGTCTTAATAATACAAGATGAATTCTACACTATGAAAAAGATCAATAACTCAGGAAAATTTATTAAATGTTCACAAATATCAAGTGATACCAAAGTAAGTACTGTGCTTATTTTAAGTACTGTTTTATTTTTGTATTTAAAATACAACTGTTAAGTGATGGCACAAAGAGTTCACTGCTAAAATAAAACTGATTGTAATATGTCTTCAATGATTTAATTACTCATCATTCCACTCTTATGGAATGGAGTGCAAAAGATCTATGCATATTATAAGACCATTGATAATCACTGGATTATTAACATCATATATAATATGCCTTCAGAATACAGCAGACATATTTGAAAACTACCTTCAAATAAGAGGCATACGAAGGAAGCCACAAATGCTCCGAATGTTTGACTAACAGAGCTGGGAAAGCTGCCCTGTCTTTTAACATGTCCCCCTGACAAAGAAGAGCTCAAGAAAGAGGTCATTAAGTAGTATTTGGATTTCAAGTAACAATTTCCCTCTCTATACAGAGGAGGGAACGCTTTTTTTTCTTGCTTAAAAATGTAAGTGCTTAGGCAGAATTCTTGTCAATAAATCAAGTAACTAAGCCAGAATGCCAATCTTGAAAGGGGGATGCAAAAAAAAAAGATAACTGTATCAAGGATTCTGCTAATTATATGAGAAATACAATTCTCTAAGTTATGCACAGATCAGAAAAAGAACTGTCAAAAGAAAAAGAGAGTACCAATAGCTATTTTCTTCAAGGAAAGTAGACTAATAATTTTACAGAATCAAATTATCAAGGTTGAAAAGGGCTTTTAGGGTTATTTAGTCCATCTCCCTGACCAATGTTTTTTTTTATCTTTTCCCTAAACCCTGAGCACATGGCCTGTTTCAGTGATAGCAAACACATTCCAGAGTTATCACATTTTATCTCAAGACAGCTATTATATAGATTTCTTCTTCATTATTAAATGAAAAACTGTTTTCCTATAATTCTTTTTGCCATTTCTTAATTTTAACTCTTGGTACCTTCATCAATAACTCCAGTCCCTCTTCCATGAAACAGTGCTTTGACTATCTGAAGGCAATTGTCACAGCTCACTGGGTCTTCTCTTCTCCAGCCTGGACACCCCTGTTGCTTTGGCCACTTCTCAGACATGGTCTCAAGACCTTTGAAGCCTCTGGGTCAGGTACCTTCTGAAGATATGCTATCTAGTCTGTCTAAATCTTTCTCTTTTAAGATATCTTTTCTACCTATTTTAACCGTAAAGCCAAATTATTTAAAATTTAAACATTAAAGATATGCATATATGGCAATTTGAAAGTGCTCTATAATTCTACTCCCCTAAAATAACTGCTGTCAAGAATTTGGTATACATTCTACCATTTGACTTACACATACTTATACTATTATACACTTTCTTTATATATAGGACCATACTTGATATACAGCTTGCTTTTTTTCATATAGCAATATATGTTAGACATCTTTCCATATGAGGATATACAGCTCTGCCTTCCTTTGATAAGAACACTATTATTCTACCACATGGATATCTACTGAGGGACATTTTAGTTATTCTCAATATTTTGCTAATATAGACAATAATGTAGTCAATGTCCTTGTATATATATGTGTATATGTATATTTATATACATACACACATGTATCTACATATATCTCTTTATACATTCTTGTACCATTTCTACAGACTATATTATTAGAAATATATAATATATTATACTATAACTTACATAATAACCAATAAATAATATAAATATTATATACAATATTTCCAATATACAGGACATAGGGTACATCCATTTAAATTTGGATAATTTTGCCAAATTGCTTTCTAAAAGTTTTTGCCAACGTACAGCCTCACCAACGGTGTTGTTGTTTAAAAAAATACAGACATCTAAGGGCAGTCTGACCAACTCCCCACGGTGTGGGGCTTCATCTTCCTCATTTGTTCTGGATATCATACTTTCACATAACACAGCTCAAGACAGTATGCATCTTTTGGGCAACCATACCATAGAGTGTGCAGTCAACTACAACCTGGCAAACCAGTTGCACATATTTCTGTTAAACCACATCTTCCCCATTTTATAGTCAGGAAGCTGTGTTTTTAGACCTAAGAACAAAGAATTTTCTATTTCAAGAGAATATAGTCAAGGCAATGTAAAATACGGACTTACCAGTTCATTTTTCGTGTTTAGGTTACTTTCTAGCTCCTCACAGCTCTGTTTTTGTAACATGGCCTCCTCTTTTAATGATTTGTTCAACTTATCTTGATTTTTAATTTCCTCAAGGAACCTTGTTTGTTTGCTTTTAAGCTCTTCAGTTTCCATCACCTTCTTCTCCAGGTCTCTTTCCAGTCTTTCTACCTCTTCTGCTAGTACAAATTTAATAGTTTATTGATCATTATAGTTTCTATTTGAAGAAACATAAGACTATTTCTCAAAGAATAACAAAAGAAGTCTTAGAATAGTATATATACAATTCTACTTTTAAAATTATTCACTATGGTTTTGGAAAAAAAGATTATTTTGAGCTAGAAAGTGATTTCTATTAAGAGGTAAGAAGGTATTACCGTGTGGATAACAATTTTAAAAGATAACACAAAAATAAGGTGTCTATAGGTGCGTGGGTTTATCTCTGGGCTTTCTATCCTGTTCCGTTGATCTATATTTCTGTTTTTGTGCCAGTACCATAATGTCTTGATTACTGTAGCTTTGTAGTATAGTCTGAAGTCTGGGAGCCTGATTCCTCCAGCTCCATTTTTCTTTCTCAAGATTGCTTTGGGGCTTCCCTGGTGGCGCAGTGGTTAAGAATCTGCCTGCCAATGAAGGTGACATGGGTTTGGGCCCTGGCCCGGGAAGATCCCACACACCGTGGAGCAACTAAGCCTGTGTACCACAACTACTGAGCCTGCGCTCTAGAGCCCACGAGCCACAACTACTGAGCCTGCGTGCCACAACTACTGAAGCCTGCATGCCTAGAGCCCGTGCTCCGCAACAAGAGAAGCCACTGCAATGAGAAGCCCGTGCACCGCAACAAAGGGTAGCCCCCGCTCGCTGCAACTAGAGAAAGGCTGCGTGCAGCAACAAAGACCCAATGCAGCCAAAAATAAATAAATAAAAAATAAATTTAAAATTAGAAAAAGGGCTTCCCTGGTGGCGCAGTGGTTGAGAGTCTGCCTGCCAGTGCAGGGGACACGGGTTCGAGCCCTGGTCTGGGAGGATCCCACATGCCATGGAGCAACTGTGCCCATGAGCCACAACTACTGAGCCTGCGCGTCTGGAGCCTGTGCTCCGCAACAAGAGAGGCCGCGATAGTGAGAGGCCTGCACACCGCGATGAAGAGTGGCCCCCACTCGCCGCAACTAGAGAAAGCCCTCACACAGAAATGAAGACCCAACACAGCAAAAATAAATAAATTAATTAATTAATTAAAAAAAAAGAAAATTAAAAAAAAACTTCTTAAAAAAAAAGATTGCTTTGGCTATTTGGGGTCTTTTGTGTTTCCATACAAATTGTGCAATTTTTTGTTCTAGTTCTGTGAAAAATGCCAGTGGTAGGTTGATAGGGATTGCATTGAATCTGTAGATTGCTTTGGGTAGTATAGTCATTTCACAATGGTGATTCTACCAATCCAAGAACATGGTATATCTCTCCATCTGTTTGTATCATCTTTAATTTCTTTCATCAGTGTCTTATAGTTTTCTGCATACAGGTCTTTTGTCTCCTTAGGTAGGTTTATTCCTAGGTATTTTATTCTTTTTGTTGCAATGGTAAATGGGAGTGTTTCCTTAATTTCTCTTTCAGATTTTTCATCATTAGTGTATAGGAATGCAAGAGATTTCTGTGCATTAATTTTGTATCCTGCTACTTTACCAAATTCATTGATTAGCTCTAATAGTTTTCTGGTAGCATCTTTAGGGTTCTCTATGTACAGTATCATGTCATCTGCAAACAGTGACAGCTCTACTTCATCTTTTCCAATTTGGATTCCTTTTATTTCTTTTTCTTCTCTGATTGCTGTGGCTAAAACTTCCAAAACTATGTTGAATAACAGTGGTGAGAGTGGACAACCTTGTCTTGTTCCTGATCTTAGAGGAAATGGTTTCAGTTTTTCACCATTGAGAATGATGTTGGCTGTGGGTTTGTCAATATATGGCCTTTATTATGTTGAGGTAAGCTCCCTCTATGCCTACTTTCTAGAGGGTTTTTATCATAAATGGGTGTTGAATTTTGTCGAAAACTTTTTCCACCTGCATGCTTTTATTCACACCTTCTCCCTGGAACTGTCTTCCTCTATCTCCTACTGGCGTATTTTGCATCCTCCAGGTCTTAGTTTTAAAAACTATTCTGAGAAGCCTGCCCTGACTCTACCCTCCCCAGGTTGGACACTTCTCAGGGATGCTATGATGCCACCCTGCACCTCTGACGCAGTCCTCATCACAGAGGGAGTTGGAAAACGTGATCAAATAGCTTGGCTGTCTGTCTTCTCCACTAAAGTTTTGCGAAAGCAGAAACCGCATCTATCTGTATTACCACTGGATCCCAAGAGCTCAGCATCACTAAAAGCTCTTAATTAACATCCAAAGTTGTGAATGAATTATAAGTACTTTAAACATTTCCCCAAACAGTATATTTATATAATGACTTCCCTTTGCATTATTTATATTTTTTAATGATTCCAAAACATCAACTTCTGGGTAACAAATGTTGAGTTAGGGGGATCCGAAACAAATAAAAATCTACCATTTCTCAAGTATTGGATCAAACCATATGAAACTGTTGTTTTTATAAGTCAAAATGGACTAACATCAATTTCAAATGGTTGAACATACAGGCTCATGCCCTAACATTATCATGTTAGGCTATTTCATACCTTCCTCTTCCCTTCAAACCTCCCATACTCCTTCTATTTTCTTTTTTTTCTAATCTTTTTTTTTAAATTAATTTTTATTGGAGTATAGTTGCTTTGCAATGTTGTACTCCTCCTATTTTCTTTCTCAGCTGATGACCTCTTATTTTATTGAGAAAACAGACCCCACCAGTGGGAACTTCCTCATCTTCGTACCACCAAGGCAACAAAACTACCCATACCTACACACATCTTCTCTCCCTTCTGATGGAGAAAGTGTCCCATCCCTCTTATCAATAGACAGTCTTTCCTTTTTTTTTCTAATCTCATCTCCTGTCTTCTCAAGGACCAAAAGAACTAAGCCACGATTTGTCTCTCCACTCCCCTCTTGAATATTTTCTGTTGCTTTGAGGTTTATTGCACTTGCTTCTCCATTTCCTGGTTGGAAGCTACTGGTGAAATTTTTTAAAACTTACTTTAAAAAATTCATTTATTAGGTACTAGGGGAGGAAACTGTGGGAGGAAATTTCAAATCTTTACCCAAATGTCTCCCTCCCATTCAGTCTTCAATCTATAATCTAGCATTTGTCCCAGCCACTCCTTAACTGCTCTTGTCAAGCTCATCATCATGTTGTCAATCTAAAGCACTTCTCTGTGCTCATTTTTCTTCTTCATGTCTCAGCAACATTCAGCATAGCTGACCACTTTCTCTTTTGAAATCTTCTCTGGGCTTCTGCAACCTACTATTTCCTGGTTTTCTCCTACCTTGCTGGCCTCTCTTTCTCAGTTTTCTTAACTGGCTCCTCTTCATGCTCTTCCAAATCCCTGCCTGAGTGAGCTAGTTGATTCCGGTGGAATTAAATATTATTTTTATGCTGATGAATCCCAAATTTATATCTCTAGGACAGATCTCTTGAACTCCAGACTCATATTTCTGATTCTGTTCTTGGTTATCTCACAGACATTCAAACTCAACATTCTGAGTTCTCCCATTTTCCAAAACAATACTACCATCCAACCACTTACTCAAGCCAGAAGCTTGGGGATTATCCAATTCATTAGAAAGTGCTGCTGATGCTACTTCCAAAGCTGATCCGTCTATTCCACATCTACCACCTAAATACAGGCCACCAACATTTCTAAGGCAATATAGCCTTCTAACATGTCCCTTTATCTCTATTTTGCCCTGCTTCAAATCATTCTCCATCCAGCATCAAAAATAATCTTAATATACAAACCCCCGCTTAAAAGTTGTCAGTGGCTTTCCCAAGGCCCTGTGCCATCTCTCCCCTCCCCATCTCTCCAAACTTTCACCTGGGCTATCCTCCAGTCATACTGATCTTCTTTCTGTCTCTTAACTCACCAGGGTCTTTCCAATCTCAAAGTACAAGCTGCTCCCTCTCCCTCAGGCCTTTCTTCACATGACTAATCCTCTCCTGCCTTTGCCTTCAGCTTATATGTCACTTCCTCAGAGAGCCATTCCTTTATACCACTTTCCAAAAAGGGGGTTCTCCTCTGTTACTTTATCTGGGTTTACTTGTTTTTTTGTCTATCTTCTCCACTAAAACACAAGCTGCACGAAGGCCAGTACCTTATGTCTTGATCACCATTATATCTTTAGTGCCAGATACAGTGCCTGGCTCACAGTACATGCCTAATGAATATTTGCTGAGTTCATTGATTTATGATGCCATTGTCTATGCAAATTTTTTTTTTTTTTTTTTTCCCGGTACGCGGGCCTCTCACTGTTGTGGCCTCTCCCGTTGCGGAGCACAGGCTCCAGACGCTCAGGCTCAGCAGCCATGGCTCACGGGTCCAGCCGCTCCACGGCATGTGGGATCCTCCCAGACTGGGGCACGAACCCGCGTCCCCTGCATCAGCAGGTGGACTCTCAACCACTGTGCCACCAGGGAAGCCCATATGCAAATTTTAATAGCATTATAAAGTTCATAATAAATATTTTTTTTCTGGATAATTTCTGAAATAAATTCCTCTCCCACCCAAATTTAGTTTTTTAAAAATATGTCACCTCACCTAAACTGAATCTCTCAAAAGCTTCCTGTCTGTCCTGAGTGGTTACTGGCTGACCTTCCAAACTTTCCAGTGAACGGAGGTGAAAAATGGTGAACTGGAGGTAATGAGGAAGGGTCACAACTGGATTTTCAGCTAGGATCACAGAAGTCAAATCTTGAAGGGGTTTCAATTTGCTTACATCTTGGAGCTGAAATGATAGGTAACATTATAATTAGTATAATTGAATTTAAAAATCATAAACATCAAGATGTTAAAAAAATAAAAATAAATAAATAAAATAAAAATCATAAACATACCTAAGAGAAGTAATAAATCAAGGAAATTGCTATTAACATGGCAAGGAACCTATTCATGAAACCTATTATCCAAAAGTAGTGATTTGAAGGGCGGAAGAGAAAGGAGTATTTGAGAATCTAAAATGTATTAAGGGCAGTATTAGGCATTTTCCATATACCATTTTATCGACTCCTCACAAAAACCTATGATATAAGAACCATCTTAATTTTCTAGATGATGAAACTGAGGTTCAAAGAATTTAGGTGACTTGCTCAAAGCTCAGAGGTTATATGTTAATGAAATAGGATTTGAATTCAAGACTGTGAAACTCTAATCCTATTATCTTTTCAGTATGCTGATTGAACAAATCAAAAATATAAATGGCTATAAAAAAGGAGTTTGGTAAATCTTCAGGTAACAGTTATACTTGATAGTTAAAAGAAATAAGGATATGTAGAGACACTCACGGTTCTGAATAAGATTTTTACATTTACCCAAAGAGGGATTTTAAAAGGTTGAGAAACACTACTACCAATAGCTAGTATAAATAAATCTCTCCCAAGTGGATGTGCACTCTTACTGAAGCCAATGTCAAATATGAACTGGGATGAGAAGGTCTTACAAAATTAGAAATAATAATAAATATTTATTAAATGATTTTCCTGTTAACAGTCCTATCTAGGGATCAACTACTTTTGGAACATGTGTGGCAAATTTTAAATAGATTCATGGCTACCTCCTCCCATCACCCCATAAGCTCCAAGAGCTCCAAGGTGATGCTGTGTAACATGGCGTGGGGCTTGGGCTGTGAGGCTCTTGGGCTGTCACAGTGAAATGGTAGAGTCACCTTACCAGATCTTTATAAAGATGAAATGAGAAAGCATAAACATTGCACAGCATTAAACAAATGTTATTTATTATTATTGGCTTCTACTGGTGAAAGTTTAAAATACTAAATTACTCTAATGCTGTATTCCTTATAGTTTTTAAAGTATTTTCACATCTATCATTTCATCTGAGCCCCATACCACTTCTGAAAGAAGGCAGGGCAGGGACTGTTTTCTCTAATTTAAATAGTGAGTTTTAGAGAGATGAAAGATTCTCCAAAGGTCACAGAAGCAAAGTCTAGACCCATATTGGAAGTCACATCTTTTATTTTCTATTCTAAGACTTAAATTCTTTAAATTATAGCAGGATTGTACCAATTTTAATACAGATTTAAGTAAATTAATGTTTTTACTTTTCAATGCTTATTGAATATCTAACTGTATAAATATCACAAGGAAATCATAAAATATACTCCAGAGAAAAATACACATCATTATTAGCTTATGTGAACCACGAAAACAAAGTTGCCCTACTATATAAAGCTAGTGATTAACACTTCTTGTAACACCTAACACTATAATCAAGATTAATTCAGATTAATTCACAAGTTTGAAAAAAAAGAACTCTGCTCTAGCCATTCAGTGACATGGATTCGGGCACAAGTTGAATGACTTTGGGTAAGAGAGTTACCCTCTCTGAGACTTTACTTGAAAATGGGATAAGACAATGGTACCTAACTCACAGAATTATAAAAATAATCCCTGCACTGTCTCCTTAACAAGAGTATTTTTTTTTTTTTTTTTTTTTTTTTTTTGCGGTACGCGGGCCTCTCACTGTCGTGGCCTCTCCCGTTGCGGAGCACAGGCTCCGGACGCGCAGGCTCAGCGGCCATGGCCCACGGGCCCAGCCGCTCATGTGGGATGAGGGATCCCATGTGGGCATGTGGGATCCCATGTGGGCATGTGGGATCCTCCCGGACCGGGGCACGAACCCGTGTCCACTGCATCGGCAGGCGGACTCTCAACCACTGCGCCACCAGGGAAGCCCAACAAGAGTATTTTGAGGCTCAAATGAAATGAAAGATGGGAAAATGCTAAGAGGTCAACTTTTAGCTACCATGGAACCATGCAAAACCAGGACTGCCTATATTTAATTACCATAGAGAATACTAGCTTATGTCTGAATTTGATGTTTTGTCAAAGAACCAAAGACATTAGAAGAAGTCCCATTTTAAAAAAAACTTAGATTTTAATTTTTTGCTTCAACAAATCCAAAAAATTTTTAAATATTCTTGCTACTTTGAATAACTTACCGATGATATCTTGTTGCCTTTCAGATTGAGGACTCGCAAACATTTTAACTTCTTCCCTAACCATACTGGAATATGTTCAATTTCATTTCCCGCAAGGTTTAGCTTTTGCAGATTATGCATATTTTCTATACCTTCAATTTTGCTGGAAACCAAAGGGTAAAATCAAACTTAGTAATAAGTACAATGATAGTGCCCCTCCATTGTATTTTAAGAATAAACAGGCTTGGTTTTATGTGGAGTTACTTTCCATAATTATAATTTATAAATGAGAATTTAAAAAGAGTGGCTAAAAACAAATTTACCAGAACAGCTCTGGTAAACTCTTCATTACTCTCTGTGCCCAGGAATCCTACCTATCTTACTATCAGACTTTAAGATCCCACAACACAGAAGAGTCTGTCTGTAGCATTCTCACTAACCACTGTGAAGACTACTAGTGGACAGCAAGGGGAGAGCTAGAAAGTTCAACAGCACACACTGTGCTATGTGCTACAGCCCTGCATAAGAACAAGATGTCCTTAACTATTACCTTAAATCATCACCAAAAGATTAGCTATGCCAGCAGGATATGGCTGCCACTTTGAGCTGGTGGACCCCCAGAATGATACTGTATTTATGAACAAAAATATTTTAATCAGAATATTTAAATTAATAAAACATTATCACCCATATTGATGAATTTTCATTGATGAAATACTTTCCCAAGTTGATTCCAATTTAATTCCTTGGTCAATTCTCTATAGTGGGCAAATATTTCCAAGCTTCTTTATTTTCAGTTTTATTTTGCTGAAATTATTTTCATCAGGATCAATTTTTTTAAACACACTTTACATTAAGGATTTGATTCATTAATCACTTTTTTTCCCATTTCATTTTTGCCATATTAGAGGTTCTGCTACTGTTAGTTGTTTTGTTCTCTGGCCATTATATATACCAAGTCTTATGTGGAGGGAAAATACATAGATATAAAGATATTCAACATTTGATAATTGTATCATTTTGCCTATAACAAGTTTCCTATGTGCATTTTTAGCAACTGCCAGTTTTATTATGTTTATTTCTCAGAGTAATATATATTATGAAGTGGAAACAAGATAGTGTGTATTTATTACAGCAATGAGCAAAGAACATTAGGATAAATACATAGGCTCAAAACAGGTTGAAATATCTTTAGGATCAAAATGACAGGGTTAAAACATTCTGCTTCATGCCACCTTTTTTAATGAAATAAGGCAGTTAATCAGACTACATCTAGGAAAACTTCCTGTCAAAAATGGAATTAAGATAAAATTTGGTACTCAAAAAATGTATCTCCTTCTTTGTTAATGACACATTATTCTGTACTTTAGTAATGCCAAAATATGGCAGCTATCATATGTGAAGGGCTAGACTACAAATGAATAAGAATCAAAGTGCCTGATCTTTCAAAGGATTCTTTCAGTAACACAGCAGCATTAATCTACCTCTTTAACAAAGATGACGACCCTGCAGTGCCACCCAAAGAAGTATTTACTTACCAGATTTTGTTATATGATAAGTTGAGCTCACGTAATTTCAACAGCTTGTCTACCTTCTCAATCTTCCCTATTAGATTATGGCTGAGATTCAGTATTTCAAGTTTAACACATTTTTCCAAATTTTCGATATACTAATTGGAAACAAATGAATAAATACTTTATATAACAGATGCCTCGACATAAGCACGACATATAAGCATGTGCTGATCAGTCACCGGAGACTAAGCCTTTACTGCTTCCCCGGAAAATCCTCCGGTGTGGCTCTCCTTGGCCAGGAGTGGCCACTCTCTCCAGGTCGCCAAACTCTCCTTGCCCCTCAGCGGACAACACTTCCTACGCACTAAGAAACTGAAGACTATCCAATGAGAATTTCCCCATCAATCCTTTTCTCCACGTCGTCTTTTCTATGCCTCTCCCTTTCTCCCCTCTTCAAAGTTCAACTAGGTACTTATGCTCTTGCATAACCTTACCCATCTCTTCTCCTTGTGTTCCTGTATCTCCAATCTCTTTCTCTCTCCTGGATCTTCCCCTCAAGTTTAAAAACAGTCACTTTTCAACAGATATTCATTTCCCACTCACTACATGTCAGATGTGGCACCGGGCAATGGCGGTATACTGGTGAACCAGACAATTTCCCTGCTGCAGAAGCCTATGTTCAACATGCTCAGTCTCCTCTATATAATACAAATCACCTCACTCCCAACTTGCTTCCTACCAAGCTTTCATTTTATCACTCTTATTTGCCACCATGTTCTCATAAAAGTTGTGAATATTTGCTCACTCTGAGGCCTTCCATTCACTATTATTCTATTGGCAAGGCAATATATCTTCCACCCTTACTATGTATTCGAAAAGTTCTCTCCAAGATCACCATTCATTCATCCATTGCAACAAATATTTATCAAACATGGATTGATTATGTGTCAGGAGCTGTTCTAGGTACTGGAAATATGGAAAAACAGTGGTGAATAAGGAAAACAAGGTTCTTGATTTCATTCACAGGGAAAGCCAATAAACAAATAAAGAAACAAAATTTTTAGGCACTGAAGCATACTAACAAGAAAATAAAGGTAACGTGATGTGACAGAGTGCAAGGCACCAAGAGGGCAGATTTTGTCTGCTATGTTCACTACTACAGTACTAGTGCCTGGCACATGGTAGGTGCTAAATAAATATCTATTGAGTGAAAGAATGAGAGGGAGTGACTGAGGAGAAGGTGGCTAACTGCAATTGGGTTGGTAAGAGAAGGCTTCACAGAGAGAGGAAGTGCATGGAGTTGAGACCCTAATAATAAGCCAGTTGTGTGAACATCTGGGGACAGAGAATACCAGGCAGAGAAAAAAATGCAAAGACCCTAAAAGAATGAACCTGGTTGGTTTGAGAAATAGAAGGAAGGGCTTTTTAAACTGCCAGATCAAATAACTTCTTCCAAGTTTTCATCCTATTTGCTGATTCGGTGACATTTTATAGCATATCCTTTCTGCCTGACGTTCTCTCAACTTTGGCCCCCGTTCATCATACTCTTGGATCTTCTATTCCAACAGCCCCTTCGGACTTTTTCACTGGATCTGTCTCTCCCACGTGCTCACTCTCTTTCTCTGATTCCCTCTCACTATTTCTCCTCTTAATCCTAGGCATTCTTCACACTAAGCTCTAAATTCCCAGAGATCAGAAACTAAGCTTATTGACTTCTGTATCTATTCCCACAGCCTAACATAATGCCTGGCATATAATAACCACACAGTAAAGATTTACTAACTTGATATTTCATTTTCACACCCTTTAAACTCCAGGATGTCTCCTTTTTTCCTTTTTAATTACACAAGACATAAATATATTCTAATAAAAATTTCAAACAAAACATAAAAAGCTCTCTTCATCAGGTCTGCAGGCCCCCATAAAAAATCTCACTGCTCAAAAGTAACCATTGTTAAGAGGCTGGTGTATATACATATACATATACATATGTATACATATAGGCCTTTCTATTCATTTACATCTATATATACATAGATAGAAAAACAATTTTAAAAAATATATTTTGAGACCTTGCTATACAAAATATTTTAGAATTTGTTTGTTGCATTTAAATGTACTGGAACATTTCCCCACATTAATACATAGAGTTCTGGGGTTTTGGGGTTTTGTTCTTGTCTTTTAAGAAGCTTGATAGTATTTCATGGTATATTGCACCATAATTTTTTTAAGCAATCCCCTATTGACAGACATTTGGTTATTTCCAATTTTTCCATCTTAAATAATGCTTAATAAACATGACTATTCAGACAATTTTGGATACGTGCGCAAATATTAATAGATATCAAGGAGTAGAACTGCTGTGTTGGTGAGTATAAACTCAGTAAGTATAAACTCGATTGCTGGATCAAACAAATACATTTGAAATTTTGATAAATACTATCAAACTGTTTTCCTAAAATGCTGTACTAATCTATACATCCACTAAGACCATATGAGAATACCCATTTCTCACACCTTTCTGAACACTGAAATAATCTTTTTAATTATTGTCCATCAGACATACAAGATGGAAAATGGCATCAAACTATTGTTCTATTTCACATCTCTTTGACACGAATGAAATTGAACATATTTTCATGTTAACATTAGCCATTTATAATATTTTTGTGAACAAACTGTTCATATCCTTTGCACATTTTCCATTTAGCTGTCTCTTTCTACTGAACTGTAGGTGCTCTATATATTATGTGGATATTGTTACATATGCTGGAAACACTATCTGCCAGCTTGTTGTTTTGCTTTAACTTTTTAAAAGATATCGTTGATTAAACACAACTTTTTAAGTTTTTTAAGTAAGCTAAATCTGTCAATATTTTTCTTTGTGGTATCAGGGTTGGTGTTTGCTTAGAAAGGCCTTCCCAACTCTAAGATTTAAAAATATATTCTCCTATATTCTTTCCTAATAATTTTATAGCACTTTTGTTGGTTGATTTTTGTTTCATTTTCATTAAGATTTTCAATCTTCTGGAATTAATTTTTGTGACTAATGTAGTAGGCATCTACGTTTATATTATTTCCAATTAAAAAATTAAGTTGTCTATTACAATGTGCTCATGTTGTATAGTTTATGAATAAAGTAGTGAACAGTCTAGAGCAGGGATCCGCAAACTTCTGTAAAAGGCCAAATAGTAAATATTTTTGGCTTTGTGAGACAGTCTCTTTGACAGCCGCTTACCTCTGCCATTGTAGTGCAAAAACAGCCACAGACAATATGTAAACAAAGGAGTGTAGCTCTGCTCCAATAAAACTTTATTAACAAAAATAGGCAGTAGGCCCAATGTGGCCTACAGGCTGTAGTTTGCGGACTCATTCTAGAGAGAATCAATAATGTGTAGAATAATAGGAGCTTATGAATTTGAAGATGTCACACTTCTGATGGAGAACTTTCACTAGAAACGATAAAAGATCTGCAACAAATTCGGTGACATTAGGGTGCTGTAAATCTAATATACTCTTTTAAAAAAAATTTTAAAGCACATAAAAATTAAAAACAATGTGTGTATTCAGAAATGTTGGTAACCTACCCTAAATTTCTTGCCACCATCTTTAGAAAGTGAAAGGTTCAGAGATTTTACCAAGGCCAAATTGTCCTGTTTAGTAAGTTTTTTAACCAGGGCCTCGGTAATATATCGAACTCCTTCATGTGAATCAGCTTCTGAAATTACACAAACAGATCATTATCAGTAGAGGAAGACATGAATACTTTGAAAAACAAATCGTCTTGATGTTATATAACAAAAAAATTTTTTAAAGCAATGCAAATGTAAAAACAGCTGGCTAGTTCTATTTGCAATGTTTTAATAATAATATTTTACTTTATGTAGCATTTCATAATAATGACAATAACAGTTATACTCTATAAATATTAATTGTGTGCAAGCTTTGTGCTGAATACTTTACATTTAAAAATATAATCTGGGGACTTCCCTGCTGGCGCAGTGGTTAAGAATCTGCCTGCCAATGTAGGGAACACAGGTTTGAGCCCTGGTCTGGGAAGATCCCACATGCTGCAGAGCAACTAAGCCCGTGCGCCACTACTGAGCCTGTGCTCTAGAGCCCGCGCTCCACAGCTACTGAGCCCGCGTGCTGCAACTACTGAAGCCCGCGCGCTGCAACTACTGAAGCCCGCGCGCCTAGAGCCCATGCTCTGCAACAAGAGAAGCCACCGCAATGAGAAGCCCGCGCACCGCAACGAAGAGTAGCCCCCGCTCCCCGCAACTAGAGAAAGCCTGCGCGCAGCAATGAAGACCCAACGCAGCCAAAAATAAAATTAATTAATTTAAAAATTTTAATTTGTACAACAAACTTTTGGGATAGAAATTACTGTTCCCCTTTATAAAAGAAATTATAATAATTTATTCAAGATCTTGCAGCTAGAAATGTGCAAATCTAGGACTTGAACCTAGGCAGATGAATCTAAAATTTATATTTTTAATTATATGCAGCACTGAGGTTTTTAGCAGTATTTTAATGTTAGCTATTTTTAAAAATATATATATTGGCATTATTTAGTTGTTTGTTTTTTAAAATTCTAATCTGAAGTTCAAAAACACTGGAATTCTTAAAAATCCTCTTGTGGTGCTCCAAGGACAATGGTGCTTCAAGGACAAAGAATGACCCTCCTTCAAAAAGTTTCAGCGTTATACCCACTACCGACTCTTTTTGCGGTACGCGGGCCTCTCACTGCCGTGGCCTCCCCCGTCGCGGAGCACAGGACTCGCGGAGCACAGGACGCGCAGACTCAGCGGCCACGGCTCATGGGCCCAGCTGCTCCGCGGCATGTGGGACCCTCCCGGACCGGGGCACGAACCCATGTCCCCTGCATCAGCAGGGGGACTCTCCACCACTGCGCCACCAGGGAAGCCCCCGCTACCGACTCTTAATCGCCTTCCCTACCATGTTGCCATGGTTACGAAATTCCTGAGCCCACCTGGGCAACGCCCGCCTGGGCTACCGGGCCTGTCCCGAATAAGGAAAGGCATCTGCCCTTTCCCACTCCCACCCTATAGAAGGAAGGTATATGTGCCTCGACCAATCAGTAAATGAAATTTTCACCTCGGACCATTCCTTTGTTTTCTGGCTATAAAAGCTAATCAATAGCACATGTTTGGGCCCGACTCTCCCAGACTACTAGGAAGTCGGCCCGCTGTTCTGGCAGCAACCCTTCCCTCTAATAAATTCTATCTTCTTTACATTCTGCCTTGAGTCTGGAAATTCTTTTCCAACCCACGTTCAGATGAAACCTCTTTTCCTATTTCTTTTTTATGGTAGGAAACTCAAATTTGTTGCTCTTTTAAATACAGAGGATCATAACACAGTTTATAGAGATAAAGTACTAACTTAATGGATAGCACACCCTATCTTAAGACCTTCCTGGATATTGCAGTCACAGCTTGTTAAAGCCATGTTAGTATAGCACAGGGAACTCTACTCAGTACTCTGTAATGGCCTATATGGGAAAAGAATCTAAAAAAGAGTGGATATATGTATATGAATAACTGATTCATTTTGCTGTACACATGAAACTAACACAACATTGTAAATCAACTATACTCCAATTTAAAAAAATATTTTTAAAAAAGCTATGTTAAATTCTGCAAAACCATCCAAAAAAAAGAGAAAATTGCCTCTTGGTTCTTTCTTTATGAATCAAAGATAATTAATCCTGGGTTCAGATCCAGGCTGTGGGCCAAAGTTTCCCGATGATTACTCATAATAAGTTAATATTACATTTATTTTGGTTCAAAATAAAATAATTTTTAAAATTTGGGCCATTCTAGGAAAGAACATATTCTAAAATATTAATCAAATTAGAAATAACAGGGCTTCCCTGGTGGCGCATTGGTTGTGAGTCCGCCTGCCAATGCAGGGGACACGGGTTCGTGCCCCGGTCCAGGAGGATCCCACATGCCGTGGAGCGACTGGGCCCGTGAGTCATGGCTGCTGAGCCTGCGCGTCCGGAGCCTGTGCTCCGCAACGGGAGAGGCCACAGCAGTGAGAGGCCCGCGTACCACAAAAAAAAAAAAAAAAAAAAAAAAATTAGAAATAACAATGTACCAACGGGCAGCAAGGGTACAGTCAACTCAAGGCTGATAATGTTTATTAATAAACACTGGTCAATATTCATGTCAACAGAGTTTGATGACTGTGATTTCATGACTTAGCAAAGAAATCACATAGTTTTCTTTCACACTTAATCACATTATAGATTCCCAGACTAACAGAATGCTTTTAAGAAAAAATAAAAACCTTGGTGGAAGAGGGAAGAGATATGGGAACATATGTATATGTATAACTGATTCACTTTTTTATAAAGCAGAAACTAACATAATGTATATAAATGTCAAACCACTATGTTGTACACCTGAAACCAATACTGTACTATACTTCAATTACAAAAAGAAAAATAAAAACTCTGCTATATACTAATTAAAAAAAAAAAAACCTTGGTGGAACATTTATATGTCCCTTATGTGGAAATTAGTCCATTCACAGATTGCTAATAAGCAAGATGCTAATAAGCAGACTGGAATAGCCCAGGGGTGGATAGCATTTTTATACTGAATTAAGGCACTCCATTCTGAAGTGAACAGATATGCCCTCCCCCCAGCCAAGGATTATGGTAAATTTGGCATATGAGCTTTAAGGCACTCTCCCAACACAGGAAATAAAGCTTCCTCTTTCAGGAAACTCCCTTCTCCTACCGCTTTTAGACATCTTCACCCTCACCCAGAAGCCTCCATCCCCCCACTGTCCCTACACAATTTCTGTCAATAAAAAACAATGGTTCAAGTTAGTAGTTGGATATATGTTACATTTGGACCAAAAATGTAAGTTGAATATTTTCCATCTGTACTTAAGAGTATTTGGTGAAATTCTTAGATTAAAAGCAATACCTTGATGGTCTTGGTAGTCCAAAAGCATAGGGTTTTCACCTATAATCTCAACTTGCTCATACCACTGTCTTCCAGAATGAAAAGGTAGAGTCTCGGATCCACTTAAAGGTGAAAGTGACCTAGATCTCATATTGGATGTAACAGATGATGGACTAGGAGAGTGAGATGATGGTGGCGTCTTTGCTTTGGAAATTTTTTGCTGAGGACCTTTCTTCATTGCAAGAATAAAGCCAGGTATCCATCAAAACCTGTAAGAGTTTCCAGTATATTTAACAAGGTTAATTTTTAGAGCTATCAAAACTATTTATTTCTAGAATTTTCAAGACTACAGAAGTTATAGATGCTAGAACCCAAACTACTCCAAGCTGATGGGAGCAGACACTATTTCAGACATTGCTGATTACTTTACCAGAGGGAAGAGACCTCTAGAGGGTCTGTACTGACACATACTCCAGCCAGAAGGCTTACCTGTCATGACAGTTCTCAATTTATTGGACCAAACTTGTCACAATGTCTCTTCTACCCATAAGGGGTCCTAGATGGAAGGAAGGTGGAAATACTTGGCAACCAGCAGTATTTCATACTGATGAGCAGTCTCTCCTTCCTGAAACAGTTTCTTCCTTCGGCTTCTGGGACGTCATCCTCTCCTATCCTTCCGTCTCCCTGGCCACTCCTTGGCCTCCTTTGCTGGCCAAGGCTCTCCTATTCAATCTTTAAATGTCAGAGCTCCTCAAGTCTCTTCTGGTCTTCCTAATCTTAATTTAGACAATCTAATGAACACCCATGGTTCCCAATGCCACCTGTATACTAATATTTATATTTTCAATCCAACCTTTCTCCGAGTTCCAGACCCCTATTCCCAACTGCTACCTGACATCTCATTGGCATCCTGAATCAACATGTCCAAATTGAATTTATCATTTCTCTCATTCCTCCCTCATTTTCCTCCCACCCTGTTCCTCCTCCAGTGTTCCCTAACTATGAACAATGCTCTTGGGAATAAGACAGAAACCTGGGAGTCATTCTTGATGCTTCCCTTTCCCTTTTTCCCATAACCAAACAATCACCAAGTTTTGTCAATTCTACCTCCTAAATATCTCTCAAAATAGTCCATTCTTTCCATCTCCACTGTCATCTACTCTAATCCATGCCCTCATCAAACTACTAATAATAGCTTCTAACTGATCTGTCTACAAGCTCTCTTGCCTTCCTCCTCCATCACTACATTGCAGCCAGACTGATCTATTTTAAAAGTTAATCTGTCTGTAATAAATGAAATATTTACCATGACCTATGAGGTCCCCCATAATACAGCCTTGTCTCTAGCCTCACATCTGTCACTGGTTCCCTCAACTCTGTGGCTCCAGCCACACGGACCTCTACATCTAATTTCTTGTGCTATAAATGCTTGCCCTCAGTCTTGTCTTTTCGTTTTTTAAAACTCTTCAGAAATTCTCTCCATATAATCTGGATATTAACCCTAATCAGATATATGATTTACAAAAATTTTCTCCCATTCTGTGGTTTCCTTTTTACTCTGTGATATTGTCTTTTGATGCTCATTTAAAACTTTTTAAGAAGTCCTATTTGTCTATGTTTTCTTTTGTTGCCTGTGCCTTTGGTGTCATATCCAGGAAATCACTGCCAAATCCAATGCCATGAAGCTGTTGCCCTATGCTTTCTTCTAAGAGATTTATAATTGTAGCTCTTACATTTAGGTCTTTGATCCATTTTGAGTTAATTTTTGTATATGGTGTTAGGTAAAGGTCCAAATTCATTCTTTTGCATGTGGATATCCAGTTTTCCCAGCATGATTTTTGAAGACTTCCCTTTCCCCATTGAATGATCTTGGTACCCTTGTCAAAAATCATTTGACCAAATTCCTTTACTTTTTATGTAAGAAAATTAAGGCCCAGAATGGTAAATGACTTGGTCAGACACAATGCTAGCTGGCATTAGTTCTCCTCTCAAATTAATTTGTAAGTCAAATCACATAATTAATCCAGTAGAATATAAGTTCCATGAAAGTAGGGATATTGTTCACTGATGTATTCCAGGCCTAGGACAGAGCCGAAAAGATAGTAGATAATTACTACTTATGGAATGAATTATTCATAAAGAACCTGGAACCAATAAAATGCTATTTAGTACTTCAGCCATAGGATATCTTCATGAGTAGTATTAGTTCTCAATACCAAGAGCCCTAACTTACAAGTTATGTTTATGAAAAAAAGATTTTCATGTTATACAATTGCTCTTATAAGTACATTGCATAAACTATAAATTTGACAAACTTTTAGACCAAAAAATCTTATAAGAAGCATAGGTCTTGAACAAGGCTGCATTAACAATGATTCTACTTTTGCTCAATATCCACAATCTCCCCTACTCTCACTACTTAAAATGTGAAGATAAAACACAAATTCTTTTTTAGAAAAGTAGTTTGCAATCCAAAGTTTTTGGATAGCTCCAATCTTAATGCCAGGGACTCCCCTGGTGGTCCAGTGGTTAAGACTCCGTGCTTCCACTGCAGGGGCCGCAGGTTTGATCTCTGATTGGGAAACTAAGATCTCACATGTTGTGTACAGCATGGCCAAAAAAAAAGAAATAATAATAATAAATCGTAGCTTTAAAAAAAAACTTATTTTATTTTTTTTTTGTGGCTGTGCCGCACAGCGTGGCAGCGTGTGGATCTTAGTTCCCCAACCAGGGATCGAACCCGCGCCCGCTGCATTGGAAGCATGGAGTCTTAACCACTGGACCACCACGGAAGTCTAAAAAAAAACCTTAATGCCATATAAGTTGGTATTAGAAAGAGATATTATAGTGATTTGATGTGTGAACATCTTCATGTATAATAAATACACCTTCACAGGTATGTACATGGGTATTATTATACAGGCAGGGATTTTAAAGAAACTTATTTTTTAAATGCTTAGAACACATACAATATATGTAAAGGAGAGCTGCCATTAATATATCGAATCAATTAACCAACATTTAACAGATGTTAATACCTTTCAATGACTAGTCATTCTAGGAATGCTGATCTTGCCCAAAACATTTCTGGAATTCCTCTTTGGGTCCTGCTTTCAGAATTAATTTATAAGTCTCACAAGAAAACTAGATCTATCACTTCAACTACATTTTGTTTTTATTTTCCCAGTTTGATTATTAACTTTATCATGTGCCAAATATTGTGATAAGCTCTTGTATGTATCATCACATTAGAAGGATTAAACACAACTCTATGAAATAGGTGTTATTATCTCCCATTTTAAAGATTAAGAGGTTAAATAATTTGTTCAAAGTCCCATAACTAATTGGTTAAGCCAAGACTTGAATCCTGATCTGATTCCAAAGCCCCTGACTTCATTACCATGTCATACTGCTGACTGAGTTTTCTGGAGGCCAGATCATGTTTGATTCATTTTGTAGGGCCTAGGATAGTGCCTTAGACAAAACAGATCATAAACAAGTGCCACTAAACAACCTTGATTAATGGACGACATACACTATAAAAACTATTCCTGAAGGAAAAACAGAAAATTTAATATAGTAATAGCATCACGGAACTCATGATCTAGCTTCTTAAGGTGACTAGTTTGAAGGTAACAAAAACCTGCGAAATTTTAAAAAAGTGGCTATTATTTCACAGGTATACAGTACAACATAGCCAACTACCTTGTTCCAACAGTCTAGGTCACTTTAAACTGCAGATCTATGTCTTTACTTTCTCTTTCATTTTTTCATGTCATATCATCCACATGGGTCAGAAAATCTTTCCCTCAATTCACATAACTGCTATTTATGCCATAGCCACATGGTTTTGGGTCTTAATTTCAGAAGCGTGGTAAACAATTTTTGTCTCACCATTCTGCCAAGGCAAAAAGTCTCTTAGTAATACTCCTCATTCTGTGTTAAGTTGCACTGGTGCTCTCTTTCTAAATAATAATATACTCAAGCTTGAGAAGAGCTAAGAGGCATGTGCTTTAATAGTATAATTTTATTCATTGCTAAATTAAATATAGTTTTCATAAAGGCAAGAGATTTAAAAGATAAAAGAGGAGAGGCACAGGGCCCAGTTCCCACTTGTATATGTCTTTCTCTATCCCATAGCATGATAGAAAATTATAAAATTAGAATGATAGTATGCTACATGTTACAGAGATATGGCTTATATATTTTTTTAGTTTCTTGGTTTAAAAAATGCACATCCTATATTTTTATGCAATGCAATTATTTTGTATCCTGCACCTTAGTCTTATCTCTAAATTCTTAAAATATTGAACCATGCTGAATGCCTCTCAGAACATCCTAATAACCAAGACTCTTTGGGCCTCACTAGAATATCATGCAGTCCTTTGTTACCTCACCTGATTAGAAAAACTCTGCCTTACTCATTTATAGAGTTAAAGAAATATATTAGAATGGATTCCAGAAATTGAAATCAACTCTTTCCTTTAATGAATTGTAACCTGAAAGATTAAATGATGGTTCCAAAGTCACAGTGCATTGCCAGACCCCCCTCCCTTGGTTGCCATAGCTCCTGTAAAGCCTGGACGTAGGATCTCATAGAACAGCTAACTCAGTGAAATGAGGTTAGGGATTTACTGTGCTTGAGAAAGGCTGGCATTATTTCAGAGACTATCACCTGGGGGTAGTAACACCTTGAACCACAATTTAAAGAGACAGATATGGCTGTTGTTTGACCTAGGCTGTAGTTTGCAATAATATAAACAAAGACTAAGCAATAGAAAAGAGAAGATAGAGCTGAGACATAGGGCTAGAGTGTGTGAAGGGCAGGATAAAGAGAAAACAAAACAAGCAAAACAAGTCCAGAGCTGGAGACACACTTTGAAGGCCCAGAAGGTAGTCTGCTGAGTAAGGAAAGCTGTTGGATGATGTTATCATCAGAATCATATGACCGGGCATCCAGTCATTCTCAGACTCAGATACTTGCCTTGATCTAACAATCCCCTCCGTCACAGCTTAGTAGAGACCACACCTCCACCTCAATCCAGCCTTTCCTAACATTCCTAACTTTCCACCTTCTTCTCTGATCTTTTCCAATGAGGCAGACCTCAATAATCCTCAAACCTTCCTTCTCTCTTTCCAGCCACTCCAATATGCAAATATCCATCCCCATTTCTTGACCTCCGTATCTTCTCCACTGCATCCCTTAGCCCTTTAATCACATCTCAGTACTTTCCCTACAATTCGACTTCATCCCATACCCTCACCCATTTAAACACTATTACTCTCTAACTAGTCCTTTCAAATATCCTGACTCCTATTCCTCTCCAATGGCAATTCTCCATCCTGTGCTCGTCAACCTCTGCCTCCCGTCCTTCATCCTATCCTGATTGCCAAGTTCTCCCACAAATTCTGTTCCAATTCCCTAACACTGTATTAGTTTCCTCCATTTCTCTATAGTTGTTTCCAGTACCCTGACTCAACACTTCTATATCCATCTTGATTTCCCAAACTGCTCATCACAGCAAATATTCTAACATCCTAATCCATTCCAATACTCTGACTTCTAATTAACCCCTCTTCAAACAAAATAATCAAACTTCCACCCATTCCTCTTCATCTCAACCCAACTGCCTATCTACTTGCCTTTCCCTTCCAACACCCTGACATCTGTGTCCTTCTGCATCCTATTAACATCCTGAACTCTCCTCTCACATCTCTCTCCATTCTACTCAGGTACCCAAAAAACCAAGCTCCCCATCCCTTTCCAGTATTTTATTTATTCAGCCATCCAATTTTATTTGGCAACTTTTATGCACCAAGAACTGTGTTAGGCTCTAAGAATACAGGGCTGAGAAGGCAGGGTTTCTACACTCAAAACGCACAACAGGATTAGGTCTCTGCACCAAATAGCATCCTTTACAACACCTTACAATTAGAATTAAATGATTATTTGTGAAACGACTTGTTTCTCCTTCTAGAGTTTATGCTACAAGACAGTAGGGACTCTATTTGTTTATTGTTTGGTGCACAATAAATATTTGTTGAATGAGTGAAGAAAGGACTGTGCTAAGCACTCTAAAGACATTACCAAATTTAAGTTCTCGCAGATGGTGTGTAAGGTCAAAATTATTAACCTCATTGATAAGCGACAGGGTATCATTAAGAATTAAGAGCTTGGATTCTGGAACTAAGCAACCTGAGTTCAAATGTTAATTTTCCACTTTCTGTGTGACATAAGGCAAATTATTTAACCTCTCTGATCCACAGTTTCATCACTTTTGAAATGGGGATGAAAACCTCACACAAGTTATTTTAAATTCTAAATCAGTTAACGTAAAGGACTAAAGGACTCAGAACTGAATCTGGCACACAGCGTACACTCGAAAGTAATTAGCGATTATTTTTTACAAACAAGAAAACATTTGCTCGGGAAGGTTAAGGACCACGCCCAAATCGCAGAGCCGGTAACACAGGTGGCCGAATCAAGAGGTGAAGCCAAGTTTTGACTTCAAAATGCACCTGTCCCTTAACGGTTATACAACAAAGTATTTGCTCTTCCCCTCCTTCAAATATTTCTTCCCAATATCCTAACTCTCATTATTCTCCATGTACTGTATTCCGCCCGATCCCAGGACGCCCGTCAGGATACCCAAACCATCCTGTACCCGTCATTCCCCGCATACACCTGGCACACCTCCTCCCTCCTCCGCTCGGTGGCGGGACCCCATCTTCCTCCGCGCCGCACCCCACCCCTGACCTCCTCATTTCCCATCCAAACCTCCCTCCATCCTCCTCCTCCCCACGCCCGTTCCGGGCCCTCCCCTCCTTCCCATCCAATCCCAATTCCCCGGCACACGCCCCCGCCCCGAATCCATCCCACGCTCGGTTCAGGCCTTCCCGCTTTCGCCCCTCACCCCACCGCTCCGTCTGGATGCCGGAGAACGGCCTCCACCAGGGCCACTCACCACGGAGGAGCCGGGCCGAGCGAGCTCGCGGGCCGACGCCGGGCGGAGAGGCGCTGGTCGCTCCCTTCAGGCGCTCAGCGGTGCGGCGGCCATTTTGTTGTGTTGTGCCGGTTGCCGAGGGGCAGTGCGTGCGGCGTGGGCGGGGCCTGCTGCGGTCGAGCCCCTCCCCGGAGCATGGGGGCGGGGCCGGGCTTCCCGCCGCCTAGGACGCCAGGGCCGCGGGCGCGCAAAGGCGCGCGGGAGTCGGCGGGAGGGGAGGTTCCCTGTAGCAGCTGGCTAGAGGCCTAGCGCTTTTCTCTGAAGCGGAGCGGCCGACTCACGACCAGGCTTCGACTCGCTCCGTGGGGGCTGGGCCTGAGGACGACCTAAGGGACCGATGTGGCGCTGTCGCCAAGCTCCTGAACTTCCAATGCCGGCCGTCTGGGCTTGAACTAGTGTGCCTTGCCCCACGCTCCTTCTCAAGGCCCATTTCTGAGGCGAGTTCTCTGCTTCAGGGGCCAGACGTGGATAAACCGCTCAGGGAACGCAGCTTGGGCTGCAGCTGCACCCGAGGTTAAGGGAGTGAGAGCAGCCTGGGAGTCCTGGCGGAGACTAGTGCTCTGGTTGTGAGAGGGAAGCCAAAGCCAGAAGCGGTTGAAGAAACTTCGGTTGGCGCTTGCCTGGAAGGGCTGCATTTCACCACGTATATTCAACAGATAGTTTAAGAGAATTTAGAACATACTGTGCTGGATGCCAGGGAAATACAGTGAATTCTTTTAGAAAACGTTGTCGCCGAGGACACCATTCCTCCACTCCAGCCTCCCATTTCCAAGTTGGTACCCTGGACAGTGTCACCATCAGAGGCTGCACCATCTCCAGAAATCGCCAATGCAGGCACCACCTCTCCCTTACCGTAGTTCTCCAATCTTAACAGCGTGCTTGCTCGGAAGACCCCCGTCCTAGCACAATTCACTTCATTGTGACTTCCAATCCCTTGTTCTTACCGTTTTCTCACAGTTCATGGCCCATCTGTGTAACACTATTTTAGGAATTTCCTTTGTCTGTGCCTCAGTTTCCTCATCTGTGAAATGGGATAATCCTACCTACTTCCCACAGTTATCCTGGTAGTTATAAATGTTAATGTATGTGAAAGAACTTAGAACAGTCCTAAGTTCTCTCACATGCCCTATAATATGTTCTCAATATGTTTTAGTTATTTTAGCATTAGGCAAAGGTTTCCCAGAAGAAGTGACGCCTCATCCTAAGTCCTGGAAGAAGCAAATAACTTAGTTCAAGGAGTATGGGAGTGGGGAAGAATTTGCTTGGCAAAGGGAACAACTTCTGCAAACCCCAGGAGGAGGGGGAAAAAAGAGCTTGGCAGTGAGCTGGAGGTTAAGCAGATCAGGATACAGCCAAAAATCTGGAGTGTAGAAGCTAAAGCAGGAAGAGGGACCTTATGAACCATATTAGGCACTTGTAATTTTTCCTGAAGGCAGAGATGGATTCAGGAATAGGAAGTTCAGGTGGCTACCAACAGGGGGCGCCATTCACACTCACATTTATGTGAATGATGCTCTCCTCTCCCCGACTATTTATGCAACACGGAAGGAGGCCCTTGGAGTTGTAGAAAAGTCAAAATTCATTAAAAGCGCCACGTTTTAAATTGAAAGGAAGATGTATCCTTTTTTAAAAAAATCTAAGTTCTGATGATATTTATTAGTTTGGAATGTGTACATTGCTGAATTTCAGTTCTATTATTTTTTGTCTTTTTGTTTTGACACTCGTTTCTTTTTCTCTTTTCCAACAGAGAATTGGACTTATGGTGTCACCTCACTGCTATGTCCCTCAAAGTCTGTAATGATATTTAGGTGGAATCCATTATCGAATCATGGTATGCTGGTGTAGTTCATTATCAATCTGATAAGTAGCTGGTAAAAATATACACAAAATCCAGAGGATGGTGCAAAACACTTATTTATCCCTTGGGTAGTCTCTCACTCCCTATCCAGTTAACCTTGGGTGGGTACTTGCCAGTTCGTTATTGGCCAGTTCTCCTCCTTCAACCAGACCCTCTGCTGGTGTCTAGCATGATGAAGGCCTTGGATAGACCTCAGGCCTTAGAGCAGTCAGAGGTGAAACCTTTCTCTAGCTAATTTGTATATTAACTGCCTCTCTTAGCATGCTAAAAGAACCTCTCTCCCCAAAGCAGGAGTGAGAATAGGAAATGAGTGAGGGCAACTCTTTGATTCCACACTAATTTGTATTTATCTGATAATATGAAGTTGTTACTCTTCTGAGTTGCATTTACAATACAAATACTAACCATAGCAGAGTGACTCAGCTATCCCTCAGTTCTTTTCTCCAAATGATAGAAAACTATTCTGTTTGTTGTCACTTGCCTCATGTTTCACAATCCAGTTTAATAATTTTGCAGATTTGCTTCAGAGGAGAATCAGACTAAGGTTGTCAGGCAGCTTCCTGACAGGAGATATGTCTTATATTTCATATAGCACCCAGTAGAAATCCTTCAACCTGCAGTTTCATAATCATATCGTTTAATATTAATGGAATTTCCTCTTATTTAATTTACCAGAATAACTTGGAAAATAACAAGATTGTACAAAGCTAGAATTTAGCAATCAGAGACAGGGCCAGTAAGACCTTGAGTAATTCATGAACTAAAAAGCTAAGATCACGTGAATCCCCAGGAATAATAGCCAGTGTCACAAACCAAAGGACTGATAATCCATATAAAACTTTCCCAGATTCTTTTCAACAGATTTATGGACTGTAAGAACTAGAGAGAATCTCTGGTTCTGTTATATCACCTAGCTAAACTCCTTCAATTTACAGTTTGCATTATTTTTCAGTCCTAAAAGATAAAGTTATTTTCTTCCATAGAAATGGCCAGGCTCTAGTGTTTAGTCATTGGTTGAGGGCTTCTTGGAAAGAGCGTGGCCTCAGCTTGAAAGCTAAGGTAGGGCTTGAAGGCATTAACAGCTGGAGGCTGTCAGCTAATATCCCCCTTGCAACTGATGGCAAGTTCTTTAATCAAGGGAAATTGGAGCAGCCCATCTCCATGGTTGTCACACTGCTTTGACCACCAAAGACACCATACTGTTGCTGAAGTGCACGGAGGTATGTGCCGAGGGTGTAAGTGCCTGATGGCCAGGGCAATTTTGTTGTACTGAGGGAGGAGTCTCCTAAACCAGGAAGTCCTGGCCCTTGTCATTGTTTTTTTTTTCCTTTTCCAGTTTTATGAGATATAATTGACTCTTGTCATTGTCAATGCTAATCACCACTGTAACCAATCAATACCATGCTACTGAAGTCTTGTCTCTCAATACCTCATGGAGATTTGAGCATTTTTAAGCCAGGCTGTTGTTAGGGTTTCCTGGGACTCAAGCATGAGTCTATTGAAGCTGAGTCCAAGGAAAGTCAGAATGGCAGACAATGAACTATTATTGGAATCATCTTCCCAGCTCCATGTAGCTCAATTCAGGAGCCTGAATTCCTCTTAACTCTCTCTTATAATGATTTCTGAAGACCTCCCTAGTAATTAGGCCTTTGGTGGCTTTCACTTAGGGTGACACTTATGTTCCATCTGGTACCTTGAAAGGGTAAACAGAGAGACCAGACTGAATCTTAGGAGATGATCCCTTAGTATTCCTCTATAATCCTTTCCACTTGTAGAATATTGGAAATAATGCCTCTTCTTTCATTTGTGATTTTAGCAATTTGAGTCTTCTCTCTTTTCATAAAGAGCTTAACTAAAGCTTTGTTAATTTTGTTGATCTTTTCAAAGAACCAACTTTTGGTTAGGTTGATTTTCTCTGTTGTTTTTCTACTCTTTATTGCATTAATTTCCATTCTAATCCTTATTATTTATTTCCTTCGACTTGCTTTGTACTTTGTTCTCACTGTCTTAAAGTGGAGATTAGGTTATTGATTTGAGAGCTTTCTTCTTTTTTAATACAGGCATTTATAGCAAAAGATTTTCTGTTAAGTGGTGCTCTTGCTGTATCCCATATGTTTTGGTATGTTGTGTTTTCATTGTCATTCATCTAAAAGTATTTTCTGATTTCCCTGTGATTTCTTCTTTGACGCATTGGATATTTAGGAATGTGTGGTTTAATTTCCACAGATCTGGAAATTCCCCAAATTTCTTTTTGTCATTAATGTTTAATTTTGCTCCATTGTGATCAGAGAAATATGTGATTTCAATCCTTTTAAACTAACTGAGGCTTGTTTTATAGCCTAGCATATGATCTATCCTAGAGAATGTTTCATGTGCACTTGAGAAAAATGTGTATTCTGCTCTTGTTGGGTAGAATGTTCTACAGATGTGTACTAGGTCTAGTTGATTTATGGTGTTGTTCTAGTCTTCTATTTCCTTGTTGATCTTCCACATAGTTGTTCTATCCATAATTGAAACTATTATTGTTGAATTTTCTGTTTCTCCCTTCAACTGTCTGTTTTTGCTTCACATATTTTGGGGCTCTGGTGGTAGGTATACGTATGTTTATAATTGTTATATCTTCCTGATGGGTTGACCCGTCTATTATTGTAAAAATCCCTCTTTATCTCTAGTAACATTTTTAATTTCAAAGTCTGTTTTGTCAAACATAGTATAGCCACTCCAGTTTTCTTGTAGTTGCTGTTTGCATGATACATCTTTTCCCATCCTTTTACTTTCAACCTGTTTTTATCTTTGAACCAAAACTGTATATCCTGTAGGTAGCATGTGGGACAATTCCATTAGTCCCAACAAAATGATGAAATCTAGCTTTGCAGTTATGAGACTCCTGCTTAACAAACACTATCAAAATCTAGTGCTTTTATGGTAGATCATTTTTTACAGTTGCTGTTGTGAATGAATGTTTGACATCTCAGACTTTCAACAATTTCTGCTTGCATTTTGCCTTAGAGAACAATTTTCTTAATTCTTTGCATAGCATGTACTACCTGTCTATTCTTTTCACAGAATGAAGAATACTAGTATGTCATAAATAGATGGTAACATCCTCAGGGTCAGAGAAACAAGGTCAAAATGTCCTTGATTTCCCTTCTAGACTCCTTAGCATGGCATTCAAGGCCATATATAATCTGGCCCTCAACCTCCCTTTCAACAGCATCTTCCTTGGTCCACCTGATGATGCATTCATTTATTCATTCATTTAGCAAAAATTTGTTAACTGTCTAAGTGCCTTTTAGGTGATAAGTTCTGTGTGTATCCCCATTGTATATGTTAGACCCAGTACCCATCCTCATGGAACTGTAGTCAAGAGGGGAAAACAGACAAGTGAAGAGGCAATTAAACAACCCATCATCCCAACCACCAGCAATCCTGACTATGCCTAGAGACTTGTAGCTCAGGATGGGTTTGTGCATACAATTGAATGCAGACTTGAGGAAACTATGACAACAATAGTTTTATAGTTTTTTTTTTTTTTTTTTGGCCGTACGCAGGCCTCTCACTGCTGTGGCCTCTTCCGTTGCGGAGCACAGGCTCCGGATGCGCAGGCTCAGCAGCCATGGCTCACGGGCCCAGCTGCTCCGCGGCATGTGGGATCCTCCCAGACCGGGGCACGAACCCGTGTCCCCTGCATTGGCAGGCGGACTCTCAACCACTGCGCCACCAGGGAAGCCCTGATGGGTCATTTTTAATCCCAGAGTTCCTGGGAATACTTTAGCATTTGGGAGTATGCCTTGGGATTTCAGATCTGCTCCAAAGTGGATCAGTATAGGCCTCATGGGCACAATTCAAACCAGACTCATTCCAGGGAAACCTCAGAACCATTTCCATATCTGAGACGTTCTACAGAGAGTCCAGGATGATAGTCCCCTCTCATGCTCCTTAAATTTAGAATGGCTTCCTAGAAGCAGAGCCTGAGACTGGGAGACTCTCTCATGCAAGTGGTTTATTGTAAGATTTTTCTTAAGAGAATTTTATAAGCAGTGAGGGAAGCAGGACAGGGCAGGAGAGAAGATAAGCAAAGATGTGGTTTCAACCAAGGTCTAGCCTCAACCTGATCCCATGAGGGGCTCTGTAGCATGAATGGTACCACAAGGTTGTCCCACCTTGAGGCAAGGGAGCTAGTCTGTTGTACCCCCAGAATCAGTCAGTTATTGACTGTGGACCAATCCCAAGGAGAGGATATAACTTCCCAGGCATTTCTGGGCAAGCTGTCTCCTGGGGCTGAGGTGAGTTACCTGGAGAAGGGAGCAATTAGGAAACTTTAGCAGCCAACACTCACAGCATCTGTAGGATGGGCATAGCGGGCCCAGAAAAGAGGATCTGGTCTGGGCATCAGCCGCATCTACTACACCCGGAAAATGTTCAAGACCAGAGCAGCCTCCAAATATTTTGTGTCTGTGTCCAGCTTTGAACCATTTTCCTGGAGACTCCCATTTGGGTGTCTTTTCTGCTTTAGTCATCAAAATCAAGTTTCTCTGCTTTGAATCCCAAAATTATCTTTGGATGTTAAAAGGTTATCATTTAAATTTTTAGGTTTCCTTCTCAGTGATCCCACTATCTGACATTAATAATTAACCTGAAGACTTATTTAACCAAATTATTCAAGCTGAGTTCACAAAAAAAGTAGGGCAGTTTCAAGAAATGTTGTATCAATAGTTTAATCCTAACCCAGCCATGGACATTTTAAGCATAATGTGTATTTTTTTCTACTTGGGAAGAAGTTGGGGACAGGAGCAAATGTAAGTGAAGGATCCCGTTTTCATTTGCAATGTATTTTGGTTGTAGTTTTATAGAAAGCAGAATTCAATCAATGCCACATGAAATTAACTTTCTAGTTCTGAAAATTCCAAGTGAATTTCCTCTTTTCTCTCTTGTCTAATGCCATTTCCGTTTTTTAATACGAGTACTTTGTGATCTATCATGACTTATATTCAAATACTCTGTATTTTCCCAGGCTGTTATCCCTGCCATGGGGAAGAGTAATTTACTGACTGGAATTTTGATTAAGAATTCAAAAAACAGGGCTTCCCTGGTGGCGCAGTGGTTGAGAGTCCGCCTGCCAATGCAGGGAACACGGGTTCGTGCCCCGGTCTGGGAAGATCCCACATGCCGCGGGGTGGCTGGGCCCGTGAGCCATGGCCGCTGAGCCTGCGCGTCTGGAGCCTGTGCTCCGCAACGGGAGAGGCCACAACAGTGAGAGGCCCACGTACGGCAAAAAAAAAAAAAAAAAGAATTCAAAAAGCAAAATTCAAAAGACTGCAGCATGATCCCTATTTGCACTTCTTATAGAGGACTCTTAAACATTGCCCTGGCTGCAACTGATCAAAATCATTTCGAGCTGTCTCTTTGAAATTTCATCTTAGAATGCTTTTCAGGACACTATCCTGGCTTTATCATAGATAATAAATTTTTGAGAAATAAGACATGTATTGCTAAATGTAAGAAAAATTGCTAATTTGGACTAAGTGAAAAACATTAAAAATTATGTTGTATTAGAGAATCATTCTATAATTTCACTGTTTCAACAGATATGTTGTCTCAGCACCTGAAGTATTCTATGTTGGAGCCTCTGAAAATGTAGTAATCCAAGTTCATGGATACACAGAATCACTTCCAGTGACCATTGCTATTAAAAGTTATCCTGCCAAAAGTTTTACATATTCTTCTGATCAGATTAATTTATCTCCAGAAAACAAATTCCAAAGCTTTTCAAACTTAACTGTACGTATTCATCTTACAGTTTCTTTTGTATGCCAATGTGTCTTTGTAAAACATATCTGTAGATGATACATTGATCCTTTTTACATACATGGATAAAATGTGATACATCACACTATTAAGTGAGTTCACTAGTTGGTGAGAGATAAGTGGCATGTTTATACATGTAAGTAAGTGGGAAATGTTTAGTAGAGAATCTGTTTCTGATTTGGGGACAATGTCAGGAAATGTAAATTTTTGAATGAAGCAGATAAAGGTTTTTAAGGTGAAAAGACTTGGTGACATGAGTTGAAAACTACATTAACCAACACATGCACCTGTTTCAGAATTAACATGATGAATACTAGAAAGAGACAATTTAGATACTTAAATTTTATTTATTAGGAGGAACAGAAATATTAATATATAGAGACAGACTCTGTTGATTTAAAAAATTCAGAGAAGTGAATGGAGAACATTTTGAACATTTGTTTTCCTAGACTATATTCAACGTTCTAATCCCATGGTTTTCTAGAAAAATTAATTTTTTCCCTAAAGTGTGTATCTATCATAGGCTTTTGATACTTTCTGTTTGGACTTGAATCAAACAAATTTTCTTTCAAACAAATCTGTGAAAAATGTCAAGGAAAATTAGAGATGTGTCCACAAACTCTATTACTATAAAATATACTGACCATATGCAATAAATTTGAAGAGGGCTACACACTAATTATATAATGACCAATAGACATGAAAAACATTAGCAGAAGAAACGTTTTAACTTTTAGTGTAAGTCCAAATATAAATAAATATAAGAGATATTTTATACTACCATGTGATAAGTCATTTAGTCCATTCTCCACCTGACATCTGAATCACCCCCATTCTCCCACCCCTCTATTGCTGATAAGCTTTTGAGCTTTTTATCTTTCTTAATGACTTTTGGTTATTTTGTTTACTAAAACTTGAATTTTTCAATGATTGTCATTTTTAATAGACATATACTCTAGATCAACTTTTTAAAAGTAATTGTTTCAACCTAAATTTGATAAGAAACTAAAATACAGAGGTGTTCCTGGAAAAAACATATTTACTATTTTATTTTACAAAATTTATTTTTTCTTTTTTTTTTTCTTTTTGGCTGTGTTGGGTCTTTGTTGCTGCGCACGGGCTTTCTCTAGCTGCGGCGAGCAGGGGCTACTCTTCATTGTGGTGCGTGGGCTTCTCATTGCGGTGGCTTCTCTTTTGCAGAGCATGGGCTCAGTAGTTGTGGCTCGTGGGCTCTAGAGCACAGGTTCAGTAGTTGTGGTGCACAGGCTCAGTTGCTCCATGGCATGTGGGATCTTCCCGGACCAGGCCTCAAACCCGTGTCCCCAGCATTGGCAGGCGGATTCCTAACCACTGCGCCACCAGGGAAGCCCCAAAATTTTTATATTTGTTGCATGTAAACAATTATTCAAATCGTTTTCATAGATACCTAAAAGACAAGTGCTTTCATTATATTAATGTATTTATATTAAGATATAATTAGTTAATAATATATAATCATATATCATAATTAATATAATAAAATTATATTATTTGAATATCTTAATTATACAATATTCATCCATTAATTTTTTGAAACAGATACAACCAAAAGATTTATCTGGAGGACCAAATGCAGTTTCACATGTATATTTAGAAGTGGTATCTGCTCATTTTTCAAAAGCAACAAAAATTCCACTACACTATGACAGTGGATTTCTCTTCATTCAGACAGACAAATCTATTTACAATTCAGTCAGGTATAATACAGAGGGAATTGTCATTTATGGGGGAAACGTGGGATGGCCTGATTAATGGTATTGGGACAAGTGGTTTATTTTGGGAGGAAAATGAACTTAATTCCTAACTTTACACCATACACAAAAGAGCTGACAAACTAAAGGTTAAATTGTAAATTATAAACACAAAGAATCAGAAAAATACAAGTATAATTTGGAGATAGAAAGACCTTTCATAGAATGATGCCAAGGCTCCTTTCAAAATAGTTTTTAAAAAAACCCTTGAAGTGATGTATTATCGAACTTAACAAAGAGGCTGAATTTTAACTTTAAAAAGTCTAACTTTTAATTCTCAATATCATCTCCTTTTATAAAAAATATTTCAATTTCATATTAACATTGAAAATTGTGAACTAAATTGCAAAGTTCACCTACCTACATCTGCCTCCTTATGTTTCCAGTTGGAAATGGTTTCAGTCTTCTTTCAGGAAATTCCATCTTACAAGTTATCTCAAGAGTGGGAAGGAAGGTTGAGCTAACGGGGGTGTACTGAATGCAGCTGCACTTTGCGAATCATCACTGAAGATGATGGTGATGGTGGTGATGCTAATTAGGTAAGCATCATCTAATAAGATAAGATGGAATCACCGCCATAATTTTAGCAACAGGTCAAGGTCCCCACCAGTACACATTAACCTGGCCTTAGACAGAACTGTTTCTTGGGCACCTGATCAGAAGATGACTGTGTGTCGAAGGAGAGCTGTGGTGCCTGTGAGGCTTCCACCCTTCTATGCACTCCAGTACTTAATTATACCCTGAGACATGCAGATTTTTGCCTGCATCTTCCTTCTATTAGAGAATGCTTCACTGGGTTCTGTTGACATAACTTACTGCTTATGTTCTTCCTCCTCAACTCCATAATAAATTCAGATACCAGTCTTTTTTATCTATCAGTGGTTTAAAAATACAAAAGGCTGTGTAAAAATACTTCTTAATAAGTTGAATTATATTTTAAATGCATAAAGAGAAACATTTAAAAGAATCCCATTCAGGAAATATTTTGTGAAAAGAATATTTTTTTCTACTTTAACATCAAGTTCACGTTCCAACATCCTAGCTCATCTTTCCCTTTAAACTTGGATTTAATGTTTTGGGCTTTCTTAACTTTACGTTTAATTTCACGGCCCTCATGTTATAGGGTTATTAATAATATTGTCAGATCATTTAGAGTTCAACAGAGTTTCTAATAATGACAATTTTTTCCTTACAGTAAAAGTTAGAGTTTATTCATTGGATGAAAACCTAAAGCCATTGCAAAGAGAAGTTGCCTTAACTTTTATAGTGAGTATGCAACTAATTTAAATCAAAATTTAACCATGGCATTTTCATTATATGAATAAAGAGTTTTCATTATTATAACACTAGTCAAATGTGGCATTAAATTATTCATTACTAAATAGCCGCAAGTATTTACTTAGCATCTATTGTGGGTACAAACTGGTAATTTTATACTTCTGTTATTCTGACTGACATTTTTTGTGTGTAAATTTAATGTTAGTTGAAATACATTTCAATGGCCTCATTAAAGAACATCTTTTGGTGGGTCCATCTCTAAAGTGGGTCATATTGGTTCATGTCCTCTTGCTCTTTGTGAAGCGTGGACAGATGTGATGAGGGTTGTAGAAGTATAATTGTGGTACCAGTTAGAAGTGCATAGCATGCATTATATCATCATGACAACCTTATAGGGTCAATATAATTATTATCTCCTTTTTATAGATGAAAATACAGAGGGTTAGAGAAACTAAGTAACCACTGAGATCATACTGATAATTATTAGCTGCATCAGGATTCAAACCCAGGTGTGTCTTTCTCCAGAGCTTCCTCACTTAGCAACTCTTGATTTGTTCAAGGGATTATGGTGTGTGTCCTTCATAAGCATTTGAGTTCAGAAAGGCAAACAAGCACACCTAATACAGTAAGCCAAGTACGGGATGATGTAGGACCCATAGCAGACCAGCTTGAAGGGAAGGCAGCACTGGAGATGATTATTAAGTTACTCTGGAGGAAATCATGAAAGGATGAGGGCAGGTCCTGAACTTGGTCTTTATTTATCTATCTATCTGTTTATTTATTTCGTTATTTATTTATTTATTTTTGACTGTGTTGGGTCTTTGTTGCTGCTCACAGACTTTCTCTAGTTGTGGCGAGTGGGGGCTACATGCGGTGTGCGGGCTTCACATTTCGGTGGCTTCTCTTGCTGCGGAGCATGGGCTCTAGGTGCATGGGCTTCAGTAGCTGTGGCATGCGGGCTCAGTAGTTGTGGTTTGTGGGCTCTAGAGTGCAGCCTCAGTAGTTGTGGCGCATGGGCTTAGTTGCTCTGCAGCATGTGGGATCTTCCCAGACTAGAGCTCGAACCTGTGTCCCCTACATTGGCAGGCAGATTCTTAACCACTGCGCCACCAGGGAAGTCCCTTGAACTTGGTCTTAAAGGAAACCATGGACATGGTTTGATAGAGAGAAGGGGGATCATGTCTTGGGTGACATGCAGAAGGAGCAGAGGTCTGGAGCCAGGAAGAAGCAAGGTGTGGAGATGACCATGACAGTGACTTGGCTGCAGCAGCTGGCCTGGAAACACTTCTGGGAGAATAAGTACCAGCTTTGGTGGATTATTTTACATTGGGAGAGTTCTTGGGGGGACGGCATGTTCAGGTGAACCTGTCATAGCGGTGAATGGCTCCACGGACCCCATTGTTCCCTTGTTAGAGTTCCCCATGGACAGTAAACATTGAACATATCAGAGGCCATTGCTGTAGCATGTCCCAAGGTGTTCAGGTTTGATCTTGAAGATATAGAGAGCCAAGGACGTCTTTCGGGCATGGCATGACGTCATGTAAACAGTGTTTGAAGAAGATTATCCTGGAGGTCCTGTTCAGGAAGAAGCCAGGAGGAGAAGAGCCTGTTGGGAGTTTATTTAACATATTCTAAATATTTACCATACTATTTATGTCTGTTGAAAATGTGCCTTTGTGCCTTAGAAATTAGTCTTTGTTAACAAGCCTGACCAGTTGACAGTCATTGCCTCAAATCTACATCAACATCATATATGCTTAGTTTCAACAAAGTTTCTTAGGGCTTAGTGAATATTTCTGTAAGAACTATCAATTACATATTATGCTTAGGTGTGACTTCTGTACTTATAGATTATTTTAAAAAATGAAACTTGCTTTTCTTTTCACTCAAAGGATCCAGAAGGGTCAGAAGTTGCTGTGATAGGAAAAAAATTTTTCTCAGAATTATCAGTTTTCCTGACTTAGGATTCCATCTAATCCTAAGTATTTTAAATGATTTGTTGGTACAGTTGTTTATCTTAAAAGCAGTGGAGGTAACTGGGATTATTGAACAGTCTGATGGAGTCATCAACATCTGACTGAAAGGTGCTGATGTAAAGAAAGTTTGGTTCTGGCTAATCTTCTTATGCCCAGTGAGTGTCCTTCCTGCCTAAAGGAAGGTGGCACCTGCTAGGGCTCTTCTGCATTGAGATGGGGGAACTGATATAATTCTGCCAGCTGTGAGCACCATGCTAGTCTGTTTATTCAATTTAGATAATACACATAACATAATATTTATGATTTTAATTATTCACAAGTGTACAACTCAGTGGCATTCACATTCACAATATATTCACTGTGTTGTGTAACCATCACCACCATTTACACCCAAAACTTGCTCATCATCCACAACAAAAACCCTGTACCCATAGGCAATGTCTCTCACTCCTGGTCTGTTTCTTGATCAGGGATCCTGTCTCCACTTGGCTGTCCCCTGGCCTCAGCCTTGTAGCTAGATCCTACCTGTTTGCAAATAGGCCTCCTTGATTTGACCTCCTGCCTGACGTTCTGAGGAATCCATCCCAGGATTGCCCTAACTCTTGTAACATTGTTTTGTTGGACTCCTGATACTGGCTGCCTCTCTGGTCTTGTCCCTTTTTGAAAGTACCCTATAGATACCGGCTGCCAAAGTGAATGCTTCCTAAGCATCTAGAGATTGGGACATTGTCTGTCCCACCCTTGGGAACTGACCTACGTTTAGGTGCTAACCCCTGACAGTCTGTACGTCCGCTGAAAGTAACTAGGCTGTTCTATCCTTCTGATAACCATCTCCTTCCAAACACTTCTAACTCCTCATCCTTCTCCAGATTTTAATCCCTTTACCCCTTCCCATTATCCTAGTCCTCAGTCCTTCAGTACCATCAGGAACTTCTCTAACCAGCTTTGTGGGCATGCAGCCTATGCAGTGGCACAGTGCCTGGCACTCTGAAGGGCCCCCTACTTAGTTCAGTGCTCTGTTGTTGCTGTCTTAAAATTATTAATAATTTTATATTTGAACGTGTATTTTGTAAGCAAAGTCTGACTGGACAATGGAGCACGCATGTGAATTAGAGGAGATGTGTGTGATTCATGTGCCCACCATCCCTTGCCGCCCCCTTCCCATAGAGCATTCACAACACTCCATGAACACAGGATTCCAGTGGATCCACAATGCGCAGAAGTTTAATGAGACTCAAAGTAAGTACAAAGTGAGTGTGTCATGTCTATGACTGAGCAAGCACGGGTCCTGACAGCCCCTAGAGGCCATATTTTCCACTGGAACCAGAACTCGTTTTGAATGCCAAAGATGACAATGGCATTCAAAGAAACACAAATGACTGAGGAACCTCATCATATTGTTTCTTGCTCCTGTTGCTACCCTGTACTAGCCAACCACTTACACTAAATATGATGATATAGAAGGAAAGGGAAAGATAGGGTAACCCATAGTTCTTTTTCCTTTCGGGCTTTTCCTATTTATCAGTAAGCAAAGGTAGAGAGTGTTATTAGAATACACACATATCAAGAAGTAAAATAAAGACAGTTGAGTTATCTTTGTGCAGCATTTCCACCATTCTGGTAAGAACGAAATATTAGATGTATGCATGAGCTATGAAATACGAATTATGTAATTTTGGTGATTGTACATATGAATTAAATGCTCTTATATTTGCATTTAAAACTCGCATTGCACAATACAAAGATGAGTGGCAAAATTCATGCCATTATTTAAAAGTTTAATTTTTCTTTGCTTAGAATGATATTAAATAGCAAATTAAAAAACACCATGGCAAGTTGAGTGAGAGACCCAGAAAAAAGGAAAAAGCTTTATATTTTAATACCTGTAATAGCACTTTTTTCTTGCTTTATGAATAAGTAGTTCTACATTTTCATCTTGCACTGGGACCCTCAAATTTTATAGACGGCCCTGGCTACTTCTTTCTGTGTGATTCTGAGCAGTGCTTCCTTCCTTCCTTCCTCCCTCCCTCCCTCCCTTCCTTATTTCCTTCCTTCCTTCCATCCTTTTAACGCTTTCTGATCATCAGTTTTTCTGTAAAATGGAGATAATGCCAAATCATGCCAACCATTATCAAGTGGCCTCTGCTGATGGGCAATCATTTTATTCATTTCGTATCTAACTTCCATGGAGAGATCCACAAAGCATTCTGGAGGGGTCTGTGGATAAATGGGGGAAAAGAAAATCATATAAAGTTGGGGGGCAGACTAAGCCTTTGGCAGTTATTTGGGGGGGAAATCCATTGAACAGTTTTTTGTTTGTTTGTTTGTTTTTTGCGGTACGCGGGCCTCTCACTGTTGTGGCCTCTCCCGTCGCGGAGCACAGGCTCCGGACGCACAGGCTCAGCGGCCATGGCTCACGTGCCCAGCCGCTCCGCGGCATGTGGGATCTTCCCGGACCGGGGCACGAACCCGCGTCCCCTGCATCGGCAGGCGGACTCTCAACCACTGTGCCACCAGGGAAGCCCCATTGAACAGTTTTTTGGTGTTTGCCTTTTTTTCTGTTAATGGAGACTTTTGCATGTTTGCAGGTAAAAAGAAAGGAGTTGGTAAAGCAGGAGAGATAAGATGCTAGAAAGAATGATCATATGAACTCCTTATATGTTTATATGATTTTCAGAGCTCAGAGTATATCACATTTAAGCATTCCCATGAAGAATCCAAGGCAGGTGTTGCTATCTCCAGGAATTGAAGAAGCCTAGTTCTCAGAAGAGACATAAGATGGGAAGCACGGGTTTACCTTGGAAAGGTGTTACGGGTTAGCACTGGCCATCAGCACCAATTATTCCAGCCTTCTTGGGATGCTATTAAGTTACTACCAGCAGGTGGCGCTTCAAGCAGGCCTCTGAGCCCGCTGTTGTTTAAGAACTTAAAGTGCACTTGCAAATTAAAGTTTGTTTTTATTGAAGTACAGTTGATTTACAATATTGTGTTACTTTCAGGTATACAGCATAGTGATTCAGTATTTTTGCAGATTATACTCCATTATAGGTTATTACAAGATAAAGGATATAATTCCTTGTGTTATACAGTATATCCTTGCTGCTTATTTATTTTATATGTAGTAGCTTAGGCCCCATATGGAAAGGAACTGAGGCTTACTGCTCAGAGCCATGTGAGCAAGCCACCATAGAAGTAAATCCTCCAGCCCCAGTCAAGCCTTTAGGTGACTGCAGCCTCAGCTAACAACTTGATTGCAACCTCATGAGATAAACTAAGTGAAAATTACCCAGCTAAGCCATTCCTGAATTCTTGCCATTTCAATAAAACTGTGAAGATAATTGTTTATTTTAAGCCCTTAGGTTTTGGGGTAATTGATTACATAGCAATCGTTAACTTGTACAGTAGAATAGCTGTTTTTCTATGTTTTTCTAAAAATGCAGCTCTCATGAAATCTCCTGCATTCACTGCCACCACTAATGGGCAATTGCCCATTAGGAATGGCTTAGCTGGGTAATTTTGGCTTGGGTTTGGGTTCTCTCAAGAGTTTGCAATCAAGTGGTTAGTCACCAAAAGGTGTGACTGGGGCTAGGAGATTTACCTCTACAGTGGCCCACTCACATGGCTCTGAGAAGGAGGCCTCGGTTCCTTTCCACATGGGCCTCTCCATAGGCTACTTGTGTGTCCTTACACCATGGTGGCTGGCCTCCCCCAGAGCAGGAAATCCAAGAGAGAGCAAGGTAGGAAGGGCAATGCCTTGTATGACCTACCCTCTAAGGTCACACACCTCTGCATTTGTTGTATTCTATTGGTCAAATGGGCCAACACTGATACAGCGTGGGAGGGAACCATACAAGGCCATGAATATCAGGACATTGGGGGCCATTTTGGAGGCTGGCTACCACATCCAGCCATTGGATGAGTGGCTGAGTATGGATGCGTTACAGGTATTAGAATTAAATAAGAGAGCTTATGCTGAACAACAAGTAAGATTGTCTGAAAAAGTGTGGGACAGTGAAGCCAAAGAGGGGATTAATGGGAGAGTGGGCACCTTCTTGTATTTTGTCTCTTTTTGTTTCCTCTGAAGAAACGTGCCTAACTGCATTCCATCACAAACACTTGATTTTCTCTTTGGGCCTTATTATTTTCCACTTCCTCCATATTCTCTCCTCAGAAATCCTCCCCTATTCCATTACTGAGTTAGGAACCTGCAGTGGCCTTTTAGGATGTGCTATTCCAACCCACTACTCTGGTGACTTCCAAGAATAGTTTGAGCAACAACTTTCTTCTTTATCTTTCTTCAGTTATCATTTGGAACTTAAACATAAAATCATCCACCCTTGGATCTGAACTACTGTGCTCCCTATGACATGACTTATCCAGTTTTTCTTGGCTCTTCCCTCCTCTAGCCCTTTTCAGGTAATCTCCTCAATCTGCCATCTGCCTGGTTGCCTCTCCAGTCAGTCTCAACCCTACACCCTTTGAGGTAGGGAGACCCAGATATAAGTCAGAGTAGTGCTTCATTTATGTCACACCTATTCCCAACTTGTACCTTTGAACCTTCACCTAGAATGTACAGTGGTATCTAAATAAGAATCAAAATGTGTGGACTAGGCTATAAATTCTTAAAGAGTTTACAAAACAGAGAATCAATCACAGACGAAAGAACTGGAGACTGTCAAAGAGAAAGGAAGACTTCAGCAGGGCTTGGTATCTCTCCCTTCTTTTTCCTACTGATCCCAACACAATCAAATCCCCATCTCTGCAAGTTACTAGATGTGTTTCCTGAGGCAAATCACTATATTTCTCTGAACCCCAGTTTACTCATTGGTCACCTGAGGTCATAACAACTTTCAGAGTGGTTGTGAAGATTAGGGACAGTTTATATAAGTTAATCATTGCAATACCTATGACATGGAGCTAATAATTGGTAGCTATTGTGTTATTATTTTTATTTTTATTTTTTTGCGGTACGCGGGCCTCTCACTGTTGTGGCCTCTCCCGTTGCGGAGCACAGGCTCCGGACACGCAGGCTCAGCGGTCATGGCTCGCGGGCCAAGCCGCTCCACGGCACGTGGGATCTTCCCGGACCGGGGCACGAACCCATGTCCCCTGCATCAGCAGGCGGACTCTCAACCACTGCGCCACCAGGGAAGCCCTATTGTGTTATTATTTGGATGAGCTCTTTAAAGGTTCAGAACATGTTCTTCATGTCTGAATCACATATAGCACCTGGCAAAATGCCATGGAGTTTGTAGGTCTTGTTGAGATGGTGAATTAACATTTATGGCCTTTCTTCTTAATCACTATACTTATTCCTGGAAGTAAGAAAAATGCTTCAAGCAATATCTTTGTTACAGAGAGAGGAGGATCTTTTTGTGTGTAGACCTTTTATAGCTTATGAGATAAAAGTAGGAGGGTACACATAACCTGCTAATGGCAATCAATGCCATAAACAAGAGGAAAAATAATTGAGTGCCTTCTAAAAAGGATTCCGGTCCATGGGAGCCTTTTTGTGCTCTTTCGCTCACTAAGTTAGAATGTTAGACTCTCAGGAGGTAGCAATTAGCCTCTTAACAGGTCAGTCATCTAATCTCTGACCCTTAATTGACAGCAAACAAACAAACCAGAAAGGAAATAGGGGCAAAATTCGCTGGGCTCAATGATAAAGAGATTCTTTCATCCTGAGAGTCATGAGACTGTTAGTGTTGTGTTCCGCCTGGCCGCTGCCAGGAGGGTAGAGCTACATTAAATATAGATTGGTATGATCCTATGCACATATACATGTATATATATATTTTTTTTGCGGTACGCGGGCCTCTCACTGTTGTGGCCTCTCCCGTTGCGGAGCACAGGCTCCGGACACGCAGGCTCAGTGGCCATGGCTCACGGGCCCAGCCACTCCGTGGCATGTGGGATCTTCCCGGCCCAGGGCACGAACCCATGTCCCCTGCATCGGCAGGTGGACTCTCAGCCACTGCACCACCAGGGAAGCCCCATATACATGTATTTTTAAAGTAGAAGATCATGACTATGTCTTAAACCAGTCGTAAATAATAGCGACAATTTTCAGGTTCATGCTACGTGCCAAGAGCTTTATACATATGTCATTTCATCCGCCCATCAGCGCCATGAGGTATTATTGTTTTGATTTTATAGATGACAAAACTGATGCTCAAGTTTTGAGTTTTAAGTTGCCCCAAATCACATAGTTTTTTATACAGACACAAGATTTGAATTCAAGCCTGCCTCGCCGCAGACCATACTTTCTTTTCAATGAAATATTTCAAACTTTTAGGAAGCTACAGGACTAACCTCTCAAACACCGATATAACTACCACTAAACTTTACTGAATTATTTGTAAGATATTGCTACACTGGCTTCAGATGTTCCTTTAAAACAAAAGGTAATAGATACAGTGGAAGCATATACCTCTTTCCTATCCCAAATTTCTCCTTCCCTTTGCAGACATAACTACTATTCTGATTTAGTATTTACCTTTCACAATCATATGTTTATGTCATTATTACTGGTATAAGTGTCTATAGAAAATGACATTGCTGTGTATGTTTTTGGTTTTTTTTTTTGGCTGCGTTGGGTCTTTGTTGCTGCATGCGAGCTTTCTCTAGTTGTGGCGAGCTGGGGCTACTCTTTGTTGCGGTGCACAGGCTTCTCATTGCGGTGGCTTCTCTTGTTGCGGGCTCTAGGTGCGAGGGCTTCAGTAGTTGCAGCACGCAGGCTTAGTTGCTCCGTGGCATGTGGGATCTTCCCTGACCAGGGATCGAACCCATGTTCCCTGCATTGGCAAGCAGATTCTTAACCACTGCTCCACCAGGGAAGTCCTGCTGTGTATGCTTTTAAACTTGTGTAAATACAAATGTTATTATTTTTTTTGTTGGTTTTACCAACCAATACTGCAAGTTGGTTTTGCCAGCCAACATTGCATTCCATGGTATGAATATACAGTAATGTATTTATCATTTTTCTGTTGTTTTAGGTTGCTGCCAAATTTTTGCTATTACAGATAACACTACAAAGAGCATTCCTATACTAGTGTCTTAGGGAGTTGTGTGAAAGTTTTCTGGGGTATATACCTAGAGTGTCTATTTTCCCATTACCCTCTAACCAGGTTTCCTGCAGTCTGTGGTGAATTCCTGATTTGATGTTGGGATAACAGGGTACTGGATGTGGGATACAGGTATAAGATTGTAAGAAAAATGGGTCATTTAGAGGGCGTGATGTTGATAGCCCAAGTCACTTGAGAGAGGAATTTTAACACACAGCTAAAGCAGTGGATCTTAGACCCAAGGAGAAAAGAGGCTGGTTTCTCCTTTGGCCTAATCAACAGAAAACTAATTTCGAGCTGGACTTGGGGATGTTGGAAGAGGGAAATAAGGAATGGACCAAGTGAAACAGGGACACGTGGAAGAGGTTGTTTGGTGCTTTCAGTTAATGGTTTTTAAACCATGTGTCCAGGGACTCCAGGGTCCCTATGGAGCCTCCTCAAGGCCACCTGGGGGTGCATGCTGGCAGAGAGCGGGACCACCCACTCTGTTCACCTGGAGCATCTCTATTCTAACTAGTTTACACATTGGACTTCCCTGTAAGACTTTGTTTCAGTAAAGTTTTTGTAGCTAAATGTCTTTTTAAATTCATTTAAATATTTAGGAAGAGAAGTAACTAATGAGAGGCATTTACTTATAAGGTTCCATAGCTGGATGTAGTTTATATCCCAAGATTCCCTTTCTCACTGGTGTTATGGGTGAGCACTTAAGTAAATTCTGAGTGAGTTGCATTCTGCAGTGCTAGTAGCAGTAACCCATATATAACCCACGTTTCCAAAGACACACAGAATTGAAGGTATAAATAGGTTAAGAATAATAGTAATAGTATTGGGCTGACTGTTACCCTGCTAGGAGCACTTTCATGTCATGGTGACTTCAGAGAATAAGTAATTCAGCTAATTGGCTGCAGTGAAGAAGAGAAGCATTTGAGGCTGGAGAATCAAGCAGGACTCAGATCAGGAGGGGCCTTGTGAACTAAGTGAAGTCATGTAGGCTTGATCCTGAGGGTTGAATTGAGGTAGCATTAGCAGGCAAGTCGGATGACCACCAAAGTTGCTGCCAGACCTGGATTCTCCTCTTTTAGAGATGGAGTATCTGTATAAAAACCAGATGCCTCCAAAGGTCAACATTTTAAAATGTAAAGAAGAATCCATCTTTGAGCCATGTTTAGAAGGCAGATTAAAAAAGTTTAGTTAAAGACAATTGAGAATCTGTAAGTTGTTGAACTTCAGTTCTATTGAGAACCTTTGAGATCCATCATTTTTTAAATGTTTTCTATCAGAGAAACATGCCGATGGTTAGTGATTGATATCACTTATCAGTATTGACTCCATAATACAAGCAAATAAGTGTCCTTCACTTCAGATATCATCTATGATCATTTGAGTGTTCTCGCTTTCTCCTAAGTATCTTTTCCCGAAAATGACGGCAAAAGTACTTTGTTTGTTTTAACTTGACCCATCTTTCGTAAGCCAGTTTAATTATTTTACAAATTTCCTTCTGAAACACCTAGGTCAGACAACAGTGGCAGATTTTTGCCATTTCAATAACATATGTAGAGACACTGTTAGTGAAATTTGTATATCAAATTTTCCTTTGTGTGCCTTTTTTCCCAATAAACTCAGTACGAAAGTGTTGGTAAAATAGAACCTTATTAATTCAGAAGGATTGCCAATGTGACCGTAAAACATCTGAATTATAGTAAAATGTTTAGAGAAATCTGTTTTACTATTTTAAAATAGAGTACTTATTATATACTAGGCTAGAAATGAGTGCTAGTAAAAGGAAGGTAGTAAATAAAAACTTTCTAGTAAGCATAAAGTATCATAAAAATCTTAAAGATAAAATTTTTATTTCATTCTAAATTAATTACTAGACTCATTTGTCATAGGAAGCTTTGTTTTTCTTGCGCTCTTATATTAAAATAATTTAAAACCTCACTGAAAAGTAAGTTTATTTTTTAGAAAATAAAGATATTCTGTGCCTGAATGAATGCAAATTTTGAATTTATGCTTTATGAATTAATAGATATTGTAGGATATCCATTCCCCACTAAAAACTAAAGAATTTGATTGGTCATTTATTCCCTAGAGAATGATGCAGCATCCTCAACATGATGTTTTCATTGCCAGTCACAATCTTTTCTCTACCTAACATTCAGCTTCTTCTCTAGACTGGGACAGACCAAGGAATTATTCCATAGACTTCCTTTGCAGATCTGTCTTCTCCTTTCACCATTTCCAGTGCCAATGACACTACTGTTCAGGTCTTCTCTAGAAAGACACCTCATAAGCCCTCTCTAAACCAGGCCCATTCTAAAATCACCTCAGTGTGAAACTGAATCCAGGTGGGTCTCCATCTGTATCAGAGGGCCTCCAAAGGCATGCTCACAGATGATAAAACATCAGAGCAATTGCCTGGTTAAGAGATGAAAGGCCAAAGACAATGCAACTTACTGGTTTCTAATTTTGAGCCATTCATTTCAGTGCCAAACTCTTATGTTAGAATCCTTTTATTTGTATTCATCAAAATAAATTATCTAGGTGTAGGACTCTATAAAAAAACTCCTACTTTTATACCTGGGCATTAAAGGGTGTTTCAGTTCCAATTTTACTTTTCCTACTTAGAAGTCCCTCTTCTTGACATTAATAATTAACCAGTAAACCAATTTACCCAAGTTCTTCAATCTCGGTTTATTTAAAAGGAGAGTAACTTCAGGAGCGTTATATCCATGGTTTACTGCTACCTCCAGCATGGGCCTGTGGGGCATACTTTGTTTTTTAATCTTCGTGGGGAAAAGTTGGGGACAGGAACAAACGTAAGTAAAACAACCCATCTTTATTTTTCAATGCATCTTATTAATGTGATGAGTGAAAAAGTAAATTCAACAGACTGTGTTAATTTGTTTTTTTGTTTGTTTGCTTTTTTTGCGGTACGCGGGCCTCTCACTGTTGTGCCCTCTCCCGTTGCGGAGCACAGGCTCCGGACACGCAGGCTTAGCAGCCATGGCTCACGGGCCCAGTCGCTCCGCAGCACGTGGGATCTTCCCGGACCGGGGCACGAACCCGTGTTCTCTGCATCGGCAGGCGGACTCTCAACCACTGCGCCACCAGGGAAGCCCCAGACTGTGTTAATTTGTAAATAACTTTCTACTTCTGGGAGCACTAAGTGAATAGTCTCACCTCTGAATAAGAAAGTCATGTAGCATTTTGATTTGATGAGTGGCTAACAACATGACAGTTTTAGGGGATTGTTACTTATAAAAATTTACATAAGTGATTATTCAAATTCCTCTTCAAAACAGCACAAACTAAACTCAAGATAATAAACTTTCTTGGTGTTTCTGGCTTGTTTCTATCTGGTGCAGAGTTTTCTTTGTGTTTTCCGTGTACTGTACATAGTAAAGCAAGGGTTACTTGGGGTTCAATTCTAAGCCTGTGGTTTGAAAAATCTATGGTTATAATTACTTCCAAATTTATGAGCTAATGCTTTATAAATTTTAGTGTTATTATTGAAATAATGTGTATTTTAAACTAAATCTTTAAAATATTGATATCATATCAAGAAATAACATTTTAGTACTGATAAGTAACTGGAGAATATCTAATCAAACCTACTCATTTCCTGTAAGGATAAATCCAGATAGAGAAAGTAACTTGCCAAAGGTCACACCACTAAGAGAAACAGAAGTAGGACTTGTATTAAGGACTCCTCTTTACCACTTCAATTTTTTCCCATTTTGTTATAAATGTATACTTTAAATATGTAAAATATATTATAAATATAAATGTATACTTAGGATGTCATAAATTTATAGCACTCTCCCAACCCTAATCTGATTTTCTCACATGGCCACAATCACCCCATTTCCTGGTTAGTTTTCGTTTATTCCTTCTTGAAAGACAGCCGACTGAAGTTCAGAGAAATTGGATTAAATGACTTCAAATTAGTGGTAGAACTAGGACTAGAACCTGGGTCCCATGATACTTAATTTTTTCTACTACACTGTACTGGCCCTCAATAAACATCTTCTCTCTTTCTCTGAAAAAGTGGGAGTATGCCATTTACAACATGGGAATCAATAAATTTAATTGATTGATTCAACAAAAATTTTTTCAGCACCTACTATGTGATAGGCACTGAGGATATAGTAGATGATACAGAGCTTGCATTCAAGTGGGAGAAGAAAATGATGAACCAATGAATGAACCAATGAGTGAATGAGTAAATAAATAAGGTCAGGTAGTTATTGGTACCATGAAGGAAAAAAATAAAGGAGAGTAAGAAGATAAAGAAATGATGGGGCACTATTTAAAAGTGTAGACAGGGAAGGTTCTCTAAGGAGGTGACACTCAAACAGAGCTTGAAGGAAGTAACAGAGCAAACCATGCAAATATCTGGAGAAAGAACATGCCAGGTAGAGACCAAACTAGAATTTGTGCCTCTCTGCAAGCTCAGTGGCCATATTCTCTACAACTATTGAAAGAAAATAAGAAAAGTATGAAATACTTTATAGCTACTAATGTATCAGTAAGGACAAAAGTCTGTATGAATGAGTGGTTCCAGAGCTGTCTTTTAGGGACCTGAAGCATGAATTATTTTATATTTCACCACCACCACCACATAGACAATCAAAAGTAAAACAATACTAAACTGAAAAATATAAAACTTCTAACAATACCAAAATTAAAATAACTTTTTTTTTCTAAATTTCTCTTGCAAAAATTCTTGATAAATTCAGTTTAGCCTAGCAATTGAACGTGTTAATTCAGGAAACGGGCTGCTCGGGTTCAATTCCTAATTCTGTAATTTAATAGCTATGTGACCTTGGGGAAGTCAATTATCAGTTTCTTCCTCTGTAAAGTCGGAGTAATAGTAAGACTTTTTTCATAGAGGGGTTGTCACAACACAGTGAGTTTATATATATATATATATATGTCTTAAAATAGTACCTAACACTGAGTAAGATTTCAGTAACTGTACCTTATTATCATCAAAGCTGAACATTCCTCATTTTCTGCTGTTCCTGGGTAAGCACATGGGGAATTGAGAAGATGAAATTATCGTAAACCACAAATAAATGTTGATTTAAAAATATCATTTTAAGTTGAGAATATGTGCCTATTTTATTTATTTTTATTTTATTTTTTATTTTATTTTTTGGCTGCATTGGGTCTTCGTTGCTGCGGGTGCACTTTCTCTAGTTGTGGTGAGCAGGGGCTACTGCCCGCTGTAGCGTGTGAGCTTCTTATTGTGGTGGCCTCTCCTGTTGCAGAACACGGGCTCTAGGCACATGGGCTTCAGCAGTTGCAGCACGCGGGCTCAGCAGTTGTGGCTCGCGGGCTCTAGAGCGCAGGCTCAGTGGCTGTGGCGCATGGGCCTTGTTGCTCTGCGGCATGTGGGATCTTCCCGGACCAGGGCTGGAACCCATGTCCCCTGCATTGGCAGGCGGATTCTTTTTTTTTTTTTTTTTTGCGGTATGTGGGCCTCTCACTATTGTGGCCTCTCCCGTTGCGGAGCACAGGCTCTGGACGCACAGGCTCAGCGGCCATGGCTCACGGGCCCAGCTGCTCTGCGGCATGTGGGATCTTCCCAGACCGGGGCACGAACCCGTGTCCCCTGCATTGGCAGGCGGACTCTCAACCACTGCACCACCAGGGAAGCCCTGGCAGGTGGATTCTTAAACACTGCGCCACCAAGGAAGGCCCCAAATGTGCCTATTTTAAATTGAATCTCTCAAGTGAGATTTTAAAAAAAATCAGAAGTATAACAAAAAATGTCATATAAATATACTGTTCCTTCTCTTTTCCTATTTCAACAGGTATGTCATTTCAGCACCAAAAGTATTCTGTGTTGGAGCATCTGAAAATATTGTAATTCAAGTTTATGGATACACTGAAGAATTTGATGCAACAATCTCTATCAAAAGTTATCCTGACAAAAAATTTACTTATTCTTCAGGCCATGTTATTTTATCCACAGTAAATAAATTCCAAAATTCTGCACTCTTAACAGTATGTATTTATCCTTCAGTTTCTTTATATATATAGAATATTCTCAGTAAAATGTGTACCAAGTTTGAGTATTGATAACACAGAGATTTGATCATTTATACCACTCTACCACTGCGTGATTATTAGATGATGTCAGTCACTAATGAGTCATAAGCACAAGAATATTATACTTACTTTTAGGTTTGTACATATTTAAGTAACATTGTACTAAAAATAGTTTTTATTATATTGCAAATAATAAAAAGACAACACTGAGAGTCCTCCAAAACATTTTATCCTTTAAACGGGATCTGTGTATTACTCAGGTTTGAGAAACGCTGATCTAAATAAATTCTAACCAAATGTAGGAATTCTTTGATTAATGTTCTTGATGGTAAATGCTCTAACCTCTTAACAAATACTTCCACTTTTTAGGTTTATTAAGAAATAAAATTCATTTCCCAAAAGTAGACACTCTTATCTGATGCCATTAGCCACACACATGTGACTGTTACCTTTAAATTTAAATCAATCAAATGTAACTAAAATAAAAAATTCAGTTAATCACTCATACTAGCCACCTTTCAAGTGCTTAAATAGCCACAGGTAACTGGTGGCACCATACTGAACAGCTCTCCCTTATCACACAGAGCTCTGTTGAACAGTTCTAACTCAGATGGCTAATTGGAAAAGTAAATTAGGGTGGGGAAATCACAAAATTGATGCATACCTTAAGCATTTAACTTTATCTTAACGTTACAATGTATCTTTATTTGCTAATCGTTAAATGTTGTGCCCAGGTCTTTTCTTGGGTCCACTGGTTGGAGCAGAGATTCTTATTTATAATGTGTCACAGCTTTAACGAATCATTTGTTCTACAGTTTCTATTTCCTTAAAGTAGAGAAAGAACTTAGATACTTGCAAAGCAATCTGAGTGCAGAATCTTTATAGATTTTTACCGTTTTCCAAATTTTTACAGTACTCTCACATATCTAATTTAACATGGTTTGTTTTAGTGATTAACTTTTATCTCATGTTTTCAAAGCCGAAGTTTTCATAAAAACACTTTTCTGGGCTTCCCTGGTGGCGCAGTGGTTGAGAGTCCACCTACCGATGCAGGGGACACGGGTTCGTGACCCGGTCCGGGAAGATCCCACATGCCGCGGAGTGGCTGGGCCCGTGAGGCATGGCCGCTGAGCCTGCGCGTCCGGAGCCTGTGTTCCGCAACGGGAGAGGCCACAACAGTGAGAGGCCCGCGTACCGCAAAAAAAAAAAAAAAAAAAAACACTTTTCTTTCTTCTGTTACTTTCTGTGTATTAAATGTGCATATCATGCAGTGTAAAGTGGATCATTACAATTACATAGACAAATTGGAAAGCACATTGCTCAACCCGTGGAAGCAGAAGGATGTAGATAGGATACAACGTGTCCTGAACATCAGTCAGGATGTTGAACTGAGGGGATGGAGAACATGGGCTAATCCAACAAGCTGATGAAGTGAAAGTTTAAGAGAGCTCCTATAGTAGTAGTTTTTACTAAATGCATGTAAAATTTGGGAAGCACAGAACCAAAAAGATTTTTTGTGTGTGTGGTATGCGGGCCTCTAACTGTTGTGGCCTCTCCCATTGCGGAGCACAGGCTCCAGACGCGCAGGCTCAGCGGCCATGGCTCACTGGCCTAGCCACTCCGCAGCATGTGGGATCTTCCCGTACCCGGGCACGAACCCGTGCCCCCTGCATAGGCAGGCGGACTCTCAACCGCTGCGCCACCAGGGAAGCCCCCCAAAAAATTTTAATTGCTTAAAGCTAAATGTTGATTATGACATTTGATATTGAAGGGCTTTGGGCAAAATTTATTTACTACTTTGGCTCCTATACTACTTTTTAAATAACATGTTTTATATCCTTAAAATTATTATACTCTTTTCCATCAACATTGTCTTTTACAGATACAACCCAAACAATTGTCTGGAGGACAAGACCCAGTTTCACATGTGTATTTGGATGTTGTATCAAAGCATTTTTCAAAATCAAAAAAAATGCCAATAACCTATGACAATGGATTCCTCTTCATTCATACAGACAAACCTGTTTACACTCCACACCAGTCAGGTAGATTATAAAATGCTTCTCTCTCTGGGGGCGGGGGAGTGGGATTGGGATTGACACTATACTGTAGAGGTTTTTGGGTTTTTTTCCCCAAGCTTGAACAGCTGGGTAAATGATGATGGCATTTATTTAAACTGAACTCTGGATGTGGGGAAGAGTTTTTATTTATTTATTTTTAATTTTTATTTTATATTGGAGTATAGTTGATTTACAATGTTGTATTAGTTTCAAGTATACAGCAAAATGATTCAGTTATACATATATATATAACTATTCTTTTTCAAATTCTTTTCGCATTGAGGTTATTACAGAATATTGAGCAGAGGGCCCTGTGCTATACAGTAGGTCCTTGTTGGTTATCTATTTTAAATATAGTAGTGTGAACACTCCCAAACTCATTCTATGAGGCCACCATCACCCTGATACCAAAACCAGACAAAGATACCACAAAAAAAGTAAATTACTGGCCAATATCACTGTAGAGCTTTTTAAAACTTGAATTTAAGTGGAGATAGGTTTCCAACTTGCTCAAAAGAGTCTCAATTCCCAGTGATTTTTACACTTATAAATATCATTTTAATTTTAAATTCATACAGAAATTGTTAAACAATTAAACAGAATTAATTTTAAATTTGATTTTAAATATAAATCTTAAATTCATATGGAAATGGCAAAAATTAACAGTTATATTATCTACCTTATCAGTTATTCCCATGTAGAAAAAAAACTATTTAAGAATTGTGAAATGTAGTGTTAGGTCTTATTATTAAACAATTTTAAGATGTAACTGCAAATATTATTTTGGCAATGAGAAGATAATTTATTATAAAGCAGTGATCATAAAAAAAGGTCTATTACTTTGGAGCTAATCCTCAAATTCAGAAAACAAATCAAACCCTAAGAATCAGATGTTTCAGCAAAATATAAACTAAATCACAGAAATATATGGATATTAATTTTCTAAAGGGATCTGCCTAAAGAAAGTTCCTATTAGAACATTGTTTTGTATTCTTGGTTTATCTGTTAGAGGGGGAAAGGGCAGGATAGCCAGTCAAAACTCTGGGATTGACAATTGACTGGATTTATTCCTAAGAAACCAACAATAAACACAGAAAAGTGTGAATGCTGACCACATATGTTCATGTGTCTGCAAAACCTTCGATTCCTCCATCACTCCCTGTTACCAGAATTAACTTTTGAGCACATCAGAGATGGAATTATGAGAGAACTGTATGTGGAAGAGGGAGGTTATGGAGTTTCAATAATGACATTATTGGTGAAGGAAAGAGGAAGGGAGGCAGGACCAGCCAGCTTTGTTGAAAACATTTCAGGTAGTAGATACCTGCTGCATATTGGTTGATGTTGATAGTATGGGGTGGAACAGGCCTGCACCACTATCTTTTTAGCAGGAGCTCCTGTTATGACCAGCTCAGAAAGGAAAGGCCTACAGAGGGTGGGGTGTTGCTTTCGGCTTGGACAGAATATCATAGCCAGAATAGTACTCTCTTGACTCCAAGATGACTTGGTGTACATGGAGATAGTCTCTGCCCATAAAGCTTGGGCCCTTTTTGAACATCATACCCAGAAACAAATACATCCATACCCTTGTGTTCCTCCTATGTTAGAGGAAGCTTCATTAATTGGGTCCTGTTGACACTACCTACTATTTAGCATCCTCATCTTTGTCCAACAAGTAGTCTGATACCCAGAGCCTGGGACCTCTCTTAGCTATCAAGGCTTTCCTTAAGAATAGCCTTGGGACTTCCCTGGTGGTACAGTGGTTAAGAATCCACCTTGCAATGCAGGGGATGTGGGTTTGATCCCTGGTCGGGGAGCTAAGATCCCACATGCCTCGTGGCCAAAAGACCAAAACATAAAACAGAAGCGGTATTATAACAGATTCAATGAAGACTTTAAAAATGGTCCACATCAAAAAAGTCTTAAAAAAAATTAAGAACAGCCTCATATGTTATTTCTTTTCAGAACTTTAGTGTAAGAAGATGTGGTATCCTCATCTATTCTAATCATAGAGGAGAATTAGAGAACTTTCTTCTAAATTTCTTTTTTTAATATATTTATTTATTTATTTTTGGGTGTGTTGGGTCTTCATTGCTGTGTGCAGGCTTTCTCTAGTTGTGGCAAGTGGGGGCTACTCTTCGTTGCGGTGCACGGTGGCTCTCATTGCAGAGCATGGGCTCTAGGCACGTAGTTGTGGCACACGGGCTCAGTAGTTGTGGCTTGCAGGCTTAGTTGCTCTGCATCATGTGGGATCTTCCTGGACCAGGGCTCGAACCAGTGTCTCCTGCATTGGCAGGCGGATTCTTAACCACTGCGCCACCAGGGAAGCCACTCCTCTAAATATTGACTCATTGGGACTTCCCTGGTGGTCCAGTGGGTAAGACTCTGCGCTCCCAGTGCAGGGGGCCGGGGTTCGATCCCTGGTCAGGGAACAAGATCCTGCATGCATGCCGCAACTAAGAGTTAGCATGCTGCAACTAAAAGATCCCGCATGCCACAACAAAGATCCTGGGTGCCACGACTAAGACCCAGCGCAGCCAAAATAAATAAATAAAATTTAAAAAGTAAATAAATCTTTTAAAATAAATAAATAAATATTGACTCATTACTGAGAAGTAGTGAAGTATAGTGGTTAAAAGCAAACTCTGGAGCCAAATTGTTGGGTTCAAATCCCAGCTTGGGCTCTTATTAGCTCTGTGACCCTGTGTGAGTTAATATTTCTGAGCCCCATTTTCCTCATCTGTATAATGGAGATAATAATAGAACTTACCTCATAGAGTTGTTGTGAGAGTTAAGTGAATTCATATGTGTCAATACTTCAAACACTGCCTACCACAGAGTAAGCACTAGGAAAGTATTTCCCATTATCATTTAATCTGTGGAATAGCGTAAAGCCTTATTTACACAGAAGAAAAAGAATGATTGAGAAGTAATTCTTTTAAAAATTGATTACATCTTGCTGTTTATAGCTCTAATGTCCCAATGCACACATTTAATCTGAAGATCATTGAGGGATTTTTCTTATAAGCATCTTTAGGATAGAGGCTTAAATCTTCAAGCCTTTATAGGACAAAGGCCTTCAGAGTATTGACCAAAATCCTTCAATTTCACACAGCCTGTGTCCTGCCTTCCCCTCCAACCTTATCACCCACCATGTTCCCCTTCATCAGTGGACACCAGCCAAGCTGACCTCTTTTCAGTTGCTTTCTCACACCATTTTCCTATCCACAGTAAAGCTTGTGTACCTCTTCCTGGTATATTCATGCCCCTTCCTTGCCTTCTTAACTCCTACTCAACCCTTACGTGCCATCCCATAAAGGGCAGCCTTTTCTGCTTCAAAGCTCCCTCTTCCACACTCAGAAAGCCAAGGAGTGTCTTTTATAGCACTTCCTACCCCTGGAATTTTACATTTACTTTGTGTCATCTTGTGTTTGCCTCTCTCCTCCACTCCATTAGAGGAATTCCATGTCTGATTTGTCACCACCATATCTCTGTGCCTAGCATAGTATCTGCACATAGAAGGCATTCAATATACATTTTTAAATTAATAAGCTATATCTTTGGTACAAAAAAATTATTAATCTTACCTTTGATACACCATTGCTATGAAGACAAGATTAATTTTCTAACCTAACACAAAATGGGTTAGAAAGTGAACAAGTAGTAGCCATAGAAGTAGTATAAAATAAAAATAATAAACATTTATTGATCAGTTATTATGTGCCGGGTTATGCAAAAGCTTTGTCTCATTTAGGCTCACATACTATGAAGCAGATACTAGCAGTCCTATTTTACAGATGCAGGAACTAAGGTGTAGAGGGATTAGGTATCCTGCTCTGGGTCACATTAGAAAGTGGCAGAGGCAGGAGTGAAACCCAAGTTTTGAACTCGAGGGCCTGAGCTCTTAACTTTTGTGGGATACTGCCTCTGGCAGCATCCCAGTGATGCTCAGGCCTGGACCAGGTATGTTCATAAAGCAGGAGGGAAGACTCGAGGAGAGAGACAGGGGTGAGGGGACAGCAGAGTGGAGGGATTTACTGAGCATTTTGCTTTGATCTTATGGTATAGTGAAACAAATTTTAGAGCGCTTAACACGTGGCTTCTTGTGTAGAGCTTTGCATAATACCGACCCTTTAAAAGGTTTATGGCATCAGCTCAATTTTATTTTGTGGTTAAAGTTTTGGCCATGAAATGATTTGAGCATCAGTAAAACCCTAGAGAAATTATAATATGTCATTGGAAGGAACTAGATCAGCAAGTCTCAAGCAGCTATGAGTTAAAAGCTAAGCAGATGCTTTTTTTTTAAAAGGTGGGGATCTATTAACTGACAGAAAGAAGTGGAAGAGAACTAATTGTTATTGAGCGCCTGCCATTATTCTTTTAACAATGAGAGAACAATTGTAGGATCTGCCTCAATAAATATAACAAAACCATAGAATTCAGTGCTATCTTTAGTAACAATAAGAGACAATTTGGGGCCTTGTTGTAAGAGTGTATAATGTCTGAAACAAAGTACCTAATTTTCCATTAAAATCTTCAACTTTAATATGAGACAATTTATTATACTCCCATATAACCATATGGTAGACATCACTATTTTGCTACTATGAAATTCTTTTTTTTTTTTTTTTTGGTCCATGCCGTGTGGCATGCGGGATGTGGGATCTTAGTTCCCTGACCAGGGATCAAACCCATGTCCCCTGCATTGGGAGCGCGGAGTCTTATCCGCTGGACCACCAGGGAAGTCCCTACTATGAAATTCTTTATAAACAGTGGCCTAATTACAGATATAACTAATTTTGTACTATATATTTATTCCCAAAAAGATGTATGTAAATATATTTTAATAAAGTGAACTGTACTTTAAATTCACTAGAAAGTAGCTCTTTAAAGGAATCCAAAAGGATTCTCTTTAAAAGAAAAAAATCATTGGTATGTATATGTCTACAAACTAACTTTTCCTTTCTTTTAAATATGGATTTTCATGTATGACTGTGTATTGAATTTTTAAAATGAAGCTCATCTCTTTTAAGGGTGACTATTGTAAAAAATCAAAATACTGTGCTTAGCAAAGTTTTTGATGATATCAATTATTCTTACAGTAAAGGTTAGAGTTTATTCACTGAACGATGACTTGAAGCCAGCCAAAAGAGAAACTGTCTTAACTTTCATAGTAAGTATGTTATTTATTTGGATGAGATACTCTGTTCCATAATCCTGCCCTCACACCATACTAACTCATTCAGTGTTCAGGAAATGGTTATTGAACACCTTCTGTGAGTATAAAATTGTAGGTTTATACCTCTACAATATGTAAAAACCTCATGAAAATGAAATCTCAACAAGTTATGTTTTGAACTAAATCATTTAAATATATCCTTCATGATTTATTTCTTGAAGAACACTGATCAATCACTAAGAATTAGTTGAATGCCTATTATGTCTGAGATTTTTTATTCGTACAATACACTTGAGCACTTTAGGCTTTAGTAACTAACATACTAACACATGAAAAATAGTGCTAACCCATGAGATAAAGATCAGCTGTTATCAGCTTTTCATCAGCCATGACATATGTAACAGATGATATGCACATGTGAAATAAACTTCCATGGTCTTCCCAGTTCGTGTCACAACCCTACAAATTTTTGTGGGGAGATAACTGCTCACCTATTAACAGTAGGTGTACTAGTAATTGGTCCTTCACTATAGGTTGCAGTACCTTTCCTCCTACTCAAATAACCAAAAACCCGAAAACCTTAACAGAGCACAAATGAAAAAGAGGATTGTATCGGAATAACCTTGAATCCTTCATAACTTACAAAAATCATAAAACTTTCACAAACTTTAACATCTGACTATTTTATAATGAATTACTTGAGAAGCATCCAGAGTGTTCCAAGATTGTGGTGGATAACTATTGACATAGACTGCAAACTTACAAAATGTCTAGCTAATAAATGCATTTTACAGCATATTTGCTTTGGAAAGCTTCAGATGAACACATACAGAATTTAGATTCAGGTATCTGTAAAGCATGTAAGTTCATATTTCATACATTATAACATCAGTTTTTGTCATACTTCTTTTTTTTCTTTAGTTGTACAATAAAGAGTTGAATCTCTTCTAGATAACTGAGACTAGGATACCCAGGACACTGATTTACTCTCCCCCTTCTTCCCCCCCCCCCCCCCCCCCCCCCCCCGCCGTGAGGCAGGAGATGGAAGACGGTCCAAAAAGAGGGAGGGAAGTGGCTTAAATTAACCATATTTGCATTTCACAACATTTAAATGATTTTCCTCCTTCATATTTAATTTGAAGACATGGATATTTGTTAGTAAATATTTCTGTAGATCAAAGACAATATAATCGGGCTTCCCTGGTGGCGCAGTGGTTGAGAGTCCCCCTGCCGATGCAGGGGACACGGGTTCGTGCCCCGGTCCGGGAAGATCCCACATGCAGTGGAGCGGCTGGGCCCGTGAGCCATGGCCGCCGAGCCTGCGCGTCCGGAGCCTGTGCTCCGCAACGGGAGAGGCCACATCAGTGAGAGGCCCGCATACCGCAAAAAAAAAAAAGAAAAAGACAATATAATCAGTCAATTTTAAAAATGTGATTTATGTGATTTGAAGTTGTTTGTTTTTATTCAAAGGATCCTGAAGGATCAGAAGTTGACATGGTAGAAGAAAATGATTATACTGGAATTGTCTCTTTTCCTGACTTCAAGATTCCATCTAATCCTAAGTATTTTAAAGTATTTGTTAATAAAGTTTTCTCTAAAAAGCACATCTGAAACTTTTGGTTGTGAGGTAGATAACCAGTCAAATGGAGCCACCTAGTGTTAACAAAGGGTAGGTGTGAAGGAAATGAGGATATACAAACTCTTTTCAAGTCTAATTAGAAGCTAGGCTCAGGTTCTGGCAAAACAAACAAACCACTCCCAATACTTCTTACCAATCCTCTTTACGTATAGAAATTAAAATTTGGAAGAGGCAAAAAACAGTCCCCAGTCTTTTTTTTTTTCTTCCCATCAAAACCGTCAACCCTCCACCCTTCAAGGAATCTAATAGACTATCAGTCTAAAAGGCTGGTATTATCCCATGCCTAGCTCTGAGAGTTATAAAAATATTGGTCCCCTGTAGTCTTTACTGCACAGAATACCAGAAGACAGATTTCAAGAGGGAGGGTGTTATTAATTTCCTCCATTTGGCCACATGCTAAAGGATTAAGAACAGAACCCAATGTGAAAAAAATTTAGTGAACACATTCCTGGTATACGCAAAGTACAACGGGAATGAGAAATTCAAAACAGAAATAAAGAATCCACAGTCCCTGTCTGCAAGGAACTTAGAGGAGGACAAATAAGATAAGTGCACCTATAAAATGACTACAATATCACTTTAAAGCAAAATCTTTTTATGGTCATTTTTGTCTGCCCTCTAGAATCGAGTTTGCAGTTAATTCACTGTACTGAAGATTTTCTAGAAATTTGGATGAAATTGGGGGATTTAAATAATTTGGATAATTTTTAAATTTTGTACTTCCTTGAAAATATTACACGCTCCATAGCACAGAATTTATCCAGTTATTTTATAATTATTATCATTTCTCCAACTTCATCTTCTGTCATTTGCTCCATGACAGATTATGTCAGCCATGACCAGTATTGTCTTACCCCAGTACATTTGAACATGTTGTCCCTTCTGCTTAGAATGTACTCCACCTTGCTCTTTACAAGGCTGGCTTCCTTTCATTCTTTAGGACACAGGGTAAATGCTCCCTTTTCAAAGAAGCTACCCCTGGATGCATGATCTAATGTAGTCTCTCTCTTCCTTTTACTCTCTGTTTATTTTCTTCATGGCACTTATCTCAGTTTTGTAAGTAATTATTTATTAATTTACTTGCCTTTTATTCCCCACTAGACTGTAAACTCCTTGAGGACAGGAGTCTTGTCCATATTGGTCACTTTTGAATCACTAGCACCTCAACATAACAGGCACTTGATAAATGTTCTTTGTGTAAATGATGATGATAACCATAATATTAAACTTTATTGATTGCATAACCAGTGTGCAAGATAGATTTTATTTTTCCCATTTCACAAATGAATCTAAGTAATTTGCTCAAGTCCAATCTGCTACTAAACGTAAAAGTGGGGATTTGGACTCCCATGGACTAGTAACTCTGGGAAGACAGGATCTCTTCTATCTTGTTCATTTTTTATCTCCAGTGCTTAATCCAGTTCTCAGTCAATATTTTTGAATGAAGGTTGTGAAACTCAGATCATTTTCCTCTTTAAACAAACCATATTTTGTCCCCATCCAAAATTTCATTTATGTGAAGTGTGAATTTTATCATCTGGATAGGCTTGACCTGTATTATATGTTTCTAGAGACATTGTTATGGATTTTCTACTACAGGGTGGATTTTAGTATTATGTTAGTATAATTAAACTCCAGGATTAGTAAATTTTCAAGTATCATAAGCTCTTCAAATCAAAGCTATTATATTGAGATAAAAATACCTGAAAAAAATCACAATGTATGAAAACTAATTACTAAATAATTTCTATTATCTTGAAAATGCTCAGTTATTTCTGTTTATTGCTTTAAAATCTGTTGTCGAAAAAAAGTACGTAGGCTATATACATCTTTACTTACCTCTCCCTCTTTAAAATGGGAATTGATTAGATTTTCTTTGGGTGAATTAAAAACATTTGATGACTTCTGTAATTATAAATATTTTGCTTCCATAGATATGGTGTATGGACAGTTCGAGCTAAATATAAAGAAGACTTTTCAACAACTGGAACCGCATATTTTGAAATTAAAGAATATGGTAATTTCTTACAATTAAAAGTTTACCTATAAAGAGTTAGTATTTTTGCAATAATTCTTTTCATGAATGAACTTAATGCAAAATCACTCCCAGATGAAGATGAGGCCACTTGCTGGTATGGTTAGAAGTACTGCTCAAGGGGGTGGGCAGAGTTGTCCAAATGCCTAGGCTCTAGTTCTAGCTGCCCTTGGTAACCCTGAACAAGCACACCAGTCTCTCTGGACTTGTCTTCCTCTTTATAGAGCCTCAAGAGACGTAGTCTCCTGAGGAACTTGACTAGTTAAGGTCCTTTCCAGAATTATGATTTTAGGAGAAACTTAAAGAATCAGAGTTGAGGTGAACAGAACCTGATAAGACTAATAGATGATTTACTGAATTCATTACAACCAGCTAGTGACAGAACAAGAACATTTGGATTTCCTTACCCCTAGTCCAGTGCTATTTTCCTTCTAGCTCACAAATTCCTAATACATTGATCCAAAATTTTAAGATATTCTTATTTTGAAATCAATCATATTAATGGATTAATAATTAACATATAAACAGCTTAACCTTTCCATTTCTTGTGGTTGTTTACTAGAGTATTTGTGTGCTCTGATATCAAATTTAACTTTCTTTTTCTTGAAGTCATTTTTTTATTCCCCAGGAGACTCATAATAATGTGGCAAATAACACGAATTTTAACAATTAACAAACGGTGACAAAGCAAATTTATTATAATGAAACTCAACTTTAAAGATTATAGGCTCTAAATAACATATAATCCTGACTGATCCCCCTTCCTCCAAGTGTTTTTGCTGCTTCTTGTAGATATCTAAAAATTCATCCACCTCTTATTATCTGCAGCCACACATTGATTTTACCACCAGGCTCCCTCCTGGTCTACTGCAACCCCCACTAATTGCTATCTCTGCTTCAAAGGTATTCTCTCTTGGTATTAGCCAAAATAACCTTGAAATGCAAACTTTGTCATGTTATTTCTCTATTGAAAAGTCCCCAGTATCTCCTCATTCCCACCTCTTTTTCAGCCTCATTTATACCACTCCAGGAATGGTGACTTTGCATTTGATGTTCCATCTGCCTGCAACACCCTCCCTCTCCCTCTTGCCTAGCCAACTCCTACTCACCTTTCAAGTCTCAGTTGAAAAGCCATTTATTCAGTGAAGTTTTCCCTAAATTCTTTTTCCTGGGAAGGATTCCCTGTACTTATTTATATCAGTTTTCATAACTGTCATCTGTCATTTAGGTGTTTGTGTAATTCTTTGCTTATGCCTGTCTTCCCTGCTTGACTGTGAGCTCATTAAGGGCAGGGTTTGTGTCCTTTTCATTGGTATATCACTGTTGGCAGGAGTATGCAGGCTACATGGCACCTAGGTACTGGATGAAAGGATGAAATATTTTCCTCTACTTCATATCCTGGGGAGAACACATCTGTCTTGATCTTTAATAACATAGGAATGCAGCCCAGAGCAACAAATTGCATTGCTCTTTTTCTTCTGTTTTTCACCATTTAGAAAACACATAAGCCCTATCTGAAGCCAACTATCTCACTTACTCTCCCATGTCAGTCTTTGTCTACAATATCAAGGTCACACAATCACCCAATTTTCTACTAACTGTTGTGCAGGTTAATAGAATTAGAATCTGTAAGCCTCAGTACACAGTCTGAGTTAGTATAAAGAGAAGACAGTGCCATTTTGACAGATGAAATTGTTTTCTCTTGGGCAATCAAGATACCAAAGAGAGGAAAAAACCCTCCTTCCTTTCTGCCCTAATTTTTAATTTTTTATGAAGTTTCTTTCTTGTAGCTAATTGTAAGCTTTCTCTTCTTGACTAAAGTGAGAGTTTTATGTTGGAATTTGGAGACTGGATGGATTTTTCTACTAGATAAAAAAAGGAAATATTAAATAAGCAAGAAATTTCTTTTTCCATTTTGAATGTAATAAACATTTGTTGAGCACATACTATATTTGCGATTCATGAGAAGGATGGGAGGGGGAGACATACAAAGATAAAGAGAGAACAGTCTTTTTTGTTTCAAGGAGCCAATACTCTAGTGGAGGAAATAATCGATTGCCTATAATAAGTGCTGAAATCAAGGTATAAGTGAAGTGTTTCCAGTACATAGAGGATGGATTGACCTCTGATTGGCAGAATGGGAGGCTCCCCAAAAATAGTGTTGTTGTTGATGATAATGATGACAAAGTGGATGTTGTGCTGATGTAGCAGCTTATCCAACTAATCCAGAAATACAGTTGGTTGCTATGATTTAAAGACTACTCTAAATTAAATGGTAATGTTGCCTCTTTGTTTTTATTTTCAGTGTTGCCACACTTTTCTATCTCAATAGAAACAGAAAATAATTTCATTGGTTATAAGGACTTTAATAATTTTGAAATTACTATAAAAGCAAGGTAAGAAAGTTTTTTTTTTTTCAGATTATCTAGCTGAACTGAGTTCCAACTCTGGTGACAGTTGCCCAGAGTGAGATGTGTGATCTTTTTCCAGTTTTATTGAGATATAATTGACATATAACATTGTGCAAGTTTAAGGTGTACAATGTGTTGAGTTGATAGATTTATATATCGCTGAGATCTGTGATTTAGTGGCAATGTCTTCCATTACTTTGAAACCGACTGATTGAGAAGACACTATGCCTATAGTTTATTAGCTCATACTGATTTTAGCTGATTCTGATTTTAGCTTTGTTGGTTATTCACCAGAGCAGGGGTGGGAAATCCTAAAGATTTAAGTTCAATGTGTATGTTTAGGAACCAGCATGACTTAGGATATTGGGACTGAGATATGAAACCTTCACTTCTTGTCATTTTTAATGGCTTAATCAGCCAGCTAATGCTGCATAACTGCTCTAAGATCTAATGCCTTAAAACCATAGCCATTTACGAGTCAGCTGGGCAGTTCTGCTGATCTGGGCCAGGCCAACATCAGTGGGGCTCGCCCATGTGCCTGCAGTCAGTTGGCAGGTCAGCTGGGGGCCAGCTCGTTTAGGGAGGTCTTACTCACATGCCTGGCAGCTGGCTAGCAGTTGACTGAAGCTACAAGGATGATTGGACCATGTGTGTTTCTCATCAACCAACTGGCTAGCCTGTAGCAGCAGCAATGCTCAAAGAGAGAAAATGAGAGCATAAAAGTCCTCTTGAGGTTTACACTTTGGGACTGGCACACCATCACTTCCAACACATTCTTTTTTTTTTTTTTTTTCTATACGCGGGCCTCTCACTGTTGTGGCCTCTCCCGTTGCAGAGCACAGGCTCTGGACACGCAGGCTCAGCGGCCATGGCTCACGGGCCCAGCCGCTCCGTGGCATGTGGGATCTTCCCGGACCGGGGCACGAACCCGTGTCCCCTGCATCGGCAGGCGGACTCTCAACCACTGCGCCACCAGGGAAGCCCCCAACACATTCTTTTGACCAAAGCAAATTACAAGACCAGTGCAAAGGAAATAGACTCCCTTCACACCCAAGGAGCTGCAAAAGTGGTGGATACATGGAAAGGTGGAGAATTGGGGTTATTTTTGCAAGCAATCTACCACAAAAGCTTAGGTCATTTAAAAATGACGATATACTGTAGTTATTAATAACATTAACCGATTTATATAACTATATGTGTCAAGCACTTTTGAAAGCACTCTGTACATATTACCTCATTTAAGCTTTACGAAAACTCTATGAGGTAGATACTGTTACTATCCCCACATTACAAATGGAAAAACAGAGGTACATAAATGTTAAGTAATTTGCCCAAGATCATACAACTAGTAAGTCACTTGGCCTGTCTCATTCCAGAATACATGCCCTCAAATGCTACCCTATACTGCCTCTCTTACTAGCATTTATTCCTCAAATAGAGTGTTTGTCCCTTAATCTAAACCAGCATAAAATGCTCACTTGACAGAGAATTGTAGAAATTGACTTCTTTTAATGGAGAGACTTATTTTTTTGTTCAAACTATGAATAAGGAAAGTTAGCTCTTGCTATAGTATTTGCTGTGCAGAAAGTTTTCTTTATTATTACTTTAATTCTAAACTAAAAAAAGAAGTATGCAGTTAGAATTTTAAAAAAGAACATATAACTCTGAGATCGGGCATGCTGCTTTTAAAAACATAAAAGAAGATAAAGAGCAGCTCTCCACTGGTATCAAAATCATTGAGGAAGTGATGTGTCCTGTAAGAAAGGGCCCCAGACCTGACTCTTTTGATCTCCTCAAGATCAGTTTTTTTCATCTAGCACATAGTAATAAAAATCTGTACTTTGGCTTTATTATTGTAGCTTTATGAGGATGAAATATAACAGTGGATGGAAGGCACTTTAAAGTGTATCAAATGCTTTATGTAATTTTGAATTGTTATATTTTATCCAGATTTTATTATTGTAACCCTGTTAGCAAAACAATTTTATGGTATGATTGTTTGACAGATATTTTTATAATAAAGTCATCAACGAGGCTGACGTTTATATCTTTTTTGGAATAAGAGAAGACTTAAAAGATAATCAAAAAGAAATGATGCAAAAAGCAATGCAAAGCACAGTGGTAAGAGATTCACTTGTACCTAAAGATCTGTCATGAATGCTAGAGATGGAAAGTGACTTAAAATTCATCTAGTCCAATCTCTCATTTTAAATAGGTGTGGAAATTGAAATTTAAAACCCTCTGTTGGTTTCTCACTATCCTTAGGATAAAGTTCACTTTCCTTGGCATCAGCTCCCCTCACCAGCCCATCTCTCCCTTTCTTCTCCCTTGCACTGGTCACTTCAGTTTCTCAAAATTACCCTAGTCTCTCTTGCCTCCAGGTCTTTGCAGAGCTGCTCCTTCTGCTTGGGAATGCTCTTTCCCTTTGTCCCCTCCTGCCTCTTCTTTGCCCAGGTAATTCCTTCTCATTCTTTGTCTCAATGTGGACACACTTTCTACTCCCTCAGGCCTTGAGTCGCTCTCAGTGGAGCATGTTTCACACTTTATTGCAGTGGTTCTCAACCAGGGATGACTTTTACCCCCAAGGGGACATTTGGTAATGTCCAGAGACATTTGTGGTTGTCACAACTGGGGAAGAGGATCATACGGGCACTTAGTGGGTAGAGGCCAGGGATGCTGTGAAACTCCTTCAGGACAGTGCCCCACAACAAAGAATTATCCTGTACAAATGAGGTCAATAGTGCTCAGAAACCCTTCTTATTGTATGGTTTATTTACTTCTCTATCATTCTCTACACAAAACTCTTTGGGGGTCTGAATCATTCCCATTGTATGCCCAGAGCCAGCCTCCTTCCTGGCAAAACGTAGGTGCTCTATAAAAATTTATAAGTGAATGAATGAACTCACTGGGAAGTTATTGGTCCATGGTCAAGGGCTAGTGGTTGCTGGAGCTCAGAGTAGAGCCCTGGTCCCCTTTTCTCTAGTTCAGTGTTCTTTACATTATACTGTGGATGGTAAGGGTTCGTGTCATTTTGCTCACTGCTGCATATTCACATAGTTTGTATCATCAGTAATTTAGCCTTTGTTCTTTCAAAATACAGTTTTATTTCTTTAAGATATAAATTAAATGCCTCTTTTTAATGCAAGATTCTATGCTAGACACTGAGATTTAAAGCTACATAAGACAAAATCCCTGGCCTCGTAACACTCAATTTCAGAAGAAAAAAGAACGCAAAATCTATTTTACTGTTGTGGTTAATAATTAAATAATATCATGTGACTTAACCCCATATCCCATTACCCATTGTGTGTTTTTAAATTAGCGTTTCAATATGTAAGCAGCAAAGTACAAAGTAAATATCATAAAACCCCATAAACTCTCAGTTAAGAGCAAAAGTAAGCTGAGAGGTCTAGAAAGATGATGACTCAGTGATTGGAAGAAGTCATCTTTGCCAGCTAGTACAAAAAAGGCCTGTGAAATCAAATGATATTTAAGACGCTTCCGTGTCAAAATTCTAAAGAAATAGATTAGAAAATAACATTCTGGGCTTAACTGTGGACTCATTTACTCACTTTAGTGGTGACAATAAAGCATTCCTCTGACATTTGTCTTCAATTGAGAGGCTAGTAAAGGCACATTTTGTTCATTTTTTCCTTATAAATTCTTCTGTGAAATAACTCTTTCATTTTCCCCCTTTAAACAGTTGATAAATGGAATTGCTCGAGTCACATTTGACTCTGAAACAGCAATTAAAGAATTGTCCTATGGCAGTCTAGAAGATGTAAACAACAAGTACCTTTATATTGGTGTGACAGTCATAGAGTCTACAGGTGAGCTTGGTTTTTTTTTTTAAACTTTCTCTTGGGAAATACTTAGACAGCATTTTCAAGGTATAAATAATTTCTACAGTTCTTTCACAGTTTACTTCCTTTTATAGTTAAGTTTTATTTTTTACATCATTAAAAACTTGGATTAAAGTATAGCTCTGCCACCCCCTAGTCACTGGGTCTCTATTGCCTCACTGGCAAGAATGGGATAACACCTGCCCATCTGGTATTCCAAGTGGGTCTGCAACTTATCTGGCGTGAACATCTGGCACCCCGATTTTCTCACCCAGTAAGAATCAAAATCAAAGAGATTATGTGTGTAAAAACATTTGATAAATCACCATGCAAATGAAAGTTATTACTACTATCATTGTTTTCGTCCCCTTAGCTGTACAATGATGGAGTTGAACAAAGTGCATCCTAAAGCCCTTTTCTTCTGTAATAGTCAGTAATTCTATTTAAAATTGGAGGTAATGTTTCTAAAATAGATCCAATAGTAGTATATCCCTCATAGGGTTATGGTGAGGATCAAAGAGTCAGTATATGCAAAGCACTTAAAACAGCACCTCTTCTTCCTCCTCCTCCTTGTCCTCCCCCTTCCCCTCCTCCTCGTCCTCCCTCTTCCTCTCCCCCTCCTCCTCCTCCCCCTCCTCCTCCTCCTCCTTCTTTTCTCCACCTACTTCTTTCTTAGCATTCTTAGCACCTTGTCTAGTACTCTTAATCCTCACTCCAATGGTTTTAATAGTTATTAATTATTACTCCAAGTTGGGTTACTTTGTCTTACTTCTGATATGTCTTGATTACTAATGTAACTTATATTTTCAGGTCTATATTGAATCCCCAACCAACCTTGAACAAATAATTTAACCACACTGAGGCCACTTTTTTTTTTTCAATAAAATGACTGTTAGACCAAATTATTCCTAAGTCCCCTTGCACCTCTTTAAATTTTCCTTCTGGGTAGCAGAATGAAGAATTGAGGTAACTATCGAGTTATTAAGCACTTTGTATGCATCTGATGCTCAATAGATGCGGGAGAATGATGATGACTTTATACTCCCTGCCCTGGCTGTGTTTTTGACATTGTTTTAATGTTTCTTTGTTACTTTTATTTTTCTCAATTTATTACAAACAAATTCAGCTTAAGCAGTATTTATTAGCTATGCAAAGAGTGCTGCTAAATATGCAGGCTTACAAATATTAATGGTGCGTAATCCCAGTACTCAAGTGGCTCACAAACAAGCATCTATAAGACAAGGAGAAAAGACCTCTGAACGAGAAGGAATTCCACATGTGCTCTAAGGAAAGTGCTTAATGCTACTGACCTTCAGAAGAAGATGAGCTCCTAGGTGATTGTTGAGCAACCAAGAATGGTGTCCTGAAGATGATTGGTCTTGTTGTGAAAGATAAGTAGGGTTTTGAGGCAGGGATAACAGCCAGGATGAAGTGGGGCACCCTTCACAGAGTGAACATACCAAGAGTGGGAGGTGGAGCTTGATCTTTGAGAGTAGCAGATTATTCCTTTCACTGAAGTATAGGATATATATGTAGGGGTATTAGGGATGTAATACTGGAAAGGAGTTTGGGGATACTAGAACTTTGTATATCATTCTTAATAGTTTAGCTTAAGTTTTAGCTAATGGGTAACAAACACTATTGGGGTCTTGCTAGTAGACCCTCTGGGCTCTCTCTACCTCAAGCTCTCCTTTTATGTCTTCTCCACTTCTCTCCATATCCCTGCTTTCTAAAGGTGAATGCCCTGTAAGGCTTAGTCTCTGGCCTACCCTTTCTTCTCTCCTTAATGCCTTATACATATTTAACTGAAACTCAGGCCACTGGTGAAAGTGGTGTCCCTTCCTTGAATTCTTCCTCAGTCCAATCCTATTGCTCTACTTCCATAAGGACCACCTCTGCCCACAAGCCTTGTGCGTAAGGCTTTGGAAACTCCTGAGAAGAGTTTAGACTCTTCTCTGCACTGCCCCTCTGAACCAAGACCCATATCCTACTTGCTGTTGGTAAATGAATGAGTGCAGGAATGGAGTGAATGAATGAATGAGTAGGTCTGTGGAGATATATGAACACAAAATAGCTCCCCACACAGATCCGTACACTCCTAATAAAGGTCAACATAATCCTTGTCATTTCTTTAGGTGGATTTTCTGAAGAAGCAGAAATTCCTGGCATCAAATATGTCCTTTCTCCCTACAAACTGAATTTGGTTGCTACTCCTCTTTTTGTGAAGCCTGGGATTCCATTTTCTGTCAAGGTAGATGATGGGGGGAAACTGCTAAATGTGATTATCTTTTTCTAAAAATATGGGGGTGGCAAACAAAAGAAGGATGATGGAGAGGCAAATCACAGAGGGAACTCATTCTGTGTGTGAAATCTGCCCCTCCGACTATGTGGTGGGTGGTGGGAAACTGCAGACCAGCTTCAGCCTTGGGGATGATATCAACCCTTAGGGCAGTATCACTATTTAGTAAGATAGCCTGTATTAAGCATTCCCTAAATGAGCATTGCATTAAATGATATGTAAATAAAACCCCATAAGTCTATAGTTCAAAAAACACTAAAGTTTAAAATTATTTGGCAACGTGCTCTTTAAAAGTCTTAAGACAGAGATAGCATTCCTTGAAAATAAACCCCTTTCTCTCACCATTTTTTACTTCCTGTGTGTCTCTGAGGGTGCATTTCTGTGCTTTTCACTCTGCATTCTCTTTGTACATAACTCTTGTCTGATCTCATCTCTCTGTATTGTTCTCCATCCTTTCCATCTTGACACTTTCTGTCTGTCCCTGACTCTTTTCTGTATGTTTTTTTTTCTCCTTTACAATATTTTCTCTCCTTCCTCCACTTTTCCTTTTTAAAATGCTGATAGTATGGAGTTAAAACATTCATTTGACCTTTTAATTATATTTTATTGTAGATTAGTATTCTATATCTTATTATATATAAAACATGCTTTATTACATATATGTTTTATTATATTTATAAAATGGAAATTTTTATTCCCTATCCTTTACAAAGCTAGAGTAGAATTTTTTTATTCTTTGAAGATGTGTTGCTTTTAAAAATCAACTTTAGGATAATTAAAATGGGTTATTTATTACTTACCGTAGGTCACTGGCCTTTAAGAGAAAAAAATTTACTAGACCACAAGCAAGCTTTGGACATGCTTATAACTTCTTAGTATATATACAACATATTTAATAATATATAACATATTACTATATAATGCATATGGTAATTTATAATATATTATGGAGTGTATTAATATATATAATACAAGATCACAAAATATGTCACTATATAGAATTTATTATTTTAAAATATATTTTATATATTTCATATCACATATACAAATAAATAATATAAAATATATCTTTGTGGAAATTCTATATGTCCATATGCATGGCAATGAGAGGTAGAGTTTGAGAAAAAAGAAGATGCACTTATTGTTTCTCATATCCAAGAGAATCATTCCCAGAAGTGATTGCCTCATTTTTTCCTTTATCCAGTTCTCAACCAACTGAACACACACAGAAATTAAATAGCAGAAGACCTTATCACATCTACTTGGCAGACCTAATGTGATGATATTTATATTCTGAGTCTTCTCGATATACAGGGGAATCCATTCAAGAATGATTTAACTAAATAAGATTAAACCTTTCTATATATAAGCTGAGAACATGCTTCTTTTTCCTGAATTGAATATGAATAATTTATACATTGGTGAGGAGGAGGGAAAATTATTTCAGAATTGTTATGCTTTAAAAGAAGTGATGAGCTCTTGAAATGAATTTGGACTGTTCTGACAAACAGGTGCAGGTTAAGGATTCACTTGACCATGTGGTAGGAGGGGTCCCGGTGACCCTGAGTGCACAAATGCTCAATGTAAACCAGGAGACAACTGACTCGGAGTCAAAGCAAAGTGTAACACGTTCCAGTGATGGAGTAGCTTCTTTTGTGGTGAATCTCCCATCTGAAGTGGTGGTGCTGGAGTTTAAAGTGAGCTGAATTCTTCTGTTAAATTTTCTGGGACAGTGTGTACTTTTGACTGTGTGTTTTGGCCAATGTGCAGAACAAATGCGGCAGATTTTATACATGAGTCCAGTGAACAGTTCCACAATTTTGCATCCAAAAAAATAAAAAAAAAAAGCACCAGAGGCAATCTGCAAATTCACTGAATGGTCCTTGAGGAAGATAAATCTATCAATTTTTTATTTGGGGTGAATTATATCTGTAAGACTGTATTAGAATCTAGAAGTATCAAAATAGGTATAGCAGTGGAAATCAGTGATAGAAATATTCTCTGTTTCCCACCCCCCAACTTTTTATCTCTTTTCAGGGCCACAAAAGAGCCAAACGTGGAAGCCTCTCTTTTTTCCAGCTGTATGAGTCACTCTACCTTAGAGCTCACTTAATATTCTTCTCTCCTAGCAAATAATATTTAGGTTCCCAATCCCAAATAAAAAATGAGTAAGTTAGTAATGCATGTCAATGACCTCAGCATGCATAGATTCACCATCATCTACTGAGCCCGTATGAAGTGCTAGGCATTGTGCTAACCATTTTGCAGCTGAGGAAACAGAGGCTTTTAACCTTTCTTATGGTTAAATAACTTATCCATACTTAATAAATGATGGTACTCAAGAGGCAAACCAATGCCTGTCTCACTCCCGAGCATGAGCTATTAACCAACCCCTCTGCTGTCAAAGGCCGATATTGGTGCCATGATATCATTTCTGCCCCACTCTGTTTGTAAGCCCTTCTCTGTGCCACGACTTCGCAGTGAAACTGGGCCAGAGAGTCTGTGTGATGTCCATTCACGACTCCTGTCCCCAGTCCTCAGGACCTCCCCACTGCTACCCTTCCAACCCATAGGAAA